>NW_024387492.1:18124104-18733239 GCF_900408965.1 Simochromis diagramma
GCACATTGCACTTTATGTAGTCGTGTGTTGATTGTCTGTTGTTTGCCATATGTAGCACCATGGTTTTGGAGGAACGTTGTCTCGTTTCACTTTGTACTGTACCACTGCACATGGTTGGAATGACAATAAAGCCACTTGACTTGACTTGGAAGTGATTGAAACACCTGAATTTAATTATTTTTTATGTGTGAGTGAATACTTTTGGTGATATAGTATATTTCTGTGCAATTTAGCACACATCCACAATGAATGAATGGACTTGTGTATGGATGGATGGATTGATGTTATTTTGTATGAAACTGCCTACATGAAATACAGTGGGGCAAAAAAGTATTTAGTCAGCCACCGATTGTGCAAGTTCCCCCACCTAAAATGATGACAGAGGTCAGTAATTTGCACCAGAGGTACACTTCAACTGTGAGAGACAGAATGTGAAAAAAAAAATCCATGAATCCACATGGTAGGATTTGTAAAGAATTTATTCGTAAATCAGGGTGGAAAATAAGTATTTGGTCAATAACAAAAATACAACTCAATACTTTGTAACATAACCTTTGTTGGCAATAACAGAGGTCAAACGTTTACTATAGGTCTTTACCAGGTTTGCACACACAGTAGCTGGTATTTTGGCCCATTCCTCCATGCAGATCTTCTCGAGAGCAGTGATGTTTTGGGGCTGTCGCCGAGCAACACGGACTTTCAACTCCCGCCACAGATTTGCTATGGGGTTGAGGTCTGGAGACTGGCTAGGCCACTCCAGGACTTTCAAATGCTTCTTACGGAGCCACTCCTTTGTTGCCCGGGCGGTGTGTTTTGGATCATTGTCATGTTGGAAGACCCAGCCTCGTTTCATCTTCAAAGTTCTCACTGATGGAAGGAGGTTTTGGCTCAAAATCTCACGATACATGGCCCCATTCATTCTGTCCTTAACACGGATCAGTCGTCCTGTCCCCTTGGCAGAAAAACAGCCCCATAGCATGATGTTTCCACCCCCATGCTTCACAGTAGGTATGGTGTTCTTGGGATGCAACTCAGTATTCTTCTTCCTCCAAACACGACGAGTTGAGTTTATACCAAAAAGTTCTACTTTGGTTTCATCTGACCACATGACATTCTCCCAATCCTCTGCTGTATCATCCATGTGCTCTCTGGCAAACTTCAGACGGGCCTGGACATGCACTGGCTTCAGCAGCGGAACACGTCTGGCACTGCGGGATTTGATTCCCTGCCGTTGTAGTGTGTTACTGATGGTGACCTTTGTTACTTTGGTCCCAGCTCTCTGCAGGTCATTCACCAGGTCCCCCCGTGTGGTTCTGGGATCTTTGCTCACCGTTCTCATGATCATTTTGACCCCACGGGATGAGATCTTGCGTGGAGCCCCAGATCGAGGGAGATTATCAGTGGTCTTGTATGTCTTCCATTTTCTGATGATTGCTCCCACAGTTGATTTTTTCACACCAAGCTGCTTGCCTATTGTAGATTCACTCTTCCCAGTCTGGTGCGGGTCTACAATACTTTTCCTGGTGTCCTTCGAAAGCTCTTTGGTCTTGGCCATGGCGGCGTTTGGAGTCTGACTGTTTGAGGCTGTGGACAGGTGTCTTTTATACAGATGATGAGTTCAAACAGGTGCCATTCATACAGGTAACGAGTGGGGGACAGAAAAGCTTCTTACAGAGGACGTTACAGGTCTGTGAGAGCCAGAGATTTTCCTTGTTTGAGGTGACCAAATACTTATTTTCCACCCTAATTTACGAATAAATTCTTTACAAATCCTACCATGTGAATTCATGGATGTTTTTTTCACATTCTGTCTCTCACAGCTGAAGTGTACCTCTGGTGCAAATTACTGACCTCTGTCATCATTTTAAGTGGGGGAACTTGCACAATCGGTGGCTGACTAAATACTTTTTTGCCCCACTGTACATGAAGAATTACAAATACAAGTGTGTTTCTTTAAAACACACATGCAATGAAGTGTTAGGTCATTTGGGGAACTGGTTGCACAATATCTCTTTATCATCCCTATGTAAATTATTGGAAATTAGCATATGCTGAGTTAATACGTGCCATGCTGTGGTGACTTCTTTCTACACTGATAACAACAACACTTGTTGTGAGTTTGAAGTGTCAGAAGCTCAAAGTTACTAACAAAATTTACTTTAAAATTGGTATTCTTTAATATTTTACAACTAAATTTGGTTTCTATACCTGTTAATCACTTTCTAAACTCTTTTTTTTTTTTTCAATCAACCCAATGATTATCGTAACCATTTAACTAGGTCAGGATGAGAGGAATGCTGGAGCCTATCCAATATATGATGAGTGTTAGGAGTACCACCTATGCAGGTTGCTAGTCTTTTACAGGGCCACAAAAGTATTTATTTTTTGTATCCTGCAGACTGATGTTGCTACTCAGCATATCAGAAAACAATTTCACTCTAAAGTCTCTATGCCTATACCCTTTACACACCTCTTTTCCCCCTTACTCATCCTGTCATGTCCATACTATATATGTCAATAAAGTTATTTAAGTAGAAAACATTTCTTGATTCTGAAAATCACTTTTGAATAAACTTTTCAAACATTTCAAGATTAACGTTTGTGATCATTTTCAATGAGCTTGAAAAACAAATACATTTGTAATAATTTTGTGTTGTAAAAAATTATGTACCCTATGAAAATACTAGGCTTGTGGTTTGGTTTATGGCAATGGAGTATAATGGACTGGTGCAGATCAGGTTGTGATGTCTGTCTTCATTGTTAGGTTAAATCCAGATTTGTCAATTTAAAATTAAAGCACCATCCACCTAAACAGGCTTTAAAGTGGCTAGAACTTGGAAAACAGGCCTAGTAGCCCATGTAAGATCTGCTTATAACTTGCTAAATGCAGTTGGCTTAATCCTCAAAGAGCAATAAACCTCAGAGTAGGAGCAGCAAAAAGTCATCTAATTACTACATGTAGAGAAAGGACAAATCTACAATCATTCCCAATACAAATTACTGTATGGCATGTTTTTAAGTGATTCTTTCCTCTTTGCTGCAGTACCATACATTATCCAAAACCTAACACAGTGCACTCACAATATAGTTAAAACTATAGTTTGTCAATAAATGGGATATTGAAAAAAATTACAGGGAATAGTAGAATATTCTTAGTAATTTCTAAGTTTACTGAGAAACTCATAGCCTTTCCTTCCACTACTTCACAATTCAGCCCATCCCTTGTTCTCTGTTGAATTCCTTTAATGTGGTGTTGGAGCAGTGGAAAGTGGTTTGTTTGCAGTAATTTTTTACAACACTTTCACCAGGATTGTTTTTTTTTTGTTTTGTTTTTTTGCCTGTCCCGTTTGGCTCTTTTGCCATCAGAATTGTTGTCTAAAGGCAAAGAAAGATGCCCAACGGATTTACTTTACCAAATTGACCATCCCAGCCTTGCCGTAATGGTCCATTTGATTCACCTTTTATTGTTTATTTTATTTTCACTTACTGAATACGGGACAGACTTGACTGGGGGAAAGAAGGGGAGAAAGAAAGAGGGAAAGAGAAACAGCTGAGAAGAGGGACGGGGGAGAAGGGCAAAAAACAAAAACCAACAGAATGAGCAGAAGAAAAAAAAAAGAAATAAAAAATGCATATATCAATCACCTGGATCACCTGCTGAGAAAGAAAAAAGAAAACAAGCAGAAGAGAACAAGAGTAATAGAATAAACAGCATCACAATGATATATGGGAATATGACAGTAACATTATTGTGCAGCACATAAGATCAACAGAACAGTGTGCTTTGAGGTAGAAGCCAAAAAGGGTGTAGTTTGTGGGTGTGATCACCCGTGTGTACACCTGTGAGCATGGACGCGCTTGTTTTTTTTAAAAGGTTCCTTCATGTAATGATCTGCTAGAGGGTGTGGGGGGGCCACAGCCCCGTCCTCCAGGGCATGAAGCAGGTATGGAGGAGATCAAAACTCCAGACATCCAGAGGCCCCCAGAACACAAGAGACCAAGGAAGACCAACAGAGGGGCAGCCGCGCCACTGTCCCAGAAAGAGCTGAGGAGAGTCCCAGATGAGGGCTCACTCAGCAGCCGCGGAGCAGAAGCCAGGGGGAGTTGCAGTGACGCGCCCGTGAGCTCCGCCGGCAGCCAGCCGTGCCTGAGTGACCGAGCCCCAGGCCGAGAGGCCGGGGGCACCCCGCCTCCGAAGTGGCCCGAGCGAGCCCCAGGCTCCAGGCCCCGATAAGCGGCCGCCAAGGAGTGAGCCGGTGTGTACCCGGACGCCCACCCCCGGACACAAAGAACCACCAACGCACCGACACCTGAGGGAGTCCGCCACCGGCAGGGGAAGTGGTGGTAGGGGGAGATAGGCCTCCAAACCTTGGAGGGCCTGAGATGTCCCCAGAGAGGTGGCGCCTGACACCCAACCTGACATATAGACACAGAAATACAGGCACACACATATAACCATTCCCACCCTCATGCTCTCATATGCACTTACTCCACACTCAACCAACGTGGAGACAGACACCAGGATTGTTGCCACAGACAACACATGTAGATGCATATGTCAGTCGCTGGCGCATAACTTCAATCATCACTATAGTACCTCATTCACTGATAGTAACACAGTTATTGAGCTAACTTTACGATTGTCACCTTATTTTGCAAAAAGATTTTAATACAAGACACAGAAGACGTTTTGTCATGCTATAAGCAAAATTTATTTAGCAACTGACATATGACCAAATGGAAAGCATCAAAATTTCTTCAGCAGTAAATTCAAGTTAAGCATATTTTCAAAAATGGTTGGAATTTTTTTCCAGCGCTTGTTTTGTTATGTTAAGATAAAGAGCATTTCTCTTCACACGCACATATCTTCAGTGAAGTCTTATGTCTAGTCAAATTCCCGTTGACGCAGCTGTTTGTACTTCTGTAAATCAGCCTCCATGGACTTTACCAACTCTTTGGCTTTTTCTTTTCCCACCAACCTAGCCAAGGGAAAATAGGTTCCACATCAAAAGATACACACACACACACACACACACACACACACACGCACACACACACACATAAAGATTATTTAATGCCACAAGTTTTTTTTTAGATTCAAATATTTTGTGATTTTAGCATTTTGTAAAATAATAGCAATTTTCTTACCCCTGGGCAAAGCCTCCAACTAAATTAAAAAAGAGAAGACAAATTAGTCAACAGTCAACAACATTCTGTTATAGACTTTGTAATAAAGGGTAGACAGCTTTCCTGTTATCTAGTTGTGCCAGATTCCCAAAAAACAAACAAAAAATAGCAATCAAATAAACCAATAGTACCTCCTTTCAAAAGTTTATCCCAAAAACACTCTCCTGGTTCAGCCATCATGAAAACCTTGAATAACGCAAGAAAGATCACAGCAGACTTCATCCTACAAAGAAAAACATATATAATCATTTTTGAATCTCTAACGTCATTTGCGCTTGAAATATATTGATTTCTTACCTTTCCAGAGATTCACAGCCAAACGCTGTGGGTTGGTGGAGATATTCACCTGTTGTGTGGTGGTAGTCTGGTACATCTCTTTATATTTATACAGGGGAAAGATTAGTAATTGTGTAATATTTTGCTCTATTACAAAATATAGGTCGTATTCGTGCCATTCAAGTCTTAATTGTGAAATCAACATAATTTCAGAGGGTTCCAATCCCTCACCACTTCTCTGTGTTCAACGTTTCAGTTTAACCCAAGTGAATAATTGATTTGTCAATAGTTAATTAAGCACAAAGTCATTTGACTGCTCTTCTGCTGCTAGGACCCAACTCTTCACTTCTTAACATTAGTCATCTGTTTTGTACTGTTGAAAATAAAATCATAGTTTGTTTGCTATGCAAACATTATTTATGTTTTACTCTTTTTCTGGATTTGGGGGTTTATGTGTGTATTTTCCTGCCTCTGTTCTGTAAATAAGAAGAAAGTATCAGAGGCACTTGTGTTTCTTTGAAATCAAACTCAGTTTGGCTTCTTCAAATGACTCACAGCTCCAGATTGATTTACTTTGCTTTTCTCAAGCATCAGATTTGATGTGGCTCATGTATGGATATAATTATTATGAAACTGTTCAACTGTTTAGTATTTTAAACTCTGAATTAGCGATATCAAGAGATAAAGGCACATATGTGTACCTCTTTCATGCTTGTCATTTTATACCTGTGCCAGTGTAAATGGCTATGTGCCTTTTTACTGTGTTCATGTGTCTTTTATCAAGGTACGTATCACAGTATTAAAGAAACATATGGTGTGAAGTAAGTACTAGCTGGTCAAAATATGAACTGGTGATGGATGGATGAATGGATGATCATTGGATATATGAATGGAGTTAGGGTATGGACTAGATACCAAATTATTTATTCTGTTTAGTACCCAGTGTATGTATTTTCATTTATTGTGTAAAATCTAAAAGAAAGTCCAACGAAATAATACAAAATCTAAAGACAAATGTAGACATAGTCTTCAAATGGAAGAAAGAAGGAAAAAAAGTAAATGCTCTAACAAGAATCAAAAACAAGAAGTAGGAGAGTGTAAAAAGTGGCAACAGCACTTAAGACTGGACATGGGATGAAAATAGTAAAATATATTTTTTGTTTTCTATGTTGTACCTAGAAATTAAAAAATAGGTTAATGAGTTTTTTTACATTTTACACAGCATTCCAACATTTACAGTTTTTTTGAAATTCTGAAATTAGCTGCACATAGACCTTGAACATGGGCATCACAGTGGTACAGTGGTTAACACAGTTTTTTGTGTGAAGTTTGCATGTTGCATGTTTCCGTATTTGTGTGGGCTCTCTCTCGGGTACTCCAGCTTCCTTCCACAGTCCAAAGACAAATTATTGGTGAGGTTAGGTTAATTGGTAATTCTAAATTGAACATTGTTGTGAGTTTGTTGCAGCATAGACAGTGATTTAGGCTGGTGACCTGTCCAGGGTGTACCCCGCCTCTTGCCCTGTGATAGTTGGGATAGGCTCCAGCCCACTCGTGACCCTGATAAGGATAAGAAAAGAGGATGGATTGTGTAGTGATTTAAAACCATTTCAGAGGTCTCATTAAGATCAAGGTGGGCCTGCAACTGTAAATAGATCATTTTCTCCAGAACTTTTGAAAGAAAGGGAAGCTTTGAAATTGGCCTGTAATTAGCCGGGACAGTTGGGTCCAGATTGTGTTTTTTAAGAAGAGGCTGAACTATAGTTTGTTTGAAGCATGATAGGACACAGCCTGTAGCAAGTAGTGATGGGAATTCCGGCTCTTTTTAGAGAACCGTCTCTTTCGGCTCAGCTCACTAAAAAGAGCCGGCTCTTTCGGCTCCCAACCGGCTCTTCAGGCTGTTTTGTTGCTTTAATTAATTTATTATCATCAACAATATAAAATTCTGCACAAAAGGAATTACTAATGTACAAAAACCCGTGGTTTTATTTATATATGTTTATATATAAATATATAGGGTGGCCCCTAGAGACAAAGCAGAGAGAGAAAGAGAGCCAAGGACAACAACAAAAGACAACACGTCACTTTAGAAAGGTATACTAATCATCCACAATTATTTTCATTTGTGGATGATAAAGGATTCAGAAAGTTTATTCATGCAGTGAATCCTATGTATGCAATTCCAAGCAGGAAAACACTCTCGCAAAAAATCATCCCTGGCCTATATGACAAAAAATGTGCATCTTCTTTTTGTTTTGCATATTTTAATTTATATTTTATTGTATTGTGGTTTGCAGTGTTTTGTGTTGTTTCACTTTGAATTTGTTTAAAAGGAAAAAGCTGAAAATTTAAATAGTTAAAAGTTGAAATGTGAATAGTTGTTTTTTGTATTTTATAATTTATTTATTACATTTTATGTGGAGTGAATAAATAAAAGTATATTTATGGTGGCCCCTAGAGACGAAGCATGTACAAATTTCAAAGCACGTACAAACTCCAAAACACATTGCTAGCATTAACTGAACTTCCAAAACAGAGCTACCTAGATCACTTAAATTACACAATTGAAAGCATATGTGTACTGTTTGTGTATTTATACACAAACACTCATATATATTCAAATAATTAAAAAAAAAAAGTTCATTTGCCTGTTACTACCACATACCAAGTATGGTCGTTGGTACTTCCTGGCTTGTGTAGCCACTAGGCTTCTGGAGCATTTCCGTTGTGTTTTGGAGTTTGTACGTGTTTTGGAGGTTTCACGTGCTTTGGAGTTTGTACGTGCTTTGTCTCTAGGGGCCACCGTAAATATACTTTTATTTATTCACTAAAATGTAATAAATAAATTATAAAATACAAAAAACAAAAAACTATTTACATTTCAACTTTTAACTATTTAAATTTTCAGCTTTTTCCTTTTAAACAAATTTAAAGTGCAACAACACAAAACACTGCAAACCACAACACAATAAAATATAAATTAAAATGGAATTGGAATTGCATACATAGGATTCACTGCATGAATAAACTTTCTGAATCCTTTATCATCCCCAACTGAATAATTGTGGAGGATTACTATACTTTTCTAATGTGATGATGTTGTCTCTTGTTGTTGTCCCTGGCTCTCTTTCTCTCTCTTTCCCTCCCACTCTGATCCTGTGCTACTGCGAGTGTAACTACCGCCACTCCCCCCTCTGCTCAACGCAAGCACAAGGCTCCCGTGCGGAGTGAAGCAAAAAAAAAGTGCAAGAGAGAGGTTGAGAGAAAGAAAAGAAAAAAAAACCCCAACACTGCTCCCAATCCAGTTGTTCAGTGATGACGCGACGAATCCTACTTCCGGGCCTAAAGTAGTCTGCGTTTAATATGGCTTTTGTGTTGTTAACATGTTTAATGTTATGTATTTTCTTCTATTTGATCTCAAAAAGCTCCTAAAACAGTCAGTGATCACTGTTGACCTCCCTCGGCTTTTATTACCGCTAATCATTTATTTAAGCTCAGTTTTTAAAACCTTAGGATGTAACTACAGCCCAGCCCATGCAGCAGTATATGAATGACTAACCTCGTATTGTGGATGGATTATCTCAGTTGTTCTCCTGACTGAAGTTTGGTCCTTTTACAGCATCCTGCCATGCGATTTGTTCCTGACCACCGAGAACACTCACGTTAACTTTTATCGACTGGAAAAAAAAGTTAGCTTGTCTATAATATGCTAACATAGCTGTGTCGCTAGCGGTCACGTAGCACATACCAGCTAGCTCAACTTCAGTAACCCTACAAACGTCACTGCTGTTTAGTTTTCTGTCTTCATTCATGCTGGAAGTGATAACAGAGATGTACGTTTTAATTTGTTTCCAAAACCCCGCAGTCAGGACATGCTATATTGTATTTAGATAGAAGCTAGCGAGCTAACTTCCTGCTAACTTCTAACTCCGTTAAATGTCATAAATTCCGTTTTCATGGATGCCTGGATGTTAAACTCAATTGTTACACCTGGTAGAGCAGAACGCTGATCATTTAGACAGTTTTTCAACTCTCAGTAATGCCATAGTGATCGTTTGATATATGGACCTGCAGCAGAGTTTAGGTCCAGACACGGCTAGTGACGTCAGACTGAACAATCGGATAAGGATCCGGCGTTCACTTCAAAGATCCGGCTCTAAGAGCAGTTTCGTTCGCAACCGTCACATCACTAGTAGCAAGGGAAGTGTTCATTAATCTCTGATTAAAAGGCCCAACAGTATTAAAAACATTTTTAAGCAGACTTGGGGGAAGACAATCAGATTGGCAGAACTACCATAAACAAGTCACTCAAGGAAACAGAATCAAACTGCTCCAAGACAGCTGAGCACATAGGAGGAACACTGGGGTCTGAGGTAGTGGCCGTTGAGACATAAGATTTAATAGCTCAAACTTTGTCAGCAAAAAGTCATCGCGCATACTTAGTGAAGGTACAGCTCCAACATTATCACATGGATTAAAAATACGATGAAAAAAATTAAAAAGTGCCTGAGGTTTGTGACTATTTGTGGACACTAGGTTTGAGACAAACTGAGTCTCTGCAGTGTTAACAGCAGAGAGACAGTTCCTAAGTATCTGTAAAGAAACATAAAACCTATCCTTTTTCTTCTTTCTTTTTTTTCTAACACTTTATTAAAGTATACAAATGCTTTTTCCATCCCCTCTCAGCATGTTTGCAATCACGTCTAAGGGTGCAAGTATGTAACAGATGGTAATAATCTCCTTGTTTATGAGTTTACGTTTTCTCTTAGAAACCAAAGGATAAATAATGTTATTAATGAAGTTATTAAATTGTACAATAGCCTCCTTACCTAAATAAAACATGTAATGTAACTATTTTGTTACATTGTGAATTCTGATCCCCACCATACCATTTTCAGAATATCATTTATATATTTGGATAGATATTTATATGTATTGTGGAATGAACGAAATAATACACACAAGTACATGCTTACATGATTGTGTGGCATTTTTGATCTAACCACACCAATGAAATTGCAAAGTCTGTGCTGTATCGGTATTAACAGCTCGATTACTTCTCCATAGTCTATTTCCTCTGCTCTTGCAACACAGAAAAACCAACAGTGAACAAGTCAAAAATAAGACGGCCAAAAAAGGGAAATGGTTGTTCTTTTTCACATCTTTTAACTTAAATATTTAAACTTTTTTATTTTAAAACTCTTTAATGATTAACCACAGTTATACATATTTAAAGTAATAAATTGTCCCATAATCCTAGAGGCAAATTGGTAAGTGATTTTTTTAATCTATGGTTTTAGAGATTCTATACTTTGAGCTTTTTCTTTTTAGTTTTTTTAGTTTAGTTTTTATAGTTTAGTTTGGCCACAGTAACATTCTCCCACATAGGTGAGATACTGTTTGCTTGGTGGAACAGTTGAAAAATGAATAATGTACACTTCAAAGAGACAAAAAAGTAGCTTATGAGCAAGTAGTAGTACTTGCTCATTTTCAGGTGCAAACCCAAAACCACTTGGGGAAATTGGGCTCCACACAAAATAGAGCTTCATGTGCATCCAACGTGATCTCTGTGGATTTTATAACAGTACTCTCTTTAAGGTGGTTCTGTTAATGTGATAGCAGAAACTGTGAGATGTGGTCTTAATGTTACATGGAAGACCAATACCATCTCTGTGAGATCTAAACAAACTAACAGGCAATAAGGACGGACAAAGTGTGATTCTGTGTCTCCTCTGCCCAATAATATAATAATAACAACTAAACTACTGAGACTGTAAAAATAAGTCTGACTGTGTTACAATCCATTGCTTTCCTCCAGTCATAATTAGTATGGCTCCTACAGAAGGCTTTGTACTCTGCAGAAATGATTAATGCTTTCACAGAAAACCAGGAGACAGACAGATGACCTCTGACTAGCCCTAGTCCATACATCACCAAGCAACTGGCTGGATGATTAACATGCTGTGACAGGTTTTTGGCAACACCTTGATTTTGGTGTCCTCAAAAACCAGCTGTCCACTGCTGTTGAGGTATGGACATCTCCAGAGCAGTCCTGCAATTCTGTGAGAGATAAAAGAAAGAGAGAGTTGATGACAAATACAGTAACATGCTGTGTGGGCCACCTCTTATCAAAGTCATCATCGGTATCCCAGCATGAAATTTCATATTAGTGTGTGTTTGTGCGTTTAACCGTGCGTTCGCATTAGCTACCTTTGTAGTGTTGAATAATTCAACAGCAGGAAGAAGACGCTGCATCTCTGATTTCCTGCCCGATGTTGTTTAATGCCTGTCGCTATCTCTGGAACCACGGAGGACTAGGAGAGAGGAGGGGGAGTTGGAGGAGATGGAGGATGACTTTGACTCGCCTGTTCTCCATTTTCAACGCTCCTCTTTTCTGGAACGACAGAGATAGAGAGGGACTTAGAGCCGGAGTGGGTGAGAGTTAAGTGGCATGTATTCACAATTATTGATTTCTAGCTGCCCGCACTGAGGATAACCTCACAAGTTCATTTTCTTTCATGTGTGAGTGTGAATAGTGTGTGTTTGCGGTCATCAGTGAATCTCCCCATGTGTATAATGGAGCCTGCCATGTGGAATAAAGCTCGAGGTTTGTGGTTTAAACCACATGATACAGTTCACCTGATGGATAATAAGAAAAGAAAACTGGAGAAGGAGTTGGTGACGCTTTGTCTTTCACAGAAATATTTTCTATCAATTTTCCTCCTCTGCTAGAATAGTTTCTACTGCTGCTTATTCTTATACACTTCTTATATACACCGCTACATGTGTAGGAGCCCTGTCTCAGGTGTACAAGAATAAACTTTTCATTTATTCAGTCACTGGATCTAACTGTGAAGCTACTTTTATTTTTTTAAGGTCTATGTAACATGAATATCCTGCTGCAATCAGTTCTGATGTCTTAAACAAAACAAGAAATAAAAGCACATTATCCATGACTCTGAATAGGTTTATAATAATCTTCAGAGATACTAATATTTTATAGACCAACACATCACCAGATAGTCAAGAGTAATTTAATTACATTTCTAAATAGAAAATAAAAGCATATAATATAAAAAATAATAGTGAGTGACAGCCCTACAGTACACCAAATGATCCAACTGGGAAATAATTATATTTATTCATTTGGCAGATGATCCAGAGCTTACAAATGAGGCGGAAACAAATGCTCGAATCCATCATGTTTATTTTACTGGCAAAGAGATTTATTTGAGATTTTTGTAATTAAGGATGATTTGTTTTTATCTTTTTGCTTGTGGCATAGAGGTGTATGATTTTGGTCTTTCTCGTGCCTGTGACTCTGTTTGTGCACATACTCGAGAAATTTAGATGTTGTTGAACCAAATATTAAACTTTTATTTAAAAGGTAGATTTCCTTACCAGATCCAGAAACAGTGTTACATCGTCATTACACTATAATTAGAGGTTTAACAATCCTTCGTGTATACACTGACCACCTTGCTAGTACCAGGTTGGATAACTTTTTCCTTCACAACTTCATAACTTCATGGCAGCAATTCATCAAGGTGCTGGAAACCTCCCTCTGAGATTTTGATCCATCCACATTCACAAGATACACTTGCTACAGGATTGTCAGCTGCACATCTGTCATTCAAATCTTTGAGAAAATAACCCCACGCACTATTATAACAACAGCACCTTGAACCGTTGACACAAGGCAGGGTGGAGCCATGCATTCGTGTTTACTCGTTTTTTAACCCTACCACCTAAAAGTTGTGACAGAATTCAAGGCCCATCACACCAGACAACATTTTTCTAGGCTTCTATTGTCCGATTTTGGTGAGCCTAAGTGAACTGTGAATTGTGGCCTGAGTTTCCTGTTCATAACCAACAAGAGTGGCACCCAGTGTGGTCTTTTGCTGCTGTAGTCCATCAAGTCCATTCACCCAGAGACCTGCCACTCCGTGGATTTTTTTTTTCTCTTTTATAGGCCATTCTCTGTAAAATGTGGCAATTGTGTGGAAAAATCCCAGTAGATCAGCAGTTTCTGAAATACTCAGACCAGCCTGTCTGGGATAAACCATGCAATGTTCGAAGTGATGATGATGATGCTCAGCTTGAACTTCAACAGTTCAGCTTGACCATGTGGGACTGGATTGCTGCCATGTAATTGGCTGATATATGTATTCATGTTTGAGACCAGTTGAATATTTGTACCAAATACAAGTAACAAAAATACCCAGTATTATTCATCTGTATATGCTAAAAAAGGAATAGCAAGACATATAACCCTACCCCTCCTTCCTGTCCAATAATTGATAGCAATATTCAACTTACTTTCGGTGGCCCATATACAGTCAGTGAATGTAGATGTGTAGTCGGTCATATGGCCCATGTGTTGTAAACCAATAATAAAACATCATCTTTATCTAAACACTTCTTATTCTTTCTTTATGCGCTTTTAAGTGGATACACATGCAACTGATGCTTTAACTGCATGTAACATGACTTTTGTATAAATAAAAGGGAAATATTGTAAATTATTGACATATGTCTTTTTTAATAACAAAACCTCATTACCCTTGAGGAACACATTACAAGTGAAAACCTTAAGGTTAAGAAGTTAAAATTCCCCTTTTCTGCTTTCCCCCCCCTTATTATTATTTTAATCTATAAATGGCTATTCAAGCTCAAGGCTGTCTGTTCATACAAACCACTTACTGTCAACAAATGTCACAAAAATGCTGGAAGTATTACAGCACTTTAGAAACTTAAAATACAGCAGAACAAAAGATACATTTTTTTGAAGAGCTACACAGACATTTTGATTTAATGTGACATTTTAAAGAGACGAAAAGAAAAAAAAACACTGCACATGAAACAGAAAATACAGAATGAGATGATGGGTTTGGTGTTTTACCACGCTCACTTTGGCACACACACACCTATCTTCATACTGCCCCACTGAATGCTGTAGGGGAACAGGGAGGGTGTTAATGGTGTCTCACAGCGCACACACATCCACACACCACTTCAGCGTATGTGCTACTCTCAGAGAGGCATTACTCATAAGAAGCCAGAGGAAGAAAGGAAGGAAAGGAGAAAGGAACAAAAACAATATAAAAACATGTTCAAGTGCATACCTTATTAAACTGGCAACAAGCAATATTGACAAATAAACCAAGACAGAAGGGCGTCTACCACAAGGGTGCAAATGCCAGTGAAGTGGGTCCCTGGTTCAACATCCAATTGGACTGATTATTTGCTGGATTTCCTTATCTCCTTATCACATTTCACAATTAAAATTTAAAGGTCAAATAGCAATATTGCAAGCTACTTCAGTTATGTAGTACCAGCAATTTTATCATTTTCTTAAACATGGAGATGTTTGCTAATGTGCCCATTTTCTGAAGCAGTTTGTTCCATCCAGCTAATGCTCTGAAAATTACGGATTTACTGAAAGAAAGAGTCTTTGGGCAAAGAATTACTATAAAATTGCCATTGCTTTTCTCCATCCTTCTGACAACACACATGGCCTCAAACAACACCTGCTGATAACACACAGAGTAACAGTCTACCTCTGTGATTTGGAAATGTCAGACTATCACCTACTGCTCTGTGCTTGGAAAACAACTAAATAAAGATGCACTGTTTGCAGCTTTTTATTTCTTTGCTTTGAAGTGATTTTTTTTGTTTGTGCCGCTGTGCGAGCTAGAGGACTCTGAAAGGTCACAGTTGATTGGTTAACAGCAGAAAGCTTTTACCTGTTTTGTGCAGGAATGCTTGCCCAACAACAACATCCCTTGTTCAATCCACTTGAATGAGACTGGATACCACTAAATTCCTTTTAGATGTACTCAAGGCCAAATAGTCTCTTGTTACTGTGGCACACTGTCGGCTGCTGTGGTGTATTAAAATAAAAACTATCAAAGTGAAGCCAATGAAAATAGCGAGAAGTAAAAAAGAGAGTTGGCTGTGAGCAACAGTTGTTGGATGAAGGCTGTTGTAAAACTTTACAATAAATAGTAAATATGTACTCAAAATAAGGCTGTCTGTAAAAATGATAACATTTTTTTAAATACCTTAATGAGAAATTCATTATTGTACCTTCACTCTTGCATACTTTAGATATTTAGCTTATTATTTGTGTATAATTGCAGTACTTAAACTTTAAGTCTGTTACATTCCAAAGCCTAAAGAAGTAATCGCAGAACTGTTTTTGTTTTTAATTGTGGTAATATTTATGTGATTTGTGTGATCAGCTCAGCTCAGAGATCAGCATTTCCATTAGTTAGTCATATATAAAATACAAACAAAAGCCACACACCCTATGTAGAATAAATCCAACATGCACTTGTGGTACTTTTCTTAGTAAGAAATGGTATAATCTAGCATATTGCTTTTAAAAGGTACCAGGCTTGTAATGCTGTAAGTTAGTAGTGCATGAGTTACTCTTTAACATAGTGTGTCAGTCCTTTTTCACTTCTACTCTTTCACATGAAGCCCTGGACCTTTTTAGTTTAGACTGCTCAAAAGATAATGACTTTTTTTAATTTGGACTAATTTACAAGGCTATGATTTGGAAACTCACTGCCCTTTCACACCAATGGAAATCATAAAGCAGCAGCAAGACCCTAGCACAGAACAAAGCAGGCATTACTGACAATAGACATATCACTGGTTAGGTAAGGCCTCACTCTAAACCCCCCTGGCTAGAGGGAAAAATGTGTATTGCATGACCAGGTGGGAAGGGGTTGCTGGAAATTGCGAGCAGTCAAACACCACTATCAAACTCTCCTGGCAGACTAGTAGCAATAAAAGTCATGTGTGCAAAAATGAGCTGAGATTGACAGCTTTGGACATGCTAATCTACACTTAAATAGCACATATAGGCTATATGTGATAATGTTTTTGAATGTGTAGAGATGTATCAGGTGATTTATGTTGGCATTGCTCTGTGGCTAAACTGGCCTGTCTGAACTGATACTAAGTACCATTTAAAACTTTCTGAAATGTTATGCAAACATAAGTACATTTTTACATATTGTTGGTTTTGTATTATACAGAATGAGAATGCCATTATGGCTTATGGTGAGGCAGGCTTTTCTCAGTTACATTTATTTGGTCTTATCCGAGTTAGACTTTAAATTTAGGGCAAAGAGAATATTGGTGCCAGACTGATACTCAGCATTGGCAGGTGCTCAGGTGAGGTAATACATTTAGCATCTAACTTGCAATAATGACAAAAGTGTTTAAGATTTGATTCTTCAAACTGTATAGATACATTTCCTCTGTATGTGTACATTGTAGCTCTGCCTGCGTATATGTGTGTGGCATCATGTATTAGTAAGTGTGCATTAATATTCTGTGCCAGGCCAGTCTGCAACATTAAGCTTTAATACCAGCCCAGAGACCCGTGTTTCAACTCAGTGAGAGAAGGGAACAGTGATGTTTACGTACACACTTACACACATACACACATACACACAGTGATAAATATGGAAATTTCTCTCTGTCTCAAAGACACAGCAATGAACATGCAAATGGTTCTCCATCAAACACGCACACTTGAAGCTAAGGTGTTTCTGTGATGCTGTGCCATCTGTCTTCTGGTATTTTAATGGAACTTGACGGGAATAGACCGCTATACTAACAGTATTTTCCCCTTAAAGTAGTCGTGTTTTAACAAACTTTGATGCACCCCGTCTGGGACTCTTCTGCTCCCCGACCTGTGACTTAGCTGCCCTTCCAGAGATCTCCGGAGCTTCTGTTGTTTGGATGTGAAGGTTAAAAGCAGTCATTGTGAATAATACACACATTTTGAACCTGTGGGCCCGAAATGGTGCACATACGTTTGTTTTCGTTAGTTTTCAACCTGAGTTTGTTTGTTTGAGTTGTTAGGTAAAGTTTGAATTCCCCTTATCCTCTCTCTTTGCTACTACACTTCTGTGCTTCTTTTGCTATTTGTGGCCTATTTATCATAATGTGAGGTTGTTCTCCTCTGCTGTAAGGAAATTACACTGATTAGGAAGGAAGAAAACAACAGGCAGAACCATGTAAACTTTTGTATAGAGAAGGAAATCAAAATGGTAAATTTTAATGTACAGGGTGGGCCATTTATATGGATACACCGTAATGAAATGGGAATGGTTGGTGATATTAAAATCCTGTTTGGGGCACATTAGTATATGTGAGGGGGCAAACTCCTCAAGATGGGTGGTGACCATGGTGGCCATTTAGAAGTCGGTCGTCTTGGATACAACTTTTGTTTTTTCAATAGGAAGAGGGCCATGTGACACATCAAACTTATTGGTAATGTCACAAGAAAAACAATGGTGTGCTTGGTTTCAACGAGTTATTTACAAGTTTCTGACCAGTTATAAAATGTGTTCAATGTGCTGCCCATTGTGTTGGATTGTCAATGCAACCCTCTTCTCCCACTCTTCACACACTGATAGCAACACCACAGGAGAAATGCCAGCACAGGCATCCAGTATCCGTAGTTTCAGGTGCTGCACATCTCGTATCTTCACACCATAGACAATTGCCTTCAGATGACCCCAAAGATAAAGTCTAAGGGGTCAGATTGGGAGACCTTGGGGGCCATTCAACTGGCCCACGACGACCAATCCACTTTCCAGGAAACTGTTCATCTAGGAATGCTCGGACCTGGCACCCATAATGTGGTGGTGCACCATCTTGCTGGAAAAACTCAGGGAACGTGCCAGCTTCAGTGCATAAAGAGGGAAACACACCATCATGTAGCAATTTCAAATATCCAGTGGCCTTGAAGTTTCCATTGATGAAGAATGGACCCACTATCGTTGTACCCCATATACCACACCAAACCATCACTTTTGTTGTTCCAACAGTCTTGGAGGGATCCATCCAATGTGGGTTAGTGTCAGACGGATAGCGGTGGTTTTGTTTGTTAACGTCACCATTCACATAAAAGTTTGCCTCATCACTGAACAAAATCTTCTGCGTGAACTGAGGGTCCTGTCCCAATTTTTGTTTTGCCCACTCTGCAAATTCTGTGCGCCGATCTGGGTCATCCTCGTTGAGATGCTGCAGTAGCTGGAGTTTGTAAGGGTGCCATTTGTGAGTAGCTAATATCCGCCAAAGGGATGTTTGACTAATGCCACTCTCCAGTGACATGCGGCGAGTGCTACGCTGTGGGCTCTTGCTGAATGAAGCTAGGACAGCCACTGATGTTTCTTCATTAGTGACAGTTTTCTTGCGTCCACATTTTGGCAAATCCAACACTGACCCAGTTTCACGAAACTTAGCAAGCAGTTTATTAACTGTAGCATGGGAGATGGGTGGTCTCGTAGGGTGTCTTGCATTGAAATCGGCTGCAATAAACCGGTTACTGTGTTCACCAGATTTCAACACAATTTCGATCCGCTCCTCACGTGTTAACCTCTTCGACATGTCAATGGCTGTAAACAAAGTGAAACTTGTAAATAACTCATGAAAGAATAAAGTTATGTTGAAACCAAGCACACCATTGTTTTTCTTGTGACTTTACCAATAAGTTTGATGTGTCACATGGCCCTCTTCCTATTGAAAAAACAAAAGTTGTATCCAAGACGGCCGACTTCTAAATGGCCACCATGGTCACCACCCATCTTGAGGAGTTTGCCCCCTCACATATACTAATGTGCCACAAACAGGACTTTAATATCACCAACCATTCCCATTTTATTACGGTGTATCCATATAAATGGCTCACCCTGTAGAACAATATTAAAGTGCTACTAGAACCAGTATGCTTTTTCTTATTAGCACTTGAACATTGGAAAACTGCAATTAGACTTCTTAAATCAGGCACATTTGCTTGGTCTGACGGATGATTCAGGAAAAAAGGTTTTACATCCATTGATCCATCCACTTTCTTAATTATTAAAAGTCTATGAAACTGCCACTATAATACCATGTTTATTATACAGGTAAGTAGGCACTGATATCATGCATTTCCTCTTCTCTTTCCCCTCACCCTAGCCTGGTTCTCAAGTTGTTAAAAGAGGGTTCTTCCTTGATGGAATCAAATACTTGCTTATAGGAGATTGTGTCATTCTTGAGGTTTTCACTAATATTGTAGGGTCTTTATTTCACAATAAAGTACCATTAAGCCAAGGTTATAAACTGTAAAAGTACAACTACTGCTATGCTTCAAACATACAAACTTGCAGATTATTTGTTGTTGTCTAAACTCCTGTGATGCTCTCAGCTGTGCTCATAAAAGTGATGGAATAGTTGTGTGAGGGCTGAAAAAGATTTTAAATCCTATATCCTCACCAAAAAACCTTGTTTTTTGAAAAAATTAGTTTTTAGCCTGTTTTGGGGGTGCAAATTCAAATCAATTCAGTTTTATTGAAGGAAATGTTATTTGCATCATGGCAATCCCCCAGCAGCTTACCCCTATTGCAGCATAACTGAGGGAGGATTCAGGGTCACCTGATCCAGTCCTAACTATATCCTGTCACCTTGTACATTATTGGATCTTGTTCATAACAAATTATCTACACCCCATTTTTGCTGATGTATTACTGAATCTGATTCATTCGAAATCAACAGGTACAAGCCTGCCAACAGCGGCCATAATACCTCATTCTACTTTGTAATAAACAAAAAGCAGAAAAAAATTAAGTTGGAAAAGAAGCATGCACTAAAAATTATAATAATAATTGGATACATTGAAACTAGAATGTTCAAGGAGGAAAACACAGATTTTAGTGGCCGATGTCCCCTGAGACATAAACTGTGGCTCAGGTGGGAACAAAAAGGTCTGAGTTATTAAGTTCTTTTGAAAATAAAAGAAAGCAGGTGGATGGTGAATAACCTTTGGCTCTTTAAGTATAAAATTGTATGCATGGGTTAAGCACAGATTTATTCTTTTATAAAAAGAAAGATCCATTGTGAGAGGCCCTGCTGAAAAGGTCTTTCCAGTATCACCATTATAGGGTGTCAAATGCTGCTGTTTTATTACATTAGGTTTTAGATGCCAAAATACTATTTGGTTATGTTTAAGAAAAGCATATGAGTTGGGTTACCTCTGCACATTAAAGACTGACACTCGCCTGGTGTGTTTAAATGTGATGCCAGTAGCCTTTTATAACCATCTATATGTGAGCTGGAGCTGAAACGCTGGCATCCGTGCCATTAACCCAGCCTGTTATGGCACCAATGCCAAAGGACACCTTGTGTTTGTCTGGGAGATTCCACCAGTGTCTGACAGAAGGACTGTGTTTCACGCTTGCTTGACTCTCTTACTAATCATTTCTGACTGTCTAAATATCTGTCAAGCAGTTTGCTTAAAGCTTACTGAATCCTTTAATCCTCTGCAGCACATGCTTAACCAAAATCTAAGTCTACTTTGCTTTCATCAAAATATGCTCACTTGTAAGAATCCTCCACTTTTTCCTATCTCTGTGAAAACAAACTAAAAAGCTTTAAATTAGCAGCGAGTTCTTCCCTCAGCTCCTTTCCATCGATTCTTTGCAGCACTGTCCATTAAAGCATGAAAACATTTTCCATAAGGCCTCTGAATTATTTGATTTGTTGAATGCAAATTTGAGACAATGCACTGCTTTTAAATGCACAAGCATGCCTCTGCACTAATGTGAGAACACACATTAGCCAGAACACAGCCGCTGATTCTCTCAGATACACACACACACACACACACACACACACACACACACACACACACACACACACACACACACACACGTACACACATTCCCTGCCACACTCTCTAATGATGGACTAAATAGCTTGTTAATGCTTTGATGGGTTTTTAAACAGCTTCCAAAGGACTCTAAAGAGCTAGGTGTTGATAAACTCTTCTGTGGCTGTTGTAGGAGTTAACTTTATCCAGTTCTTAGAGCTCTTAGAGTTGTTAAGAGGTGTCGCTTGAATTGTTTTGATATTTATTTTTGCGTCTTCGATAAGCAGTCACATGGAAACAGCTACAGTGCAATATACCAAACTATATGGGACTCTTACACAGGCTCATTTTACATTTTTAAAAAGTCAGGGAAACTCATAGTAAACTATTTATACATGTATTCTTAAACATCTTTCTGGTAGTCTTTCTGGGTTGTCTTTGATTTTTTTGTACCCTTTGGAACAGTAGTTTAATGTCAATTTCGGAAGCTGGCTTACAAAGGAAAAATGAAGCAAATTGCAGTAGCTGACAAATTAAAATACATAAATACATTTAAAAATTGGTTAAGAGTAAATGAAAGACCAAATTTGTGTAAAAAAAACAGAGTATTGGTGTTACTGTTATGGAATACACTAACTCTAATAATCCAGTATAGACGCAAGAGTACAATGAGTGTTTACAATCAGGAGGAGGAACATTTCCCTGAAGTTCCTCAGTCTCACTATGAGCTTTGATTTAGTCTTGTACATGAACTTTTCAGCGTTCTGTTGAATTCTGAAATTGAAATTCTGTTGATAAGTTGATAAAGACAAACGGGCGTTATCAGGGCTGGACTGGGACAAAAAATCAGCCCGGGCATTTAGACTAGAGACCGGCCCACCAGGTATTATAGGAAAATCCATAAAGCCTTTAAATGAAAACAAACGCTGTTATGACAGTGATGTACACTGTCTTGTTGGTATTAATGTATCAATTGAATAAACTTAAACCTACAGCATCCTATTCCTCCCTATTCTAGTTTTCTAAACAGTATTTAGCAGAAATATTAAACAACCTAACTGCTAACTCGTAGCAAAAAAAAGAAAATAAAAAAAATAAGGAACCACCCCCCACCCTCCGCCTTAATTGACATAATTAACTTTAATTTAATGTATGTGTAAAACAAATTCACAGAAATCAATTGTTTTTCTACAATAATTAAATAGATTCAACATCTTTCATCAACAGAACTGCAGACTGCACGGATGGTACCTTCCCAAAGGAAAAAAGTACTATAACTTACTAGGTTGTATATTAGACTTAATATTTACTACATACACTAATGGGCTTCCACACATTTTAGATCAGATGAAAACTTTAGTTGTAAGATTCAGATAATTATTTATTAAAAACTAGACATTTGAAATGAGAATAAGAAAGAAAAGTAAGACTTTGTGCCCTCCTCTCCCTGTTAATGCCCTACCTGGCCCCCTGGCAAAACTTTGCTAGACCCGCCCCTGCACAGTTACCAGCTGTCAGCTACGTAAAAAAAAGGATTCTGGTGTTATTTGTCTCAGTTCATAATTTCCCTTCAACTCATTCAAGTCACCTAAAAGGTAACCCTGTTTCTCCATCACCTGTTCAGCTCTGATGATTCAGTAAGGACATCTCCTGGTTTCATCTTCATGTTTCCCTCTCACCACATATCCAAACCGACATCATGAGCAGCAGCTTTACAGCTGTGGCTCCAGCAAACATCAGCTGATACTAGAAATTAATATTAAATAAATTCTAACAACAGCTGATCAAGCTTAAACATGCTGCTGTTGTTTAACGCAACCTCCGCTGATTTCCTCTTTCTGGCGCAAAGTGGGCGATAAACAAACATGAGAGAAAAGCCGATCAGCTGATCATTGATCAGTTTCATGATTCAAGTAGCAACAGGAGAGGGAAGGGGAGAGAATGAGAGACGAAGAGGCAGCTGACAGCGTAAAGACGCAGAATAACCCCAGCTTTGTGTCTTTTTCCATTCTAGCTGAAGTCCGGGACAAACTGTGTTCCTTTTCAGCTCAATACGAAACGTCAAAGTTCGACCTCATCGGCTGTAATCTATCCAGCCCAAAGTCGATCATGACCAATTATCCAATCCACCACCTTTCTTTGTTTATACCGTTACAAAAACCCCAAACAAACAAACAACAAAACATCAGCCCATAAAAACAAAAAATCACCATGGCCAGTCCAGCTATGGGTGTTATAACTTTTCATAAAAGTTATAATTGATGACTATAACTATAAATAATGACTTTTTCGGTTGCCAAGCATTTCCTGTCAAAAGCAAAAATAAATAAATACATAATTTCATAAATTATTTTTTATTGCAATCTTTACATTAAATGGAGTTTAATTAAACCGTTAATTGAATATTTGTTGTATTCTCACTATTATATTTTAGCAATAAGTAGTAAATGCATGTTTTTGTGGTTAATAGACTTTCCAAAATTTAGGCAGAACCTTCAGTTATCAGGCTCCCTCTCCTCTGGAACCCAATTTGGGTTCAGGAGACAAACGCTATCCACTTTTAATTTTAGTCCTAGTAAATCTTAAAGTTAGGTGATCCTGGATCATCCTTTAGTTATGCTGCTATAGGTTCAGGCTACTGGGGGGACTTTTCATGATTGAGCACTTCTCCTCCTCCACTCGCTGCTTATCACTTCATTAAGATTTGTCTACTCTTTCTGTAGTTGTGTTTTATTCGTTGCTGTTTATGATCTCTTTGCTCTCAGTTTTTGTCTTCTCTTTCCCTTACTTCAACTAATTGCAGCAGACTGCTGACTCTTCCTTAGCCTAGTCCTGCTGGAGGTCTCTTTCTTTAAAAATGGGAGCAAGTGTTATCACCACGAGGAGCTGTTAATAGGGAATCCCCAAGTTAACGTTTAGTTTTTATTTTATTTTATTTTTATGTTTTATCTTTATTTTACAGTGTGACCTTCTTAGTCTGAGTGCTGCTGCTAATGTCAGCTAATGTTTACCCACTTCTTTAATACTTTGTAATGAAGCAGAACAGATGACTGTAGCTGATGTGTGTGTGTATATATATATATATATATATATATATATATATATATATAATATACTGCATTTAAAGACCCTGGCACGTTGAGTAGTTGTTCTAAGGAAGACATTTTCCACTGTGTGGTTCAAGTTATTCAATTCATTCTCTCCTAAATTACACAAGTGAGCAACATTTTAGCCTTGTTTGCTCTTCTGTGAACAAAGGCTGTTCATTTTCTCCTCCACGATGTTCTTGGTTGTGTCTCTCTGCTTCATAATTTATGAGTCCACACAGCAAATGATAAGCCACACATACTGAACAATTACACCTAGAGGGATGTCTGTATGAGAGAGAGTAGTAGTAGTAATTACTGGTAAAGGCATTTGCAGTTTACATAGCACATCACATTTGTCATAATAAATGTTGTGAGCTTGGACTGTCTAGTTGAATATGGGCTTTTCTGCAACACGTGTAAAGCTTTTCTTTTTTCCAGTTTAAAAACATGCAGGTCAGTACATTTGTTGACACTTTTCTCTATTGACAGTGAAACCAATGGCAGTAACATGCAATGCATAGCGTGTTTGCGGAATATGATAATATCAAACGAGACAAGTCAACTGATAATCATCTCATTGAAGATTCACATCATTACACTGATTCTTGTCAATTTCAGGTTAAATTATTGTCTGCTGTCATGGATTCAGTTCTAATTTCTGGAGAATTAGATAAGCCCATTACTTTTGTTGTTGATCCATCAGTCTGTATCTGTGTCTACCCTTTTATCCTCAAGCCGTGTTGGGAACCTTTTGAAATATTTTCTGAATCAGACAGTAAACAACAGACAGAGCTGTCAATTACCAACAATATTTTTGTCTGTCTTTCTGTGAGGAGAGCTCTCCAGCTGTATTGTATTTTCTGTGAAATATTTTGTTTTTTGGATTCTGGCTTGTCTTCAGATATAAAAGGGCACATTTTTCACTCTGTAAACCGTATTGATCCATCACTCCTGAAACTATTTAGTGTCTTCTACTGAGAAAACCCTTTTACTTTATAGTGAACAACACTCTTTCTTTTGTTTTTCAGCTAAAATGTTCTGAGTGATTCTATGTGGCACGTATTGATTCTTAATTCTCTCTTACTGGGTATCATCCAACTCTGACTTTGTCTTGTCTGTCTTTATGTGACTTTCCTGCCCACAAGGAGAAAGAAAATCACACAAAACCTATTTAGTATTTGAAAATTACAAGAAAAGTGGAGGGAAGGCTGATTATACACCAGAAACTGGTTGAATAAAGATAACATAAAAGACGTGAAGGAGATATTCTTGATTGCTTTTGATAATGAGTGCTATATTTTAGATATCATAACAAATCATCCTCATTTGCATGTGCAACATAGTTGCTTACAGTTACAGCTGCACCTCTTGCACTGCTTCACATAGGTATTGGAAAAATATTGTGACATGTATTGTAGTCGCATAACCGGTCCTTCTCATACACTCAGTGCAGATCTTTGAAAATGAACAGTGTTACCTGCACAAGAAAAAAAAAATTGTTTACATTATAAATGTACATAAGAGGAGCATGGAGCATACACACGCTGTCATTCACTTACGGAAACTAGCAGTAAGGAAAAGGTAGAGCTCTATGTGCACACACAGGTGTAAGGTGAGACACCCTGCAGCCCCTTAATGCAAACACTGCGGCAGGTGGCTCAGGAGGTGTGATGACAGTTTAATCAGTTGAGAAATTGTGTTTTGAGAGGATCAGCCAGTCAGTGAGAGCGACGACAGTCTAATGTCTAATAAAGACACTTCATAATCTGCACTTTCTGTGCATCCAGAGCACATTTTCTCAGTTTTCTGTTTGGTTAAAATGCACGACTGCCTCCAAAACTTTACCAGAAGTCGAACCATTTTAAACAAGGTTATGAATTCAAATCACAAAACATTTTGCTAGTCATTTTACAGCATCGGTGGCAAGGTGGTTGTCACTGTTGCCTCACAGCACGAGGGTCCTGAGTTCAATTCCAGTCCAAAGACGTGCCTCTTGCCCTAAGACAGCTGGGATAGGCTCCAGCCCCCCCCCCCCCCCCCCCCCCCGACCCCGACCCTCGACCCTGAAAATAATAAAAGGACGAGAATGGATCGATGGATTTTACGACATGACTGAACACTGTTACCGGCTTGCCAAAATATAGTATTTTACTGAATTTTTTGATGGTTTTAAACCATTGCAGAGAGCCTTTATAGTTCTTCACAACGATCTTTAACATGTAACTTAAACAGTAAGGACATTTTTAGGTATCATTTATGATGAAATAAGAACAGAATATACTTTATAAATAGCCCCAGACTTGTATATTGTACTGCTTAAGGGACAGTGTATCTAATTAATCCTTGGAGACACTGACTTTTCCATATTTTGTGATATATGTGTCACTTCCATTTCTGCTTCCATCTCTGTATCTCCAACTCTGGGGCTTTTATGCCAAAAGACCTCAAAAATCCTCCAATGTCCAAAATTAGGGTTCAGCTTGCATCTCAGGACAAAACAGCTTCACCTCACCAAAACAAGCCAGGTTCCCCGGGCATTTCATTACAGAATTGGCCTCTGGGAAAGGCAGGCGATGATGACATCATAAAAAACAAACCAGGCTTTATTGAACAAAGTTTACAAAAAAGTCATGTTTGGCAATGAAAGCGTGAATCAGAGGAGCTGTGTGGTGAAGTGAGATTTAATTTTAGCCAAATAGTATGTCTTGTTATTCTCAAATTCCCATCTTTAGATGTGACAAGCTGACTTTGTCTTTGTTCATTTCCCTCAGTGGCAGTCAACATGACCTTGTCTTTGGGTGACAAACTGGACGTCTGACATCTTATTATGCTTGCTTCCTCTGTCACACAAATACAAACACATATACGCACACACTGCAACACACAAAAAGTGCAGTGACAGTAAGTGATATGCCAGACGCTTTCTCATCATGAAGACTTATCATACACCCACATTATGGAGGCAGACATTCCAGGCAGGTGGACATGCACATGCACACACACACCTGTCTAGTGTTGAGGTTGTGTGGACAGTTGATCCCCAGACAGATTAGACTCCAAACTGAAATCTCCTCAGGCCAGCCCTCAAATCATGCACATACACGTGCACACACACACACACACACACACACACACACACTGACACATACGCTGTCAGAGCTTTAAAGTCAAAGACTTTCGACTGACAAAAGTGACTTGCCAGGAAAAAAAAAAGTTGAGTAAAGTCTGAAGTCCAACTATTAGAGTTTATAGAAAACTTTTTTTTAAAGACAAATCATTTTTGATCACTGATGTGTTACCTCTAGATAACCACATTTTGGACGTTAGGCATTACTTATGCTTTTTTTTTTTAATTTACAAAAAGTAATGTAGTAATTCTTGTAAATATTAGCATCATAAGTATAATAAATGTTTCTTTTTAATGTTGTACGATCTTGCATTACTGTTCCTGAATTCAGTATTTTATTAGAACATATATAATACTTCATATATGTTCGATTACTTTTATTATCTGCATAGTAGATGCTCCTTTTTATGTTTGCTACAGTCTTTTTATCTCACTTTCCAGTGGGAGATGGGACAAAAACTAAATAACACTATACATGGGACATGTGTTACTACTGTCTCTACTCTACACCACAGAATAGTGTCAGAGTTCACAACAACAGCTATGTCAAAGCACTTTCTAGTAAAATAAAGACCCTACAATAGTAAAATAATATTAGAACGAGAACTCCAAAAATCCTCTGTGAGCAGGTACGTGGAGACTGTGGGGAGGAAGAAATCCCATTTTACAGAAAAGACCTAAATCAAAATCAGGTGGAGTGATGTTTCACAACACAGATCAGGTAAAAATTGTCCTGTTCGAACTATTTAACAATAATGCAAATAAAACTAGACTCCAAACGTTAATCGTGTTGAGGTTACAAATGTACTAAAACCTGAGTCTAATTATCTCTATATGAACCTTTTTCCTATGTCATCAGTATATATTAAATATTTCTTTTGTACCAGTAGATCAGCAACACACTTTTCTTAAGACTACAGAATTATGGCAAGAAAAAAGTCTCCCGCCAACGTTATGTTTAATGATTATTCATACCACCATTACTACAGTACATTCATAATACATGTTTTTCTATGACTTCAGGTTCTCAGCCAAGTCCATTATTACTGCTGAATTTTCAGGTTTCTATGTAGGAGCAATGTACAAGGACAAGCGATTGATGGTTATGATTTGATTTTTTTTCTTATTTTTTACAATTTTCTGCAGTCACACTAGCTTCAAGTTGAAATCAGCTAACCTTTGAGTGAAATCTAACTCACTCTACCCTAAGGGGAAGCTAACCTGCACTAAAAGAATTTCATTAGAAAAATATTAGCACTGGCCTTCAAACGTTTTCATTGATCTCACTTGACGGACAAGATAAACTATGCTTTCAGATCAATAGTTCTCTCCAACACAGCTGACTGAAGCCTTCACTGAAAGCAACCCAGCATGGACGATTCTCTGTTCTCATATCTTGATCAGATGAAATGTGTTCAGGGCCACTATGTTTGATTTTATAACAGCTGCGGAGTGCTATTTCCAGCACATTTTATTATTTATCCACCATCCTCCATATCGTTTGATCTGAAGGAGGTACCACCCTGACTTCTACAAAGACACATTTTAGGAAAGTCCTTGAAAAAAGGCTGCGGTAGTCATTTAAAAGTAAGCTGCTTTTGATTGTTCTGTGAAATTGAGGTTTGGACACTGAGGAGGAAGTGACAAAGTGGGAGCATAGATTCAGCCTGACAATCATTTTTCACTTTGGCCTTTGTTTGTTTCCACTCTATAGATCAGAAAAATGCACTGAAATGTCTTGAACAATGCACAACACACGTGTGCTTTTTAGACATTTGATTATCTTTATTTATCTCTCTTTTCCTCATCAAATAATTGATTCTGAGAATATATTTAAAATATCGTTTCACATAACAAACCTTTTTGGCACATTTTTAGTCACTTTTTTTGCCCACTTTCTAATTATTTTCTAAAAATGTGTCTTTGCATAGGTTTGACTACCAGGAGCTACTTCATAACTCTACCTTCTGCCTGGTGCCACGGGGCCGGCGTCTTGGATCTTTCCGCTTCCTGGAGGCCTTGCAGGTAAATCAGTCAATTGCGTGTGTATGGATAATGTCTTTAAATATTGTTGATTTGTCCATGTAGTTTTATACATACTTGTATAAAATATGTCATGAGTCACACCTCCATTCACCAGACGGTAGTGTGTATTTCACAACCAGTGGGTAAATGGTTGCTTGAGGTTTAATGCTATTAAGAGGTAAAAGTGTTTACAAATAGAGTGCTGCACAGCTTAGTCTAGCAATCACTTGCCAACTGGTTGGGGAATTGACATTTTTCCCGAGCCTGTATGACTGGTGCGTGGTGGCATTATTTTTTGTATCCAAACTTTAGATGATATTCTCACCTCAGAAAAAAAGATTTCAAACAGTGATGTGTATGTCAGTGGTCCCCAACCTTTTTTGCGCCACGGACCGGTTTATGCCCGACATTATTTTCACGGACTGGCCTTTAAGGTGTCACGGATAAATACAACAAAATAAAACCAGTACCAGTACCGAAAAAAAGGAGATTTATTCATAACACACCTGAAAAGACACAGGAAAACCAAGTAAACAATAAAAACGATAAAAAAAAATAACGCTGAAAACCGATTAAAAACCCTGAAAACCATACATTTCACACCTGAGCCTCAACTCTCGCGGCCCGGTACCAAACGACTCACGGACTGGTACCGGTCCGAGGCCCGGGGGTTGGGGACCGCTGGTGTATGTAATCATTTTGTCAGGTTTAGCCTTGACCTACCACGTCAGAATTTTCTATTGAAATTTTTTACTCTCTACTCTCTACCTGAAAGAGAAATAGATAAGAAATATTAAAATTATATATATATATATATATATATATATATATATGTGTGTGTGTGTGTGTGTGTGTATGTATATATAGTATTATTATTATTTATTTATTTTTATTTACGTTTGTGTACTTTAACGCTTGGTTAGGTTTATGCAAGAAAACTATATGAGACATTAGCAGAAAGATCAGTACTATTTGCATGTTTCACAGCTCAGTTTCCTTGGTTAGGGTTAGGATGATGAGTTACCTAAAATTATCTAAAATCTATCACCAAAATAAAGACAATTCATATCCCTGTTCATGAACAAATAGTTGGTATCTTATGACTATTTCATGTTTGGCATGAGGCCACATTTTCTGTTGTATGAGAAAAACGAGAAAGTGGCAAAATCATATGAGATGTCTCACAAATAATATGGGAAACACACATCTTAAAAGAAATTGAGATTTTTTTTCCTTGGTTTAACTTAAACAAAAAAAAAAATCATGAAGAAGAAGTCCTCTTAGGATCCTGGGCTGCTGTCAGAGTCCTAAGAGAAAATATCAGATGCATCCCAATAAAAAAGGTTTAATATCTTTAAAAAAAAGAAAAAAAAGAAAAGGTGTTTGTTTTAATATTTATTGTCTAAAACACCCAGATTTTTAATTAAATTAAATCATTTTCTTCTGGTCATTTCCTTTTTTAGAGAAAATAGACCCAAGCACGCGTGCTCATCATTCTAAAGTTTTCTCAGAATTACCGGTAAAGGCTTGTCAGTCAGGCTGTAAAGCTTCAGCTCAGAAACTTGACTAATCAAACAGTTCCGTGTCCTCCTCCTACAGCACAGTGTCTTATTATTATTGGCAATCTGTCATTTCACTGACACGAAAAGCCTCCTTCTGTTGATACACCGCAGAGAAGCAAAAAAGGGACATTCACACTCATCCTCAGACCGCAGACGTTTTCATCTTGCATTAGCACGTTGTCGTGATGTTGTTTTGACATTAAATATCTGGCTCTGCCTTGTGGTTGCCCTTGGCAGTCTTGTTTTCCTTGTTCTTCTTTGTTTATTTTATGCTTCTGATTATGCATTCTGTTGTAGACAGAATACACATTTACATGCAGACATAAATGGGCGGTGCATGCTAACCTCAGGAGTTTTTTAGAACTGTCACTCTAAAAACCTTTATGGTGTTTCTGTTTTCCTAGAACATTTTAGACGTTTGACTAGGACTAGGTTGCACAAGCCTAGACACTATAGAGGCATAAATCGATACAGCACAGTAATACAGCAAGCTAATGGCTCGGTCACACTAGTAAAAATATGGCAACAAACTACTGTATAACACCCCCCCCCCCCCCCAAAAAAAAATAAAATAAAATAAAAATTGTTACAAAAGATTGTATTCAATCCAGCTGCAACTTTTGGTGACCAAATGGTTGCCCAGAACCTGATGATGTTGCACACTCACAATAACTTGACAATAAGGTGATTGAACATGTTGCCTGATAGGAGGTAATGTTTCTGCAAACAGCCACAGTCTGACTTGGACTAATTGCAGTCATTCTCAGAGAGATTGCTGAAGGTGTGCAAATAATTGCTGTCTAATTTATAAATGAAGACAGATTGCTAACATGTTGCCATCAGTCTAAAGGAGTCTTTGTCAGGAATGAACTACAGAAGACTCAACTGGCTGCCAGCTGGTTGTAATTTTATAGAACAGAAAGCGTGCTAAGCAGAAATGTAAAAAATAAATGAGAACTTTTGATAATAGGAATTTCTGTTTATGTAGGCAGCAACAAATATGTGATTTTTGACAATTTATCAGAGGTAATTCATATATTATCAGAAAAAGACTTCAAATTGCCAACTTGAGTAGTTAAAAAATAAATAAAATGCAGTGTATGTTATTGCAATGATCAGCATATCGCAAAATGTAAAAAGCTACAATAATATTGTATCAGAGCTGAAAATGAATTTTATTTATGTAGTGCCAAAATATTGAAATATTGTAACAATATCATATCGTAGGCTGGCTAGAGATTCTCATTTCTATTATACAACACAGACACTAGTTGACGACCCGCTGGCAACCTCCAGTCACTAAGGAAAAATGTGCATTGCTGGAGGTTGATGGTTGTGAAGTCAGTCACAAAGACTGTACTGTGTTAAAACCCTCAATATTTGCTTTAATTGCTGTCAGCTTCAATAGTTTGCACGAAAAATGCTGACTGTAAACACTCACTAATTAAGTTGTAACTTGAGAAACTTGAGAAAGCACAAAACAAACCAAAAACTGTTTGCCCTTAGACCAAAGGTTTGTGTGAAAACAGCACATTTCAGAGGTTCAAAAATGTTTCTTTTGAAGATGAACTTTACACAATTCCAGTTTGTGTTGAACTGTTCACTATTTCACTAATGCTTAACATATATTTTGTAAAAGTTTGCAGATTTTAAGGTATACATACATATTTTAATTGTGAGCAAAGTATTTTAAACTATAAATGTTAGTAATTAAAACACATTTATATGTCTGCTTCTAGAAGGGTGCACATAAGACAAAAAAGACAAACACAACTGACTTCTCTGTAGCTGATTTCTGGTACCATAGATTTCACTGTTTTTAACCAAAAGCAACGAGCAAATCAAGGCTGAATTTTACAGTATCAAAGCTAGCAGGTTTAGCTGAAAGAAGAAGTGTCTAAAAAATTTTCTCATTGCTTTTATTTAAACTTTCATTTAAATGCATCTCAATTATTTTAATGGCCTTTTCAGCATGTCCGATGTGTTTGCTAGAGGTGAGAAAATAAACCTCTGCAGTGGTTTAATAATCATCAAAATTCAGAGGACAGTAGAGGAGAGGACTGACAAACAGAGAGACATGTAAGAGGATGACAGTGGGGAAAAAAGACAAGATGAGAAAAGAGAACGTCATCTCACAAAGCCCGACTAATCAAAGCAGTGAGAATTTGCATCGACGGGTCACCCGTAATGCACTCGGCATTTTGTGAATCTCCTTTAATCTCTCGGTTTCACTTGATTGAGAATCCAGTCAAACTTGAACTTTAAATGAAAATACCAAACATACTGAAATTTGTTCGTTCTTTGCAGACACTGCGCCGCTACTTAACAACCACACATGAAGAATTCATTTGCAAAAAACACATTTGTTCATTTTTGGAAATTTTCATCAGTGAAACTGCAGTTGGCCTTTTTGATTTAGTAAAAATAACTCACCAACATAGAGGTAACTTACCAAATTACAAAATGTTTCTGTTCAAAAGTGTTCCATTTAAAGTCATGAGAAAAAAATAGTATTTCTTCTAAGTGAAATGAAACAGTTCTAAAAACTGCAATAAAAAATTAAAGCTGTACTGTCACTAGTCGGTGTCCTATAGTACTAGACACAGCCACCTCAGTCTTTGACAGAGTGTGGAAGGAATCAGCCTACAGTCCCATCTCTAAGTATATTGTTTGGTTGTGATGCCCTCTTTGTTGTACACTAGTGAAAGAAAAGGCTGAACTTACTTGAAGAACTTGATATGAGCGATCTCAGAAGGTTTCTGTCCATTGAAAAACAAGAAAAAAGTTCCTGGTACACCAGAGAAGGAATATATTCAAGCAGTGTGCTTAAGTGCTGCATGTCAGATGTGCATAGATGACAAGCATTTGCTAAAGAAATTACTTGAGAGAAGGCAAGTACTCCCGTGGTGGACAAGACAAGCACAATAAAGAGACGCTAAATGCCTCCTTTGCTGCTGTGATTTCCAGGAATCATAGAGCTGCAGCATGATTCCTGGAAGGATGTCACACTGGACAGCTCCGCTGAGTGTACATTGATCAACTCTGGCATGGTCGTCTACAGAGTGAATCATGTGGAGGGGCAATAGTTGGCCTGAGCAGCCGCTCTTTGCACACACATCATGTAATGGTCGCCTTTGCCAGCAAAGGGAAAATATAACGCAGTGCATCTTTAACTCAATAACAGACAGCAACAATATTTTTGCTATGTTGTGTGAGTTTCAAATTTCCTATTGTTTTATTTTAGATTTTTTTTCTTGTCTTATAACCTAAAAGCAATTTAATGCAATGTAATGGACCTTTTTGAAAATATAGGCTCTTTAAATAAGCCGGCCAGACTTAAATGTACATTCATGCAACATTTTACCATGTAAACTTGAAGTGCTTCTTCTACCTCACATCAATTGCCAATTTAGAGCCACTCATTAGACCTAGCAAGCACGATTTTGGACTAGGAGAGGAAGCTGTAGTACCTCGAGAAAAACCTACACAGGCGCAGACACCAAACAAAAAGATTAAGATCAGGAACCTTCTTGCTGTTAGGCAACAGTGCTAAACATCGCCTTATACCTGACTACTTTTGAAGGAATTTGTTTTTAGCTTGTTAAGCCCCTTAACAAGCAAAAAAACATGCTTAAAGCATTAAAACAGGCAGCTAACCAGGTTTGTGTCTAAACGTAACAGACAACTTAGCAAAGAACTCATTTTAAATTGTATCGTTAGGCCTTTTTATACTAGCAAGAAAAAGAAAATAAAAACAGAAAAGATCTGATGCAGGACCCGAGAGATGCATCCAGCCCTTCAGTTGGTCCATCTACTCTACATATCAGTGACAAAAAGTATTCGGAGTAATTGAAATGTGAAATTTGTGGTTCAAATCATCAGGGAGCAGGTAAAGCAGTGTCTACAGCTATCTATAAAATGTGCTGGAGGCTCTGCATTTCAGCCACTGGTTTTGGGGATCATGCTAAAATTAATGAAATTATGATGACAAAAAAGTATGTCTGGAAACAGTGATCCCAAGCATACCTGAATAGGAAAACGCACAATACCATGTATTTTCAGTCATGGATCGGCGTCTAAAGAGCCTAGACCTGCTTTCTAGAACTGCTTTCTAACATGTGAAGCAAGGTTGTTCAAGCTGTTACAATAATCTTAGCAGAGAATATAATAAAACAACACCACAAGCCTTTAAATGATGCATAAAATATGTGAAATGAAACAAATTAGCCAGAAAATAGAGTATCTTCCATTTAAACACAGTTTAATAGTGCAGAGGAGTGCACAATCAACTCTCATCGATTAAACACGAACGATGAACCGTTTTGAGAATGACTAACTGCTCCAGCGAACGTCATGGGAGGTCCTTCGTTCCATCTAGTTGTAAAATTTATTTTCTTTCTGCTGAAGTTGTATAATTTTACAACTTCCACAATTTTGAACAACTGTTACAAAGCAATTTCCCTTTGGGGATTAATAAAGTTATTCTTATTCATAAAATGAATTTAGAGCAACGCACAGAGCTCCTGTGGGAAATGAAATCAGCTCCCTATGAATCAAGTCACACAAATGAACCCTCTAAATATTGAGGCATACAGCAAAAATAAATAAATACAGTTTATTTTGTCCTTAATCTTTTTGGCAACTCCATTTGTTTCTGGAAGACTTATTTGGAATGTGTTGAAAGTGTCTCATTAAAGGGAAGCTACCAAAGAAGATAAATCCCTTACAAAAAAAAGACCAAAAGCTGATCCATCCCAGTGCTCTACTTTAAAATTCTGCTTACACTTTATGCATCACTGTGATTTTTCTCCTTCACTTTATCTACTAAATCTTGTAAACAGTTTCAAGTTAATGTTTTCTTTGGCCTTTATTTAACCTCTTTCTTATAGGGAGGACAGCCCTGCTGAGGTGAACAACTGGACAAGTTCACAATCACAACCAAAAACTTTAAAGTGAATTAATGCCACACCCCCTGTTTGCTCAGCTGATATCCTTCTGCAAATCCAATTTGCAAATGTGTTTGAGAGTGTGTTATTTAAGCTACACTAGGAGTCCCATGGTTGCCCACAAAGTTAACAACAGTAAATTTCTGACGTATTTTCCACTTCAGCTCAAAATAGAATGGCCTCTGCTTGTAGTGCCTCTTTCTTCATGTTTGTTTTTAATTTTTCATTTGTATTTCCTCACAGGCTGCCTGTATTCCAGTTATTCTAAGTAATGGCTGGGAGCTTCCCTTCTCTGAAGTAATTGACTGGAGGAAAGCCGCCATCATTGGCGATGAGAGGCTGCTATTACAGGTACTGTAAAACACTGGAAAATTAAATGATGGGGAAATGAAATTAGATCTTCAGCAGATGTATGAGTTTTCCAGCAATAGTATGAACAGATGCAGAAGAAAAAAATATAAATATTATATATATATAATTTTTTTTACATATAAATATGGAAATGGATCAAAGTTAGCAAAGGCCACCACCATGTAACCTGGATAAAGAGGACAAACTTTCCTTGCACTTTACACCAACAAAAGATAAACGGTGCCCTTTCAGCATCGGCTAATTCAGTGTCTGGATGGTGAAATGCCACCATCTTCCCAGTTATAATTGTCCTCTCTGGCTCAAAATCCACTTGGGAACCCATAAGAATCCAGCTGGGGCTGATTCAAACTTCAAGCACAATGCATAGATCAGAAATGTGTGGAAACAGATTTGTGGCCCTGAAGCAGAATAGGCTGACTTTGCCAAACAAAGCTGCCATATGAGTTTAATCAGCTTGATTTCAGTTTAGGCACTCTTATGCAAATCATGTATTCAGTTTGAGAAGCCTGGGAGAAACTGACAAAATGTGTAATATTTCCTCAACACACTCCTGCCTCTCTGAAAAGCTTACCTGCAAGTGGGCACGCAGTCATGTCAAAAACTAAATAGATCCTAAGTATGCACTTAATATTCCTCAAAGTGTTTGTTTGTGATACTGTTTATCAAATAGCCTTTTTAATGACTTGCTATCTGTGACTTGTAGAATAGATTTTAGGATTTTATTGCTTATTTTAAAGCCTTAAACTGACTGCATCTGCAGCCTCCTACAATCCCATACCAGTGGCCTACTAATGGGTATTCATTAAGAACTTGTTAGCAAAGGTAACCTGCTATTGCTTCCTGCTCCGACAGCTGTGGAAGGTCCTGCCTCTGAGGGGCCTCTGATTAATCCCTTCTTTACACTAAACTTCATGGAAAAAGCTTTTTTCTCATTGAGTATATTTTCTCTAAATTATTTCAAATGGGTGTCATTTCACTCACAATTCACAGGCATGGATGACATAAAGTATAAAGCGAAATGCTGTAATTTTATATGAATTTAATTTGACTTTGAGCTTTTGAATATAAAACCAAAGCTCTATCCATTTTCCTAGTAACTAATCCAATTAGGTTCACACAGAGGCAGGAGCCGGTAAATGTGGCAACACCAAGAACACGTTGTGCTTTTTACACCTACAGCTCATTTAGGATCTGCAGTTGACCTGCTGTAAGTATGCCAACATATATGTCTTTGGACTGTGGAAGAAAGCCATCAAAAACCAAGAGAAGCGCAAGGAGAACGTGCAAGCTCCACACAGGACTGATCAGCCAGTTTAAACCCCAAAACGTCTTGCTATGAGATCTCAGTGCTAACCACTGTGCCATCATGCCGCCTCCATGATAGTGCAGTGAATCATTTTTGCTTCAGAGACTTTTTCCAGAGAAGTCCAAATAGAAATATAATGTGGAAATATAGCATCTGGCACTTGGTGTCTGTGTAATCAAATGGTGATTGTTAGGTTATGGATGCGAAAAAGTGTTGATAAAAGTGTGACCTGTCAGCACATCACCGATATGTACCAAGTTTAAAAATCTCATTGCAAACATGTGGCTTTTTTAAAATCATATGCTTTATGACAGCAGTGAGATGCACAGACACTCACACCTACGCTCTGAACTATTTTTATCTAAAATAGATGATTCGACAATTGGATCACCTTCTGTTCTCTTTCATTACAGCGGTGGGTAGAGCTTGTGATATTTACTTACTGTAATAACTCTGTGTTACCATGTGTTGCCTCAGTGACCTGTACCACCACCTGGACAGCAAGTCCAGAAGTAAGCATGTGTAGGCTTTTTGCTTTTAATTAGTGTGTTTGTGGTTTTTCTATGTGAAACACACAATAGCAGACAGGCCATCTTAAAAAAACGTGGCTTTTAGATAAAACATACCAGGCTTTTTTCCTTATTAAGCATTACTGAGACTCACAATAGTGCACTAATCTTGTCAGAGGTTTTGTTATTTGGTTTATTTGCTTAAAATAAAACCATCATGCAAAGGCGTGCTAATTGTTGGTTAAGATAATGTGTGAAGTGAGAGATTTGTTTTGACATAGCCTCCGACACTGAGGGTGTTCACATTCATTACCGATCCAAACAAAGCAAACATTTTTCCATTAATTTCCCTTGCTTTAATGCAGACATGTAAGGAAATGACAGGGGCAGGTATAAACACAGCTAATTTCCAAGGCTTTCAGGATAATAGATGAAATGCATGAGTGATGAACCACAGTGGCATATAAAGGGACTCTCACATACATGTCACTTCAGAACAAGCATCATGCAACCTGAGGCACATTTTAACATTTCAAACTGGTGAAGGTTGGATTGTTTCCCTTCATTGTTCACCAGATCAGTGGTTCTTGTTGTTTTGCTGCTAAGCACAGAATCAAAGGTAGGAAGGGAAGAGACTGAATCAGTGACCATAAGACACACGACTCCCTCAGATCAGTCTGTGCCAATACTTTGGAGCACTCTGTAAAGTGACTGATGCTGTCACAAAGATCTCACTAGCAGAATAGGTTGAGTGAATGGAAAGATAGACAAAATAAGATTTTTGTCATAAAAGGTTCAATAGTAATTGCAAAGATTTGATTATAAGGATTGATTTTAATACTTGGATGCAGTAAGTGGCTTCCCAAAGTGTTTTCTTCATTTGTAACTGACTGTGCTGACTTATAGTAATGCCTCCACCATGTTTGACAGATGATGTTTGCTTCAGATCCTGAGCCGTTCCTCTCATTTTTCATATTTTTCTCTTCTCATGATTCTGATACAAGTAAACCTTGGTTTCATCTATCTAATGATTATTTATTTATTTGTTGGTAAATCTAATGTGGTCCTTTTCAATTCTTGTTATCAGATTTTTGCACTTTGTTGTAAACCATCTCTTTACAAGGGATCTCTTGTTTGTAGACCTTTACAATTATCAACCTTTTTTCTTTCAAACTATTCTGTCATCGCGCACTTTAGTTGTTTTCTGTGAGCTTGCGGGCCTTTTGGTGTCGCTGAGCTTCACTGCATTCATTCTTCTTAAGAATGTCATAGATGGTCGACTTAACCAATCTTACATATTTTGCAATCTCTCTTATAGGTTTATTTTGAGATGAGATGAGATAGGCTTTATTTGTCAGTTGCAGGTCTTTTGCCCACAACCGAGATGACAGACCTTGCCGACCGTACATACAATACAAACATCACATTGGGGAGACAGGTTAGGCTAGGTAGCGAGGAAAAAAAACATCGAAATGTGTAATACAGAAGGATAATACAGGAATGCACAGATATCAACACACCATAGCACAATAAACACAGACAAGCAACATGGGAAAGAGTTCCAGTGTGTACATCTGATCTGGGACCGCCGCAATCTTCGACTGCGCCTCCAGCTGACCCGATGTCCACATCATGGGGGAGGTAAGCGTTGGAGGTGACGTTGGATCCGGGGTAGGGAGGGTGATGCGTCAGTGAGTGCTTATCAGTATATGTATGTGTGTGCGTGTCCATAGTTCAGCTGAGACAGTGTCCTTCGCCCTGCCAGGCTAAGTAAACAGTCTTCCAGCCAACCCAGGTGGCTTTGCATGGAATGGGAAGGAACAGACTCAACACAGTCGTTATCAGGGAGTTTTTGTTCGGCTCCAGCCTTGAGCCCACAGCTGGCGCTGAAGGGGTAGCCGGATTATGATGGTAATTTTTCTTTGCGACAACTCATGAGAATTTCAAAGCTGTTCTTTAACACTCCGACACTGGTCTCTCAATCTACCGTTGGAGAACCGCAAGTTTCTCCATGATGTTATCAACCTTCAGTTCCGTGGTGTTGTCATTCTTTTGCTCAGAGAACAGATTCTAAGACCTCACGACTGCAGTGAGCTGTTCTACGATGTAATCTAACTTTCGCTCAAAGGTGTTATTCTGAGCAGGCCTCTCCTTGATGTAACCCAATATACGCTCAGAGGTGTTATTCTGAGTATTCACGGCAGCTGTAAGCCTCTCCAAGGTCTTAACCATGCTGTTTTCAATGAGCCCGTTCTGAGAAGTCGTGCCTCGTACCATCGTTTCAATCCCAGCGGGCAGCCTTGGGGGGGTTTGAACAGCCGGTTCCCCTTTCTTAATTCTCTGATAAGTCAGGGTCAAACCAGCTCCGATCAGCAAGAACCCTGTTATCATGGTTCCGAATAGGTAGATATCTTCAGCGTCCTCGATCGACAGTCCCGCCAGGCACACGATCCTCCATTTCTGCCACCCGTCCATCGTGTATCCGGCAGGGAAAGTCCCTCCCAGACTTCTCCTTGAGAAAAGGGTGTCAATAGCATTCAGAGACCAAGTTGATCAAATCCATAATTCTCTTTAGGTTTTAGAAACAGACTGTGAGAGAGTGTTCCAGGGAAAAGTAATACAAAAAACACGAGACTAGACAAGGACATAAGAACTAAGCAGGGAAGATAAGGGAGAGGAGAAAAAGTGCGCCCGCCTCCTCCGAGAGCCAAAAGGTTTTTTCAGGCAAATAGTTGCCCCCTTTACTTATGTCAGTTTCTCCTCATATTGAAAGATCCAGTGCAAATATATCACTCAGAAATAAAACTACAAAAACTTTGTCATTGTCACGGACCTAACTGTATACATCGTGGTGGTTTTTGAACCACCAGAAAATCATCTATGTCATCCAAATTCCTGATAAAAGACAGGAACTCATTTTTTAGATGAAATAAAGTCATCTGCATATTTCCTGTCAGTTTTAAACAAACACCAGTTGAGCAGTTTAATATAATGTTACATAAATAAACATTAATGAATTAATTTAAAAGGGATACAGCAATACAGGTTGTTTCCGCTTTTCATTCAACACACATTTATAGATGTTGAGGACACCTTGAAGGCGTTTCATTTCTTTCTTTCAGCACTGAGGCAGTCGGCAGAGTGGCAAGAATAAAATCATTTTCTGGAAAGTAGATATCAGAAAGGATTCTTTAGCCTCGGGCTCTCTGCTTTATTCAACGGTCAGCTTAACACCTTTAAGAAGCATTAAAACATCCAGAATTTATTCATTTAATTATTTTGGTCCAGATGACAACGTCTATAAAGAAGGCGATAATCAGTGAAATATTTAACCAGAATATATTTTAGTTTTTGGTTGGTAAACAAATTCCGTATGCTTGCCCTGATTGGTTTCTCCCTTTTTTTTCCTTTTTTTTTTTGTTCACTAGAAACTACCTACACACGTGCATGCGCGTGTACACACACAAACACACATGCGCACACACACACAGGAACTCATGCAACACTGAAGCTGTAACACCTGCTGAGAGAGTTGAATCTCATTACTTTCAATTACATCACTGAGCACAGCAATACCTGGCTGTTTAATATGTAGAGTTTCTGTTCTCTCCATGGAGAGGGGAAATACACAACACACACACACACACACACACAAAACGCCCCCCTGCTGAGAAACATAAACACTATTAGAGTCAATCGAGGGAAAGAGAATGGGGCTGATTTGATTGGTGTTGTTTATATTCCACCTCAGAGAGCTGAACAATTAAAGCTTGTGCTGCTATAGGCAGATCCCAGTGACGTCAACACCGGCACAACCACTTTTCCTGAGTTCATGATTAATGTGGGGTTTTCAGATCACACAAATGTGAAATAAATATCTTTTAAAAGTAAATCAAAAAGCAATTATAATACAATTTTGTTATAAAGTGGATAAGCAACAGAGCCCCTCTGTACTGTGAGTGCTTTTTTTGGTTTTTACCCATAATTATCAACACTCTGCCACATAATCTGTGACTCTTTCATTTTTGATGCAATTTTGTCATCACTCTGTGGGCCAGATTTACTAATGCTCTGTCCAAGCATTAAAAAAAATACTTGTGTTATCTGTACTAACTGTAGAGGCACAGTGGTAAGCATGGACACAGCTATTTTTGCAGCTGGCCTTGCACACAGCATGTGTTTGCAGATCCTTCGATTTCAGAGAGCAAAATTATGGGAGGAAAGCATTTAAATGAATCATACAAAAAATATTTACTAAGGGTTGTAGCAGGCAGTTGACTGCAAACCACTACTATCAATGCAGTCTTGTGAGTGCAGCCTCACACTAATTCACCCTGCTTGGTAAATCTGTCACTACCCAAAATATTTTCAGGGCTGTCAGAGATGAAATCCAGTCGTGTTTATTTATTATTCTTGTGTGAAAAGAGCGAAGCATAAAAAAAATAGATAAATAAAAATGCAAGCAGCATCACTGTAGTCATATGACATAAAAGCAATTTAATAAGACCAGTTTAAAAAATATGAATATGGGTGTGAAGGCTAATTGGACAGCCCAGCAATGCAAAGTTTGAAAGGCAAACAATTGCAACTTTTGTTACAAAGTAAACTGAATATATAATTTTTAGCAAAACGAAGCATGCAAAAATCAATAGTACAGTAAACCAAAGAAACCCAGGCAAAAATGAAACCTGTTTAAATCCAAACAATAAATGGAAAGAAATGGATGAAAACTCAAAAGTATTAGCATGATATAGAATGTACACTTTTACTTTTTCAATTCATTCAATTATATTATCGTTTAGTGTTTTTGCTTGTCAGCCCCACAGTTTGTTTTTTTGCCAACACCCACTGTATCAGCACTCCTGTCAATGCAGTGGTCTCATTTAAATGAATGAAGGGATCATTTCGCCTTGAAGCAGAGGGGATGAAGATATTATTGGACACATAATGCATGTGGAAATTGGTATATTTCAGTGACAAATATCAGTTGAAGACATTCCAGACAGGATGACTGTCAGTCGGAGTCGCCTCATTAGGCTTCACAGATCACTGTAAGATGAGAGCTCCCTGGTCAAAGCATGACCGATAGAGCCAAGTGGCTTGGGACTCTTTAAATAAAAATCCTCAACACCCTCATGGAAAATGACCAGTGTTTCGGGAAAACTGATTATCACCATCACTCATGATTTCTCCAGATTATAGTGGCCTTTTCATTGGCCAAGTCTAACCAGTTGGCACTCTAATGTTTATTGACGGGAGATTTCTTGTCCATGGGGCCGAAACACCAAACGGTTCTTGGGCTTCAAATACGCCCCCATCTCTTAAGGGCCGATGAGGGTCTTTAGAAACACTGGCTGGAATATTCCCTTGACTGTTTTATTGTCAAGCTCAATGGAGCATGTATGGTTATGTCTGAGCTCATCTTGTAGGTACTTTGTTGTTTTCCAAGCTGGACATCAAGACAACATCCTGCACCATCTCCCTGGCATATCCGGTTGTTTAGCTCCCAAGTCAGGATCATGGTATTCCTTAATTTTAGGCTTTCACTGTCTCTCCCTAAAGGTGCCACTCAGGCAATTCACAAGCCAGCTGCTCATGTTTTGTATGTTAGTGTGTGCTGGGACCAGTGAGATCATGGGCTGTTCTTGTGGGTCTTAGTTATCAGCAGCGGTTGCTGGCACTTGGCTTTTTCATTCCCCTTCATTTCTGTTCCAGGAAAAAATAAATTAACAATGATCAATAAGTTGTTGAGGTAATGTAACATCTATGATAAGCTGATTAACTGTTTTGTGTAATTCTAAACTAAAGCTTAAATATCTTTTAGCTTTGGAGAGCTCATCAAACTCATCTATATAAAAAAGTACATATATATATATATATATATATATATATATATATATATATATATATTCCAAGCATACACTTAGATGAATTAACTCTCAGGTGAATACAGAACTGGAGCTGAATAGCAGGTGGTTTAGTTGAAACACTATCAATGGAGGTAAGTACAAAGTAAGATGTGGTGGAAGAGTCTTGAGGGGAAAATCTCCCTTAATCTTTTCTGCATGTCCACAAATTATTTATGCTTCCTCCACCCTATTTGCCTTCCGCCGATTCTCATCTTTCACTCAGCATTGTTTAAAAATCTAGCATAATATAATCTGTCTCACTGTCATCTTGATCTTCTTTGTCTATTTTTTCCACAGGTTCCCTCCATTACCCGGTCCGTGGGCCATGACAGGATCTTGGCTCTCCGCCAGCAAACTCAGTTCCTCTGGGACGCCTACTTCTCCTCCATAGCCAAAATAGTCTTAACAACTCTTGAGGTAAGCTTGCAAAACATTGTCTTAATGGGAGTTGTGGATTTATTTTCATCAGGAGAGTTGCATTTAGTCAGTCAAACTGCTATAGCTTGTTCTGTACTATACATTGCCGCTGGCTATGCATCACCTCCCAAAGACAAACTTTTAAAAGATTTCTTTCTCCAGTTGTCAGTATTTTTTTTTTATCCAAAGAAGGTTAGCTGAATGTGCCCTCTCTTTTGCAGTACTTTTTCTGCTCCATATTCATACATTTCCACTCAGAAGCAGCTCGGCAATGCAGTGTTCAAACACTCAGTGAAGGTATATCAAAGTTTCCGGGGTGATTTGGCATGCTCAAAGTTTGTTTTGAGATCAGGGTTACAGTTTGACTTTTTGTTGTTGTTTTTTCTTCATAAAACTGTGTTTTTCCCCAATAAACCCTTAGCATCATGTGAGAAAGCCGCTGATACACCATTGGCATATAACATTTTTATATAGAACTTATCCTTTTTTCAACTCTCAAAGCTACTGCCCCTCTTTCCCTTTAATTTGGCACCAGCTAGTACTTAATGTTCATTTTCTTCACTGTCATCAGACTTGTGACAGTTACATATATTTAGCAGGAGTCCTTCTGTATCTAATGGTAGTCTAGATTGTGTGTGACTTATCAGTTCTAATCAGTGACAAACAGAAAAGAAAACCTCTTGCTATGTTTGAAAAGTGCTCATAAAATCTCTGGCGGACTATTCAGCAAGGTTAACCTAGAAAACGTTACATCTAATATGGAGTTCAGGATTTATTTTAACCTAACCTGACAATCTTTGAGAAAAGAAAAGAAATATTGAAGATGGAAACCAGCATTTTGTTGCCTGAAATGAAAACATAGGCGTCGTGAAGTGCCAGTTGTGAAGCACCAAGTGTGAAGGAGGACCATGCTGTCTGGCAGCCTACAGGTTTAAGAGGCTGCAGTATGCGAGTGGGCGTTCATGCCCGCTCTCAAGGCTAGAAACCCACAGGCTGACTCATTAAATGACCTAACCAGCTGATGTACAGAAATGAACCTGTGTCATTGCCATGTACCACAAAAGCCATCCTAGTCTTCCTTTTTTTCTTTTTTCTTTTTTCTTTTTTTAAAGAAATTCATTTCCTTACAACCTCGATTCAGACCTCGGGGACCATTTGCGCTTTGTATCATCTCTGAACACAGACACAGAGGATAATAATCCTTTTTATCACCAACATCAGCAGAAGAATCATAGGTATCATTACATAAACATCAGTATGATTGCTATGATCTTTCTAAAGCCCACAGTTTGTTTTAATTTATCACGTCCACCATGAATACTAATATCATAATTATCACAATTATCATCATAGCGATAACATAAATACTATTATTACAATCATTACACCAACAAAGAAAGACTAACTTTTTCGACTAAATTTTTTTTAATGTGTGTAAAAATATTATTACTAGGTGAGGACTGTGGTTGTTGTGTAGGCCAGTTTGTTGTCTGATTTAATTGCTGAAGTTACACTGAATGCAAGTTTAAAGGTGGAATCTTCATTCTTTTTCACAAAGTAAGTTTGAAGCACAGGTATACAGGTAGATCTTTTTGCACATATTTAGGCTTTATTAAGACTAAGAAAATTGGCTTTATCATTCTTATTGATTTATTGATTATATTGTACATATATTTATTAGTTTCAGATGTAGCCATTCTTGTATTTTGCTTGTTTGCATTATTGTATTTTGCACAACTCTGTTGCTTGTGAAGCTCGCACACAAGAATTTCACTCACATGTGCTGTACCAATGTACCTGCACATGTGATGTGACAATAAAAGTGATTTGATTTGATTTGATTTGATTTGATTTTATATCTTACCTCTTTGAATTTGTACAAATAGAAAGAAAGTTTAACAGACTGAAAAGCCATTAATTTTTAATGCTGGCACAGTTATTTTCTGTTACTTAGTCATAAAATAATGACTCCCTTTTTAATTCTATAGCTCAGTTGATTGCTTTGATTGCACAAATGAGCAATCAAGGTATCAACTTTCAAAACTTTCAAAATATGAAGCACGCCTAACCATCCCTGAAGGGTTTCAAACAGCTACTATACTTAAAAGTACAACCTTTTTATTTTCCTTATTATTTTCCAACTTTTGCTTTCAGAATTTGCCTCCTGTTATGTGTATAATTTTCTACTTCATATGCATATGTAAAGTAGAAAAATGATACAGTGAACTGAAAGTACGGCATATGCAATTGAAATGAAAGATCTCATGCCTGTAATAACGTCACACATTTGTCTGTTTGAGCCAATTTAATGCTGTGTATATTAAAATGTTTGCATCAATGCCGTCTATCAAACACCAGGAATAAGGACCCATCTTTTTGTAAAATGACTGATAATTTCATCACCAAGCCCTACAACTATAATTTATGTTTGCCTTCATGTTTACCTTAATAATACAAAGTGTCCTCAAATTGCAGCATTTTTTTTTTTTTTTGAGCACAAACAAGACCTTGGTAATTCCACCAAATGCCCAGTGCTAGCAGGGTATGAAATTAGACAGGAGACCGCTGACAGCTGTATACTGTTGGCCAGATGTGCTAAAAAGTCAGAGCCAGCATGCCACCAGGCTAAACGGGTGAAATGAAGCATGGCTGATAACCGTAGTGTCCCACATACTGCGAGCCTGACAGTTGGTGTAAGGAGGTGGGTGTGTAGGCATATGTGTGTGTGTGTGTGTGTGTGTGTGGCTGTTAAGAGCTGGATGTAAGTGTCAATTCCCCACTCCCTGTTTCCTCCACTGTTTTGATCTAAATACAAAGAAATATGATTAAAAAGTTTGTTTGTTTTTTAAATTAAAAATGTGTTTTTTAAGTTTCACAATAAGTCAAAACTACTTAGGTATATCTCTACTTTTGAATGGTTTATAGTCCATTATTAGTCATGCAAAAACTTTAAAATATGCATGTAAAAGTCTATATATATATCTATATATATATAGACAGCTCATATGCCATTTATGAAGAAAATTTATGAAGAAACAACCCGAAATGAAATTCAAGGATTTTTATGTCACTATATAATTTGCAAAAATAAATAAATACAATTTTTAGTGGCAACCAACCAATTGGCTAGGATCAACAGCTCCATTACTCTTGCATTACATCCTGTTGGCTCACAGTCACAACATTCAACCAGCTCACCCAACCTCCGGTACCAAGACAGATGGATCATATTCACTAAACTCACTAATGGACTGCTCATGTTGGGATTGAGTTGCTCCACAGGATGAAGTGTCTTGGGTCTGCAAAGATGTTCCTCTCTCAAAGCACCTAACATAACCTAAAAAGCTCTCATTTTAAGTTTCAAATATTAGTACATGTCTGTTGTTAGGTGGCAGAGTTAAGGGGGCAATTTCAGGCAATTGATTTTTCAGTTTGACTGAAAAAAAAAAATACAAGAAAGAAAAAAAGAAAATTATTGGTTATTATAGTCTCATCTTTTCTTTCTGTTCTCTTCCTGATAAGTTATACTTTATGTTCACTCTTGCACCCTATTTTTACCCCTCTGTTTTTTTTATATCCATTGTTTTAAATATATTTTTTATGGTGTTCATTTACAATTCAGCTTGTTTCCCTGATCTTTTTCTTCTTTTTCTTCACACCTCCTCCTTTCTGCTTTACCTCTCTGCTTCATCCAGATCATCCAGGACCGCGTGGACTCCCTTATATCCAGAAACCGTTTGTTGTGGAATTCCCTACCTGGTGGTCTGTATGCACTCCCTCAGTACTCAACTGACGCTGCCCAGTTTCCTTTTTACTATGCTCTACTGGGTGAGTACATAAGCTTTCCGTAAGAGTCATTTCAGTGTAGCACAGATGGTATAGGTTGTTGTTTTATGACTTAGCTGCAGCACAGGTGAATAACTGGAATGCAGTGTACTTGCCAATAAGAGAAGGATCACTTAGATTTACCACGTTGGAGAAATAAGCAGGTCAGGATCACAGCGACTTTGATGAGGGCTGTGCACTGTTCCTGACCTGTGTGGTTTCCTCAAAACAAGAAGGGTTGTGGGGTGTTTCTGCTCAGTAGTGATGAGTACCTTTTGTCAGAGGAGGCACAAAACATGAACCACAGTGTGGTGCATGTGCTGGGGAAAAGTCAGGTTTGCTGCAGATCCAGCTCGCGATTTACAGGATTTAAACAAATACCCTTGAATGTCTCAAGGTGCCTAAAGGTCACTCAGTTTATTGCATGCCACTTCCTGTGACACAGAGCTAATAAACTCAAGTTTGATACATATATGATAATTACTGAATCCGGGCTGTGATGCATGGCTGCAGTTTTTCTGTTATTTGTTTTCATTAAGTGTTCTTCTTGGCACAATCATATTAACAGCTGGAGGACACATCATGCAAACAACGATTACGTGGCCACATTTTCTTCTTTGTTGGAATCCAAAACATTCCCTTTTCTTTCAGGGAAATATCAGAATTGTCACTGACAGCCAGGAAGGCTCAACAGATGCTGTCAGTATCATAAAGTCTGTCCTGTCTTGATCAGTGACAGAGAAGTTTCTGCGACAATTCCTGTGTTTTTCTGAAAGTTTTCACCTCTGAACACAATGACCAGATCACTGAGTAAAAAAATTGTAAAATGAGGATGTGTTTGCCAACTAATTTTAAATCCAGTCAACTTGGACTTCATTGGCTGCCTAAACTGTGCAAGAAACTGCTGTCTATAGAGCCTAAAACAGTGAATGTACAAGCAGCATGACTTATGACAGGTCAGATAAGTGGTTAACAACGGCAGCTGTAATAAAAATCTGCAATATTGTTTTTAAAATATATACGTAAATTTTGCAAGACTCCTGTTGGGGCATAGTCCAGAAACTTGAAGCTGCAGGGAAAGAAATAAGGCTTCTATATGTGCATGTTTATGTGGGTGTGCAGACCAGAGAGATTCTCAGTAGTCTGAGGCTGTAACTCAGATCGATGTTTGTCTTTCTCTGAGGAATTGTGGACACAAGGGTTAGAAGGAAGAGAGAAGAGAACCAAAGATGGAGCAGTTTTGTTTACACCTCTGCAGTAAATCACTATTTTTGCTGCCACCATCACCAGCGCTGCTGCTGGGGGAATAACTTTTCGTCAGCGCCGTGTATAAGACGGTCTCACTCTGATACCTTCCCATAAGTTTTCATGGCAAAGCTGTTGCAACTTGGGCCTGAGAGTTTAAAAAAGTTTGGCTTAATGTCAATACATAGCGGCCTCGGGACAAGTAAGGCATCGCGATCAGATGCCTCAAGTTACAGTTTTATTTTAGTGTGTGAAAAGGAGTCCAATCATCTGTGCTTTGCAGCTTCTTCAAATTATATAAACAAAAGAAGGTTGTGTTAATATTCTAGAAATTGATGTATCAGAGCAATACTGTTCCAATATATAGCATCTATTTTATAGCTCGTTTGACATTTGTAGTTTTTTTTAATGGTGTTGAGTTTCAGATCGACTTGCAGGTCATGTCAGTATAAAAGTGTGACTAAAGATGGGAGAAAATTTGATGTATGCTGATTTTCTGTCTTTTAAATTATACATATAGTTGAAATCAGCAAATGCTTTGTCAAAGTCAGTTAGTCCCAGTGTACTAGATGAGAACTGAGTTGCAAAGCTGCTCTCAAGACACCACTAAGGTACTGCTTGTGTAAAACTCCTGGCTCAAGGCTCTGATTTTTCCAAGTAACGCTAGACCATAGTGTATTTAGGACTATTTGCTTAAGAAAATTTTTGTTTAAGAACTTTAAAACATCTTTGACAGACCAATACAGTGAACACTGCTCGGGCTGTGTTTCAAGAAGTTTAAGATATGTGTGCTCACTTTTGGACTATGGCAAGGCGTCAGTATCAGATTTTGACCTTGCTATCAGTGTTGCGCAGATTGGTCGCACAGCTGCCATGCATGCCATTTTAAGAGCATTTAGTCCAATGATCAGTGCAATGCCTCTTTACTAGACTAAAAACTCTGTCAGATTCTTGTCACAGTCATAACAGTAGATTTCTCCTTCTGCGTTAAATCCATATTGTAGGCACAATGTAAACATAAACGCTTCTGATATTCTAAGCTGTTACCTTGCTAGAACTGCAGTAATGCTGATGCAGCCCGCAAGAACTAAGACTGGCCATTAAGTACCATTGTTTCCTCCTATGCATCTCTGGCCACTTCTTCTTCTGTTTCCATTTCTTTAATCAACTTGGCATCATTGACGAAATCCCAGTATAGACGTGCACTTTATTGCAATAGTTAAAAAGAAAATTTCACCAATTTTTTTTAAAAGTCTTGGTCTTAAAAAGACAACAAAAGCACATCAAGGATGCTAGTCTGCCTCTATGAATTATGCATATACTGTACCTACACCTACAATTTTAAATTTCATGTTTAATATTAAATCATGAAATAATATTATTATTATATTTGGTGTAAAATCTTGCATTGTGTGAGAGCTGAGTTTTGTACATGTTAATTTATTGTATTCTATTTTATTCTATTTCTATGTAGTATCCATCTGCAGCTTTTGAACCCAGAACAAATCCATCCATCTAGACAATTAACTGCATCTTGTCTTGTTTTATGAAATTGATTATTTGTTAAGAATTACAAAATCCCTCCAAAGTTAACTTCTCAACTTTTGAATATTTCAGACTTGAGTAAGGTCCTTTATGTCCCCTTATGATCTGATTTCAGAGAGCTTCCATTCTGTTCTATGACTGAATGTTTCAATGTTTACAGGGTTTTGATACTAAAAAAAACAGAAACATGCCGTTTAACAGAAATTAACATGGCTTAGCTATTTTCAAGAAACAGAAGGTTTAAGCCTATTTATGTGACCCCCCACAAGGGCAGAGCTCATGCTTCCATAAATACCACTAAGCCCACCTGAGATGGCTGGTCAGGGGGCCCAGTGTCAGAGAGATGGATAGAGCAACACTAAAGAGCACTCTGGCTGCACTTATCCATGAGGAAGTGTTTTCCCCTATTCCCAAATGCACCCAACACTTGCCATGCCATGTGCCTGCAGTCCTGGCCTTCTTTGGCTGCTCTGAGTGTTCAGTGTTTCTGTGTGTGTGTTTCCACATCTACCTGCCCATTTATCTATTATAGATTTTTGCAATCCTCATTTTAGCTGCTCACATGGGATATCTAACTTTTTGTAATTACTTTCTGGCAGTGTGTAAAAATAGAATAGAAGCAGTTTTGCTGCAATTTAGAGTTTTTGGTCTTCTTGAAGTGAAGGAAACGACAGCAAATAAATTCCATGTGATCACTTGGTAAACATGCTAAACATGTAAAAGAGAACAAAAATCTATGTTAACACCCAGTACATTTAATATGATGGAAAATTTTCACTCTGTCAAATAATGTTATTGGAACTTATTGAAATGACCTTAAATAAAAGCTAAATTATAGATGTCTCATGCATAAGTACTGATGGATGGATTCCATTATTTTGAATTGCAAAACAGAGGATGAGAATCTTTGTAAAATGTAACGACTTCAAAAAAGTTAAAATTAGAGCTGGAAAGGCTGGAATAGTAAGTGATACTAAAAAGAAAGAGCAGGAGGAACATTGTGATTCTAATTAGGTTTATTGGCAACAAGTCAGTAACATGATGGGGTATAAAAAGAGCATCTTAGAGTAGACAAAAATACATGTAGAGGACTCACTGACTGTTATCGCAAATGCTTAATTGCAGTTCTTGCTGCCAAGAGCAGCACAAGTTGTTATTATGTTTAGGGGCCAATTAGGTTTTCACCCGGGCGAGGTAGGTTTAAACAATCTTTTTCCTCTATAGATCAAATTGTTTAAAAACTATCATACGTAGGTCATCTTGCCTTAAATTTGCTTGATGATTCGAAATGTGAAAGTGTGAGAAATATACACACACAAAAAGAAATCAGGAAGGAAGCAAATGTATTTCTATAACACTGTTTATTGTGAAAATGTCAAAATGTGTGTTTATGACAAACCATTGCATTTTGTTATTCAGCCTTTTTGGAATTGAGGTTGTATTAGCTAGTGTTTCCTGGAACCTCTGCTTTTCACAGAACTTTAATGTTATATTTTTATTTTTCTTCATTATGAACCTCTTTGTTTCATATGTTCAATTATGAAACATTAATTTATAATAATTTATAATAATGTAATAATTATAAATGGCGAGCTGATTAGAATGCGTCCTCGCATACTAGAGTGTATTACAGAGTGCTGTTGTGAGATTATTAGGGTATTTAGACTAATTACACAGCTCACAGCTGCCAAATATTCACAGTTTACACAACTTATTTGCTAATCAGATTAAGAAGAAGAAAATCACCATCAGTATTTACACAGACTACAATTTGTTGCTGTTTGTGTGATATTTCTGATCATTTCTTGCCCCATGAAAGCCTTGTGGAATGATTTAATACTAGTCAGATTATGTTTGCAGTGATTATGAATGCAGCAAAGTTTACAGTGCAAAAACAGTGTATGTTTTCTATATTCTCAGCCATCTTAATAACATTAATGTGAATTAAATCCTGTAATATTTGACAATAATAGATCAATCTATTTTGAAACAGAAGATGTATTAAGAAGCTCGTGCTCTATTATATCAATACATTTTTCTGACACAGGTTTGCCACAGGGAGAATAAGGTTCTCAAAATTACAACTCTTCCCATCCCACTCTTTTCTGAATACCATTTGTCAAAGAAGCCTCAATTCATTCTGCTTTGCTGCTTCTCTTTTTGTTCTGTTTGGTTCATTTGTTTGTTTTGGTAAAATGCAAGAGAGTATCTAACAAGTGTTGTAGAAACGGAAATACCCATTATAGAAACAAATCAGCATCATTTGCAATTGGGTAAAAGAGACTCAAAGCAAACTGTTCACTCTTGGATTAGACATGTTTACTCATGGTCAGCCATCTGAACCGGGGGGTATATATGCTGTCATAAAGATGGATGACGGGTGCAGCGTGGAGCACTCTGTGTCCAGTTAACCGTGATGGAGCTTTATGGAGAGCTACATCTGCACAAATCTGTGTTTTGGTTTTTTTTGTGTTGTTGTTGTTGTTGTTGTTGTTTTAAGAGCCTAAATGCAGTTTACACATGACAGCTGTTTGTGAAGTATGGGTATGTTTGTGCAGGTAAGAGCCCATCGCAGCAGTTCACCACTGTGATCCATATGGTAACTCCTCTGCAGTCCCAGATATCCCCTGTGGTGAAGCTCATCATCGCTGTAGCCAAGTCCAAGTTCTGTGCACAGGTGGGATATGTGTCTGAACTTTGCTGTGATTTCTGCTGCGGTTCAGGAAAAAGATGAAAGAATGGTTTCACATAAATGCAGTGAAATGCAAACAGTGTCAGGAGGTGTCAATTCTCAGTGATCTAAAATGTTTCACTTGACAGTTGATGTTTATGTTATCAATGTGTTTCTTCTATAACCTTGTCTCTCCATATCTCCTCCCTCCTTATTTCCCTTTTCTTTTGTCTCATTCCTACGTTTCCATTCCTTCGTTATGTTTTCCGCATATAACAGTAAGAAAATCAAAAATATTTTTTTTTTAAAAAAGGTCTAAAAAATGAGAAAGTAGATAAGTGATTATTGTAGGTTTTATATTCCAGTTTCTGCTCCTTTTTCAAATAACATACCAAATATAATGTTTGTTTTTTGATAATTTGCTTTAAATCTTCACACAAGTCTTCTTGACCACCGTAATTTATCTAGAAAGCTTTTAAACAAGCTTTATTATTCTAGACATGTTTTAAAAAGTATTAGAAAAAGGCACTAGAGTAATACCTGAGGACTAAAGGTCTGTTGCATAAGCAGTCTCTTATATAATGTGTTTTTTTTTTTATGAAATATGTTGAATTAAGCTTTACTATAAATATTCATGTACATGTAAATATACTGAAAGTGCAATAGCTTTTGAAACAAACTCGGTGATGACTAACACAGTTCACACACTCACAGGCTAATGGAAAAAGAACATTTTTTTGTATTCTGGCACTAAAGATTATATATGTACTCACTCTGATAATAAGGTATTCTTTAGCAAGGGTTCTCTGTAAAGCAGAAGCCCCTGGCTGGTCTTTGCTTCTTGAAAAATAGGACGGACATTTCATTATGAGGAATATCAGCTCATTCAAAACCTTCTGTGGAGAAGCCTATTCACAACAATGTTTGGGCTTGTATAATATTAATGGACACCATGTTCTTTTCCCCACACAGATTGTGGTTTTATGGAACTGCGACAAGCCTTTACCTCCTAGAAACAAGTGGCCCTCCACCAGTGTGCCTCTCACTGTCATTGAAGGACAGACCAAGGTAATGGCTGTTGACTTTTTTACATCCATTATGTATTAAAATAGATTTAAATTTAAAAACTTTAAAAACTGGCCTGCTTAGGGGCACGCCAGATATGAAAGTGACTGAAACACTCGGCTGATGTTCTGGGAGCTGTTTTAGAGGAAGATGGAAAACAATAACACTCAAAAAAACATAAATAACAATAACATGAATGAGAATATCATAAAGCTATAGGATTAGATGCTGTAAACTTACACTGTGTTATATATTTTGCACATTTTATACCAGTTTTATGAAGTTTAAGGAAAATATATTCACCTGGTGGTTGCTGAGTGATGGCTGGAGATTGCTGGCGGTCACTAGGTGAAATTCATTGCAAAGAAGTTAATGGCGCCGAACTTGAAACCTCCTTGCAATGACTGTGGTCATAAGCAGATTACATGGAAGATGCTGACACTGTCTGCAAGCACTCGCTACCTCCTCACCCAGCGATAGTGAGAGGTAAAAAAAAAGCAATCCCAGACCGTTACTCTTCAAAGTAACGCAGACAAAGCAGTTACAAGATGGTTTTTAATTCAGCACCCACTTTTTTTTTACCCAGCCACAGCCAGTATCATCCAACAGCCACCAGCCAGTCGAGGAACACATTTTCATATTGACTGGAGATTGCTGGAGGGTGTTCAATAGGTTCTAGGCCTGTGAGGCATAACTGTCAGTAATCTTTTATGATTAATAAACAGGGGTGCACATAAGTGGTCCGCAGGTGCGCATGCGCTGTCAAAATAAAAGACGCGCACCAGATAAGAAGTTGCAACGTGCGTTTGCGTACATATAAAAGACACTGTTTTTGTCCGCTAGAGTGGGATTTTCATGGCATATTCTGCACCAGATCTCAGTGCGTTCATCATTTGTTTGAAGCCAGCTCACCTCCTGCAACCACTTTTCTGAGAATATGCGCTTCTTTTGCAGTTCGGACTCCTTCTGACATTTCTTTGGAGGTGGAGGAACACCAAAATAATTGCTTAAAGGAGCTTCTTTGACATCTTTAAGATGATGAAGATTCTTGGAAAAGATATCATTCACTTTTAAATGAATGAAAAACTTTATCACCACAAATCATAAGATAATTCTACCCCTGTATGGTTAACGATGGAATGTTCTGCTGGAATCATTGGAGAACTTTAGAAGCATTACCTAAACATTGCTGTAGACCAAATACACTCTCATTGCAACAATAGTCTCTGATTTTAAAAATGAGTCTTTAATATGTGTTTAGTGTTTTGCAGCGAGGAATTTTGCTCCATTTAGACTCTCGGTCCATGATTAATGATTCAGTAAATGCAGCAAAATACCTCTGGGGATGCCAGATGTTCTCAGTCTTATATATTGTTATTATATTAACAGCAAAATAAATACAAGAGTGGGTCAGGATTATGGCTCAGTGAAGCTGAAATACACCAACCATCTACCCTACAGCGAGTATGAAATGACTACATATCACCATTATTAGTGACCATAAGACTGCTGCTGCTAACACTAAAGCAAGCAGTCTTTCTCACACTACATATACTACTACTAATAATAATGCATTGAAGACTTTTGAATTGGTTTAGTCAGATGGGTTTTAAAGACCCTGATTTACATCACAGATGTTTTCAGTTACTGTTGCTGACCCTCTACAGGAATGTGTGGATGTCTCTTTGGTCCTGATTATGTCCTGCTAGTTTCTTCACATCTGGTAGTGTTAAAAACTCACACATTTTCTTGTTGAACAACAGGAAAGCGATAAGATATATTGCTTGGTATAAAATTATTGCATTTCTTCCTGTTCTGGAAGAAAAACAACCTCAGACACACTGTTCGTTTTTATCGATTTTGCTTTGGCACTCACAGCACTTGTTTAAAATTAAGAAAAGGTTATAGTTTTGATTGGAAATAAATAAGCATGTGGTTGCATTGTGTTTTAAAGCACACCACATGTTTTCAGAGTGGGTTTGTTTTGTTTGTTTGTTTTATTTTGTTTGTGCTTCTTCAGTTCTGGAACAACTGAGGGATATTCACACATAATAAACCCCAGCGGACCACCCAAGAGCTGAAGAATGTGAAGACGTCTCATGGATCTTCAAAACCTAGAAAAACTCGAGTCGCTTTCTTTTCAAGCTTTCAAGCTTTTTGTTCTGAACTGTAATCAGAGACTGGGACTCTTAATCTAAAAATATCAAACCCAAAATGATGTAATTGTAGATTGTAGTTTTTAGGCTGGGTTGACATAGTGTTAAATCAAATCCTGCCACATTTATTGGGTCCATATTAATTACAAGTCCCTTGTTTAAAGCCTCATAGCCCTGTAAAACATGTAAAAAATGGGTATTGCCACTGTGACATTGTAATGTTGGTTTGTGAATCTGCATTTTGAAGCCTCAACATTGGCATATGGGTGAAAACCCAGAAACAACTACCTGCTAATTAGTACTAAATAACAGACTGACAAAATATTTTCAAACACAAAAACTGAAACACAAACTTGTTAAACAGACTGTAGCAAACAGCAACCCATATCATTTTTCAGGCAATGCCATTAAAATGCTCCAAAAAGTGCCAACAGCACAAACACAGTGTCTGCTCAGGTCCAGTTCACTGACTCCTTTCAGCAGACGGCTACAGCTGCCTGTGTTGGAAAATCTGTCAGAGCAACTATGCCCCCAACTCCAGCAACCAGATGGGTGAGTTATTGAAATAAATCCACTCCTCATAGAGGTGTTATGCAGTGGGAAACTATTTATAAAGGCCAAAAAGTTGGGGGTTTTTTTGTTGTTGTTTTTTAAATCAGGCTGTAAATATGCTGAACATGTAAATCTGTTGGGTTTGACTCACTTTTGGAGCTTTAAGGGAACAATAGAAGAACTTCAGACATGCACTTCTGTGATGGCTTCATTCTCAGTGACGATTACAGATGGGTTATTCCACAAACTTATTTGGTATTTAAGCCTGACACCACTGGCCGTTTCTGGGTCCAAACTCCGCTTCAGGTCCCAAAGTCAAACTCTGTGGCATCACTGAGAGTTTCAAACTATCTAAAGTCTTTCATCTTTAATAAAATGATCAGCATTGCTGCTTTACCAGGTGTAACAATTAACTTTAACATCCAGGCAACCACGAAAACAGAATTTATTAAATTTAATGGAGTTAGAAGTTAGCAGGGAGTTAGCTCACTAGTTTATCATAATATACCATGTTCTGACTGAGAGATTTCTGAAAATTTTAAATGTACAGCTCTGCTATCACTTCCAACATAAACGAAGACAGAAAACTAAACAGCAGTGACTTTTGTAGGGTTACTGCAGTTTGGCTAGCTGGTATATAATGATTTGCTACGTGATCACTAGCGACACAGCTATGTTCGCATAACATAAACACAATGAAGCTGGAGGATGAACGCTAACCTTTTTCCACTTGATAAAAGTTAACGTGAGGGTTCCCAACGGTTAGGGACAAATGTAATTTCATGGCAGGATGCTGTAAACGGACAAAACGTCAGTCAGGAGAACAACTGAGATAATCCATCCACAATATGAGGTTAGTCATTAATATACTGCTGCCTGGGCTGGGCTGTAGTTACACGTAAGGTTTTAAAAACTGAGCTTCAAAATGAACAGTGGTAATAAAAACCGAAAGAGGCAGACAGTGATCACTGACTGTTTTTAGGGGCTTGTTCAGATGTAACAGAACAAGATACAAAGCATTAAAACGTTAAAAACACAAGACCTTTAATAAACACAGAGCAGTTTGGACCTGGAAGCAGGGTTCATACGTCATCAGTTAAAGACTGGGTAGGTGATGTCAGTCTAAGTCTGTCTTTTATATGTAGCCTGCTTTAATCACTTGATTAGAAGGATAAAATATGTAAAGAAAGAGTGAAAAAGGTCTCCCTTCTCTCATTAACACCACTGTAATGTCCTTGGAATGAAAAAAAAGAGAAACATGAATGAACCTCATTATATCTGTTTTCCACACCAAGTTCCAGGTTTAATTAAAAGCAGATATTGAGTATATTTTCATTTAATCCTACCTGAAGTCCTATAATCATGCAGCAGAGGGAGGGAATGATGTATAATGCTCTTTTCCTTTGTCAACTAAATTCTAATCCAGTGCTATTTCAAGTTTAAATAGACTCTTAATGATAAATTTGAAGCAGTGTGAGCTTTGATTGTTAGATATTAGAGCAAAGCCAAGAGTGTGACTTTGTTTTGTTTGTTCTCATTTGCAATATTACTGGGTTGTACTCTGCCTCTATCTACATATACATGCTGTAAAATCTCATAGTTGTTACGGTATATTTAATAAACAGAAGAAAAATGTCACATTTTCTAAATACTTTAACCAACTGAGCTCCTTAAAATGCACTCAGTCAGATACTCACTTACTAAATGAAGCCTCCATACATGCCAGCATGTTTCTCTCTCTATGTCAATCTCTTAGTCGTCTAATTGCTTCTGTTTGTTTTCATGTAAACGTCTCCCTCTTGAAATGAAAGAACAATGTCTCCACTGGTGACAGTAAAACGCATCTCAGCGACCATGTGTATGTGTGGTCCTATAATTAGACATGTGGTATATTGTCACGCAGCCCAGACAGATGCTCTTCACAGTATTTCCTTCCAAGTGCACGCTGTGTTTGCTCCCTCTGTAGCAACAATACACACACACACACACATAGAGAGAGAAAGTTTGTCATTTGCCTCAGCAGAGCACAGCAGCAGAGTAATTTGCTGTTGGTTATGAGTGTATCTACTCTGTAATGCTGAGTGGATGCACTCCATCTACAAGCTTTTACTTCCCCTCTCTCCTTCAGTCTCTCTCTCTCTATCCTCAACCTCTGTCCTGTGCTTGCCTTCAGTGTTATTTTTTCTCAAGTACGTTCAGAGTCACCTTTCAGTAAGTATTCAAACGACTCTTTAATTTACTTGATTGTTTCTGAGAAGTTCTCATACTTAAATGAGCTCATTTTAATTAAATTTAAGTAGACCCTCATAGATTTGGGACTGGTCAACAACCAATTGGGAAACTATGGTTACTATGGAAAAAATATGTATTTCTTGACCAGTTGGCAAGTGGTTGCTGGAAGTTACTGGCTGTAGTTGGGTAAGATTAGTTGCAAAGAAAGTGCTGCACCAAAAACCTCCTTATGATTGCCACAGTGGCCCATTGTTTACATGGAAGAGTCCGATTTATTTACACTCACTCACTAACTGACAAGCGGTAGCAAGACTTGAAAAAGTGAAACACTAAAAGGAGAACACCTGCTTTCAAAGTAACAGTTGTGCCTTACAAGGACAATATTTCAGGCTATTTTGACTTTGAAAGTCAAGGGTCTCCATTTCTGGTATGACCACAGCATTGACCAACACTGACCACACCAGTGCACAAAGCCAGGTCCAAGGAGACAGAAGAATGAATTCTAGTGTTGAACAACTTGACTGGCCTGCACAGTGGAGACTGCGAGCCGGGCCTTCTCGTCCAACATCACTGTCTGCAGAGTCACCTCACAGATATGCTTCTGGAAGTGTGTTCAAAAATTCACATGAACACAACCTTCCTTGTTCGGGTCAAATCTGACCGATTTACAATTTAAAATATGGTGTTTTACATCTGATTGCCTCAAGGCCTTATGACATCCTCCACACTATGCACTTGAATATATAAAAGTGATGAGCACCTCTTTCACTGAATTTTGAGTGTTTTAATAAATTTTGTTTGACCAGAAACTCTGTGGTGCTTCCAGTCAAAGGTGACTGCCATAGGAAATGAATGGGAATCCACGTCCACCCCGTTTGGCCCACTGAATGAGCAAATAAATGAAAGACCCACTGAACGACCCACTTAACTGAATTTGGTGATGAAAAATGTTTGTTATGTTAATTTAAGAGCTGTTAAAACTAAAAACGTGTTACCGGTAACACTAAAGTGAGGGGGTGGGGTGAACAAAACCACATTGTGAAAAGCAAAGAATAATTGAAACTCTTATATCTGCAAATGGTGGAGCAACATCATATTAAACCATATGGACTAAGAATGGGATGTTACTTAAGTTCATAAGAATGTGAAGGCAGACGATTAAATACTTTTGGCAGTACAGTGTGCATCCAAATTTGCTTCCATGATAGTCAATTGTTTGAATTCAAACAAATGACTTAAGCAGTTTGTAGGAGATGTTATTGCTATATGTTAACATGGCGTCCAAAGGTCAGAGACCACTATTGACAGTCATGCTTTCATTTTGGGTTTGATTATAATTCAGTTGATTTTCACTGCATGAATTCCACAATTATGTGCTGTACGGAGGCCATGTTGACTTGTGACAACATGTGACATTAGAAATTCTCTGCTCTCTGAGTGTCCAAGTGTCGCTCATAAATGCTCAATGGGATAAAGGTCAGATGACTTAGGAAAAATAGTTCTTTAAGTAGTTTCTGCAAATTATTTTCTTTGTTTTGTTTATTCACCAACTAGTTAAGCACTGCAATATGCTTAAAGAGAAAATTACTGATTGATCAGAAACAAGTGGCTCCTCGTCATTAGACCTCCTTGATAAGCATTTATGACAGACAAATCAATATGATCAAAGAAGTGGTCAATATACTCCCCTCTGCTGCTGGTTATATGTTGACTACAGCTTTATCAACGTACTCTTAATATCACCTCTCCTGCCTTCAAGCAATGAATTTTATGTTTATAAGTTCATCTTGAAAATCGGTCCTCATTTCTTAGTTGTGCATTTAAATTACAGCGAAGGAGCATAAAATAGAAGTGTTTTAAGTAACAGAAGTCATGGCAAACATAAAGAGAGGGAAATGAGTGGAACGAGAGCAACAAAGATAAAGTTCAGACCACTGAACTGCCCGAGATCTAAGTGGGATCTAATCTCTGTCTAGAGGCAGAAAAGCATTGACACTAGCCACAGGGAAGCATGGTTGTGTGATGGAAGGGTGGTAAATTTTAGCCAGTAAGAGGTTTTGAGGGCTAGTGCCAATACCGATGTCTACTGCTGAAGGGTACTGTTTTATAAGTGTTTTAAGCAAGTTTAAGTTGAGCTTAAGTTGGAAAATTTTCAGCCCAAAGAAACTTTTATAAAGTCTTTATATAGATGCATAGAGGGCACTATACACAAAACTATGGTAAAATACATTGAATGCTAAGATGTAAAAAGTAGATTTACTGTGTTAATTTTTCTAAATCATGTTTTAGGCCCCAGTCATTCTATGGCAATCACCAGTTACTAGTGAAAAATTGTAGCTGGCTAATTGTTGCTGTAGCTTTTTAGTGGGACAAGCTGAAATTGGCTACAAAGAGACATATGATGCTGCACCACAAATGTCGTTGAGATTGCGCAGGTGGCTAGCAGGCTGTATTGGTCACCAGTACTTTGTTTGGAAGACACCAGCTTGGCTTCAAACTCTCACAAACTACTATCCAAGCTGTAGTAAAACTGTGAAAAGTGTAAAAGTGAAAGTAGAAGCTTTCCTTGTTGGAATGTGGTGGTTGCAGCAATAAGGCACAACCTTTACTTTGGAAGGCGAACATTCTCCATTTCTGCTTTGTGTCACACTTATTTAAGTTGTAACAATCACATAGGTGATGGTGGAGCCCTTTACAAATTATTTCACCCAGCAAGCAACCTCCAGCAACCAGTTACCAGCCCATTTTTCTAGTGACCAACATAGACAGGCGGTCATAACTAGTTTCCAGGCTTGTCTGACTGTGTTAGGGTACCTGGGTCATTGACCCAGTGTTTTCAGTTTTGTACTTTTATTTGTGTTCTCATCTTGGTTTATGACTGTGAGGGTTTTGGTTTCTGTTTTGCATTTCTATTTCTCCAGTTGTTCTTAGTTTGTGATTTTGTAGTTCTTATGGTTTCCATACTCCCTCTGTTCTGTGTCCAGTGTGTGTCTCTGTGTCTGCCCTGGTCCTACATCTCTGTGTTCCCTATGGTGCAGTGTCTGCTTGTGAGTCTGTGTCTGGAAGTTCAGTCCGTGTTTCCTGTTTTACTTTGAAGGTCCATGTCTTATGTTAATGTGTCTGGTTTTGGTTCCCTTGTCTCATTAGGCCTGATTTGTCCCAGGTGTGTTTCCCTCCTGTCTCCCATTCCCTGATTGCTCCTCTGTGTATTTAAGCTCTGTGTTGTGGTCTCCAGTATTCCATGCTGTGTGTTCTGCCTATCAGCCTGTTTTTGCTTGGTTTATATTTCCAGTTTAGTTAGCTTTCTGTTCTTTTTGCCATCCAGGAAATAAAGCTGAGTTTTGAGTTCATGTTTGCCTGCTGGAGTCTACACTTTGGGGCCACCACTCCTGCCTGCCTGCACACAGTACATGACAGACTGAGGCTTCAAGAGATTACAGTCATGCTGCTTAGTGCTAAAATGCTATCACCCATATGCTAACATGGATATGGCATGTACATTCGACATGTTCACCATATCAGTTTAGTCCATTAGCAAACTGGTATTTTGCACAAATGCAAAAGTACTGAAATCCGCTTTTTTATGTGTACTGTATTTGGCCATAAACTAAGGTAGTGGACAAATTAAATTCAATGTAGAGATGGAAACATGTAACAGTGAATGGATAGATTGCAATAAAATTGTGGCAAGTTAAACAGTCCCATAGTCCTTGACTTATTACAGTTTAGATCTAAAACTGAAAAGAGTGAAAAACTTAAAAAAGAAAAATTAAGTATAGTTGGACCACAATTCTGACCAATTACACAGGACAAAAGGGCAAAAGTTTTGATAAAATGATTTCAACTGCAGACCTTATTAATGAAAGCAGATTGTATTTCCTAAGTTGCCATAAAACATGCAGATGTGATATTTTCTCGGACTTTTAATCCATATTGACTTCAGGAGGAGACTAATTTCTTACTGAATCTGCAACCATAATTGTATGAATTTGCTTTGGCATATGTTAATGTTGATTTCCGGGATGATTCATAATATGTGCATATGTGTGTAAGAAATAGATTTCTAATTTAGTGAAAGAAGAAAGAAGAAAAACGATGATAAAATAAGCGATAAATTTTGAAAATGATGACCTTCAGATGCTGGAAATGTAGTGAAGAAATAATGTAAAGACTATATGCAAGATTAGACTGTCATGCCTATTTATATGCACATTGACTATGCAAATGTGTGCATGCAACTTTGATTTAATACATTCCCACCACTAAGTCTGGAAAATGCAGCAGATTATCGGGCATGCTTTTGTGGTTAATTTAGCAACTTGTTTCACTGCCATGTGGCTTTTCCTGAGGAAATTGAGAAGCTGTTGGCTAATGCGAACACTGTCCTGACTGAATAAGGTACATGTCTCCTGATTATAGGGCAACCATCCAAAGAAAAACACATTTTCTGCCAGGAGTTCTTTCTTTAAGCAGTGATTTAATGCAGAATTTGATGTGGCATTCTCAAATACTTGAAAGAATGTCGGGGATTTGTGTTGAAATTCATTTGATGTTACGCTTAATTTCCTAATAAATTTCATCTCAGCATCCGTCAGATCATTAGGCTGAAATGGAAGTAGACATTAAGCTTGTGGAGATTTGTGGTCTTACTTGACAAAATAAGCCTCTTAATGTTACCCCTGGGGGTGTAAATTTAATTTACTTTTCTTTTTTTAGGTCATGAATCCATGTAAAACATCACCGCTGTGGCATGACACTTCATTTCAGTGACATAAAATCTTGAAATAATTGAAAGGAAGCTGTAAGGGTAGCATATTTTACACAAGCACATTTTAGGTAATTCCAGTCGAAAAGATAATCTTTCTGGATGAGTTAAAGATGAAGCAAAAATATATTTTCTCGCTATATGTTGCTACAGAGCTAATATTGTATTGTATACACTCAAACAGCCACTTTGTGCCTTCTTCATGGCACATATTCAACTAAGTGCTGGAAACATTCCTTATAGTGATTTTGGACCATTTTGAGATCATAACCGTTGCTACAGATTTATTTGCGGCTCAAACATAATCTTAATCCTCCATTGGATGACATCCCAAGTGGCAGTAAGGTGCCCAAAGTGTGGCAAGAAAATATATCCCTCACAATTACACCTTCACCATCAAACCTGTGATCTTCTGCTTTTCGTAGCCCATCTGCTTCAAGTTTAGGGGTGCCATGTGATCAGAGAAGCTCTTCTGCATAAATTGGTTGTAATGACCTTGTAGTGACCTCTGAGATCAACAAGGCAGTTTCACCCAGAGAACTGCCACTCAGTTGATATTTTTGTTTTTCAGACCCTTCTCTGTAAACCCTAGAGATGTTTGTGTGCTAAATCACCGTAGGGACATTTTCAGCACTGCCTGAAGTATTAAGATCAGCCTGTCTGGCACCAGCAACCATGCCACGTACGAGTAATTCATCATTCTGTTGCTCATTTTGATTTTTTGGACCATGCTTACATGCATAAATGTACTGAGTTGTGACTGTTAAAGAAGTGCAACTAATGAAGTGGCCGGTGAATGTATAAATTACATGCTTTGTCTGAGGTTCATCATACTGACTTGTTCGTTCTTTGCTACCCACTCACATTTAAGATAACTGATTTTGAAAGATCCTGAGTGCTGAGCCCGGGAGCAGGTTGTTTGAAACCTCAACTGAACCTATTTTTCACTAATTACTTATGCCCTTGTTACTTTTCCTCACAAACAGTTAAATAATTCACACGTTAATTATGAGTCAATAACATCAGCAGCAGCGATCTTTGGGCTAATGGATCAGGGCCTGTTGCATGCTTTCTGTCAGGCACTGAATTGATCAGAACTCAAACAAAACCTATTAAGTGAGCACAGTGAATGATAAAACACACAGTTGGGGGTTGGGGTGGTGAAACTATTTTTCCTTTATTTTTTATAGATTTCGTTATATTGCTATACCAACTCTATACCTTTAAAATAAACAATGTGTATTATAGGTTTCTTTGATCCCTAAAAAAGCTCAGACTCTTTAAAGTTTGTCAGTTAACAGTAGTGCAAACTATTTCCTCTCTCTCTGCCTGCAGACGATGAGCAGTCGTTTTTTCCCCCATGACGTCATCATCACCGACGCCGTCCTCAGTCTGGATGAAGACTCTGTTCTCTCAACTAATGAGGTGAGTTAACGATAGTTTATCGACCAACTGAGACGACACTGAAGTTTTACATACAGGTGAACTGAGACACTGGTGCTTTATCAACAAAATGAGGTGAGACAGCGATGCTCCCAAGGCACATTGTTACCAAACACTGATATCAGCCTCAGATCCCAAGTTAGTAAAGAAGCCACTTCAACATAGCTGTGCAAAAACACATGGAAGAACTATTCCTTTTTCTTACTCTCAGCCTAAACAATGGCTTTCAAAGATATTTAGTGAAAACTGGTCTTTGTTTTAAGAAGGAGGTAAATAAAGCAGTTACAATGTCTGCTTTTACAAAATTATTTGACTGAACTGACTTAAGCTAGCATTCACTCATTTAGCATTTTAAAAATGTGAAGACATTAAAAACTAAAAAATCTAAACCTTAATCTTTGGCTAATAAGAAAAATGTCACAGTTTCAATGATTAGCTGACAATCATGGTGAAGAATATAGAGCTGTCAGATTTATTGTATATCTTCTATTATTCACTTTTCAAGTTACACTATGTGGAGAAAATTATTTAGCTATTTCTTTATGTTGGAATTCAGGTGTTTATACTTTCCATTACCACAGGTATATAAATTCAAGCTCTTGCAGTCTGCTTTTTGCAAACATTAGTGAAAGTGTGGTACTGTAATAGAATGCAATCTTTGCAAGAAGTCAGGTTATGTTATTCTACAATCAGCTGTAAGTTGTATTATTGAAAAGTTGAAGTGTTTAGGAACCACAGCATCTCAGAGCATGTAAAGTTAAAGAGCGGGGTTGCGAGTGCTGAGGTGCATAGTGCATAAAAGTCACCAGAGCTTTGCTGACTCAATAACTGCAGAGTTTCAAATCTCCTCTGGCTTTAACTCCAGCCCAAAAATGGTGTAGCTTGGCAAGACTTTCCATGGCCGTACAGCTCCTGTAGGTGAAATGTGTAGGTGTCCCAGTACATTTGTCAATATAGTTTACAAAAACAAAGTACAGTTGACCTGCCAGGTCATGTCACTGCAGCTTGAGAAGACATCTGCAAATTTTAAAAGCAAGATAATTCAGAAAAAAGCTTTACTATTTGACACCACGGGGAAATGTAGATCCTGTTTCTTTCAGCGTGTTTCTAATTTTGGTTTACAGCTCACTTCAAGTTGCAGTTCATTTAGCTCTCAGGGCCACTGTAGAAAATAGTTTGACAATGAGGATTAATCAGTGGCTTTGGTAAAAGTAATGCAAACTCAAGTAACCTTGCCTGGGGCTCCTAATATGCAGACTTTCCCAAATTTAATAAACCGCCTTTGTGAAACATTTTAAAAGCTGCTGAGCAAGTTGGCAAAAGCAGAGATTTACACAAATTGTGTTCATCCCTACAATTTACTCAACTTTGATAGAAATGAATACTTGAATACTATAATTGTGTATAAAAATGTTTTTTTACAGCTTGATGTGATCTGCATGGTTTTATGGCAGTCAGTGGTAAAAGGTGACGATATCTTAACACATTATTGATCCTCTTTGAAATGAAACAGTCTGTTCTCAAAGAGTCATGAATACTATTCATTATAAATGAAACGCCTCACTCTACAAAACAGCACCATGGCCACTGAACTTAAGGTGGAAAATGTGTTTTGCCTTTAAAGGATGATTAAAAACTAAGCGAGACGAGTAGGAAGTCTAGCATAGCAGCAGAATCGGATAGCAAAGAGTTCTGATTACAGACGCCACAAACTGAGATCCTGCCTTTACTAAATTACTGTGGAACTCGTTCAATTTGTATTCTTGTAATTGAAATTAACCCAGTGAAAAGGTGAGAGAAAAGCAGAGATAAGGAATAATGTGAGCAGTGTTAAAATGTGAAAGAAAATTACAGGCTAGAAAGGGGAAAAAGTGAAAGTAACAGTGGTATGAAAAAAATTACAGAGCAGAGAGAAGTGAAAGAGAAAACCAGGTGAAAAAACTCTGCTCAAAATCAAAGCAAGAGCAAATAAGGAAATGTTGGAAAAGCAGACTGAAGAGTGTTTAATGAAAAACAAAGCGCTCTCATGGAGTTTTACGAGAGCCATTAACTTTGTGTCTGTATCATTACACTGTCAAAACACAGAGCGCTTCTTTGATTAAAGTCTCACTTGTTACTTAAAAACAAGGAACAAGGAACACTTTTGTACTGTTTTAGAACAAATTAGAAACCAGAGAATTGTTTGAAGCTCTGTCAAGGGAGGAAATAATGTTGATAATCCACCTTTTTAAAACATTGTAGCAGAGTTAGTGAGCCAAGTGGGGCTTAGTAAAACCACTGAAATATGAACATTGCAGAATCACACAGTTCTCTAGACTTGAAGGGCATTCAAAGCTCTTTTGATGTTGGTTCTCACGACCATGACTGATAGCACTGCACTGTGGGCTTTTCTTTCAAAAACGTTTAAATTTCGTGGCTTAAGTAACAAACAAACAAAAAAAATCCTCTGAAATTGGTTTAATTACTTTAAAATAAAAACAGGAAGGAAAAAAAGATTTGCATAGTACTACAAATCAGAAAATACTGTCAACATATTTTATTGTCATTTTTTTAGGGCTAGAAACGTCACTTGTGACACTTGGAGGCAAAATTCACTTTAAACCATTCAAAAATAAAAACATTATGCACAGTTGTGGTAGATTTGTTCCATGCTAACTTTACCTGGTAAAGTTTACCCCGAATTTGATTTCTGTGTAGTTTTCTGAATTGTTGAAGGCTGTAGCCATTTATACTTGTTTTTTTATATTATATATATTTTTGGAGGCTGACTAACAGCCTTAATTGCAGTACTGCAGCCTTCTAGTGGTAGACTTTAAAAGTAAAAAAAAAAAAAAAAAAATTTAATGGCTATTTAAATATTTGTATTAACTTCATCCGTAGTATAAATCTAGAGGTGATACATGAACAATCCCCTGTACAGTATAAGGAATGTGTAATAGAGAGTGGAGATGTGTGAAGTATGGTGTTTCTAATTCATGGTATAGAAAGCTTTTTTAAGAAAACAGCCTTCATAGTACCTTTTCTATTAAAGAATTCTATACATTTCAATTGAAAAACATTATTTACAAGTAAAAGCTGTTGAAAGTTTTCTGAAATCATATGAACTATAATGTTATCAAACATACAGTCATTTGCATGAATGTCCAGATAGACAAATACAGACAAGTATGACCCAAGTCACAAAGTTTCCTTACCTTTACGGCAGCGATACGGTCACAAGCAGCTCATCTATGATGCTAAATTAGTGCTCCTGCTTTAAGAGCCATTACAAGTAGCTGCCTTGTTTCTTTCTCTGCAGATCTTCAGCGAATGAAAGATGCAATCCATAATAGATTGTGAGGCCCAATGAGCCCTAGAGATCGAATATATCTTTAAACTCTAAGATGTTTTATTGATCGGAGCAAGTCAATGTTCACCTTTTCTACGCAAACGGGATTGCAATTACACTTTATAGCACCACAATTTCAGGCACAGCAATATGAGCAAGTTTCTACAACTAAACTTTTATGAGCACACGGCTTGTTTTATGAAACGAGAGGAGGGAGAAAATGTCAGGGAGCGAACTAGTGAATAAGAGAGGAAGTGAAGTGAATCTCTGCTGTGCTTACTAACCCATAGCTCTAATTGCCCTTTTAACATGGTGAGAGGCTTTATTGAAAGGAGATGGAATATGTCAATTCACTAAAAATGTGCAAGAGAGAACATTACACTTTTAATAGGACTTTTCATATTACAATACCTCGGCAGAAGAATGGCTGTGCCAATTTCATAATTACATTGTTTCAGCTCATTAAATGTATGATTATTCCATGAAGAGAGATTAGAGAAGGGGATACGACCTGACAAAGCTTTTGTCTCTCATTGGGCAGCCAAGCATGCTGCTGAATTATGCCCTTTGGAAGACATTTTCTATATGATAGATATGGAAATTGTGTTACAACAGCAGTGGCAGAATCTTGATCCTCATTTCATTTAAAGGTTGTCTCCGGGTTTGAACATGTTTCAGAGCACTTATTATTTTCATTAGTATTCAAGGTTTTCAGTACACACTTAAACAAATCATGAATTCATAGAAAAGATAATGATTGACCTCTATGGCTTTCTTTTGCTCATTGACGCTATCTCATTTCATTTAGGGTATTTTCTCCCATTAAGTTCATATTTCTTACCTATTGATTAATTGGATGAGTTGAAAGTGTCACTTTGAGGCCCCCGGCTTCAGCATGCTCGATATTGGACTGACAGTGTGGGAAATCCTGCCAATCAAAATCTGAATTCTTCCACCTTCAAGTGATTTCTGAATGTCTTTCTTGGTCTGCATCACTGCTTAGTTGTGTCAAAGGTCTATATGAACACAGCAAACCAGCTGAACATGGGTTATGCCAAGATAATGAGTGTTATTTACTTCACCTGTGAGTGGTTTAAATCTTGTGTCTAAAACACTTTATAAAAGATGCATGTGGTGTTCAAGAAAAATGAAGCCAATTTAGAGGCATCTAAAACCTGGCGTGTTTCTAATCCAGAACAGCAAGCAAGGAAACCCAATATTAGTTTAAATTTGAATTCTTCATCACTTCAAATCCCTGCATTTTCACTGACACTCTGTGGTCTCTGGTCTCAGCATCACTGTTAGTTTCCTTCTGTGTGCATGGTTCTCTAAAGTACATAAAAGGGTCCTTTAAATTAAGTGCTTTGTAGTAAGTTTTTGAAACAGTTTTGATAAAATAAGACAACATATTCTTGGATCATATTAATTCAAAAAACAGTTTTTTAACCCCTCTATCGATCCCTACGTCCTCCTTTGGCTTTTCTCATGCATCTTCCAAATTACTTCAAAGCCTCAGTCACACAGGCCTAGAGACCAGTCTGCAGCCCCCTGCCAACTTCTGGTCACTAGGGAAAAACGTGTAGTCCCCTACTGGTTGATGAAGTTGGAGTTTCATGAGTGAAACTGGTCACAAAGAGGCAATCTGCTCACGACCAAAGGCATCACAATGTGGTTTTGGTGCAATACTGAAATACAGTATATTTCACATAGGGACAACAAGCAACATCCAGCCACTCAAAGCTTGCAACTGGTTTGGGGTGAACCGTGGCCAAATGGTCACCAGTTGGTCTCTAGGCTTCTGTGACTGGGGCCCTAACATTTACCATTTGGACATTTGCTGAAAAAAAATCTGGAGCACAAATTCAGTCTACCCTAACTTCCCTTTGAACCAAGGAAGCCTGGTGTGCTCCGCATACACATGTAAATTATAAACCTTTACCTTGAAGAGAATATGTTTTGATATTGGAGCTGCATATTTAATAATTTAACTTTAATTTAATTTAACTGTTTGGAGATTCAGCTGATGTTTGTATGTAGAAGCTATAATAGACTGTAGTGCTGGCATGCAGCACTGAACGCCAAATGCTTAACCTTTGCAATCTATAGAAGAACCTTTAAGCAATCAATGAAAGATACTTTTGGAGTCGCAAAGATGAGACATAACCTCACAGCACTGAGACTACTTGGTGAGAATGCCTATAGTCTTAAAACGCTGCAAAATACAAAACTGCTATAGCTCCCTTTAGCCCCAAAATGCAGACCTTAAAACCCAGCTGGCTATCTTGGATCACACTGAGACTGCTGGTAAAACTTCATCAACGCCACAGCACTCCAAACCTGCTGGATACAAGATCAGTTTACGACACATTTTCCTGAGTTTTATCATCCTGAAGACAGGTGGAGGTTGACAGTGAAAGCACTGCAGTGGCATTGCGTCATGGAGAGGAAAATAAATAAATAAAACCAGACACAACTTTTCAACAACCAAAGCATTGAAAACACTGAGGGGAGATAGGGGCTCTAAAATCTGATGCAACACCTTTTCATCTTATAACACTGGACATGTTAAACCCAAATGTCAGGAGAGATTTGTAGCAGATCTATTGCTGGATTGACCCTCGACTTTTCAGATCAATTTTGGCTTTGTAGAATCCATCAGTATGAATTACACACACACACACACACACACACACACACACACACACACACACACACACACACACACACACACACACACACACACACATTTGTGTGTGTTGTGTTTCCGTCAGTTCAAAGTTTGTTACATTGTCTTGCATTAACATCTTGGAAGTTTACAATAACCTGAAACATAGCCGTCACCATTACCATAAACTTTAATGCGCCTTTAAATGTAACTGTTTACTTTGTGAAATCTTGCAAACACACACACAGAGACTGTGTTCAAGGCTCATTAGAAATTTTCAGTCATATTAAACGATAATTAAGACAGACAGATTGCAATGAACCTGTGCTTTGTTACTCACTCACTTGTAAGTGGTCTCTTGCTCTTACTCACGCACACACACATATCTGCCACATGGGCACATTTTCATACAGGAACACAGCGCGCGCACACAGCTAACATGTCCCTTCGTGAGGACCTGTGCTTTGAATCACCTTTTCTCAGCTTACATCAGATGCTTTACAGTAGTTCAGTTCATGACAGAACATCCACCTTTGGTTCACCCCTCTCCAACTTCTAGTTCCTCTACCTGTGCTACTCTGGTAATTAATTTCTGTGTGTGTGTGTGTGTGTGTGGATGTGTGTGTCTAACAAAGTATTTCATTATGTGCCGAACCCCTTATTCTCTAGTGTGTCTGGCCGAATGTCTCAGTGGTGTTTTGGTATTCAAAAGAGGGTCTTTGTCAGGTAGCTCCATCTTCTTCAAGGGCACCAGCTGCTCCACAGAAAGGCCATGAGAAATTTCTTCTTTATTGTGAAGTAGGCAGTCTCCAAGGAAAATGGAGCAGGAGACAGTCAAAGCTGGCACCTGCTTAAAAGATGACCACAATGCAAGACCAGCAACCTGTTTCTGCTTCCAGGGTCTCGATCCTCAAAGCATCTAGTTTCTTGGTGATGCACACACAGTCTCCTTTGACGCTGCCAAATTGACTTCCTGGCCGCAGCACTCCTGATGGAAATAGCAACAAAATAGGGATGGTGTTGGTGTAAATCACAAGCCTGTTAACCAGTTAACCACAGTTCATGCCCCATTGGTGGGGTTGTATTTTGCACTAAAATGGACAGAAGTCTGTGAAATGCACTGCATTACACACTTTCAAACTTTCCTTATAATATATACCAGCACACCCTCCTAATTTAAGTTGCAAAATATTTCATTTGTCTCCCTGTATCACTGCCTGGTGTTTTGAAGCCTCCACTACCACAGAAGTTACCTGCACAAATATCCCCTGGGAGGGTATATTTATTCATCACTCCCCATCTTTGATATATAATAAACCTGGAGCCCAGACAGCACACCTGACCCTGTAATGAATCATTTTCAACATGAGCAGTCTGACTTAATTAAGTTGAGGGTTAGGGATTTTATGACCTGAGAATAATAGATAAGTAGATAAATACACTGTAAACCCAAACAAGTTGACTGAACTTAAAACTTTTGTGGAAACTGATTACCTCAAAAGATTTAAGTACAAAAACTCATATCTTCTAAGTATGGGGTACTCAAAATTTGTATTTATTGTTAACCTAAAAATTTTAAATTATATTTTATATTTTATTAATTGAGCTTTACTCAAAGACTGTATACTTTAATTTCAATATTTTTGTGTTTCTTGTAGTTTATTATTTTGATGCAACACAATGCAATTATATTACAACCTAAACTCAAATTATCTGATTATTAATTAAAAGATATTTATGTTTCAATGTTTGAGTGTAGACTACTAAAAAAAAAAAAGTACGGAAATTCAGTTACTTTACATTTTGTTTATTTAACATTTTTTCATGAAAATTTAAAAACATCACAAATGTTTTTATAAAACAACTAACATGGACATCGGCACCATAAAGTGAGCATTATAAATTCTGTGTAGAACATTTATCTTTTTATAAAATCACAAAGGACGACATCAGTCCTAATTGCATCTTTCTCAAAATACACAAAAATGCAAAACAAAAAGTCAAATACTAATCACTTTTTTTTAAAAATAGAAATGAAAAACAATTTTTTAAAATGGGTACAAAGACGATCAGCTTCCAAATAACCAGATAAGGCAGTCAAGTATAGGAAAATTAGGTAAACTGATGGAGTTAAATCCACCCAAAGCCTGTAGTAAACTTAAAGTGCTTAAAGTGCTTCAAACAAAGTGCTCAGTAACAGAGTGCGTGTCCTAACAAACATTGCCTTATATTCCTTAAGAGCATGTAGGCAGGGGTTTCAGGGGTTTGCCGTCATCAAGCCCCATGAAGATATTTTGGACAAAGGCAAATGTGTGAACCAGCTTCCTGGGGTAGTCTAAATGCAGAGCATAGATCAAGCCAAACAATAAAGCAAATGCATCTGCAAATCTGGGAATATCACGCATCACCTAGTCGCCTTTCACCACAACAGCCATGCTTGAGGAAGTAAAATGGACTGGACTGGGAAGCGCCGTCGGTAACCACTGTGAGAAGGGTCAATGAGGGTCGACTCATCCAATGCGTCCGCCTGGAATAGACACAGTATCAATGGTAAATGGCCTGTATTTGTATAGCGCTTTACACATTCAGTCATCCACACATTCACACACATTCACACACTGGTGATGGCAGCTACATTGTAGCCACAGCCACCCTGAGGCGCACTGACAGAGGCGAGGCTGCCGGACTCTGGCACCAGCGGGCCCTCTGACCACCACCAGTAGGCAACGGGTGAAGTGTCTTGCCCAAGGACACAACGACCGAGACTGTCGGAGCCAGGGCTCGAACCGGCAACCTTCTGATTACAAGGCAAACTCCCAACTCTTGAGCCACGATCGCCCCAATTAAATAAGTAAGGTTGGTTTGAGAGAATGTGACAAGCATGACCTGTAATCTAGCAAAACATTCAGCAGTGTAGTGGGTTACTTTGTAACGAGTTAGGGTACTCTACTTTTTTTGAAAAATGTACATTAACGTGTTAGCTTCTTGCATTACATAATTTGTATTTTTGTTATTTTTCTAAAAAAAAAGTAATTTTTTATTTCATGACTTTATCTCAAAAAGAAACTAAATCTTGACTTCAGCCTGGTTTTTGGGCCACCTGCAGCATAGCCATAGTGCTGTGATACGCCTGTGCCCTGCTCCTGACCTGTGTGTGTGTGTGTGTGTGTGAGGGTTTTCTAAAGAGAGGGTATTTTGTTTGTACAATTTGGTAGCTGCTAGGGTATTAAATTGTATTTAAAAAAATCCATAGCATTTTATCTTACTGGCAGAATTTAAGTAATGCAAAAATACACTTACATTACATGTCTAAAAGAATTCTGGGTCCTCCTCCCACAGGTATACAGGAAGGGCACGAAGTACTGCAGTACGTTTCACGTTGATATCAGGCGCCTCCTAAAAAGGGAAAAGAAAAGTTCATTTAACGCAAAGTTTTCAGGTGTCATTCTTTGGGGAGAATACATGTTTATGAAACTGCATGACATCAGACTCTACTAAATTTTGGAGACTTTTCTTTTAAGATACAACCTTTCTGTCTCTTGTGACAGAGAGTCTGTTTCTTAATCATTTCACAAAAACCCTACACAGTATTTTAAAATAGTGTTCTCCAGATCAGAGCTGTAATCTATATAGAACATGGGGTTCAAAGCAAGGAAAAATTGTGTGTTTATCAGTGAAACTTTTAATTTGTGTTAATTTTATCATTATATGAAATCTTCACCTTAAGGGACTTAATGAATGGTTTCTTCTAAAAATTAGAAATGATTGAGTCATTTCACATCATATGAAAATATTAATTTTTAATACAAATTTGGCCCTACAAAAATGGAAACTCAGTAACAAAGATAATGGAGATTCTCTAAACACGAGCGAATATCACAGTAAAATTGTTGATTGTGATTTACACATTGGATGTATCCTCAGTGATTTGGTACAATTATACAACATTTTATAAGAACTGAACAACTGATGAAACAACTTACTTATGTGACCACATATGAAGTGTTATAACTTACCACAAAAGGTGAACTGTGCCACTGACCCTTGGTAGATCTGCACATGATAAAAAAAAAAAAAGCATTATAAATACTAACACAGCTATTAATAATTAGGGGTACATTTAAGATGTTAATGTCACAAAATAAAATAGACTGGTAGAAAGAAGTACAAGGAAATGGTAATGGGGGGAGCCATGAAAATAGATCTTTTCAACATGATTCAGTGTGACAAAGCCAGGGCATGATTTAAAAAAAAAAAAAACAGGTTGTCACGGTCCTGGGTCAGTGACCCAGTGTTTTGAGTTTCTTGTGCCTCTGAGTTTTTTGTATTATGTTCTTAGTTCTTTTTGTTGTCCCAGCTTATTCTTTAGTGTAGTGTCTTAGTTTGGTGTTCTTGTATTCTGTTTAGTTCTGAGTATTTGGTAGCTGCCCTCTGTGTTTCTTAGTTGCTCTGTCTCCCCTAGTCTAGTTTGCATCTGTGCTAATTCCTGTTTTACTTTGAAGGTCTGTGTCTCATGCGAGTGTATCCTACTTTGCTCCCTTGTCTCGTCAGTTATGATTTCTCCCAGCTGTGCTCTCCTTCTGTGTCTCATTCCCCTCGTTACTTCCCATTGTATTTAAACCCTGTGTTTCTCTGAGTCAGTGCTGCGTCGTCCCTCAAGCTGTGTGTTTCCTCGTGTGCCTCTCTGCAAGCTGTGAGTTTATATTTTCCCAGTTTAGTTTTGTATGCTCGTTTTCTGTGAGCAGCAATTAAAGCTGTGATTTTGAGTTCATCCCCTGAGTCTGAGTCCTGCATTTTGGGTCCAACTCCTGCCTGCCGCACAGCGATTCATGACACAGGTCTTTTAACCTAAAAATGTTTTAATGGCCATGAAGAAAGGTCTCTTCAATAGATCTTTCAACTCACCTGTGTTTACTGTCTCCACCTGAAATTAATTGCAGTCTGAATTTTTTTTTCTTCTATCTTTTTGTCTTTGGTCTTCAGCCTTGGAAGAAAAAATAAAAATATTGAAAACCTTATCAGCACACTAAATATACAACACCTTGCTATATTTCAATTGTTTTAGATAGAAGTTGCCACTGCTAGCTAAGTCACTTTTGAATGATGCTAATGAGAAGAAAGAAAAAAAAAAAAAACCCTGCCGAACAATGAGGGTGCTGTTGTAAAAACGCCAACTTTCTTGCGTTGGCAAGGGGTCGTTAAAATATCACTAAGACCCTTTCTTTATGTGTGATTCTTCGTAAAACTGTTTTAATCGGTTAAAACTGACGACATAATCTATGTTTGAAAAAGAGCGCGAACAACAGCGAACAACTATTCACCACCTGGGTCTGTGCTTTTTAACACAACAGCGCATTCGAAAACAAGTTATTGGCTGCAACATATTAATATACTTGCTTTTTTACGGAAAAAATAAACATAACGAAGGTTCCGTTTTACTTACAAGTTTCTCCAAATGTGTTCTCCAGTCGCTCGAGAAGGGCAGCCATATTGAACAGAATTTTCTGTCAACGTCGTTTAGGTTAGAGAGAAGACGTCATGACGTCCACATGTGGAGCTCGGGAAAAAAACATTTACTCAAAAATCATAATTAAGAAAGCAGTATTTACTCTTAACTTCTAAGCCATGTACAATTATAACTGTTTGAATCGTTAACCGAACAGAAAAGTTTTAAGTTGTTTCAACTTTGTGAGGAATTTTAATTGTTATATCCACAAACTTTATAAGTCAGGTAGACTGTTGGGGTTTACAGTGTAGATATTATTAATATGTTGCATAAATCTGTTTGTTTTAAAAAAGATTTTTCTTTAAAAAGTTAAAAATGAAACCTCATTTGATCATGCAAGAGGAAATTATTATGAATCAGGTCGGCACAGCCAGGTTTAGAATGTGACTTAGAGCTCTCCAACTGATCAATCAGTGCACTCTGATATTTAAATGGCATTTTAACATGAAGTGCTTCAGCTGGAATGAAAACATTGCGAAATGGCTTCAAAAATATTCTTTGTGTAGTTGTGAAGAGGCAGAGAAGTTGTTTAGAAGACGGCCTTGTTGGTTTAGCTGGCTAAATGCCATTTGACAGGTGTTTTGAATGCAATTTTTACCACACCGCAAATATTCTGAATAAGCTGTATTGCTTTTCTTTGTGCTTTTCTTCTCTCCATTTTTTTTCTCATTGTGTTTCCACCTTTGCTGCTTCTTTTTCTTTTCTTTTTCTTTTTTTCATTTCCTCTACACATCTAATCTATTCAACACCTTCTTTCTTTTCTATTTGACCAGGTGGACTTTGCCTTCACTGTATGGCAAAGTTTTCCCGAGCGTATTGTTGGTTATCCAGCAAGGAGCCACTACTGGGATAGTTCCAGATCACGCTGGGGCTACACTTCCAAGTGGACCAATGAGTACTCCATGGTCCTTACAGGAGCAGCTTTTTACCACAGGTACAAACCCACAGGATTTCTTGCTTATCGGTGAAGTTGTATTGACGTGAATGGCAGAAGAGTGGCACAGAAAGATGGCACATGACATCGTCTGTGATGCAGACAGTGTGCCAGAGCATGAAGGTGACATTATCAACTTATTAGTCAGCCTGCCTTCCCACCCTCACCTGTAGCTACAAGCATTATGTTGTGATTTAATGAGTAAGATTACAGATAAAAGCGGCAGAAATAACCTCTCAGAACAGTCTCTGGGTTTTCTCTTAGATAGGGTTCGAACCTCGGCTGTTTGGGAGGAGTAGAGGCACTGCCCCTGTAGATTAAAATAAAAATGTTTCTTGAGCTTATTCAAGAGAGGCTGTAATTGTATTCTTGCTACCACTGGATAGCTGCAAGTTGTGTTTAGAAGCCTTGAATTCTACTCCCCAAAAAATCCCCCAAAATCTCAAAGATTCTAGTTTTAGAATTAGAGTTTTGGTCTGATTATAGGCCATGTATATAAAGGCCAACAACACCCTTCAGTACATGGTGAACTTATGATTGCCTCCTATCATGGTTTGTACCTAGGACATATAGGCCCTGACATGGAATAATTACATTCCTATAGGATAAATGCCCTGCAGCACAAATCGTTTCTGCAGATCTTTGGATCAAGATAAGTAAATAATTAAGTAATCTGCTTTTTTCTGCATTTCAAAATTTTAGAGCCTGCAGCCGTGAAGTGTTGATGTCATGCTCCTGTTTTTGTGTTTGTTATGGTTTACATTCTAGTTCTGTATTGGTGTCTCTAGAGTTCAGTCTTCCTTAGTCTCATCTCTTTGACTTTCAGCCTTCACAGTCATGTACCCATGTCTGTCTGTTTTCTCACTAGTCCCTGTGTCAAGCCCATGTGTCTTAGTGTTGGTCACAGTGTTTGATAGTCTTCTGTTTTCATGTGTATTATGTTCAGTTTTGCTTCCCCTGTCTCGTCAGTCAGTTTAGTGTCAGCTGTGTTATCCTCCTTGTCTTATTGTCTGTGTTTTCCTCTGTTCTCTGTTGCGTTTTCCCTCATTGTAGGTAGTGGTTCTGTCTGGATGGTTTTTGCCTTTTGTTTTAGTTGCCCAATGCTTAGATGTTTAGTTCAGTTCTGTGTTGCCAAGTCCTGGGTTTTTGGGTCCACAACTCTGCCGGCCTCACACCTACACCTACACCTGTGGATATGACAGAAGAACGGGACCAAATAATGGACCAAGCAGACTCAGCCCTGAAAGAATGTGGGTTGGCTCTAACACGGATAAACAGTCTTTTGATTCACATCTCCTAAGTCATGGGCATAAGGAACAAATTCGTTGGACTTAACACCACTGATGCGATTATCCAGAGGAACCCTCTGCTCCTCCAGCTTCCCCGGTCTCCGGAGATGGTCTGTGCTCTCACCGAGGCTAAAGAAGAACTGCAAAAACTGCTCTCTTCATGCTTTCCTCCTCCTGTTGTCACGTCAGCAGCACATGAATACCTCCTCATCCTTCAACAGCTGACAAATTCCTACTCGACGCTGACTGGAATGATAACTGCAAAACTCTGTGGCCATTTGCTAGGTGCTCAGCCAAGCAGCGGCAGTCTCCTGCATCTGCTGGGTGCTAGGCCAAGCAGCGCCATCTAGAGCATAGAGCCTGCTACGTGCAGTGCGTACTCCCAGCCTGAGCAACCAGAGCGCGCTGTGTGCACTGCGGGGCCCCAGTCCTCATCAGAAGTCTCTGCACCGTCTGGGCCCGAGGCTTCCACACCATGGCAGTATATGGCTCGCCACTGACGCTGGCCACCTGCCAAGCTGCTTTAGGGGTCTACATCTCCACTGTTCCCAGCCTCCAGTCCTGTCGCCCCAGGGTCTCCGCCCACCACACCATCGCCAGACTCCAGTCCTATTCAGTGAGTCTCTGCCACCATCACCTCCAGACCTTCATCGTCTCCACTGCCAGCCTCAGCCACTGAGTTTTGCCCTGAGGTCTGGTTGACCCCCTGAACTGTGTTTTGTCTTTTGGACTCTTAGTCTCAGTGTTTGTACTTCCTGTTTTATTTTGATAGTCTTCTGTTTATATATATATGTATTATGTTCACTTTTGCTTCCTGCTCTCCCTCATCGTAGGTGGTGGTTCTGTCTGTGTTTCCTCTCGTGATTGAGTCAGTTTATTTTTATGGTTGTGACTGTTCAGTTGGGTTTTTTACCTTTTGTTTTTGTTGCCTGTTTTTCCAGCATTAAAGCTGTTTTTTAGTTCAGTTCTGTGTTGCCAAGTCCTGCGTTTTTGGGTCCACAACTCTGCCTGCCACACACCTACACCTGCGGATATGACAGTTGACTTGTTTTTCTTCTTGTGTTGTGCTGCAAAGGACCTTCATATTTTAGAGTATATATACAAAAAAATCATATAGAGGATGCACCAAGAAAACTTGGAGATATGACTCATGATTTTCTTTTAAAGTTCACACACACACAACTCTACCTACATGTCTGTTCAAAGAAAAAACCTTTAAAGCTATTGCTGAGACTTGCCCCAGCATTTTTAGAGAGGTTATATTTATATCTTAAGCTTGGATGACTCATGTAATGATCGTTAAACAAAATATATATAAAATGTTTAAAAAAAAAAGCATTTTAAAATATTTTTTTATTAGTCAGTATTGTCTATGTACATAGCCACTGTAAATTTAATGCTGCTATATTTTATGTTAGCAGTGGTGCTAATGTATAAGCACTCATTAAAAGCAATTACGTAAAGACATAAACTGCAGTCCAGCTTCTCTTTTAGTGCTGCAGTCAGTTTGTCTCATGGTGCAGATGTTCTGCATATCATTCCACCAGCTTCCCAGAAATACTTATCCCGTGTCTAAGATGCAAACCACATTAAAATTCATCTTTAGGAAAAGGGATAATATAATCTTTCTCCACCTCTGTTATATCATGAAAAAATTGTCAAAAATGCAATGCTAGGGCTAAAATAAAAAATGGTAAACTCAAGTATTAAGCAGAGCGGTAAATTGAATGGAGAAGAGTGATGCTCTCCAAAGGGATTAAAGGCATCTTGTCATGCAGATAAACAGCTCTCTTGTTGTTCTATTGTTAGGATGCTCAATGCACCTCTTCAGTTATTTTTGTTATTTAGACTGTCAAATGGAAATGTAAGGTAGAAAAAAATGTGCCAGAAGGAACATTGTAAAGTGTGTGTGTGTGTGTGTGTATGTGTGTGTGTGTGTGTGTGTGTGTATGCATTTGTGTGTAAGAGCAAGGGGCGGGAGACCTTGTCAGGGAGGTAACCACTGACAGTGATCTAGTGCTCCCATGCTGCTGAGAGTGCAACACTGCAACCAAATAGAACAGAATTGTGGCTTTTAAAATGAAAAATACACCCACATCCTAATCCCTAATCTGCCCTTTTCCTTTATGCATCAGATACTATCACTACTTGTTCACTCACTACATACCGGCTAGCCTGCTGACAATGGTGGACCGCATGGCTAATTGTGAAGACATCCTGATGAACTTCCTCGTTTCGGCCGTGACCAAGCAACCTCCAATCAAAGTCACACAGAAGAAGCAGTACAAGGAAACCATGATGACCCAGGTTGGACAGAGTTTTACTTGTTCGATGCACTTAGACTGTATACTTGTTCACTGTCTCCTATAGAATGTATCTGCCTCCGTCTCTGCCACAGACAGGCTCAGATTTTTACTCTGCGTATCTATAGCTGTTTTGACATTATCCTGTCTTGCTTTTATGGCTACAGAGGCCAAGTCAAAAAATTACCCCTACTCTGTCTGAATTTGTCCAGTGTTCTCAGAATGGCATTTTTCCTCAGTTAAAGTAGTCATCACAAGTACAATAGTGAGCTATGTTCAGTCCACAGACAGGTGTTTATTCCGCAACATTAGCATGTCCTTTCCCACAATGGTAGTCTGTAAAAGCTTTGTGAAGTGTGGCATATTACTTTGTAGATGCAATACAAAAACTCTGAATCATTGTTTGGCATTCTTAAGGTTAAAGAAAGTGAGACTGAATTCTTTACTCCAGTTCTGTAATATGTACCAGCTCCTTACTCACATTCATATCACTACTCAACCTCTTTGAGATTTCTGTTCGTGGTTAGTGGTTGCTGGGGATTCCTGGTTGTCTTTGAAATTAATTGCTAAAGCCCCAGTCACACAGGCCTACACACATACCCCTTGCAAACATCAAAAAGCGTGTATTCTCCCATTGGTTAGTGAGTGGTTGAGAGTAGTTGCGGGCATTTAGTGTGCTACACCAAAAACCTCCTTGTGATTGCATACTGTACGGACAAATGTTTGTGCATGTTGGAGGTACATCCCAATCCCATTGTTGCGATTGTGTTGCAATCATTACTGGAAAAAATTAATTATTATACATATTACAAAGAGCACTTCTCTTAAAATCAATGCAGCGTATTTTTATTAATCCCAGGACACAATAATTAATTACACAAATGATTACATTATTTTTGTGTTTCTCTATAAAAATGATCTGAGATTTAACAATATCAACATAGAGACTACAGTCCCACACACCAACACAAATCCTTATTGAGGAGAAACATATTTTCTTTATCTTAGTGTTTAGGTATGAACACAAAGCTGACAACACAAAATAAAGAAAATGAAATTAATGAATGAATGAAATTCATGAAAACCAGCAGCCTGACTGCGCATCCATTTGTTACCTGCTGAAGTTCAAGATCTAGTAGCTGACCTGGGGTCGGCATTCGCTCAGCTTTAACATCACTCGGTGTCCTTGCCTTTGTTAGCTTTAGCATTCTGTCTGTTCAGATACTAGCAAAGAGCCAAAGTTGTTTTAGCAGCACAATGCAGTTATTTCTGTGCTGGATGCAGTTCAGACTTTGCGATCATATTCTCATTCTTTTCTGCTCAGAAAGCCCAAGAAGAAAGAAACAAAACAAATCCTGGTTTTCCTCACTTTTTCCGACACACGAGGTCTGAGGTACCTGGAACATTTTTACAGGTGTTTGCAGACAAGTCGGTGTATCCTATGTAAACTACAGTCAGCCATAGTAATCTGCTAACAACCAGAGTAATCACAAGGACCTTTTTGGTGCAGCACCCTCTTTGTGACTTGTGTCAACCAGCAACAGCATGCAACCTCCAGCAACCACTCATAGACCAGTCTCCAGTCCTGTGTGATTGGGGCCCTCAACAGCCATCTGAGCCTTTCAGTAGAAAAATAACTTTGAGGTGAAAAAATGTGCAAGGGAATTTGAGTAGTGCTTTATCACATTCCATTTCAACATGGAATGAATCACTTACAAATGTTATTTGGACAATAAAAAGGTTAGAAAACTTTGTCCAATGTTTAAAAATGCTGGAAGGAGGGTTGGTGTTCAAGAGCTGAGAAAGAAACCCAGTCATCCCACAACCTGATTAAAAAAAACTAGTTATATATAGTCCAACTATCCATCATTTCTTTGTAGACATTGTATAATTAGTCACTTGTGCCTTACATACATGTTTAAGTTTTCATGGTTACATTCAATGAATTTGCAGTTATCCAAAGCTAAAGTGCCTTCCAAGCTTCCCCCTGTTAAAGTCCCCTTTTGGGATAATTTCAGTGTTTGTCAACAAAGTCCAAAATGTATTTCATTCCCCATAAAACATTTGCAAATGCTTCTGTTTGGAGTAGTTTAGCTCTATTAGCACTGTTATAATCCATGTGTGCCAGCTGGTAGTCTTATTTCGTCTTTTCCGTGGACATTATTGCCACCACCTGCTGATCGGTGGAAAAATATTAGAGACAGCATTAATATGCAAGCAGGGCATGAGAAAAACCAAATGGAGGCTTCTTTCAATTCATTGCTCATGACATCGTTGGTCCATCAAAACATTTTGTACAGTAGCAACACAGTTTAAAGATGATAAAAGTGCTGTGTGTTTATAAACCTCGTTTTAAGGAAAGAAGAAGATAATAAGAGAGTATTAAAAGAGAAATGGTAGAAAAGTTTCAGGCCACATACAGCCCTGACCTTCTCTTTGGGAGATCCCTATTTGTGCATGTGTTTGTGTGAGTGTGTGTGTTCATGGGGCCAGCCCTTTGTCAGGTTCTGATTGATGGTCTGACCACAGGCAGGACGATGACTCAGCAGTATGGACGTAGTGATTAATGTCTTAATTGTGAAAGCAGCACGACAAACCTAGATTTACTCCCCCCTTTACCCCTCCTTTCCTCACTCGCTCTCTCATTCTTTCTTTTTTTCCTGTGTGCACCCCCACCTCCTCAATCTCACCCATGATTTGTGACTTTGCTTCAAGCAACAGCAGATAGACATTTAACATGGCATAAGAGGAAAGAGCTGACATCTTGTGGGATACCTGGACCAGAATGTTAAATGAATTAACATTTTTAAGCCGTTTTATTGTATAAGTCATATTGTATTTTAGACCCAGATCACTTCTGTCACTGGATATTCTTTAGCAGTTCAAAATTTTCTATCTGAAGATAAGTTTCCTCCAGCTTTTACAACCCCTCTCAAAGGGCTCTACTAACCCTACAACTGCACTTTCTCGGGTTCATCTGTAGCAGCAACCGGGATGCTCACAACTTGTTGTCTGCAAGTACACATTGTTTGCTGGCATTTCAAAATTCTACTGTTAGGCTATGTACTTGGTCAAACAGATGCTCCCTTATCACCTCACTACTAATGTCCCTTCACTAGCTTCCTGTCACATTTAGGTCCCAGTTTAAAATTCTCATTGTGACTATAAAAAGTTATTTGTAGGTCAGATTTCTGCTGAACAGACTGCACTCTGTCTCACCCAGGTCAAACAATCTAAAATGACTGTTTGTTTGCCTTTTTCTGCATTAACTGTTTGTTAAGTAATGCACTGTGTGACTGATCAGCAGTAAATTGCCACACTTCCTGCTGGTGGGGTGGAGATTACCTCAGGGATCGGCACTGAACCCCTTTTTTATGCATTGGCGATTAACAGGTTGACAGATGAGGTCATGCAGAGGTCTCCATTAAATATGATGTTTGCAGACGACATTGCATTCTTTTGTGTGAGCAGTGAGTACATGGGCAGAGTCTAGAGAGTTGGAGGTATGCTCTGGATAGAAGAGGAATGAAAGTCAGGAAAAGCAAGATGCAACGAAATGTCTAAGGAGTAGAATTAGTGAAGGTGGATGAACCGCTGGGGTCAGCCATTCAAAGCAACGAATAGTGCAAATGAGAGGTGAAGAAGAAAGTGGAGGCAGGTAGGAGTGGGTGGAAACGAGCATCAGGACAGAAGGATATCAGCAGAAATGAAGGGGAAGCCTCAGGACGTTAATTTTGTTCATCTAGATATAGCGTTTTTAGGTGGAGAAACCTTTTGTCTCATGCAAGTGATCTGTTCAGTTACGGAGGGACAAGGCTGACTGAAGAAGTCATTTGGATGAGTTTCAAAACATGGCTCCCACTGAAATGTAAAGTAACCCATCTTTAATCAGTGAAACATCAAGTTATGCAAATCTTTTTTTCATTTGGAGTTCAATAATGACACGATACATGTATTACTTTAAATTCTGGTAGGACAAAGTGTTGCACAAAGCCACTCTCACCCTCCTACACACAGATTCACAAACTCACACACACTACCTGTGTAACTACTACCACAGAAACAATCATAGATTTTAGAGACCTAAAGTGAAAATAGAACATCTAGGAAAGAAAACCCAAATTAAAATCCATTTGACGGATTTGTTGCAGTGATGAAAGTTTAAAAATCCAACTTCGGAACAGAGCCTTTCTGAACAATACATCATGTGGCTCTTATCTATGGCTCAATAAGGACAAAAGCTTGCCACAAGTTAAATGTCACAGCTTGATGAAAGAGGGAAATTTGTAGGCAAGTCAATGGGGCTTGGATAGTATAGACAGGCCTGCACAGCTGGAAAGAAAAAAGTGAAGGTTTCTACATTATAGAGCATTGATTACAGTTTAAAAGATGGAAAAATATTTCAGAGCCTAACAAGCCAATTCCATATTTGCTATGATGACAAAGGTTTCGACTTGTGTCTAACAAGTGGTGTGAAGGATACTGATTTGTCTGCGGATGTTAAACAATATGAATATGCTTCAATGTTTCCAGAAAGATAATTGAAAGAAATACTTTCTGAAAATTGAAAAAGAGACAGACACATAGATGCTGGCTAGGTTGTCTGTGAAATAATAGGTGTCTGCTAACTTTTTGCATCAACACTGGATTAGAAGTTGAGGAGATTGAAACAGGAAACAAAGTGATAATGAAGTTTTTTTCCCCAAAGTTTCCAACAAAATGTTTCACCTTTTCCAGCTGTTCCACCAACTCCCTCTATGCCATCTGGCCATCTCTACACAGATTCCCTGCACTAATATATCATTGAAATCCCAGTGAAAATCGACCCACTCATACACTTTGTCTCTAAACCTGTTGGCCCGAGTCAATGTGCGCCTTAGATAAAAGTTTAAAAATGTGTTTTCTTTTTGCTGATTGTGGCTTTTTTATTACATTATTGCCTGCTGTAGAGCTGAGGTGATTCATCCCTCCTTCTAGTTACGCTAATACAGTCCTATTCTCTCACTCTCTCTCTGTTTTCCCACATGAAGGGCTCCAAGGTGTCATCTCGTTGGGCTGACCCGGACCATTTCGCCCAGCGACAGAGTTGCATGAACGCCTTTAGCCACTGGCTAGGTTTCATGCCCTTAGTGCACTCCCAGATGAGGTTGGACCCAGTGTTGTTCAGAGACCAGGTTTCCATCCTGAGGAAGAAGTACAGGGACATTGAGAGGTTGTGAACACACAAGGACACGCCAAATCACAGTAGAGGCTGGAGAGCTGTGTGTGTGTCCTGAATGACTGTTTATGAGGCTATAAAGGAAAATTCACACATGCACTGGACATAAAAGTGATAAAACACTGAGGTATTTGCAAGACCTTTAAATGCAAATTTCTATGGGAAAAAAAAAGCTTCTGTACATGTGGTTGGTTACAGTGAGCAACTGTGCATAGCTGCCATCTGTGACAATACACATAAATATGAATGCATGTAGACACATGCAACAAAGACTTGGACACATTCAAGCTGACCACGTGTACGTATGTGTTGCATGGTTTAAACAAGACAAGACTGTGTTTAAAAAAAAAAATCAAGTATGTCTACAGTGGAAGTTGACAAACGGCTAAAGAGATTCGAGGTTGTATTCATGAAGTCAGTAATTAAAGAAAAGAGTTTGTGTAGACAAAAAGGAACAAGCTGTTCTTTCTGGCCACATCACAGCTAATGGCCCCAAAACACCCAGAGACGATGGCAGTGCACCTCTTGTATATTACTGTAGATTTGCAGCAGCAGTTCCTGTCTGTATGAAGCAAATAAAAAATAAAATAAAGAGATGTTATGTTATAAGGCGAGAGGATTTGTCTCAACTCAGTTCAGTTCTTCCATTCATTTTAAGAAAATTGCATCTTTCTTTGACTACACACTCTCCTTGTTACTCTCCTTGCTGTTTTGCCTGCACATCTATGGCGAAGTAAACAATAACGAGAACATTTATTTTCAACAAGGAACTGACTAACTAATAAAGTATGATTAATGCAATCAATAAAGAAATAAGAACATCAAGAAATGTCAACATCTGTCAAATGTTTAGTAGTGATGTATTAACCTCACTATAAAGATTAGATATCAGTTTTCATAAGATTAGCTACAGCTAATGAATCCACAAAAGCTTATGGGAAGTAAATCTCATCACTTTGCTTTGGCCATAGTAAACAGCAGCAGTGGTAAGGAGTGGGAGGGCAGCAGCTTGGTTCATAAATGCATAGTCTTTTTTACTGTCTCAACCTCAGAATCTACAGACGGCAAATGAGGCAGCAGCTGGTTTTACTGCAAGTCCACCGAATTACATAAAGTATGTAGTGGTGAACTGAAACAGCAATGAAATAAGCAACATCAGCTTTAAAGTGATTATCAAGCCTGGGGTGAATAAAAAGACCTTTATGATACCAGTGAGAAGAATATGCAGTCTGCTCTTTTTAGCTATGTGACGGGGTATAACTTAGTTGGCAGATAACGGCAGCCTGTGGTGTGCGGGCTAGTGGGATTAGTCTTAGCTGAGAGTTGCAACTTGCTGCTGCCAATAAAAAAAGTTTACTTTCAATGTTGCCTGGTAACAGCCGCGACCATAACTGCTCAGTAGCTGCACCTAAAGGCCCATAGTGCAACAAAGTGGGAGACCTTAATGTGGGAATCCTGGTCTAGTGTTGTATGACTCACTGTCTAAACGTAACAACTGCTCTGCTCTGATTAAAAGTCAACCTGTGTACATAAAATCATCATGTTTAAGAAAGCGTAAGAGTAAAATGCTAAAGACATTCTAAAAACTAGTAATAGTAAGTGAATTCATCAAACCCGTGTTTTGTGTTGTGTATTTTAACCTGTGCTTTGTCCTCTCTCCCTCCCGTTACCCCTAACCAGTCACTGCAGATGGTCTCCGAAGGTTTCCATCAGTTTAAATGGAGTTTTTCCTTCTCACTGTCACTAAGCGCTTGTTCAAAGACGGCAGCTTGATTGTTGGGGTTTTCTCTGTGTTATTGTAGGGTTGTTACCTTACAAAATAAAGAACCTCAAGGTGACTGCTGTTGTGATTTGGTGCTATAAAAATTGAATTGAATACAAATAAAGTAATGTTATAGCAGTACAGCAACATACCTTCTAGACTTGTAGTCAAGACCGCCTAATCCAAGACCAAGACATTACCAAGACCAGAGGGTATCGAGACCAAGACAAGACCAAGACAGACCGAGTCCAGACCAAGACAAAGTCGAGACGAGACCGAGACAAAAAAGTCTTTAAACTGCAGCCAGATGCTGCTTCGTTTACAGGTGTCAGGCATATTTATGTGTTTTTGCGATGCACTCGCACAGCCCTCCTCACCGCTGTCTACTGCCTCACTTACTGAGAGGACAGACACACGCTCCACTTGACTGTCGCGTCTCTCACCCTCTCTGTTTTTCACATAATGATATTATCCTATATCCTCGCATGTGATTGACCACAATATGGAGGGATTGAAGCATAGCTGAGCCACTGTGTGAGAGCTGAGCAGCGAAAGGAAATTAAATGAGGAGCCGGCTCTCGCTCAATGGGAGTCGGCTCTTCTGATTCACTACAAAGCACTCTCTAAGCACGGCTCTTAGAGCTGATGCTTTTGCGCATGACACATTATCGAATGTTACGTTGTATGCCGTGGATACTGTTGACTCCAAATCTCCCGACCACTATGTCGATCTGAGACAGCAAGACCGAGACAGCGAGACCAAGACAAGACCAAGGGACCCAAGACCAACACCACATAAAAGTGGTCTCGAGACCAAGACCGGTCTTGAATGGTAAATGGTAAATGGCCTGTATTTGTATAGCGCTTTTACTAGTCCCCCCTGGGGACCCCAAAGCGCTTTACACACCCAGTCATCCACCCATTCACACACACATTCACACACTGGTGGAGGCAAGCTACAGTTGTAGCCACAGCTGCCCTGGGGCAGACTGACAGAAGCGAGGCTGCCATATCGCCTGGCCAACACCAGTAGGCGGTAGGTGAAGTGTCTTGCCCAAGGACACAACGACCGAGACTGTCCGAGCCGTGGCTCGAACCGGCAACCTTCCAATTACAAGGCGAACTCCCAACTCTTGAGCCACGATCGGGCGACACGGGCGGTTGCCCGGGGCGGCATCGTGGTGTGGGGGCAGCATCATGGGCATCGGCAAAAAAAAAAAAAAATTGCTCGTACTCATGCTTCCCCGACGTCATGCCAGCGCATATTGGGAATGGCATAGGCACCAATCGGTTTTCTATCGCCCATTTGCTGGGAGTAAGGGTGCCCTCCGTTTGCGAGGTGCGCCTGCTGCTTGCGGCATGGGAAGGAGAGGGCGTGGCGATGGGGGGATTCTCTGGCTGGCTGGAGCGGCGTCTAATAACCAACTCGCAAAATAAAACAAAATAAAAACAAAACAACAAACACGAAAACACCAGACATTATGATACAGAATTTGCGCCGATGTTTTTTCAAAATTCTATACGCGAAAAGTGAGCGCGAGGTAAATCCAAGCCCATTATGTATTCATGATTTGAATCCTGGGTTGTGTGAAATCCCAGAAATACACCTTGGACAAAGTGAATCTGTGAACTAGGGTGTAGGTCTATTAGGTTATGTTGTGGTGATCCTCGAGTTGGTGGATTTGTGTTCATACTGGAGTGAAAAATTAAAACCAATGGAAGATGGACAAGAAAAGTTCAAAGCCATCAGGTGCTCAGTTTAGAAAAGAAGAGGAGGAGAAACGAGCAAAAGATACAGGTAAGCAGATGTGTCATTGGATAATGGCAGGTCATCCTGAAACAATCAGAATCAGAATCAGAATACTTTATTAATCCCTTAGGAAATTATGTGGGTTACAGTTGCTCCAAAAAGAAATGGTAAAAATAGTAACAGTAACAGACTAAACTCCAAACAATACATTAGATTACAGATTTTAATATTAATTAGTCATTGTCAATTGTTGATTTGTCCTGTTCTCATTGTATGACGAATTATGATGGCTGTTTGGTAGTCGTTTGCATACAACGCATACTCTTTCTCTCTTCATATGTGTGTGTGTCTCTGGTAAAATTTAGTCTGGTTCCGGCAACAGTTTTATGTTAATGTACAATCCTTAATATGTTTTATGTGTGTGTGGGGGGGGGCACCAGAGGGAGTGTTCGCCCGGGGCGCCAAAAAGGCTAGGACCGCCACTGGTTACATGACACGTGTGTATAACCTTTCATAAATGTAGCTGTGTGTCATGGTCCGCGGTGGGTGGCTGGGATTTCCGTGAGGCTCCTGAACATACCTGGGATCCGCCCCTGGGCAGGGCCACCTCCTCCAGTTCCTGCAGTTTCTGGATTCACCTTGGCTCACGCTCTACTCTCGGACTCAGGATACCAAGCCACCATTCTGGAAATCACTCTGTGTGCCTCGCCTGCCTGCCCTCCTGCCATCACACTCCATCTGGAACCTACGGATCTCAGGTCAGCCTCTCCACGCCACTCAGCTCACCCTGGATCCCCGTCGCCCCCCTGTCATCGCTCTGTTTCTCCTCCTGTAATGTGACTGCTTACTGCCCAGTTCCAGTCTGCATCTCAGGCCCCGTTCCCTCTCTCTAATAATAATAATAATAATAATAATAATAATAATAATAATAATAATAATAATGGATTGCATTTATATAGCGCTTTTCGGGACCCCTAAAAGCGCTTTACAATACCACTATTCATTCACTCTCACATTCATACACTGGTGGAGAATAGAATAGAATAGAATAGAATTCAACTTTATTGTCATTGCACATGCACAGGTACAGGGCAACGAAATGCAGTTTGCATCCATCCAGAAGTGCTTTAGTGATATAGATATATTACAATATATATTAGCAATAATATAGATATGTGAGTATATTACAGAAATGGGTCTATTATGGTATGTTATAATGTACACGGTATGAAGTATGTTGTGAATATTCTATAACTATAAGTATGTACAGGCTGTAGTGAGTACAAGCTATGTACGGATATGAACAGGATATAAATATGAAAAACTATACAGAATATGAAATAAATAACTTTACAGAATCTGAGATATACAGCTATACAGAAATGGGAACTATGCAAGTTGTAAACAGTTGTAGGATTAAAGGAGGCAGCTACAGTTGTCGCCACAGCTGCCCAGGGGCAGACTGACAGAGGCGAGGCTGCCATATCGCGCCATCGGCCCCTCTGGCCATCACCAGTAGGCGGTAGGTGAAGTGTCTTGCACAAGGACACAACGACCGAGACTGTCCGAGCTGGGGCTCAAACCGGCAACTTTCCTTCCAGTTCTGCGTTACCCAGAACATGCCACACCAGGCTCTATGTTTCATTGCTTTTGTCCTTGCCACATTTCCAAAGTCTAAGCCTAACCAATACAATATTGTTAAATGCTGTCTCTGTTCTGGGTTTCTGCGCCTGTGTCCAGTTTCGGTTCACGCCACTCGGTCCGGTGACACTGTGTATATGTTCTCTTTTTCTACTTTGTTCAGACAGTTCCCATGACTGCAAGGAGTCTCTGAGCTCATCTTTCCATAAGGCTTCCTCATCCTTTTTGTTACTTTTTATTTCTCTTCCCATTCGTCTGCTGTTGATTTTCCGCTCTCAACCTTATTCTCCTTCCTCGTCTCAGACACTCAATCTTACTATCTGATTCTCTCTGTGCACAAACATTTCCTTCATCTACCCCCTTCCTTTCTTTTCAACCCAGCCCCTTTGTTCTCTCTCATCTCTAATAACTAGAATCTCTTTATTATCTGAAAGTTATCACAGGTTTTACACTTTTGATCTGATACAAACTAAGATCTCAGAGCACCATGTTTCTTTATTATCCTGCAACATCTTCACATAATGCCTTTTTTTTAAATCAAAACTTCCCACACACCAACAGATGATTTGATACTGTAATCAGCTAGAGTTCTTTGAAATGTTGGTGTTATTTCACGGAGAAACACCATCTGATGTTTAATACTTATATAAAGTTTCTCTTAATTAAAGTAGTGTTGTTCTCTGAGTTACTTTGCAGTTGCATATATAAACATATACACCATATTCACACAAAAATCATGGCAAACTGGTTTCTTGAGCACAACAATGAAATCGGTGTACTCAAATGACCTTCGCTGTCAACCGATCTCAGTCTAATAGAGCATCTTGGGGTTATGATTGAACAGGAGATTAACATCATGGATGTTGCTGTAACTTCAGTATGGACCAGAATCTCTAAAGAATGTTTCCAGCATCTTGTTGAATCGATGCTATGAAGACTTATAGCACTGCTGTAAGCAAAGTAGGTCCAACCCATAACTATTGATGTTTCCGGTGAGTGTTTTGGTCAAATTACATGAAACATGAGGATTTTTCTTTTTAATTATTTGTTTTCCATTTCATAAAGCTGTAAATTAAATATTTTTGGAGTGTGAGCTGTTGATAAGAATATGTAACTGTCAAGACATCATGTTAGGGTCTGACAATGCTACTGGCACTTTATATCTTCATGGTTGGTTACACTTCCATCCAATCCTAATCGTAGCCTTGAAATTCTGTATTTCCATCACAGCTTTGGGCCTCTTATGATGTGTTGTTATGATCCCTCCACACTTCATATATATTTGTGTGTGTGACATTCAAGTAAGAAGCAGACATTATCTTTTATAATGATGGTGTTTAAGAATACTTGAAACCCATAGCAACACACCTACCATGGCTTATAGCTGTAAAAAGCATTTTCCAGATGTAGATTAAAGAAGTTCTCATGAATAGAGCAACACCTAATACTCTTTTCTTTGTTTGATGACTGGTTTGATGATGGTACTCACGACAAAAGAGTTAAGCTTCAGCAGATATCCTCGTGTCTGTGTCAACTAGATCTAGCGTTTATATAAAGATACAACTTGGGCTCTTCAAACCATCAGCTTGTTTTTTTTAAAGCATGACTACAAATATTTTTATAACATGAACAATTCTTCAACTGTAACTGAGCAGTTATAATGAAAGTAATTTTCCCACAGCTTTAACAAAGCACATGTTTTATTATTTCAGAAAATTCTTCTTTTAAGACTTTTTTAATTCTGAGGAATTGTTGCTTGTAGCTCACTGCTTTACTGTCTGAGTCTCTTTTTAGTTCATAAATATATCTAAAACTGGCAGCAGTGTGGAAAATATGAAATTGCCATAGCAAATATAAAGTTAGTGAAGTGGCAGTTTACATCTTGTTTTCTGTCACTCTGCAGCGCCTGGGTTTGATTTTTGTGACAGCGGCATGTTGGCCATTCTTATTCATGGGGTGTAAAATTGTAACATTTTTTCAAAGCCACTGGTGTGTCACAGTTTCACACAGTGTTTACTCTGGCACAGGTGGCCCACTGGGTTTGCCAATTGTGAAATGTGAGTGTCAATCCAAACGTCTAATTTGTCATGCTGGTGAGATGTATTTTAACCAAAGAGTATAAAAATGATCTGCAGTTACTGTTTTTTTTTTATTTTTATTTGACCCTTATCAACTAACTGTAATTAAAAGTGTCCAATCCCAATTCTAGTCTTTAAAACCCAGCCAGCGGTTAGCAATTATTTTTTCCAAGGGACAACTTGAAAAACTGAGACTGTTGTGGAGTTCCACACCAATGAGCTGAACTCAACTCTGCTCAGTACTTTTAAAAAAAATCTTTTTTATGTTTATAGGCCCATATCTGTCTGCAATCCAAATTTTTATGCCAACATTTCTTGGCTAATGTCAAAAGAACATCTTTTGCATATGTTGTGGAATCTACTAAAACACCATTATGCATTACTCGGGAATAAGAGCATGCAATAAGAATGTGTTGTGCATGTTTGATCTACAAATGGGTTTATTACAACAGGAGACACAGGCTCTCTCCTGTGGAACAGGAGCTTCCAGTTTGTATTTAGGAGACAGATATGCTTTCAAGTTTTAATATTAGCCTTAGTGGAAAACTTTCTTTTTTGATAAAGCTAATAGCAATGGTAAGATTAGGTGACCTTGAAAAATTGGTTATGATGTTCAGGATCCACGATGAGCTGATCAATTTTCCTCACACATTCATTTTTTATTTTTGTTTCAATCTCTTCTAGTTTGTGTTTTATCCCAGTCTCTTTTTTTCTCTTCTAATCCCCTTACCCGTCAAAGACTCACAACCGTTGGCTTCCCCGCCTTGAGTCTGGTTCTGCTGGAGGTCCCTTCCTGTTTAAAGGAAGTTCTTCTTGTTTTTCTCGCTTTTAGAGAACAGTCTTGTTGTTGGGGTTTTCTCTTCTATATCGTTTGTATATGGTCTGGTAATGGTAGAGCTGGAAGTGCCAGAGTTGAAGGTGCTAAGATTTTTGTTGGGAGTGACCAGCAGGGACAGTGTATCAGTATATCAGTGAGACCTCTCATGTGTCAGATACAATGTTAGAGAGGCAAGATAGTGTGACAACCCCTAAAGCGAGCAGCTGAAAGAACAAGAAGATTATAGGGTCTTTAGCTTTCAACATAAAGCTCCTCAAAGCAGCTGTTGTTATGAGTTGACACAATATACATCAAAATGTTTAGACTAAAATAATAATTATTGTAATAATTAATGTCCTGGCACTGATTGGACACTGATTGGACAATAATAGAATGGCCTGTCATGTAAAAGTTGGCTATTTTAAATGACTAACCACCAACCCTGAACTACTTCCTAGATTTTAAACTACTAACACCTGCACACTTCATGCTTCTGCATGATTTACAACAAACAAAGAACAGCAATACTCACAAGTTAAGGCTAATTTAAGAATTTCAATAAATGAATGATCTTAAAAGATAACAGCTTGCTCATAAGGGCCCAGATGTAGCGAATGAAACTAAAACTGAAGTTGGATTCACAGCTGTAGCAATAAAACACATTCTGGCAGTGCCGCTGTTGGGAAACGATAAGCAGAATCTTCTCTGCTGTCGGTGTGCTCACCTTCCAAACAATCCAAACTATGCTTTTTGGTTGTGGCTCATCTTTAAGCACTGCTTTCCAACAGTAATAATCAGAACTGAAATGTTCACTTGTTTGTTTGTCTCGCATTTTGCCAGTCTCTTCTCCTGTATGAGTTAGATTGAAGCTGCTGGACTAATGAGGAGTCTGTCTGTCAAGATGATGCTCGAGTTAGTAAGTTCCTTTTTTTAATCATTGGCTTTTTCTCAAGGGCAACACAATCTCTCCGGGCATGTTTCTCTTGTATGTTTGTGTGTGATGGTAATAAGGCAGTAAATGTGCACATATTAACACAAACTCTATGCATATTCATTCATCAATTCTTCTTCTTTTGTTTGCGTCTGTTCCACCTGAATACGAGTCAGTGAAGCAAAGAGAAAAGGTCTTCTGCCTGTAAGGAGCTGTCAACGGGGAATCCAGAGAACGCTAATATCTTTCAGACTGTGTCACTGCGGCAGATGCTGACTTTTTCCTTTTCCTTTTTTTTTTACATTTTCATGGCGACACACAAACACAAAGCCTTCGCCTCTGTAGGATCATGTTAAAGGGCCTTGTCTGCACTGTGATCAATACAGGTCAGTGTTAGTCATTGGATGTGATCATCCATGGGTTCCCCCAGGAGGGAAGTAAACCGCTTCACTTCTCATCGTTTGTACTTCACTACAGTGAACACGGATCCATGTTCCTGCTGATGTCAGAGGAAATCGGCCAGTGGAAAAACACAAAAATATAAATCTTGCAAGGGGACAGTAAAAGGCACAGAAGGATTTTAAGTGACGTAAAACAGTGGACTATAACTGCCTGAAGGGACCTATGAAGTAACAAGATGATAAGCAGTTTTGTTGAGGACCATTTTAACTCTCCCATAACAATTTCTAGGTCGCCTGACATAGTTTTATGAAACTGACACATAAGTTTGTTCTGCTACTTTTAGCCCCTTTCAGTCATTGTAAAAAAAAGAAAAAAAGAAAGTACACCCACTGTAAGTTGTTCTGTATATGAGAACATTAATAATAAAAGCCCATCTGTTCCTTGAATACAACCTCAGATGAACAACATCATGACATATTACAATGCATCATCTATTTATAACAACAACTAAGCCAAACTGCAGAAACAGCATGTGAGAAATGAAGTACATGCTGTGATTCGGTTGCTTGTAGAACTACTTTTAGCAGCAACAACTTGAAGTAATTGTTTTCTGTATGATTTTTATCTTCCTTCCATGACTTTGCTCACAGTCTTTGTGATGCATTGCTGTGATTGGTCGTCGCCAAATGTGTTTAGTCTTGTTTTTTTGTATTTGAACTTCAATATTTTATATGGTAACTGAGCTCTGTAGATTCTAAGATCTAGCCCTTGGGTTTGCTGTAGTGTTTTTGAGCATTGCACGGTTTGACGTTGAGGTGAGTTTGCTGGGATGTCCAGTCTTGGGAAGATTTGGCAATCTTTCTCAATATAGATGAAGGACTTCAAACTGTTTGGATGGCCTTATAACATTGCCCAGATTGATGGAAAGCATCCCTAAGATCATTGCTGATGTCTTTCCTCTTTGACATTGTGTTAACACACACCTGAATGCCCCAGACCAACAACTGCCAAAACATCAGCTCTATGGAGATGATGATCATTTAATGAAATGCAGTTGATTAGCAGCTTCTCTTAGCCTCTCAATTCCTATTGAAGCATTAAGGGTGTAGTTCTGTTTTGATCAATACTGTGTGTTGATCACCTGGTGGCTTTCCACTGCCTTACTGTGTCCACCTTGCGGATGGACCCTAGATTCCTCACCTGTTCTGCTCACCTGCTGTCCACTGATGCCAATCAGCGAGGCTGTACTTAAGACCAGCGCTGTCATCTGTGCTCTGCCAATTCATCAGCTACCTCAAGGTAATAAGGTACCTTATTCTTGCCTCATTTCTTCTTGTTTCCATGTTTATGCTACAAACTTACTTTGGTACCCTGGCTTCCTCCCACAGTCCAAAGACATGCAGTTAGTGGGGTTAAGTTAATTGGTCATTCTAAATTGCCCATAGGTGCAAATGGTTGTCTGTCTCTATGCGACCTATGACAGCTGGGATAGGCTCTAGCCCATTTATCTTTACATTTATATTTATATGTTCCAGCGCAAGACAAAGTTGCAGCAGCTTTTCATTGCCCAATGCAGATTTATGATTCAGCATAAACACCACTTTCATCCAGCTATCCAAAGTTCATGCTTTTTTTTTTTAAATCACTATAGCCTTGTTTTCGTTTGTTTGGTATTATTGCTAGTTTTGTTTGGTTCATCTGTAAACGTGTTTCATTTTATTTAGTCTATTTCTTATAGCTATGCCAAAAACATTAATTCCTGTTTTTCATATTTGTTTTGTTGTGAATTTCATGTTTGGTTAATGCTTCAAAATTTTCACACTTTTATGTCAGTTCAATTCAGTTTGAATTCAGTGTAATTATATAGCACCAAATCACAAGGCGCCTTCATCTCTCGGCTGCTTACACATTGAACTCTTTGTTGGCAATGCTTCTATTGAGTCAGCCAGGTGCAGCCTGAAAATGCTTTTTTTTTTTTAATGCTGCCGTCACACTTGGGAAAACAGTGGTTGGAGGCCACGGCACTACCATGTGTAATGAGCCTGCGATCTTCTTGCCTTTGAATTGGTTGCTTTGCAGATGAGGAGCAGGTCTGTGACCACACACAGTGAGTGGCAGTCTTCAAAATAACTTTGGTTTATCAGGACTGCAAATAAAATAGCAATAAGATGGAGTCAGCATGCTAGTTTGTGATCAAGTCAGGTCAAGCTGGCAATTACATGCAATGAATTTGTGATAAAGTGATCGAGGGTGACAAGTCTAAAAATTAAATAAATAAATAAATCATAAATTCATTGCCGTTTATGTGCACCAAAATTCACATTAAATACATACATTCAGAGTCCAGCCAGAACATCTTATACTGGAAAGAGAAATTTAGAAATTCCTCCTCAAATAGTGATACTTGCTGCTATGTAAGATTGCCTTTATATAGGAATATAACCAGAATACAACTAGCCACAGACTTTGATTGATTGCAGTGTGTTGGCAATGTGTCTGCCTTTGTATGTAAATTAGATGACAGTTATTTGCAAACCTTCACAAAACTGAAAGTGCCTGCAGATTACCTGAGTCATACCACAGTTGGTAGGAGACAGGTTGCCTCCCAGCAGGCGACCTGTGCGCTCTCCTTGTAATGGAAAGTTGCTTCTGACAGGTTGAGGGTGTTGCACACTCAGCCCCTGGATGACCAGCCAGTTGTTGCAAATATTTACGATTGGCCACTGAATGTGAAAAATGAATTGCAATCACTGATTTTTTTCTGGTCAAAAGAGGTTGTTACTCTAATGTGACTCAAATGTATTTTGTGCAGATATTTGTTTAAGAAATAAAATGGTGAGTCTGTAATTTTTCCTCTACTTAAGCAAAAACAAAAAAATTGAGTTAATCAAAGTAATTAAATTTAATTAGTCTAAGGCACAGGTGTCAAACTCCAGGCCTCGAGGGCCGGTGTCCTGCAGGTTTTAGACGTGTCCAGCTGATTTAAATGGCTAAATTATCTCCTCAACATGTTTTGAAGTTCTCCAGAAGCCTGGTAATAAACTAATCATTTGATTCAGGTGTGTTGACCCAAGGTGAGATCTAAAACCTGCAGGACACCGGGGCTATAAGTACTCCTTTACTGTGTGTCATAAGTAATTACTGATAAATAAACACTTGAATTATATTTGTAACTATCCTCACTTACATATAGTGCCATAAACGTTTGCTCTGTACAATATGACCGCAGTATGAAACGAATACAAAACTGTAACATCCATCTCTTCTTTCCATCAGTCCAGCTGAATCAATCAGTCCTGACAGCCAGCCTCTCCTCTCCTTTCATCTCCCTTTCTCTTGATTTTTTTTTAAAGCCGTCAGCATCCATCTCATTCGCCGCAGCTTTATTATGCAGCGCAGCCTCAATAAAATAATAAATGCATGAATAAATCATACACAAGCCCAATCTATCTGATTCAAAGGGTTTGGATAATTATTCAGTTTTTTCATTGATTCGTCGTGACCCTAAATAGTTTCTAAGGTTATGAAATGGGAAATTGATCAGCGGAGAGCCCTGATGGAGAGAGGAACAAACTCACACAATATCCAAATATTCAAATCTCTCTCCCGCTCTCCTCCTCTCTCCACTCTCGCTCCTCAAATATCCGTGACCAAATGGACTTATAATTGGAAGTCAGGGCGCACAAAAATACTCCTCACCTTCTCGCTGAGTTGTCTAGATATTAGTTCTGCTGAGTTACAGGGTTGATATGAGCACATGGGAAGAAGATGAGGGAAAGAGAACATCATTAGGAGGGGGCATTCACTTGTGTTTGCACGGGACTTTCTCATCCTATAATTTTTTTCCTTCTGTTATTTATTTATTTATTTTTCGTCTGAGGGCGTGGAGGTTTTACACACAAACACACACTAAAAGAGGTACACACACATTCCCTAGCCTATCTTTTCCTCTCTTCCAACAACGTTTCTCATTATAGCCTGTCTCCTCGTGTTTGTCATATTGGGCGGTCACCCATGATGATATCATAGGGTACTGGGGTATTTGTTGTGCGTGCGTGCGTGTGTGTGTGTGTTCAGTTGTTTGCAACCATGACTTGGCTTTTCACAACACCCCTGTGAGATTCCTCACACATATGTCCACACACAGACTCTCTCTCTCGGTCTGTCTTTCTCTGACAGAGAGTCAGAAAGTCCCATTAGCTTCCGAGCCCTTATTTCTTCCTTGTGGGTGTTGAGAGTCCCCCATTGTCTGAACTGAATAGGACATGTCTCTGGATCTATGAATCCTATTATGAAGGAAGTGAAAGGAGGGGGAGGAGGGGAAAAGGATGATGGGTAGATGGATTTTAGACAGAGCGATAGAGTAGCAACATGTGCTGACAATAGTCTCAGCTGGTCTGGTCTTTTTTTTTTTTTTTTTTTTAAAAGGCCTAAAGTTTTCTTTGTGGCAAAAGTAAGAGAGCTTTGAAATTAGTCACACATGTCAATGCTAAAACATCTTAGGAAGAAGATCAATAAAACACACACACACAGAAAAAAAATGGCTGGCTGTAGACTTTGTCTTTTTGCCTTCCTTCATCCGTGACATAGCCTATGCACGTCACTGATGCCATTGCCAGCATTTCTACCAGTGTGTACTGGGCTGTACTGGGCTACTGGTAAATGTAGGGAGGCCTATGGACGTTCCTAAGCAGGTGGTTACAGAATAGGTTATGGTGTAGATTAGAGGGTAGGTTACAGCATTCCCTATTACACTGGAGCTAGCCATGACCAGCAACGACGATGCACATCTGCGTTGACCCATTACTGGTGTGACAGTTGAACACAATTTAAGATGTTATGCTTAACATAATAATATAACCTCTGACCTAAATATTCTGTGGACTGATGAGACAGAAGTTTAACTTTAACACAACATTTTATAAAAAAGAACATCATAGGAACAGTCAAACGTGGTTGTAGTGGGATGAAATTCTGAATTATGCAATCTATCAAAAACAAAAATCTTGAAGGAGAATGTTAAGCCATCAGTTCATGCTCTATAACAAAAACTCGCTCAGGTTATGCAGCAGGACAAATATCTGACACCCACCAGCATGTCCACCATGAGTAGCTAAAAAAAAGGGGGGCTTAAAAAAGTCTGAACTTACTAAATCTGATTGAAATGCTTTGTTGTGACCTTAAACATGTCAGGTTAGTATGGATTTACCTACCTGATGATATTTTAATCTAATATTAAAAATGGTGCGATGGTCTGAAACATGTAAGTGTGAAAAATGTGTAAATTAACTAAGCAAATACTTTTCAGGGCAGTGTATCTTTTGCCTATGCATGAACTTTTAGTGCTGATGTATTAGAGAATGCTAATAATTTTTTAAATTAAGGTGCACATGTAAGTCACCTGGTGTTACCTTAAAAATATAAACACTGACATTTACAGTGTGTCACATTTCAGAATTTAAAATCAACATTAAGCAGCAAACCAAAGGATATCTGGCTGTAGCATCATCAAGGGCAATTAGTTTATTTCATCCTAACATACTTTCCATTAATTTGGCCACTCTGTCTCTATGGGTAGCGTTGCATTCTCCACCTTTGTTGTGGAGTTTTGTTACTGAGTATTTCAGGGTAAGAAGCACACTAATATAACTCTGCAGCTCTCCAGAAAGTGGGCCTGACTTAGCAACCAAGACTATGATTTTGATGACTGCGTTATAGATCTCTACCGTGCAATATGACCAAAGGCAGCGATTACTCACTGTGTCCTCTCTTTTTTACTCTTGTCCATGTAAACTGAGTGGTTTTATACCCTGTACAGTGGAGTTAGAGTATTTGGAGTCGTGCTTTCAGTCACCTGATTCATGTAGTCCAATATTTGTTCTCTTTTATCCATTTTTGCCTCCCTGTAAACTCTTAAGGGAAACAGAATGCTGGAATGTTTTTTTATTTTCTATTTTTAACATGTTTGATTTTATTTTCTGTTTATGCTATTTGTATATGTACAAATCTCTATGAGTATCCCTTTTTTCATCCTCATTTCATACATAGTTGGTTCCAAAATATCCACTGCAGCCTTGTTAACTATAGGAATGGAAGCTGAAGAAAGAAGTGACGATGATGTTAAAAAAACGAGGATGACAGTTAGAGTCAGGTTGGAAAAACGGAAAGTATTTACACTGCTTGGGGGGAAATTGGACCCAGTACATGTAGAGCATATTTAACCAAATTTGAAATACATGGGGAATATTAAGCAAAAAAGTCCCAGCAGGAGCACAAATGATGATGTATAGAAGAGAGTTATCGCTCTAGAGCAATGTCTTCTGCCATTTCTGCACTGCTCCATCTCTGAGATCAGGGGAAAAAAGTGAAGCCTAAGCCCACATTAGACCTTCTATATCTCTATCTGCAAGCGCTGACACAGGAGGTGCAGTGCGACAGCTTACACTTCAATGAACGGTAGAATTAAAGTTTGGCGGCAATTCTTTTCCTGTCTTACTGAGGGAGGACTTAGAGAAAATGTTATTTCTTCGTGAGGGACTAAACCACCCTCCACACCACTCATTTTTGTGCGGCGCTAATATAATTAATGCAACAAAAAACAAATGAAACAAAAGGAAATAAGTTTACAAAAATTGGTCAAGAACAAAAAAAAAGGCCAAATACAATATAATAATAAATACAATATAATTTTTTATAATGGAAACAAATAGAAATTACCCTATTTGCTTTTCCACCTATGACAATATTGATTTATTGCAAGGCAAACATCCATTTGAAATTAAATTTTGCTCTAAGTGATTTATTTTAAATGAAAACTGTCCTAGACAAAACATCTCATCTGTGTGTCAGAACTGAAACCTCTTTGCATCATGCGTTGTTTAATGCTTTGTTATGGCCAAACACACACACACACACAGACATGTGTACACAGAGTTCCTGAGGGGAAAGTGTCAGGAAATGAGATCTAGATCAGGAGGGAAGGAAGTTGAATTCTAAAATAAGAAAAACAAATCAACACCACTGAAACAATCTGGCCTCTGTCTGTGTGTGTGCATGTGTGTGTGTGTAAGAAGTGTAAATGAAATGATCTGCACACTTTGTAATTGCTTTCTACCCAGCAAGGGTGCCATGTTCATGAGAAAGGAAGTGATAGAAGAAAAAAGAGAGACAACGAGCAACAAACCAAAGAAAGTTCACTAAGACATGAGCTGTACACACCTGAAAATTAACTGTTATTATGCGAGTTTTTTAATGCTCCAGTCAACATGCTTATACAGAGTAAGAATGAAAAAACTTTGATGACAGGGACTAGTGAAGTATTGGTATGTTACAGTGAATATGCTACCAACCCTACCGAGAGTCTCATCGTGTATCAGCATCCAGTAAGTACCAACCCAAGTACTACAAGTAATGATTATTACACAAAGCTTGTTTTTCAATAAGTCACTGCAAAGCAGTCTTTTTCAAGTAAACCAAAGCCAGCGTTTAGGTCAATGGTCCACATGAACTGATGATGAGCCAAATTCAGGTATCTGAAGTCTAAACAAATAAAATAGAAGACAGCTATAAGATAAAATGTGTCATCTGCAAAGCAGCTAATGTATAAAGCTGGTGATGGTGCACAGTATAAGAGCATGTAACAGGATGCATTGTGAGCTCATTACACTGTCTAAACGTTTCAGCTGAAGAGTTACATGCATAGGAAGATATTAGGTTGACGTAATGGTTGAATCCGTGTGTGCTGCATGATCTGACTACACTGTGCCGTTGTCCCAAATACGTATAATTGCTGTACTGTAAGAGATATGTAGAAAAGTTTAAAGTGTTGATAAGTGTCCTTGAGGTTTCCTAAAAAACCACAAGGAGACTGCACAAGCATTTTTTCCATCTTCAGTGTTGAAAGCTCAAAGGTTTAAAGATGGCACTCACACAAATATTTAAGGAAAAGAGTTGACAGATCTCTGTTTCACCAATTTATCCTGTTCGAAAACAAACATCCCAATTTTCTGGCCTCGGAGTCATGTTTCCATGTTTCATTTATTTTGTATCTCTTTTCATTTGCACATTTTATTTGCAATTTTAATACCAAAGAATTACAGAGCAGCTAATTTTACTGTGCAGGAAGAAAACCTCCCAAATTACAACAAGAAGAGTGAGACACGGTTTGCTCTCTGGTTCACTCGAGCGTTACAGTAGTTCAATTGTCATGAAATTTTTAGTTACCAAGGATGATTATTTTATGTTGTATTAGAATTGCACATTATTCAAAGAGTGTAGCTGATAGCGGTAACTCTAGAGGGTTGTTTAATCTGCAGATGAGACCAAATAGGTGTACAAAAATATTCTGCCCAGTTGTTTCCTCGTTTGTAAAGCTTTTTTTTTTTTTTACATATTAAAAAAAGACTAACCTGATGTGGCTTCTCCTTGCACCTGCAAACATTCACACCATCCCTCACAGCGTTAACAGTTTAGCAGGAGTGAATCTGTTCTTGAAAATGCTTGCTTGAATTGCCAACGAGGTCAGGCTTCACTGAGAGGGTTGGTGACATACAAGAGAAGGAATGAATCAGAGGTGAAGAGATAAAGGGAGACAAAGAGAACAGACTTACCTTTTCAACCTTTACAGACAGTTACACTGTCAGCATGGCCTCAGTGATTCGACAGTCTGAGAACATCAACCCCAATGGGAAGGTGACATTTACCTTCCTCTGGCCTACAAGGAGCACCAATAGGCACTGACACATACACACACAAACACATGTACGCTGTACATTATAGCTCCTGACAGTGACACTGTTTCCATTAAACCTGAGCTTGTGCCAATTTGTCTGTCTCTGAAGAGCAGGCTGCCTCCGAAGGGTAGAAGTGAACTAGAGCGCACGCAGGAGTGAGAGCAGATAAAATTTTTAGATGATAAGATGGTCAGAGCACCGCATTCAAACGTGATAAAAATCTATCAGTCTGTCGTTGTAGAAGTATTAAAAAAGTTATGTAAATTTAATCCGACTTGTAATGGAATATCTGAATGTACATTCTTCACATGTGTGTCCAGAAGCTGTATGTTCGATTTGTAAATATTTAACAAGTTGTCAAATCTCTATTTATATTGCATACATTAATATTATTGATTGAAAACTTCAAGTGTTTGTCTCTAGGCTGTAAATACAAGCAAAGCCACTTACAACTCATGTGGATGTCTTTTTACACTTTTGCTGCACATATATAAAGTATGCATACATTATGGTATGCATGTAGAATGCAACTTTAGGTTTGCGATTGCCCTTAGTTCAAGCTCACAGATTCCCACTTTTCAGGCTGTGTATTGCTGCATGTTGACGGAACGGTTTTGGGTGAATGACGATTGCACAACTAGTACTAGAGAGCCATAAATGTGGCATGACAAAGCCACACCACATCATTACATGAACACCATCACCCTGAACAGGTCACAAGGTTGGATGGAGCTGTACTTTCATATTGTTTATACCAAGATCTGACTCAACCATTCAAATGTGGCAGCAGAACGAGACATTTTCACCCAGAGAACTGCAGCTCACTGATTCTTTTCTCTTTTTCTGGGGATTTTCTATAAACCCTAAAGGTCACTTAGGGGGAAGTAGATCAACAGTTTCTGAAATAGTCACACCAGCGCGTCTGGCTTCAACAACCATGCTGTGTTCAGTGTCTTCAGCAGATTGTCTTGATGGGTGGTTAAATGCATTGAGCTGCTGCCATGTGATTAGCTTATTAGATATTTGTTAAGGAACAATTAAATTGCTCTATCTAACAAAATAGCCAGTACGTGCCAGTAGGTTAACTTTGGTGTTTCTTGCTGAATTTTGCTTATTTAGGTGGAGTTTGGAGAGGTATTTGCTAAGTTAAAATATAATTTATTGTGTGGGTAAGGATGCTTTGTTGATGGATGACCAATCATCCAGTTAAGGAAATCCCAGAGTGTAGAGTTTTCAGTGGGAAAAACAGGAGAAATTCAGTGGACAACCTCCTGTTTCTGTGCTTAACCCACATGATAAACTGCAGAAGCACTAAAGCTTTATCTCTGTTTTGCTGCAAGACACAAATCTGAATTACAGAATGATAAATGGCTGTTAATCTGATATCTGATGTAATATTTTTGAGTATTGTAATTTAATTCGGCTTAAGGAATGATAATCAGTCACCCTGTCATGAATGCTCGGCTGGAGGTTTGGATGACTTTTAGAGAATGACGATACACCTCCACGTAATCAAGTGATGCAACATTTAATTACTGTTTAGTTAACTCAGGATAGTTCAAGGCAGCTTCAAAGGAGTATGTGATTTTGAAAAAGTGTTTTCCACTTTTTCATTCCTGTTAATTTTGAACATGACCAGAAGGTTTTGGCAAGATGAGCCAAGACAGAGGTCCATTAGTGCCAGAAAATAGGAATAATTAACTTTTCATTTGGATTTGTCAGATTAAAGAATGTAGGTGCAAAGCTCAGATGTCACCCTTATTGGGTTTTTCTGTTTTTTCTGGAACACTACAATGATATGATGCCATTATCTGTCCACACTGAAAATATGGGCACATTTAACCAAACAGTCTTTGGTCCATTATGCAACAACCATAAATTTCTAACTTCCAAACTTGACTCTGCATTTACAAAGTCGACAAAACCACTGGATCTGACGTGTAACTATTTGCTGAGATTGGTGAGGGGGAATATGTCAAAATAATCAGTGAGCATGTGGGACAGCAGAGACACTCGATTTTACACCAAACTAACTCATCCTCACATTACCAGCTGAGCATTTCTTGTTACTGCCCAGTAGCAAAACATAAACTTAGACAGGCTTAATCCAACCTCCTGCTTTGCTTTTTTTTTTTTTTTTTTTTTTTTAAGAAATACATTGCAAAAAAAGGCTTTTGTAACAAATATAATATCAATTAATCCTGTAACACCCAACCCATCAAAAAATAGCCAGAAAATTCAGATTTTTTTTGGAACAGAGATGTTTATTAACGCTTACAACAAAATCCACAATTTTTGCTATATCATGTAGTGTATGATATATTTTATTATATATTTATTATATGTTTTTCATATCGCATTTAATACATAGGGCATTTATGTTAACAACAATGTACATTTTAGACAAAAAAAGAGTTTTGTCCATAACATTTTGAAATTATGGCAAGTATTGATCATGGTGATGAGAGAGAGGTCTCAGAAACTCATGTATCGAATATGGTACGAAGGGCATCATAGGCTTAAAACTGATATATGCAAACTAAGATGTTTTTATTTGGTTTTTTTTTTTTTTCTTCATTTTTCTCACAAGTTTAATTTAAAATAAAAAAATTTTCTGAAAATCATATCATGGTTTAAGTGCTGGAATCACTTCAAGATCAGTCCCTCGCAGGCACATGGGAAACATGCAAACTCAAAACAGGAAAGCTCCAGTTAGGATATGAACCAGGAACCTTTTGAGGTGAGGTGACAGTGCTACCCACTGCTGCACCATGCCATCCTGGAGGCAATAGTTTTTGTGCACTAGTTTTTGTACTTTTGTGCCAGTATTTGTGGCCTGTGATTTCTCATTTTGGAGCCCCAAGTCCATAAACTGCTCTTGTGAAGCTAGACTGTAATCCTAGCTGGGTGTAAATACCCACAGTGGTACAAAAATGCTTGGAGGGGTGTAAAATGAGTTCTTCAGTTAGGAACCTTGTTGGTTTTGTTATTAGGAATTTGTCTATAAAAGAGAAAAAAATAGAAAATCCTAACAAACCTCTTATTATTTGTCAATCTTGTTTGTCTTTCCTTGAAACATATTCACTGCGTAGCTGAAGTAGTGATTGAACTAACGGAAAGCCATGGGTGAAAGTGATATAGCAAATAATAATATCCTGCCTGTGCATCAAAAGACACCGGTCAAGGTAGAAAAGGTTTCAAGAAGATAAACTGTTGAAAATATCTTAAATCAAAGTAGTATGGGCCTTGCTCCTCTATAGGTCCCTTAACATAACAACTCTGTCTTGGCATATTTCCTATATATAAGGCAAAGATTCAGCTCTATATTGCAGCTAACATTCCCCATCTGTCACAAAAAGAAAAGTAAAAGAGGGGTGGCAAATAAGCCAAACTTTTCACTCCTGACGCACACTCACACACAGGAAATTCATCTTCACCTCCCCCCCACCCCTCCCACTTTTTTTCTTTTTTGCCAGTGTTTCAATTTCACTGTACACCTCCTGCACCACTGAGCAGATAGAGAGCAAAAGAAAGGCCACAGAGGAAAGACAGAACAAAGGAAAGTGACACTGTCAGCCCAACTGAAACGCATCAGAATGAATAAAGTTCTTCTCGGCTTTCTTTCATCCGCGATCTTCTGGGAGAGCAGTCAGTCTGAGATGACTTACTCTTACAGAGTGGTTTATTGCTTTCACACAAAGCATGTTTCCTTTCATAATTGGTCCATCGGAGCCCTATATGAGCAAATTACAGCATACCCTCACTGTTCCACTTCTTCTCGATGTGCACTCCTGCTCATCTTCAAGCAAATCCCTAAATTCTGTTGCAACTTTCGTTGCAAAATTCAATTTTCTTAAAAAACAACCAATGAGAACAAACTAATAGAGAAAGAAGTACTACGTAGTTTGTTACAGTTTAATTCAATTCAATTTTATTTATATTGCACCTAATCACAACAACAGTCACCTCAAGGCACTTTATATTGTAAGGTAGACCCTACAATAATATACTCCTGAGTCTACCAGAGCCTGCACTGGCAGTATAAAGTATTGATATTAAATCAATACTTAATATTGTGTCACTATCTGCTTATATCTTCTTTAATTCAGTCAGAGGTGTGAATAAAGGAATAGTAGCACAGGTCAGCTGGTGGTTGCTTCACACAACAAATTATAAGACTTTCAAAGTTTCATTATTTCAGTGCTGCACCACTACACCTGATCTCATGATGTTCCTACTTGCCAAACGTCACTTATTCAGCTAAGCATATATTTCGATGTTTTGGACCGTGAGATGAGTCAGATTGTTTGACAAGGTTAGAAGCACTTTAGCTCTCCGTCGTCTTTGTGTGCTTTTCCATTCTGCAACATGTTTAATAAGTTTTTTTCCTTTTTGATATTGATAATGATGCAGTTAGTTAGAAATAGTCTGTGATTTTTTGAAAAAACACAAAAACTCCACTCCTACACTTCTACAGGGCTTTAGAGGTTTGCAGAAGTGTTCATATTACATTAGATACAAGACTTTAGTTAGGGTTTGGTGAGCTGACTCCCCTCCCTTCCTTACACGTTTGGTCCATTTATTTTCATTTGTATTTTACCTCAGTTCAATTTTTCATCTGTGGTCCCTGGACAGCTGAATAGGAAACAAATCTCAGATTTTCAGCACGATAGCGAGCAGGCAATTACTCCCGTCGCTTTTTACACATTCATACTTACTTCTGGTAGATGTGAAATTCTTTTACTTTCTGATATGGTCAATTGAAGCTACAAATAATGTTCATTAACATCAGGCAAGCAGCATTAAGCTGGTAATGATTGTGAAGGCAATATTCAGTCTTGCTTACAATAACAGCTACATGGAAAATCTGATGAAATATTGGTATTCAGAACAAAGCAGCAGCAACTTTTATTTTTGATTGAAGGTATGGTAATTCAATATTCAATTTTGTGCTATGAGTGCTCGCGTGCACACACACACACACACAAACACACACACACAGATGGCACATGGTAGAATTTCCTCAATATTTACTTCGAAAAAAATGTGACTCATCACAGAATAATTTGGACTGTAAACTGTGTGTGTGTGTGTGTGTGTGTGTGTGTGTGTGTGTGTGTCAAACTGATGAGACAGGCTACTCTCTATTGTTGTCCCGCAGCTTTCAATTTGAGGGTCATTTGTTTGCATTATCCAGTTTATGACAGGCGAGGTGGGAGAATGCCACCGTTGTATCTGATTCTAATTATTTAGCAGCTGTAAAACACTTGTCGCTGCCTCTCCTGTTTGCCTCTACCTCATTTGTCTGCCATATTATTTTTTTCTCCTTGCCTGCTTCTAACACCTCATTTTTTACCTGCAGCTACACTAAAATTGCCTTCTAATAAAATTCTTGCAATTTTTGGGTAAATTTGTCCTATCCTACCGTGAGGCAGATGGAAAAGGAAAATACCAATTTCACTTTTACTACTGTAGAGAAAATAATTTTCAAACTTTTTTGATGATATCTCCTGTCAGAATCAGAAACGCTTCCAATACATCAAAGAATAGATTTTATTTTATCGATCACTAACAATATGGGAGAAACTAAAGTCTTGAGGCACCTGTCATTTCTTGATATTTTGTTTTCAAGGAGCTGGACTTTCTTTTACACTTTTAAAAAGTAATCTTGGGTAATAGTTTGTGAGGCTGTCTAAATGTCCTTTACAGTTTTTATTTGGACACTGGATGCTTTTTCTCTTAGTTTCAGTCCAGTCCTTGTACCCAATTATTTTAGAAGAATTTTTTTCTGTATGTTTTTTTTTTTGTATTTTTGTTTTTGTGTTTTAAATCTATGCAAGCAATAGATTCATTTGAGAAGCATAAAACAGCATTTTTGCACCTACAAGGTGATTCCCAAAGAGTTATCAGCTGAAAACTTAGCACATCTTGGCATGGTTTGCTGTGTGTCCTTTAAAAAAATTGAGGAAGCAGCCTTCAGGAGAGCAGCTGATTTTGAAGTCCTCTATGCAATTCCAGTTCTTACTACTAGCATTGCATTTTGTGATTTTACCACAGACTTGGCAAAGATAAAGGAGAAACATCAACTTCTGTATGGAACTGACCCAAATTTGTTGAGAAGCTATTGCTGTGCTGCTGATGGGAGCTACAGGCAAGCACAGAAGAATCCACAGTTTCCAAGACAGCACCAAGAGAGAAACAAGACCTGGAGTGTGGTTAGGATTTCTTTTGACATTAGCATGATTGAGGCTGCCAACAGAGAAAGAAACTAAATTGTAGTGTGGTATTCTGCCATACCACCATGTGCCTTTTTTTTTTTTTCAAAACACCAATTCAGTCTTTGCTCGCCATGAGCCCATTCCTCAGATTTGCCTCCCCAAAACTTCCGGACAATCAAAATCTAGTTAAAGGATTATCATATCAACACACTTCAGGCGATCCAGCATTCAATATAGAGGCAAAAAGGTGTAAATTGACTTCAGCAGAGTGATCTGAAAGTAGCTGTCCAACAGAAAATGGTTTAGAGGTGCACCTCAAAATGATCTTCAACGTATGAGCGTCCAAATTTTTTAATTAGACTTGTTTCTTTTTCCTGCACACCTTTTATTTAGATCTTTTGTGAAAAAGAAAGCCACACATTAAAAAAGGCAGCCTCCTGTTTTCCAAGTAGATCCTACTGAGAGTTGGGACCATAGGCAGACTCAGAATATAATGGAGGGATTATAAAACTCATCTGGTGGAGGAAGACCTCGGGATTCCCCTGGGAGTTCTGGAGGATGACAGGATGGAAGGATGTCTGGCCTACCTTTGTTTGCCTCTTGTCAATTGTGGGGCTGAACTTCCACACCCTGGATACAGCCATCTTGTGAGAACCAAGGAAACATACGCACTCACATGCTCATCCACTTTATGCCACACAAGCGTATATGCCCAAAGAAACACACTGGGCAGATGCCATGCCTCTCAATCTCACCATCTGTTTCTCTCTCTTTCCTCTTTTCAGAAATTAATCAGGCGACGTGTACTTGGGAAATGAGGTGACATTTTCCTGTAATGAGAGCGATGGGTGGAAGGGAAGGAATCACTGCATTTCCAGGGCCTGCCATCGACAGAGATTGACATTTTCCATTACGGAGTCAAAATGTACATGTGTAGCTCGATCTGAGCTGCTGTGTTTGTGTGTGTGTGGCAGCAGGCGACAGGGAGGTCATCCATCTTGTTACAGCCATATCCCAAAGTCTATGTGTGTGTACATTTGTGCCTGCATGCGCAGAGGTGTATGTGTGGTGCACCTGTGTGTGCATGTGTGTGGAGAGTGGTTGTAAGGTGAAAAAGCATGATTTATGGAAGGGAGTGGTGCTGGAAAGCGCAGGGTAAGGCGACGCCTGTAAATCCTGATAAAAAAAAAAAACCTGGATAGAAGCAATTTAATGCCATCAATCTTCCTACCTAGGGGCTGTGATATATTGGCAGGTAGAAAGGTGTGTGTGTGTGTGTGTGTGTGTGTGTGTGTGTGTGTGTGTGTGTGTGTGTGTGTAAGAGGAATTAAAGAAGTAAGCAAAGCTCATTCCTCAGACAGACAAACCTGGTTTTATCATTTAATATAGTAGCAGTACATATAATTGTGTGCACACACCTTACTTTACATTACAATGTTACTATATTGTTTTAAACACTGTCGGGAGATGGTTATTAAACACTTCCAACATGCCTCAGTCATTCAACAGGTGATCACTGACGCATGCATGGAAGGGAGATCTGTGCGTGCAACAAAAACAGTAGAAGACATATCAAGCAGAAGCTTGATATAAGTCACGTCCTGATGGAAGTTTGTATTTTTATGAAGCTTTCATGTAGTTTAACTATTTTTTTAAAGCTACAGCAATTAACAATCCATCCGTCTATCTTCGACATTTATCCGGGTTTGGGTCATGAGAGCAGCCACCTCTTCCAGCTCATCCAAGTGGGCATCACGACATTCTTAAGACAGTTTAACTGGTTCCTTTTGATGGGGAGGAGCAGCGTCTCTGCTACGAGTCCATTTCGAATAACTGAGCTTGTCACCCTATCGTTAAGGGAGGGTCCAACCACTTTTCAAAGGAAACTGGTTTCTGCCTCTTTTATTCGTGACCTCATCTTTCTGGTCACTACCCAGAGCTTGTGACCATACAGCATCCACATCACTATGGACACTGCCCCAATCCAACTGTCGGTCTTGTGTTCCACTCTCTCCTCATTCATGAACAAGATCGTGAGATACTTGAACTGCTCCCCTTGGGACGGCAACTCATCCCTACACTAATTCATATACTTATAAGAAACTCAAAGAAGTCCAGTTGCTTTTCTTTCCAAGCTCTTCAAACTACATGTAATCTGTAACATCTGCCTCTGATTCAGTGGCACTTTAAAGTTAGTGTTTAAAACCACCACAGCATATAATAAAACAACTAATGGACTAACAAACTAAAAATCACCATAAAGAAAAAGACAAAAACTTGCATGAAATTTGATGGGTGTGTCTTTTAAAGAAACTGATCACATTTTTGTCAGAAATAGTCTGCACCCATTCAAATATACAAATGAAACTTTTTTTAAAGGACTCATTCGTGTGAAAAACTAAGTGCACCTTTATTGCTTTTAGTGAGATTAAAAGGGTACGTACCCAGCAGGCCCTACTGATCAAATGCACTTCATTAACTTATTACCAGCAAGTGTGAGCATCGCTATAAAATGTGTGTGTTAATACAATGGCACGGAGGAAAGAAACCAGCAATGATCACATAGGAGCAATTGATCCTGCTCATTAATCTGGGAAAGCTTATACAACCTTTAAGTGCATCACTCTACAGTTCACCTGAGGGAAAGACAGTTGCCAGTCTTTCCAAGAGTGGACATCCAAGGAAGTTCACCTCATAGTCTGTCTGACAATGATCAGTGAAAGTGTAAAACCCAAGTGATACATTTCAGACTCCACAGGCTTCAGTTAGCATGTTTAATATTAAAGTTTGTCACAGCACAATTTAAAAAAATGTTTCCAGGAAAAAGTCTCTTCTCTCTGAAAAAAAAAACATGGCAGCACAGTGTAGGTTTCCCTCTGAACAAACCACAAGGCTTCTGGAACAGTCTCCTATTAATGCACAGCACCACTTTTGATGGAAAACATATCAACACAAACACGTCATACTGACTGTCAAACGCGATGATGTAATGGAGCTTGTTTTGCAGACACATAACCTGGGCATCTTGCAGTCATTGGGTCAACCGTGAACTTCTCTGTATAACAAAGTATTCTAGAGTAAATTATGAGGGCATCTGTCACACAGCTAAAGCTTGGCCCAATTAGTCCACGCAGGACAATGATCACAAGTACAGCATCAAGTCTACAACAGAATGGCTTGGGTGTTGCAATGGCCCAGTCAAAGTCCTGAACTTAACCGGATTGAAATTTTGTAGCGAGACCTCACGAGAGCTGTACATAAACAAATTCTCACAAACATCAAAGAACTTTGTGGAAGAAGAATTGATCCACAAGGAGATGAGAAAGTGATCAAATTCATACAGAAAATGATTACATCAAGTTACTGACGCTAAAGTAGGTTCTTCAAGCTACTGAGTTATAGAGTTACATGGTTTTTACGGGACTGCAAACATGCACAAAAATATGCTCTAATGTCTTCCATAACTTGGCTTTGAATCCAGAGCATTGCCTGTGTATGTGCAAAGACTGAAGGCAGAGTATAAACAGCCTTGTGTTCTCAGCTCCCCTGAGGCTGACAGGATTTTTACATTCACTTGCCCATGGGTTAATAGGAGTATGATTTATAGCATGGCAGGGCTCCATCTATCTAACCCCAGCCAGTGTCAGTACACCGCCTTGCTTTCCTCCACTTAATGGTACTAAACAGGAATACAGCACTGCAAATAAAAAGGCTTTTGTAGTGTTAATTTAGTGCTGTTTCAGAATAGAGCTATTATGTAATGAATGTTAAGACAAATTATTTACTCATCATGATGTCAGACAAAATGTCAGTCTTAATTTCAGGTAAAACACTCCCAATAAAAGAGTTTGAAACTAAAATTGGGAGTTCTTGTGCTGCCTTTGAAGACCTTTGATGGCTGTACAAAATGGGGAAATGGGCTCAGATTGTTGTGAGCAACAACACAGCAGAAAATACATTTAAATGGAGTATGGGAAGATCGAAAAAATATGCAATACTGCCCTATCCTGAATCATTTACTGGTTCAGTTTAATCCCAGACCAGTCACTTCCTCACTGATCTGCTCCAGCTGTGTGAAGATGAGGTTGCAATGATAGCGTTATGTTTCTGTGTGACAAACTTGACTGGAGAGGCCTTGAGAAATGATTTAATTTTCCCCTGCAGCTACTAAATCACCCCAGTGTGAACATTTACCACAGCCACGCATGTGCGCGTGCACACACACAGACACACACACAGAATCCAAACTGCATTTGCAGGCATATGCATGAACACTAAAACATGCACAGAAACTTAAGCATAGCCACAGGCTAACATCCCACGTACACACAAACACACACATGCACACAAATACACAGGACAGTGCATCGCATAGCAGTATTTTTGATTTGGAAAATTCATTTCTCTTCTTGTTTACGTCATCTGTTCTCTCTCTTTCACAGACAGCTTCCAGTGAATTTAGAGACAGCAGCACTTCTTAATTTAGTTATAGCATCTATGTGATTTGTGACAGAGGAAGAGCAAAAAGAGTGGGAAGGAAGTCTTATGAGACGGTAGTGAGACCTACTATGACGTACAGTTTAAAGATGGTGGCACTAACAAAAAGACAGGTCGCAAATGTGACAGCACTGAAGGTGGTGGGAGTGACCAGAATGAACAAGATTATTAATAAATACATCAGAGGGACAGCTTTTGTGGAGCAGTTTGGAGGCAAAAGTCTGAAAGGAAAGACCGAGATGATTTTGACATGTACAATAAAGAGATGTTGGAGCTGCCATGCAGAAGGAAAACAGGAAGATCACAGTAGAGGTTCATGTAGTGAAGGAGGACATGCAGAGGGTTGGTGTGACAGAGGAGGATGCCAGGAATAGGTAGGATGGTGGCAGATGATCCGCTGTGGGGACCCCTGAAAAGGAGCAGCAGAAAGAAGAAGTTTTCCCATATTCAGACATTTTTTCCACATTTACAGGCACTTCTATGAGTTTGCTTTCAAATAATCAGGATGTTTTTAGTGCATCCAGCCTGCACAATGCCAAGTAGTTGTGTGTGATACTGCAAACTTTGGTATCGATCCAATACCAAATAGATACAGGGCCAGTATTGCTGATACCAATACTGATACTGATACTTTTTACTTATAAAGGCAGCTTATGTATTGAAGAGCGGTGTGTAAGGATTCATGAAATGAATCATCATGAATCTGCCATTCTGATTTTAATGACCACTGTGATTTGTAATTTCCACAATAACTAGTTAACACAGCAAAATGCAGCTTTCAGCTTTAATGTATTTTGAAACTGGGTTTTTTTTGAGACCTGGAATGTAAATGTGCCTGTTTCTAAAGCACTTTAGGTCAACTTCTGTTGTTTAAATCTGCTATAGCAGTGGTCCCCAACCCCGGGCCTCGGACCGGTACCGGTCAGTGAGTCGTTTGGTACCGGGCCGCGAGAGTTGAGGCTCAGGTGTGAAATGTATGGTTTTCAGGGTTTTTACCGGTTTTCAGCGTTATTTTGTTATCGTTTTTATCATTAACTCGGTTTTCCTGGGTCTTTTCACTTGTGTTATGAATAAATCTTCTTTTTTTCGGTACTGGTTTTATTTTGTTGTATTTATCGGCGACACCTTAAAGGCCGGTCCGTGAAAATATTGTCGGGCATCAACCGGTCCGTGGCGCAAAAAAGTTTGGAGACCGCTTTTTTCATTTCCTAAAAAATAATTTATTTAACACAATTCAGTAGGCTACGTGCTGAACTTAGAGAATAGAAACAAAGTATCAATCCTACCATGATGGTATCGATCCCATACTAATACCAGCGTTGGTATCGATACTAACGATATCTGGATCAATCCACCCACCTCTAATGCCAAGTAAACTTCGAAAGATGCTACTTTCTGGAGGCCAAGAAGAGTTTTACTTAATCCATTTGTGTGGGCTAAATATACAGTAGATATACTGCATCTAAAATCACTGGCAGCCAAAGGTTCCTTAGCAGTGATTATGAGGGAATTTTATTGGCATCTTTCATTTCTTTTTTTTTGTTTTACAATAACAATTTTACAAGGACATATTTTTTAAATGATTATGTAACAAATCTAATCAAGACTATGTTAACTAGTAACTCCTTACCAAATATACAAGCACATGTAAACATGTAAACAGTAGAGTGGGACAGCACACAGATATTTCAGCGAAGCCACAACCTCAAGCCAAGTCAAAATCAGTTCTGGGCCAAGATATCTGCTGATATCCCTACATGCACCCAGTTGGCAAATCGCATATAGGGCAAGCTGCTTTAGCAACCCTGGGATCAAAATTAGTACTTCCAAGATTCTAATTAAAAAAGGGCAGAGACCCCACTCCAGGTTGGGAATGAGTTGCTGCCCCAAGTAGATGAAATTCAAGAAGCACAAGTCTGGCAGAGTGGCATGCTTGGCGTGTGACCAGTCTGCTGTGGTAAAGGGAGGGCTGAACATAAATGCATAGTCCTAGACTACCCTATAGTCACACACTGTGAAATATTTTTGTATAAAACTTATACTTACTCAACTATTCTCATTTATTAACATTTCACCATTGGTTAGGCCTTGCCAAGTTGAATGTGCAGACTTTACTGTCTGGCATATGCTTGAAAACCTCCATTAATTCCATGCCGTAACTTCAGGTCATGTGCTCTTTGTGTCTCTACTTAGTTAACGGTCATTAAATAGCCCAAAAGAACACCTGAAGCCATGACTGCATAAAAGCAGCATTGTTGGCATAATAAATGGAAGTAGAGCACATATACAGTGCCATGCAACTCATATGGAAAGAATATTTTATCATTCTTGCAGTACTGGTACTAGTTAAAAGAGATATAGTAACATTTCAAACTGTTGTAACAGTAGCAATCACAGCTGAGATCATTTTCTGTTACTGTTATTGTTATTTTAGACAAATCCATTCTCACATAGAAACTTACATATTAAAATGGTTGTTTGAGAAAGCCGGGCACGCCAGGTTAGTTTGGTTATTTAAAAAAAAAACTTGTCTGTCTGACAGCTGATTTGTTACCACATGCTTGTCATAGTTTGTAAGAGAACAAACACTGTTTCAGGGAAAGGGACAGAGAAAGACAGAGCTGCAAAGTAAAGGTTCGGAGAAGAATGCCCTGAACTGTAAGCTTAGATGGCTTAAAGCTGTCAAAATCTTAATCCATCTGTCATGAGGTGCATGGACTCTGAGCTTACAGTTGGAGGGATGGTGGACTGATGTCACTTGGAAAGTCGGTGCCCATCATAGGGTGTTTTCACATGACATGTCACAGAACCTTATCCTTGCATCCAAACACTCTGCCTGTGTCCATGTTGCAGGAGGGTTTCGATAGACCTGTGATGCAATTTAATGATTATTGGTATTAATACAGAAATTGGGCCATATAAATTCTATTACATAGACATGAATGAACAAGGGAAACTGAGTAATTGCATAAAGAAATGAGAATACTGTAGATTCAGCACGCTGCTGGAAACATTCCTCAGCATCACAAAATTGGCATAGATTTGTTGAGTGCACATCCATGATGTGAATCTCCCATAATCAAGTAGGATTTGATGTTTTCAGTTTGTTTTTACCAAATTCTGACCACCTCATCCAAATGTGGCCGTAGAAATCAAGACTCATCAGACCAATTAGTGTTTTTCCAGGTTTCTATTGACCAGTTTTTTTTTAAGCCACATGAACTTTGGACTCAGTTCCATGTTTTTGACTGAAAAGATAAGACAAACCTTTATTAGTGTCAACAAGGTATTTGAGATAACAAAGAGTTGAATAGTTATACCTAATGAAGTAGCCAATAAGTAGTACCTGAAATATATGTCATAAAAATTATGTTATAACTTGGTATATTATAAAGTGCAGTATATGCCTTGGTTTGGCCAGCCTACAGGGTAATATGACCCTTAAACAAACCACATTTCACCCTTGAAATTTTAAATAAAATACAGTTCTGGACAAACACACATGCCTTAATAGATGATGGTAAGGCTCCCCTAAAGTAATGTGATATTTTTCAGTAAACTACTTCAAAATATCATGACCTGTGAGGAGAACTCACTTTTAAAATGTTCCGAAACTCCACCGTTATTCCCTGACTGTGAAATAAAAAACTGAAACTGAGAAGATCATTAATAAAATCTTCTGCCCTCACAGTTCTACTTACTATTCTTGTGAGTAATTGGACTTCAATTTTCCAACTTTACAGAACACACAGAAATACACTCGGCTCTTTCTGCTCTTCACTGCGGTGTTTTGAGAGCAGTTTTAACACCTATCTGGCTTCCCACATTTCTCTCTCATTCCCACGTCCCCACCTTCCCCAGCGCTCTGTCACCTTTGCCTATTATCAGCTTGACTTGACTTCAGATGCAGTCACTCTGCAATGATACAATGAAAACTTCCAGCAGGAAGAAGTCTCTACATTTACTGACCCGAACACAATTTGGTCATACGCTGTCCTGTTTGCTTTAGTCCCTGTCACTCTAGCTCGTTCTAAGCAGCGAACCATTTTGGATTTTCATTAGATTTAAGTACCAGTAAGTGGTAAATAACATAGTATAGAAAAAGTTAGCTTGCTGTTGTGGTACATCCACGGCTTTGATCCATATTCTGTTAGAATCTTTAAAAATTAAAGTCGTACAACCAAAAGTTCAAACCTGTCCAAAGAAAATTATGCTTTGATATGATATAAAACTGTTAGATTCCTGGCCAGTGAGATACTGAGAGGCTACTGTGATGTTCCTAATTGAGCTGGCCTAACTGCTGTACAGCTCTGATTCACACTTCTGGGTGGTTTGTCGACCATATGATGGCCACAGCTGCAGCATAATTAAAAGGGGAAAAAAAAAACCTAATTTACAGTGTGAACAAGATACTTCTGCAACCACTGGTTCCTAGTTTGCAACTCTGTTGGACATCTTACTGTTTTGAGAGAGGATACTAGACAAGCATCAGCTTGTTTCCACCCTAATTTGTGAGCTTTTCTCCTTTCTTCTAAGGATTTCTTGAGTGTTATGAAGCCTCTCCTCTCCTCTCCAGTAGGGAGGGCAGGGAGCTTTGTGATAACCTTGCCCTGTCATTGCGTTCTTAGAACAAATCTGCTCTTATCAGGATCTTGTAGCAGGCAGCAAATGCAATTTCGCAGCTCCCCCGGTGGGTGCCTGCCTCAAATCCTCCACGGGCAATCTGCCTGTGTGATCTGACGTCTTTAAGAGGGACTTGAACCGAGGCAGCATTAGCCCATCTGACAACTAGCTCTACCTCTGACAAAGCGTCACCCTTGCCTAGTGCTCTCTCTTTTTCTTTTTTGTTTTTACACTGATTGCTTTCCATCTCTTTAATCCTTTCTGTATATTAGGATCTCTACTTTCCTGCCTGACTGTCCTTCTTTCTGTGTCATGCCACTTGTCTGTTTTCAGGCCACAGATCACAGGAATGCATTAGCAGCACCTCCCGTCTATCATGTCTCCTTGCCTCCTCTCTCCGCATCACGTTGCAAGTCCCATTCTTCCACATCACAGTGTGATCCTGCTGCTGCGGACCTGAGAGGGTGTGTGTAGGAAGGCCTGTGTCGAAAATGTACTTTTCATGTGTGTTTAGATTTAAACTGGTGCAACAGTGCAAAAACATTTTTCTGACTGTTCATTCAAATGCTAGTAGAAGGCAACAGTCACAAAATGTACACGTTAATCAGTTTTGAAAAATATCACTCGTTGCAGCCTTGTCTCTGTATCTATGAAGCGCCTTGAGGCGACTTTTGTTGTGATTTGGCGCTATATAAATAAAATTGAATTGAATTGAATTGTCTACTTGTAGATTACCCTCACCTAATTGATCCCAAAGAACACAAGAGTGTCTGCACCTCTGTTTCAACTTTATTAGTTAGTTCAGTTGTTAGCTGGTTATTTCACACAGAAATTCTACTATTTCTAAATTAGAGATAGCTGAAAAACATAGTTTATAACTTAAACATTGGAATTTTCTGTCAAATATCAGCTGACCAGAACAAAACAAGACTTGCCATCTATTGCCTCTCTTCTCCTGGCAATAGCCTCACAAGCCAGATGAAAGCTGGTGTGCGTAAGAGTCATGAACCCCTCAGAGAGGGATTATATGGTGCTACTGATGAAATGTATCTCCATCACCTTACTCCTGGTGGGAAGACATTTGTACTATTATGCAGAAGTGGATCAGAAAGCTGAAAAATAAAATGTTTTAGCATTAGTCTTTTATTCATTTGATATTTGCTTTTGGAGCAAAGAAATAAGGTAGAATAAATGTTCAAGTTCATCTAAATATAAAGGGAGAGGAATGTCATGTTTGATTAACTGCAGGGTAAGATAAATTCTGCTAGCAATACCTTTAAAGTTTAGCCAGAATCACAAATTGCCATGTTTACATTTGTATTTTACAAGCAATGTCATACAAATCATCCATATTTAAAATATTGTAGGTTCAATCAGAAAGTTCTGCAAATACACCAAAAAAAAAGCACAAACTTTACCTCATATTCAACTTTGGATACTATTCCATGCAAGGTTGTTTTCTTGGAAGCACTGCGCTCCTGCTTCTTTGAATTATTCCCTGGAATTGCCCATGGCATTTGCACTGTATTGCTTCACTGTCAAACTAAGGGCGCTTCACCTTAGATTTTATTCCGGTGTTATGAATAGTAACAATTGTGTTGGTGTTTCCAGGAAATCTGTATTTTTTATGTGTTGTGAGCAGGCACACAATGGCACATTGTTTGCCCCAAATTAGAGTATGATGGATATACAGTAAGGTATTTGCCTGTTTATTGGCATTTCTAACGACTAACAAGATTAACAAAGAAGTAAAGAAGATATAGGAGAAACACTCTGCAGCTGTTCAAGTGTTCATGTTGCATACTTTATTCAGCCGAAGACAGTTTGCAACTTCCCTGCTGGCAGTGTATTTGGAATACAGCAACCAGCCGATGTCAGGTCAGTTGTGCAGAATGAAAATGAGTACTCCATGACTGCTTATCCATAAAAGAAGATTATTTTTAAATGGTATTATCATATTATCTTAGTAAGAACTTAGAAATGACTACACATAGCAAGTATCTCAAAGATCTGTTTGTTTTATGTGCCTGAAAGAAACAAATCTTGGCCAAAATATCAGAATTTTAAATCATTAAATATCAGTATTGGCCTTAAAATATTATATCGGCTAGCCTCTGCCCCAAATGTTCTTCATTAAATGCATCAGGACATTGTGCTTAGATAGTCTGAGTGTTGAAAGGAAGACAACATGAATGCTACTGGCATGTGTCTGAACTTCAGGCTCAGACACAGCTGAAATCTGCTGTTTGGTCACTGGGTCACAGACTGATACCTGCCCTTTGTCATCAGTGATGATCTATTAGCCAGCTAGCTGGCTCTATTTCAGTTTGAGGCAAAGAAATCGCATGTTCAAGTGGTCAGAGATCATCCAGACAGCTCTAACACTGTCCAATGAGACTATCTTGATTGCTTTTTGCTTGCAGTAGACAGAACTGTGGAAGTTTATGATTTCACCTCATAGCTGAACTTTAAAGGGGCTGTTGACCAAAATATTAACTATTACTTTATATACACCCAGGAAAGTAGGCCTACTATCCAGTTTCATTCTGCCAAATGAGATATCAAATATTGTCTTCATAAAACTATATGAGACATGTTTATCAGGCATTGTGCATAATCCACAGCCCTCTGCTGACAACACAGAATGATCATGGACATTAATTATTTAAATTAAATGTTTTTCTTCCAGAACTTGGTGTAGTTTTACAAAGGATTGTTCTTGCACATACTTTAGCTGACTGAAAAAAGAAAGTAGAACTAATTGGTACGGATATGTGCTGGTTGGCTGATGATTAAAAGTGTCTGATCTCACATTCCATTTAAGCTGCAGTGATGACAGAATGTGAACCTCCTGTTGTGAAACAAGCTGGTGATAGTGACTGGAAGAACTGATATTTACATTTGCTGAAAAGCCATCCCGTAGTTCTGGCAGACATTGACAGCTTATGTTGACGGCTGCACAGCCATGGCGGAGGTGTGAGCTCTGCTAAGTGCTGCTTTGTTTCCTGTATTTGTAACATGGAGGAAATGCTCAGCTAGTTCAGGTAAATGAAAACCACGAATGATGTTATTAAATGCAGCCTTTATTCTGAATCTTATCATCCACTCAAATAGTCCAAAAACCTTAAATCAAAGCGTGACTTTTTATGCAGTATATATTTTCCTTGTGAAATATATTTTAGCAAATGCATGTAATTTTATTTTCCACTACAAAAATAGGTACCTATTCTGAAACCTTTTGATGGAGAAGGGCATGCTGGTAAATATATATTACTTACTCCCTTTGTTTGGTTGGTTGGGTTTTTGGGTTTTTTTTGCAAGTTTCTTATAGCAGTTGTTAGTCAGGCAACAGCAAAGAAGCAAAACTCAAAGTAAAAAAATGGTACTCAGAAGAGGAGAGACAGAAGAGAATGAGTATGCAGCCCTTTAAATACGATAAATAAATACCATACTTATAGGCTGGAAAATGCACTTATACAGTAATATATATGTGATATATCTGGAAGCTGGTGCACTGGAAGCTATTGTTGAATGAGGACTTCTATAGATGGGCTTGTCACCTGTCCAGTCAGTTTCTGAGGACCCAGGTTTCCGTTTCTTGCTCCTTGCTTACAGACATTACAGTCCTCTTTATGTTACTTCAGCAAGGCTGGAAAAAGCTGGAATAATATTGCTGATACTGATATTACTGATTTTTTTCTATATGCAATTAGTTTTGCACTTACAGTGTGTGTGTGTGTGTGTGTGTGTGTGTGTCTTTGTGTAAGACACAATGTGTGATGCTGGCGGTAAAGGACCAAACGAATATCTGCCTGGGGGCCTATCACAGAGTCGTTAAACCTCTGGGTCAGGCACTCATGCTTTATAGTACTTGGGTAAGTGCACACACAGAGAGACGTGCAATGACAAGTCAAAATTGTACCATTCTGTTTATGGTGAAGATTGCTGGGGTGCACCTGCTATGAGTAGATAGCACCCCCGGGCACTCCTCAGTGTAATCTGTCTCTCAATACATGGCCTCCACTTAGTTTTCCCACTTCTGTAGTTTATGTTGGACTGACAGCTTTAGATTTTAGTGTTTTCCTGTGGTTTTTGCATTAAGGCCTTTTCTCAGTAGCAGGAGAACGAATGTATTAGAGGCATTTTCAATATTGCAAATAACTGCGTGGGCAGGAGTCAGTACATATGACACGCATTTGCTCTGTGTGAAGTCGCCATACTGTCACCTGCACAACTCATAGATTGGCAGAACTGGACATCACACAGACTTTATGCTGAAGAGCCGGGACGTTAAAAACTATCTAATGGCCAATTCTAATCCATATCTATCCTAGCATGGACCTCAAAGGAGTAATGTCCAGAAAGGTTCAGGGCTGCAACGTGTGCGTGTGTAAATGCCTGCAAAGTGCTAATTGTACTTTCTGCGTTTTGAAGTCTGTTGGATCTGCTTCTGTTCCAGTGACATGAATTTTGACATCAGACACAGAACAGGAAAGATTACTCAGCTGTGGTGTCTCCAGTTACCTGTCCCCCATATGAGGCCACAGTGGGCAGAGCCATATGGGGGACCCACAGTTCCTAGGTGACCATATTTCCTGGGTGTGTTTATATAACAGAATATAATCAAGAGCCTAAGAGTTCTAGACCAGTGTTTCCCAAGCTTTTGGAGCCACGGCACATATTTCACATCAGAAAAAGCACACAGCAAACCACCAAACAAAAATGTCACAAAAAGCATATTGATCATTTTCCCCCGCACACCAGGTATAGCAGAATTGGCTAGGTTTGTCTCCAGTATACTTTTTTGCTTTCTTCTGACCACTACTCACGCTAGGGCCTTCATCTGGGTCGGAATTTGGACTGCTTTTTCTTTTCCAATATTTATCTATTGCTATTACGGGCTCATCTCACAGCATGACTATTATGTAATTTCTTCTTCATCTTCTTCTGTTTTACTGGCAGTTGGCAACATATTCTATTAGAGCAGGTAGTTGTACTGCCCTCTTGTGGAAGAGAATGTAATTGTTCTCCCCGTTACTCACGGTGATCCATTAGACTACTAATCAGGTGGAACCAGGTAATCTTCCAGGGCACATTATTTGTTGGGAAACACTGTTCTAGACAGTCTGACTTCTCTTTCCAAAGGAGTCACTCCTTGGTGGCTATGAGAAGAAATGCAGGATTAAAGCACTACTGCACCTGCTTCACATTTCAGATGTGGAAGCTACATCTATCTTTTCTATGTAGCTGATGGTCCGACCAAAACATCAACCTTAGAGTAACATTTGCAGGATTAAATTTTTATTTCTATACAGCTAGGCTGTGAGACCAAAAATATACACACAAAAAAAGAAAAACATCGCAGCTGTAAAACCCTAAAATCAGCTTTGGCTTCACTTTCCTGCACTGTGTGCATCATAAACCAGCTGACATTACATTCACAAGCTGTTCTGCACTGCCCTCCTCACAGCCTCTGCTGATAGTGGCAAAGTCAATGATCACTTCACTCATAATTATGAAAGTTATTTTAGCCCCAGAGAGCACTCGGAATTTGGGAAGAGAGGGAGGAAGTTTAAGCTTCTCTGTTTTGTGGATTGTGGATTTAATTACGATATCAGCTTTTCTATTCATGATATTAAACTGCACTAGGTATGGATTATTTGCACAGCTCGTTTTATTTTGTCATGTATCATCGTTAATCTTGCATTCTCATTGTAAAAACGCTTTGAGCAGATAATTATTTATTAGTTATTATATTTTTAAAAAATAATAAGTTCTTAAGCTAGTCAGTTTAGAATATCATTTCTATTTTTAATGTTCACCAGGTTAGACTACTGTGACTGTGAACAGAGAAGAACAATAAAATATAATTTTATTTAGAGAGATATATATGTATACATTCATCGGCCACTTCCTTAGGAACACCTGCTCAACTGCTCATTAACACAAATGGTCAAGATGACCTGGTGACGTGGAAACCAAGCATCAGATTTGGAAAGAAATGTGATTTAAGTGTCTTTGAACTTAGTGCTGACTTTGGTCTGAGTGTTTCAGGAAATGCCGATCTACTTGTCACAAGGAGTACACTGTACTCAAACGGCCTCCACCCACAATTCATTTCAAATTAAATCAATTTGTTTGCCTAAAAGTTTGTATATTATTATGTACAGACACAAAATCCTACCTGACTATTGTTGCTGACCAACTCCTTCATGACAACAGAGTGCCCATCTTCTGATGGCTGCTTCAAGCAGGATGATGCACCATATCAAATCATTTTAAACTGGTTTCTTGAACATGACAATGAGTTCACTGCACTCGAATGGCTTCCACAGTCACCAGGTCACAATCCAATAGAATAGAATAGAACATTTGGGATGTGGTGGAATAAGAGATTCACGTCATGGATGTGCACCCAACAAAGCAGCACCAGCTGAGCACTTTGTTGAATCCATACAACAAGGGTCCAACCCAGCACTAGCAAGGTGTATCTGATGTCTGGTGTAAGTTTTAAAACAAGGCAGCTTATTGTAAATGTCAGTAGTGTTCTTTACTTTTTTAGATCAACACAGGAGATTTCCCTTACATGACTCCTAACTGTCAAATAATATAAAGTTAATAATCTACATTGAAATGCCCCACTTTACATTTTTCCCCAATACCTTGAATTTACACTTCGTATCATGTGAAACTTTTTTTTAAATGACCAAAGACGGAGTAGCAGAGAGGGATCATTCAGCCTACTTTTTAAACTTTAATATATTGAAATATGTACGGAATAATTCAATATTTTAATGCCAGTACTCACTTAGCCATTCAAGTTAGTTAAGAATATTTATACTTCAGTGGAGTAAAAACTAAAGCAGGACATGGTTAGTTTTTCATAACATGAAGACTGAAATTTCACAAATAACACAAATGTTTTTTCATTTCACACTAAACTTTTATTGGGGATTTTCTTTGACTATGCTCCCTGGTTTGACCAAGGTTAATGAAATATTTGGCCATTTTTTGTGTGGTTTTGCTGATGCACACATATTCTGAGAAAATGACTTGTTAACTTCTTACTGTGAGTTTGCATGTATTAGTTTTACAGAAATGTACAAAGTTTTAAACATAACAGAGAAATTTCTATATTTTAAAGTTGCTCTTCAAAATGCAGTGAGGTAGGAAGAGGGATATTGGGACAAGGTTTAAATACATAAGGATACTTGAAATATTGCTTTCTTGATTCAGAATATCAGAGACTTTTATTTGAAACCAATAAAAATCTTTCTCTTAACACTCTTGCCACGTGTCATCTAAAATTCTAAATTTAATTCAATCCAGTATAGAATCAAAGCACAACAACAGAGAAGCACGAACAGAAGATAGCATCAGTTTGTCCCATGAACATAAGTTATTATTATGGAGATTATTACAAACATGGAGAGAAAGATATAACGAATACCTGACGATGACAACCTGTCAGGTAATGTGCTCATTGAATCAATTTGTATAATCTCAAGTTTTTAAAATCTGGATTCAAATTACAAACCTTGATCTACAAAGGAAGTCCCACTACAAACACATGCAGAGACATGCATTTTTGCTGACATACTTGCACACATGCACACACACACTCACACTCTCATGCCACTTCAATTAGATTCTATTGGATTTTATTAAATCTTCCTTGAGCTTTCACTTCACAGCAGCATCCATCAGAGGATTATTATTTATCTTGCTGTCAAGAACTGGCAGCTTGTGGAATCCCACTGAGATGGAGAGGAATGGTTGTATGTGTGTGCGTTTGTACTCCTGTTCTCATATAAACACATGTTGTGTATGTGTGTTTGCATGTGTGAACTCTCTGGTGTGAAAGCAAATGCTTTGTTCAGAATATCAAGTCATATTACGAATCATTTCTGATATATAGCTACCCATTTTAGATCTAAGCATGTCTGCATTACGCAAATAGAGTTATAAATACAGCTGTTTTTATTTATCACTAATCACTGATTTCATAAAAGCTTATTTTTGATGCATTATTGAATAGAACAAAAGGAATAAATTAGTCATCATAGACAAAATGCAATACTGCAGTTGTATCACTTTAAGTTGCCTAACTGTCTTGACACTGTCACCTCTCACATCAGTGTCAGATAAAATCTTGTGCTCATAGCACAGGACGGTAGAAAAAAGAATATCTACACCGTGGTGTCACCCACTGGTTGGAGAAGATGAAGCTTTGAAATTGAGGGTTTTTTTTGCCATCTTGGTGTTTTGAAACCAGCTGTGATGAATCAAGTCTAATCAAAGAATAAAAAGACCATATTTTACAAAATTAACTTTAATCAGTATGAGCTGTAAATACAAACTGAGCTCATAAATTCCCCAGAGGTCAGAGAAGAAGAGAGCCATAGGCCATTTGCTGGCTTTTGTCACGGGCTGGGTCTGTGACCCAGCGTTTTTAGGTTATGTGTTGAGTTCTTATGTTATATATTGAGATAATGTTGAGTTATAGATTATTATTATTTGTTTGCTTTGAGTTTTGTCTAGTTTATGTTTCACGTAGGTCGGCTGTGTTAGCGTCATGTATTTCTTGTCTGCGGGTTTCATGTTGTCAAGCCTGTGTCATGTGTTTCTTTGTTCAGTGTGTTTAGTTTTGCTCTTCCCCTGTGAAGTCCTTGTGTTAATTTGTGTCAGCTGTTTCCCCATTAGTTTCCACTCCCACTGATCACCTCCTGTGTGTATTGAGTCTGTGTGTTTTCATTCAGTGGTTGCTAGGTCGTCTGTGTTCCTTCCACCATGTCAAGTCACGCTCAGGTCTTGCTCATGTTCCATGTTGTTTCCTCATAGTTCCGTGCATGCACCTGCTCTGAATGATGATGTCTAATGTCACAGTTCTCATAATTTTGTTTTTCCAATTTAGGTTCTATTCGCCTTTTCTTTGTTTGTGTACTCTTGTTATCAGCCACGATAAACAGCTCGCTTTTTGTTCAAGTCATGTTTCACGCTCCTTTTGGGGGGCGAAGAAGTTAACATCTACACACAGTCAGCTCCAGCTGACTGTGTGTAGATGCCAAGTTATTCTATAATAAGTTGTATTAGTACAACAAGGATGAACAAATAAATAAACAACAAATAAACAATGCAAACATTTCACAGAACAATAAAACACCAAAATACATCCAACATTTGACCCTAACCCCGTGCACGCGTGCACGCGCGCGCACACACACACACACGTTGTGTTTCCATCACTTTTGGGGACATTACATTAACTTACATTCATTTCCTGGAGACTTATCCTGACTCTACCCATCACAAGTCCCTGCCTGAACCTTACCCTAACCCTGTCTCAAGCCTTCACCCTAAAATTAAATGATTTACCTTGCAATTTGTCCCCATAAAGTAGGCGAGACCTCACAATGGGAGTGTGTAAACAAATTTGTGTCCCCACAACAATAAGTAATACACGTCCACACACACACACACACACACACACACACACAGCAAAATTGGTATGGCACGGATCTGGCCCACACAATGTGCTTACACATGGCCCACATACCGCAAAGAATGACAGCCCTTTGGTGGCCCAGACCTGGTTTGCCAGAGGTGGCCCACACATGGGCCAGCACAAGGCCGGTTTCAGACACACTGGTGGTCCTGTGCTGGCCCATGTGTGGATTACCTCTGGCAAACCTGATCTGGGTCACCAAAGGGCCGTCATTCATTGCAGTATGTGGGCCATCTGTAGGCGATGTGCAGCCACGGGCCAGTTGTAGACACAATGCTGGCCCTGTGCTGGCCCAGAACGGTTTCAGCTCTGGCCCCAGATGTCAGCATAATGTGTACCTTAATCAAGCCATGCAATAACAACATGTGCCAGAACATGCAAAACAGTGCAAAAGTAACATGCCGAAACTCTGTTCAGACAGTGAATGGACTGATTTTTATATAGCGCTTTTCTACTTTCCCAGATTGCTCAAACTGCTCTATACAACATGCCACATTCACCCACTTTTGCTTACAGTTTTTTACAGACGCTAGGACACATTTCTCAATACTTAGGTCACGTTTGCAAAACTCCTCACACAGTGAGCACAACAGAAGTCTATGTGGGCTAAACTGAGGACCAGTTATCATTGTTTTGGCACAAAATGCATTCAATGACTACATCTCTCAAATTTCATGAATTATTTTCTCACTCAGACACAACAACTGCCAAAAATCTTTGTACGGACAGGACATTTTGCATGTGCTTACATACTGTTTTCAAAACTGTTAAACTTATGGCCAAAACAATAACACAATGCAAAACTTAAAAAGACAGCAAAATGCAACAGCAATATTTTATTGAAACATATTTTAAATCTAAAAATGCAGTTTAACCAGCCACAGCTTATTCTCATTGTAGATGAACATCTACACAGGTGTTACTCCTTCAATTTTTCAACTCCTTCAATTCTGGCATGCCAGAAGATTCTTTCCTAGGTGTATTGCCCTAGATGACATAAGATGTGATGTGGATGAGAACCTGTGGCCAAATGGAGAAGACCGAGTAGAATAGCATTACTATTGTATGTGTATCAGTAGATGGTGTGTATACAAATTCTTGTATTTTGGGATTACTTAGTGCAAAAAAATAAAAATACATAAACAAATATTAACAAATTCTGCATGATGTCTGATTCATTCCAGTAACATATATTGAAATTATAAACAGAGATGTGTCCTTGTTTTACACAAGGAAACACTGTGTAATGCTTCATGTTGTTAGTGTTTTTTAGGTCATTGTTTTGTGGGTGACAAAGTGTGTTTGTCGGCTGTCAACCTTTGCTAGTGTTCTGGAAGAATGAGTTTATTTGAGACCTGAATAAAGTGTTTTGGTAGTTGTAGTGCATTTTGAATGTGAAATGAACTGCTTTGCCAAGCTGACGGTCAGTTAGGAGGATTGTGTGAAGTGTTTTGCAAAAGTGACCTAAGTATTGGGAAATGTGTCCTAGCGTCTGTAAAAAACTGTAACTGAGTGCTTCCTAACTACATTCATACACATTCACACTCTTGACATGCAGACTGGAGGAGCCAGGGATCGAACCACTAACCTTCCGATCAGTTTGTAATCTGCTCTACCACCTGAGATATGGTATGCCATCGCATAAACAGTGGCGTCATTGCCAGACCTGGCACACATCTGGTTGGCATACACTCTGTCAAAACACCAGTCAGTCAGGAAGTGCCAGCTTGATGCCAGATCTGGGCCAGACCTGTTTTCTGTAGGCCTGGGCCACACAAACCAAGCCACAATCAAGCCAGATATGGCATGCCATCACATAGACAGTGCCATCTATGCCAGGCCTGATGACATACGTCTTATCATGCCAGAAGTCAGCCAGCAGTGCCGACTTGATACCAGATCCTGGCCAGACCTGCTTGCTATGTGGACACTAACACAGACACAGTTACTATACCAACTGACCCCTGAGCTCCTAAGTATCCCCCAAACCTCATTCAGGGATCCACTACTCTACTTCAACATCACTCCCTGAAAGCTCACTGTCCTCACTTTCTGAGGACAGAAAGTGCACATTCCCTTGGTTTCCTTCCATAAAAGGTATTTACATCCATGTCCTGTAATTATGAGTAGATTGTAAAGTAAAAAACATTGACTATGATCATATAAATGCACACAAACACATCTTTACACTCATATGCAAATGCATTATAATGCCTGAAAAACTTTGGGCTAACTGCGCAGTGTTGCCTTGAGGCAACGAATGAAAATTAACAGTTTTACTGTATAAATAAATTTACAAAAGTAGAACAAACAATCAAATATGCTTCTTAACATATTCACGCACATACAAGTATTTTTTAATATACATTTATTTCACTATAAATATGTAAAATAGTGATCTTTATCTTGCCTCCTAATGGAGATGTCCCTCATGCAGTGCAGCTTGCAGAAAGGGGTCCTCCCCCACAAAAATGAAAGTCACACCACCTTCAATTCATCATTTTATTAGAAAGAAATGTGTCTGGTAGCATTATTTGAAAAGAAAAGTTGGTTTTTTTTGAAGGGTCAGTGTAAGGCATGAAAATGTGGTTTGTTGCCTCAGGGCAACGCTATGCTGTAGAGGGTTAAGTTTCTTTTTTTGTTGTATTACAATCCAGATATACTGTATAGGTGATTTAAAAAAAAAGATTAATAGCCTGTGTGTCTCCCTTGTGGTTAGTGCTCAACATTGTACACAGAAAGTCAAATACTCAGTATATTAAATATCCAACTAACCACACAAGACCACAGATGTTGCTGTCGGATACATTTTAGTGCTGGTACTAATTTTTAATTTGTTCACATGAAGTATAAACTGTGAAAAGTTAATTTCTGTTGGCAGTGCCTTTTCTCTGGAATCACCAAACACCCTTCTGTTCCAAAGTAGGGAAAGTACCAGCAGTGAGTTTGAGCCTCAGTGAGTTTTGCAGCTAAAAAGCACAGCAGTGCATCCTGTTTCAGTGTGTTTAGGAAAAAATATACTTTTGCTTCCCATTTGAAGATTTACTTTAAAGTCAAAGAAACTGAAGTATTTATATCCTATCAATACCTAAGTGTGAAACTATGCATATAAAGGTAAAAGCAGAGCATCTAAGCAGAATTATAACATCATAGTTGCTCAGGGTAGATTTAACTACAATATGTACAATCAGGTGGTGGCCAGTTGTTGGGAGGAAAGCAGGCTCATCAACAAAAACTTTTTTTTTGAATTGTGCAAAACGCTGCATAACGTCTTTTAAAAGTCTGAGCACATTACCCCCATTTTAATTTCACTCCACTGGCTACCTGTACATTTTAGGATCATTTTTAAAGTCCTTTTATTTGTGTTTAAATCTCTTAATGGCCTGCCCCCCACCCTCTACTCATTTATTTTATTTTATTTTATTTTATTTGATCTTTATTTTATTTTGCTTATGCTATTTGTATATGTACAGCATTTTGTGAACCCTGTTTTTATGTTAAAGTGCTTTATAAATAAAGCTGGTATGATATATATATGTCCATTTGCCCTCTTTCTATTATTCAGGTGAAACCATATGGAATTTCTCTTTCACATGATTTCAAAGATCTCTTGAATTTGGAATTTTAAAGGAGTCCAAACTAAATTTCTGCCTTTTGTAAAGAGTTATAAAAAAACAACACACTCTTTATTTATACTGTTTTTTGTACTTCATATATCTTTCATATGAAAAGGGGTTGTCAAATAAACGCTGTATAAAATAGTAAACATTTCTGCTATAGTAGATGTATAAAGTAAAAAATAATCCAAAAAAAGTATTGTCCTTATCAAATTGTACTTACTGTCATTTTGTACTTAGGTAGCTGTACTTTGTTTGATGGATGAAAAGTAACACACTCCTTACACTAAAAGGAGATCAATCTCCAGAACTCTTAAGGCCTTGCAAAAAAATATCTAATACATGAAATATTAGTGATTTTATAGAACAGTTTGATGCTACTCTGAGGCAGCAGATTGTCCCCATGGACCTACCATTTCTCAGCATTAAATAAGTGATTACACTGGGCATTGAAGCACTTAATGCGAGGCCTCCTGTGACTGGCACACCTGAGGAAAATAACGGAAAAACAGAAGCTCAGTGGTTTGAGTGACTTTTTCTTTAAAATGTGCACCTGTGGGACTTCCTAAAGCTTCAATAGGTGCAGTTTCCCTCAAACTGCTGCAACTCGCTGTAGAGTTTTTGTGACTTATGGATGCTATTTGATTCTAGTTCCTGAGGAATGAACAGTTTTCACCTGTAAGTGGCCTCTGAAAGCACTTTTTCTTGTCTTTGTGTCAATAAAAATGGGATTCGTGGTTTGAAGGGAAAATACTGAGAGCAGAAATGTTTTTCATGATGAGAATCCTGAAATAATGTACTTCAGCTTGCGGCATTTTTTTATATAGGGTGTGACTGGGGAAAACCTTCAAATGTGTACTAATTGCGATCTTCAGGACCCTCTTCTGGGATTTCTGGTAGTCCCCAGAATTGACATTGAGCGCTGGTCCCCCTTACTGCATGTAAATTTTCAAGCCTCCAGTGCAGGGCTGATGAAGAGGATCTGCTAGAAGAAATGAGCTGAATCCATCAGGCTACTATTACCTAAGGTTAACTGCTGAAACATTATACACCAGGGTACCTTTTTCTTTCAATCAATTCTGTACATATAGACCTCCACACACCCCTCTGGGCACAACGCCAGGCCAGTGTGCACTCAATCACCCCTGTACATGCACAGAGACACACACAGAGACACACAAGAGAAGGTAAAGGAATAACAGGTCAGTTTTAGGGAAAATAAAAGTAATAAAAACATTGTACTTATGGTTATAAAACAGCAGAAACGTCCTTTTTTTTTACCCTCAGTAGCTGCCACAGATCAGAAAGCAGTTTATTTGGGTTCTGCCCTTCTACATGTGTGTGTGCATGTGCCCCTTTTTCAATAACAGCTTGTCATAATATAGCAGATAAAGTGCTGATATGGCTATGGCTGTCACTGTAATACACCACCACCAGGGAGACGGGAGGGAGAGAAAGAGAAAAAGAAAATAGGAGGAAGGAATGGCTGGGTGGGAGGATGGATGGATGGACGGTTGCTTGAATGGATGGACTGGAGTTGTGTGTGTATAAGCAATTTGGTATGGCAACTTTAGATGAACCTATAATTTGTCAGAGACTGAGTGAGTATGAAAGAAAGGGCAATATGGATGGAAAGTGGTGGATTTGCTGGCAGCAGTCTCTTACTCAGCAGCAGAGCCACAAAACATGATGAAAAATGCTGCTGTGATAGTCTGTGCGCGCGATAGCGTGGTAGTGTCCATGCATCAACTAAGTGCCACGAAGTGAAGTCTCAGAGAGAGCCAAGCCTGACACCAAGAGGTAGATTTTATGAAGCAGCTCTTTCTGCTTCCACCTATTATACTCTGTTACGACCGGCTATCTAATGCAGTGTAATGTAATTGCTTCAGTACTGCCAGATCTCCTGGGGATTGCCAGAGAGGCTTACTGTTAGTCCTTGAAGTACAGATTAATTTTTTTTTAAATGTAAAAACAAATTATTTAATTTTCAAAAAAAAAAAAATTCCCCACTCGCCCCTGTGGGCAGTCAATCCTTCAAGCTCGGGTCCTCTACCAGAGGCCTGGGACCTTGAGGGTCCTGCACAGTATCTTAGCTGTTCCTAGGACTGCGCCCTTCTGGACAGAGATCTCCGCTGTTGTTCCCGGGACCTGCTGGAGCCACTCGCCTAGCTTGGGAGTCACTGCACCTAGTGCTCTGATTACCACTGGGACCACCGTCACCTTCACCCTCCACATCTTCTCGAGCTCTTCTCTGAGCCCTTGGTATTTCTCGAGCTTCTCGTCTATATATATCTCGCGTGTATATGTGTGTGAAACAAAATATAACATGGCTTTTCTAACTTTCTTGTTCTTGGACACGAAACCACACAAAATATATACACTGCTCATAAAAGTTAAGAGAACACCTGATCGTCACAGCGTAACAATAAGTCAGTTAAGCTTTAGGGATGTCGGTCTGTTCAGTTAGGAAGCACAAATTATTGCGCTTATGCTCTCCAGGTTTACTAATGAGGCAAGAACAAGATAACCCCCTGTTGCTCTCTACTTATCTTAACTGATTTTTCCTCTATTTAGCTTCACTACTAGCATGAAATGGTATCTGCAGCCCATTTAGCTAACACAGGTAGTTCAGCTCTTACAGGATGGCACATCTTTTCAGTCAAGGTTTGCTTTCTCACGAGTGTGGAGGAGATACCAGAAGATGAATCAGTTCACAAGGAGAGCTGGACAGGGCCGTAGAAAGGCACTGACCCGGCAGCAGGGTTGGTATCTGCTCCTTTGTGTGATGAGGAACAGGAGAAGCACTGCCAGAGTGCCACAAAATGCCCTCCAGCCAGCTATTCATGTGTTTCTGACCAAACTGTCAGCAACAGACTCTGTGAGGTCCTGCTGTCTTTTAGTGGGATCTGTGCTGAGGACTGTGACATGGAGAAGCTGGACTACGTGTGCATCCTGAATCATTTGCACCAAAGCATAGGGTTCCTAACTGGACAAATTTATGTCCCTGATGTTTAACTGTGTTTGTGTTATACTGTGATAATCAAGTGTTCCCTTAATCGTTTTAACAGTGTACCTTCACTTCTTCTGCTAAAGACCTTAGAAATCCCTTCAAATTAAAAGCTTTTGATTCAAAAGTCATGGCACTACTGATATAGGCAACCCCAGGGCACCATCTTTATTGCTCTGTACCCAGTCACCATGTTTTTGATCAACTGGACATTTTAGTTCAATTAATCTGATTGATCCCTGTGGTAGACTTTAGTCCTGTGATAGATTCAGGGTTTACCCCACCTCTCACACTGTGACAGCTGGAGTAAGCTTCAGTCTAAGTGTAACCCTGAATTGGAATAGCATAAGAAAATGGATACAAGGATGGATGATTCTATAGCTGCTCTAAACAACCATCATGTGAGCAAAGGATGAAGTGACTATGCACAGTTGCCTCTGTTAAGATTGCCATCTGACTGTGCAAGTCCCCTCAGCTTTATGGAGCTTTGTAGTGTCTGCCAGCTTATTGTTTTGGTTTTAACGCCCACAGCTACATGGACTGATCTTATTTAAACTCACCACTATCATCAGCATCTCTTCCAGATGCAGCAGACAGTCGCTTTCTGATATTTAACACCTGCCCAGGGCAGACATGCAAAGTTATGCAACAAGCTGATAAATCAAAAGGACCGCTGCAACTGAATGCCAACATTGTTCTGTGTCTGCGGGATTTTGTAAAACATTTCAAACAAAAGTAGTCAAGGTTTATTCTAGCTCTGAGATGTGATTGACAAATCTTAAAATCTGGTCAGACGTATCTGACCTTAAAATTCTCAAAAGTCATTTCTACCCTGCTGACTTTTGTTGTGGAGCAAGACAGATTTTTTTTAAAGAATACATATTTATTATGAGGTGCTCCGCTGTTTGAGTAAAATCAATGAATGTGAGCTGTGAGGTAACCTGTTAGCATGCAGCATACCATATTCCAATTCACGGTTACAGTTTGTGGTTCGTTCGATTGTGGCTCAAGAGTTGGCAGTTTGTCTTGTAATCTGAAGGTTGCCGGTTCGAGCCCCGTCTCGGTCATTGTGTCCTTGGGCAAGACACTTCACCCATTGCCTACTGGTGGCGCCAGTGTCCGGCAGCCTGGCCTCTGTCAGTGCAATGTAGCTACAATGTAGCTTGCCACCACCAGTGTGTGAATGTGTGTGTGAATGGATGCATGACTGAATGTAGTGTAAAGCGCTTTGGAGTCCTTAGAGACTAAGTAAAGCGCTATACAAATACATTTACCATATATATATATATATATATATATATATGCAATAGTGATCTCAGCAAAACACAAAAAAAACCCCCAACAATTACAAGAACTTCAGTGACGTGAACAAGAGACAGTCTGCTCTAAAGAGCAGAAGGCAGGACTTTAGGGAGTGGGTTAATTTGATATTAGACTGACAGTAAACATGCATGCAGCTTCTGTTTGGTCTCAGAGGGTCGAGGTTATAATAATGGAAAGGTCAGCAGTTTGATCCCTGGCTTCTCCGGTCTACATGTCAAAGCATCCCTTGACAAAATTACTGAAGCCCAAATTGTCCAAATGTATCCACTGGAGTGGTTATGTGATAGGTAGAAACTGTTCAGAGGTCTAAAATACGTGTGCAAATGTAGCTTAAAACTGAATATTGGTAAATTTTGATTTTAAAAGTCAACAACCAATGAGAGCGATGTGAACTGGTAGCCAAAGTCATGCATCCTGAGATTTGCACAGGGATAATTGTAGACCGAAAGAAAGAAGCCGAACATTTTGAGATTAAAGTTTATGGAAGTACATCAGCAATGATAACATATGCTCACTTGATCTTTTAATCAGGTATGATCAAAGAGTTTCTCTCAATATCTGAGCCACAAGAGAACCGACTATCACACCAAACGCTGGCTGTTGGAGGATGATGATGGAGTGAATGTTAATCAATTGGATCATCTTCATCCCGCAACCCGACAGAAGAGACAATTTCAGAGAAGAGAACTGTATTTCAAAAGGTTTTATTAACATATTTTTTTCCATTTAACCAGCCTGTACATTTAGTACTAAAGGCCCTTGTACACTGACCTACCATATTATTAGGTACAGTCTAATGGAATCCAATACTGTTTAAGTGAAATGTTGTGGTCTAAATTCTAGGAATACTTAAAAGTAATGCAGCCCAGCAAACAACTATACAGCAAAAAAAAAAGAGTACCCACAAACCAGATTTAGCATTATGACAACATTAAGAAAAGCTTTTATATAAAAAAAAAAAAAAAAAAAAAAAGACCAGCTGATAGATTCAAATGAATTGGATCTCATGAATGTATCTAATAATGTGGCTATAAAATGTAAATGCACAGAAAGAAATCTGATCTTTAGACATTATTTGACAGCTGTTATTGAGGTGAGAAAGTAAAACAATTCAAACGCAGAACACAAACTTGAACTTTTGTCGGCGTAATGAAATGAAATGAAACTTTTCTTTAGGTTAAAGTTCACTTTAAGTTTTACAAGCTCAACATCTGACCAACGGATAAACAAATAAAGCTGAATAAACACTTTAGTGCAGAAAAGTTTGAAGATGTTGCAATTTTTCTTTTTTGCCAAACCACAGAAATCTGACAGACACTATATGGACAAAAGTATTGGGCCACACGTCTTAATCTTTGAAGTAAGGCGTTTTGCTACAGGTATTTAAAATCAACCATCCAGTTATTCAGTCTGCCCATACAAACATTTGAAAAAGAATGAGAGTGGTACTTTAATGGGATGCCACAGATATAACAAGTCTGTTTGTGAAATTTCTTTCCTCCTGCATATTCCACAATCAGCTGCAAGTGGTTTTATGTCAGAACACATACCCTAATACAGCAATGTGGGTTCTCCAAATGCTGAGGCACAGTAATAGTCACCATCACTCTGCTGACTGAGATCCAAACCTCCTCTGGCATTAACAGCAGCACAATCATGTGCACCAGGAGCTTTTTGGTATAGGTAGGTGTAATGTGTAAGTAGCCCACTACTTCTGCTATTACAGTGCATTTTTGAGAGTCCTCATTTAAGTCTTCCTTTACGTACAACTTTTCTATGAATCATAGAAAGCTGTTTGCATATCAAGGTTTTGTTACTTTGGCTGTCAATGTTACACAATCCCCCCCCATTTACTTTTAGGCCCACAGTTATTCTACTACAGCACCAATCTATATTTTTTGACATTTGTCAAGTTCTTTACTGCCTTTTTTGCACATTACTTATACTCAAACCTAAATAGGGTACTACCTTTTGTTTCCCATTGAATTTTGCAGGAATCTTTGACATTAGGCACACAAACAAGATCACTGAAAGCTGTGCTTATAGTTTGTTAAGTTGCAGCTCAAATGTAACACAGATGGCAATTTCCATAAAATTTGGTTTGGCTTTGCTCATAGTTAAACCAATCTGTACCGTTTTTCTTTGCCTCCAAAGCATTTTCCAGCAAGAACTCAAATCTGCTGCTGTTGAATTGATGGGATTTCTAAGGTAACAGGAGTGCACAGATAGGAGTCGACAAAATAAATGATCTAGTTTTACCTCGAAAACTTGAACTACAAAAACTAAATAAAAAACACTCACTGAAAAATGTTACCATGCTAATCGTGTGTAATCCTGAGTCCTGAATAAGCCACTGAAAATTCCTTCTATGAATTTTCTTACTTCCCTTGTAAGGAACAAACCCCGTGTGTATCACTTCTTTAAATATAAATAAAGCCTGAACATTATTCTCCTTTTAGATGCTATAACTAAAACTCAATGATACTATGATGCAACTTCAGTAACTAGTCGAGACTCAAGAATTTATTTCCCACAAACCTGTGGCTTTGGTACAGCTGGTCGTGCTTGAGTATAACTTCAATTGTATATGGAGTTTGGCAACTTGATGACCCTGGCATTGAACTTGTGTCTCCACTGTGTAAACAAAGACATATGTACTTCTTGTCCAAGTAGTTTGGAGAGTTGGCAAAAAGGCCTGAGGATGGGTGGGTAGACGGGTAGTATGTGGTACTAAAATATTTACCCAAAGTTCAAATACATAATCACCAAATTCAAGAAAACAAAGAAACCAGCACCACAACATACAACTGGGATAGAGGCCCACACCACACAGCATGAATACATTAGTTAAAGTGCTCAAAAGGATAAGAGCGACTAACAGCTAACAAACATAAAGCTTGAATGAAAAAGCAAAGTGAGGAAAACAAAAGCCACGTTCAGAGTTAGAAACACATTTCAAATGCATTAACAGAGAATGGCCTCTACGCTGAGTGAAGATGGCACATTCAGAAGCTTTCACAAGGCCGCTCATAAGCAAAAGATCCGTTATTCAGAATGAGCCAAAGAAGCTCAGCAGTGTACCTTCAAAGGCTTCACTCATCATGTGGTTTTACGTAGATTCATAAAAAAGGTTTTAAAAGGAGAATCTGAGAAGGAAAAGAAGCATTTTGGAAAAAAGGCAAGAAGAGAAGAAATTAAAGAAAAACTCTAAACGCAGGGTTGAGCTGTCTCCAGATGGCAAGTCTTTTGTTCCATCTCTCACAGAACACAGCAAGTAGGCCAGGACGACTCGTAACAAACCACGTGGAGCAGAGCGACATCAGCGCATTGCCCTGACCGTCCGCGATGCCCTTCGGCTAATAGGGGTCGCTGAATTAGAGGTGAGCTACAACAGATTTCTGAGTGGGGAGTTTTCCTCCTGTAGGGACAGAAAATATGTGTAGTTTAAAGCAAACCCAACAAATATGCAGTCTGGTTATTTAGACACAAACTTACAGCTTATTTCTTACCAAGAGTGTCTTCCAAGGAGTTTAACATCACCTTGTTGAGTTTTAAAGTCCCCTGTTCCTCACCTCTGAAGGAAAAACATTGAAGCAATAGTTATTACTTTCAAGACAAAAAAAAAAGACTTAATTAAAATGTAGTTCTAGTGGCACTTTATAGCGTTCACTGGATAATCCAATATTAAAGGGATGCCTCCCTCTTAAAAATCAGTGTTGCAAAGGCATTGTGAGCTGGAAGTAGAAATTAGAGGAATGATATCAACACTAAAGCAAATAAAATCCAAACCATCTGCCAGACTAGATAACAGATAAGAGAGGTAATATATTTTTGGATGAAATGAAAAGAGTAAAACTAAAAAGCTTTGTGGTTTCCACTTTATTCTGACCATAAAGGTTTTGGTTTTCTTTCTGTGTTTTAATTGACTTTTGATCACATTATACAAATGAGCTCAATATTTCCCCACACACACACACAAATAAATAAATAAAAAAAAAAAAAAAGGCATAGGTGTAAGGGTGGGAGAGCCAGACAGCCGATCAAACCAACATGGGACACGCAGGTGAGTAAAACCAACATACCCTTTGATTTTCTGCACAGCTCCAAGTCTTATCAAAGCTGCCAGAGCATTCTTCTGGAGGTCCGATGACAACACTTCAATATACCTTAATCTACCTGGAAATACGCATGAGCACTTAACATGTAATCATTGGCATAGAGTACTGAATGTTTGAAAATAAAAATCACAAGTAGAAATAAGAAACATTTTGGGAGAGAACCTGTGAGAAGATGTTTGATGATGAACTTCCGGACAGCAGGAATAAACTGTTTTTCTGTCAGACAGTCTTCTTCACACAGGAACCGACACACCACCTGCCACCACAAACGCAAACAAGGAACTGTTAGGACTGATGAGCCAACAGCACCCTCTAGAGGACATCTGCACAAACCTAAGGTATTTCACAAAGTTTCAAAATACAACGAAATAGCTCTAAGATACAAACAGATCTAATTATAAGTGTCCCAGTGTATTACACAATTTAAATTTATATGGTTGAGATTGAGGTGTCCTTCTTATCATACCGTACGTTGTCATTTAAATACAATATATACGAGAAAATTATAAATTATAATAAATCTCCTTTCAAATGGGATAATTCATGTTTTTTAATCATTTGAACCAAACTGCTTTTCTTTGATCTATTTTCATGCACTTGACATCATAATACAGGACTGACTCTTCCAACCTGTTACATGCAAAATACGATCCAGCCAACTCGTGTTCAAAACGACACTGTGTCGCTGTGTATGCACCTCCCTCACCTGGTATCCTTGTAAGAATGGATCGAGAACACTGGTGAGGAAGGCCAAAGTCCTGTGCCCTCTCTCGGTGATCAGAACCTCCTGCTGGTTTATTTGCAGAGCTCCGGTCTTCACCAGCAGGTAACAGGCCTCCTCAAAGTCCTGCCAGACAACAGGAGGTGAGAGAAATATGTCACAATGACCATACAATAATTTATTCATAATTAATCTGGAGTACACCAGCACAGAGAAGATGTGTCTCACCTGTACAGTAGCTCCAGGACAGAGAATGAACTCATTAGAAAACATGTTTCTCAGGAAGCTGAAGCCGTTGTAGATATCCTCTGGAAGACAGACACATACAGAGGTCACCACCGCATATCATGTACTTCCATCCCCCTCCATCCCCAGTATTCCCTCCCCCATCTCAGCCTTTGTGTCCAAACAGCTCAACCTGTGCTGTTTCTCTGACGCACTCCTCCCTAATCCTGTCCATTCTGGTCACTCCCAGTGAAAACCTCATCTTTACCCCTGCCACCTTCAACTTGGGCTCCCTGTCTCTTTGTTTCATCATAGTAGGTCTCACTAATATTTTGGAAACCTTCCCCTTTCACTCTTGTTGCTATCCTCCCATCGCAAATCACACCTGACAGTCATCTCCACCCACTCCTCCCTGTCTGTAGTCTCTTCTGCACCATCCACTGCTTTTGACCCCAGTATTTGAACTTGTCCAGCTTCACCGTTACATCTGCATCATAGCAAATGTGCCAGCATAAACAGGCTGAGTTTAAGTGACTTTTTAAAGACACTTAGCTGCCAGCTGAGTTTAGATTTGTATTTTTTCATTGTTAGTTTGACTTTGCAATATGGATTCACAATTAAAAAAAGATTAAATTATCATACCATATAAAAACTTTTGACAGATTAAGAACTTCCACAGAATCTAAAACCACAAAAAAAAACAAAAAAAAAAAAAAAAACCTGAACTGTAAACTGTCACAATGGTCGCGTCTTCCCTTTTGTGACTAAAAACATCCGTGTTAAAAATAGATGTCAGCTCAAGTTAAGAGAACATTTAAAAACCTCTTTTTTCATCAGATAAGTTTAATTTTTTTTTTTTTTTAACCTTGTGCTCAGTTGGCACAAAATTACTTGGAAAAACTGAAAAGGAATTTTCTGGAGATAAACCAGTCATCAGTTAGCTCCCATTTCCTGTTACACAAAGTAGATTTAATCTGTGGTGTCCTAACTAACAGTAGTACTACTTGTTTTTCCTGTATTTCTACCTGCACTCATAATGACTGAGCAGGCTGAGAGCAGCACAGTGGTGGCAGTCTTACGTTTCCGGTTGGAGGCAGCAGTGTGGATGGCTGAGGCCAGCAGGGCCGGTCGGATGAAGACGTTTAGTGCCTGATTCCTGTAGGAGACGCAGGAGAGTATGACGACTGCCTGGTTTAGGAGCTCCTCTTCTGGAGTAATGGCACTGCGAGTCTCTCCGGGCACCTGTTGACCTCCTACTTCAAGAGATAATTAACATTCATTTACTTATGTTTTCCTTTTTTGTAAACAGTTTTTAAATTGTCTGCGTTTTAAGTAGAGTCAGATTAGAAAAAAATAAAATCTAGCCGTCCTTTCCTGTGGTTGACTGGCCTCTGTCTTTGTTGATTATTTGTACTGGACTCTGAGTATCAGCTCATTATTTAAATGTAGTCTTTAGCTCGTGTTTTTATGACTGGGCTAATATTAGAACGATTAAAAAAAAAAAAAAAAATTGACATTGAGAAATAAAAACACCCGGGATAAAACAAACCTTGTTCCAACGCTAGCTGGACTCTTCCCTCGGAGATCCTCACCAGACCTCGATGAAGGGAAAGACTGGAGGAAACAACCTCTGAGGGAGGTATGTGGTCTGAAGAAACGAGAGAATCATAGATGAGGGGGAAAAAAAAAAAAAGATGGGATGGAAATCCCACGTTGTTGAGCTGCATATCAACATCACATCATCCCTATGCATTGCTCTACCCCTGTCGGTTTATGTTTAAGGTTGCATCTCTTCTTGTTTTGTTTTTACAAGGTTCCTAAAAACTGTCTGAATTAGTGCAAGTCTCTTGACTGCACTTCACCTAAAAGGAAATAAAACTGTAGTACAAATGTTTTCACATCATTTTTGAGTATTTCTTAATGTTAATCTGTTCTTAATCTGCTTTTATCCATGTTGAACTTTTACTTATCTTACCAACATCAGCCTGAGGACTGCATGTATATGTGTCAATGTGCACACAGCCATGAAAAGATTGTATGAACTTTATATCAAGATTGTTCGATTTGGCCTCTCGTTAGTCCTCTCACTTTAGTACATAGAGTTTTCATTATTGCTAAAACAGATAACTGGGCTCGTACGGTACCCGGCCAGTGGAGGAAGGCTCCGTAGTGCCGAGAGAGGTCCCTGAGCCACACTGCTTGTTCAGTGAGCTCATCGAGTGCAGTCCCTTGCTTATCCTCCGCCGCCTGTTTCTGCAGCAGGACGAAGGCCAGAAGGACCCAAGGCTTCAGGACCATGTTCTCCTCCTGGGCTCGCACCAGCCTGTAGGCGGAGTCATTCACAAAGCTGAGGATTTCCTCACTGGGTCTCGTGGGGATATGTCTGGAATCATAAAGCTCAAAGTTAGTCAGTACTATATTTTGCATCTGTAACGAGCCTAAACATAAAACTACTTCTTTAGTTAAATAAATACAAAATGTGTACGGCTAACTAAGAAAGAGATGGTTTGAAAATGTGAGCACTGTCCACAGGACACTCATTAAAGTGAGAAGAAAGAGGCCAAATTCTAAACTTTATAAATATCTAGCATAGATATTGATGGATAGTAATAATGTTTTTATAACTATTCAAGTACAGAAGATAATAAAATGTCCAAAAAAAATTTTTTAATAAGGAAAAAGACAAGCAAATGACACAGGGCCAAGTCATGGCTTGGATTTGAGTCATTTTCACAAAATACTAAAAGTTAAAATCAGTGGAAAATAGAGCTATTTGAGCTATTTCAGACTACAAATGGAATTTAAATTAAAACAGTACCTTGGTATCAGGTTGAACTGGCTGCGGTTAACTCTGCTTTCAGCTAAACTTCTTACAGACACAGGTTGGCCAAAGTATACGTGGATACTGCCGTAGTCTTCACTGAGGATCTTTCTAGCTTTAAACAGGCCCTACAAAGGAGACGAGAAGAAGAAGAGCACAGAGTGATTTACAATAAGTCTTTAAAGACAAAGAAAGACCCACTTACACTTACTCAACACGCTCAAGTCTCCGTGACCCATTTTCCGATACCAGCTCTGCGTTTTATTATCATACAGTATGTGTTGGCAAGTCTGCAAGTGAAATATGCATTCAGACTGTTCTTTGAAATACAAGTCAGTCAAAAACAAAAAAAGATGTCTTTGATCTCAAGTAATCAGACTAGCTGCTTTACACTTCCAAAATACCAGAATAAATAACTTTCTGCACTCGAGACTGCCAACTACAGCTTTTGATTTCAACAGCTTTGCTATGATTATGAATTAATGATATTATGTTCACAGTAAACAGGTCTCATGTTACTCACTGAAGTGGACTCCTTGGGTTTTGGCACACCCAGCAGCTCCCTGGCATAAAGCGCCTCCTCCAGAGTCCTCTCATAGCTGATACTCACGGGGACCAAGCTAATGTCAAACACTTCTCCTTTAAGAAATGGGTCCATCACTATATTTAACAGACCTGGAGGAGGACACACAGACAAGGATAAATGCCAAAAGTACATTTACTGCTGAATAAAGTTCTGGTGACACATGCCTAGAAAAATCATCTGCAACCATATCACTTTTACATGTTTGAAGAAACAGCTTCAGATCTACATTTTTCACTAATAACCTGGGAGAGATAATCTGTGCTCAAACCTGAGCCTTACCCAACTTTGGAGTCAAAGACTTGGCCGTTCGGCTTCTGGTGCCCTCTAGGAAAAATTCAACTGGTGCATATCCGTTCTAAGGTTAGGAGATAAAGAGGAACATAAATGGTATAGAAATACAGAAACAAAAAAAACAAAAATGTGACTCATTCCAAATCACAAACCCTAATGAAGCCGCCTCCTCACCTTAAGCATAATCTTGACATACTCAGAGAAGACAGCCCAGTACAACTTATCTCCACCAAAAGACCTCCGAATAAAGAAAGCTCCAGACATCCGCAGCATCTCCCCAACGACCTTCATCCCCATGAAGTCTGCAGAGAAATGCAAAGTTCATGTGCAAATACTGGTGGCGTATTATAAACCCATCTTTAAAACATACGGTCAAGGAGAATTAAGACCTCTGTGACACAGCAAGCTCTGACGAGCTGATACACGTGTAGTTAATAATTTGCTAGCCCATCATATACACACACACTTGTTCATTCCTTTGCTTACCCATGCCAGCAGCAATAACAGGTAGAGCCAGGTCGTAGGTGTACAGGATGTACGACATCAACAAGAAGTCCATGTAGCTGCGGTGACTGGGCAGGAGTACTACTGGGTGGTTATGAATGGCCTGCTGGAGCTAACGACAATGAAAGCACAAATTAAGTGAATCTGTGTGAGTTCGAGTAACTGTCTGAGCTATCATCCCGCACTCACTCTCTGGAGGCCCTCTTCGTTGACACAGATGCTCCTGAACAAGGTTTTAAAGACTTTGGAGAGAGTGAAGGCGAAGAAGCGAACCGTGCTGAGCTGCAAGCGTTGAGCCATCTCCTCCAAGATGGCTGCCGCCTCCCCAGTGACTTCATCTGTGGTCATGCCCTTCTCTTTAGAAACCTCAAATTCAAAATAAATCAATTACAAACAAAGACATGTTAAAACAAATTATGCTTTAAAAAAAATGTAAATGTGATTAATTTCTGACAATAAGAATGCGGGATGATTTTTGTCCCTCTCTGTCAATTTTCTTCGTCTATAAACTCGAGAGAAAACTTTGGACTTTGTCTATTTGTAGTAGCTCCTGACTTTGAAGTTTTCACTGTATGAAATAAGGTAATATTTCAAAATAAATTAGAAACCATTTCCTGTTACTGTGTCATAAAACACCACGCTGTCCTTGAATGCTAGTAATGGTGTTAATTTTAAAAAGTGCATGGCACAAACTACATTTCCTCTGATAGCCACTGGAGATTGGCTCAAAAAGCAGATCAATCTTCATGATTTAAGCTTAAAGTTAAAGTCAGGGTTGCCATGATTAAAAGAATGCTGCAGACACAGGTGGCTGTAGCTGCAATTAGGTTAAATGTGTTTTCTACACTTAAACTAAGGTCATTTGAGTTACTAAATTGGGCCTCTTAGCTGCGTTTGTGGTGTCGGTGTCTCCTGAAGCACTTTTATTATGTGGTTAACTGTGCTGAGCTTCATACCTGTCTGTGCTCAACTCTAAAGCTGTGTAAAACTTGTTACTTTAGCTCGCTTGCACGCATTTTCTTGTTGCAGAAACCCTTGAAATAAATGCGTTAAAGAATGGAAAGTGCAGGAGACATTTTTCACTGTGAAATGTAATTTTCTGAACTGAAGAGAAAAATACATCCACCAGGTATAACCAGAAAGCCAATTTACCTGAGTGATGACATAACCCAGCTGATCAGACTGCAGCACCATTTGCTTCAGCTCACTGACTTTGCATGGAGTCAATCCTTTGTAAAGAACAGGGGTGTAACATTTGAGAGCGTATCTTAAGTCACTGGAGTTCCTCCTCTCCTCCAGAATATCCTCAAAGTCATCTCTCTTCTTTAGCATAGGATCTCTATGCTATTAAGAAAGGGACAAAGTGCACTATTAGAAACATGCTTTACTCACAGTTCTCCCTTATATAACATGAGTGACAGTGAAGACAACCACAGAAAAATCCTATAGAGGTGAAAAAATTGACAGCTGATATGTTTGCAATGTACAAACAGATGTGGCATGCAATGCACGACATCAGCATTTATTGTAAAAATTGTTGTCCTGTGCTGCAGCATTTTTGACACAAACAAGTGACATTCACATAAGCCCACATTCAAAATTTTTTGTTAAGCACAAAAGATTTCTTGAGACCACTGAAGGAGTGTCAAATTTGCTGCTGGAAATCTTGTTTAACGTTTAAGCTCAAACAATACCTCATATCTAATTTCCTATCCATGTTCTCTTTAAGTAATCAATGAGCAGCACTTACAAATATCCACTGTGAAATAAAAAGTGCAATACTGCCCTCTAGGGGTGAAGCTGAAATGGACGCCAAAATTATCACACAAACCTGCACTTTTTTTGGTTATGACAACTATGACAGCGTGTCAGACATGTACATATACTTATAGCGTCAACGCTGCTCGCTTACCAGTATTGTGTGTATATTTAAAAAAAAAAAAAAAAAAAAAAAGTGATTTCTGGAATTGTAATTTTCATTCTCAAAATAGGCCAATTTTACTTTGATGTGCATGAACACATCAGGGCTCTAAGTTACTGGCACATTCTTAAAGCTTGAACAAACACATGCCACAGTTATTTTAGTTCTATGATTTTTAGATGTGCAAAAAATATGGCATTAAAAATATTTTTTTACTAAAAATTAAGAGCACCGCACGCTTCATTAACGCTCACATCCGGCCCAGTATGTTGAAAGCAGTCACTGGTTGAAAGTAACAAAGTGCATAAGGTAATATCTGCTATAAAAAAAAAGTGCTTGAATACAGTAAGCTTTATTAGAGCACTTTAACGTTTTTTTTATGTTAAACCAACGAATTAAGTTCACTTGTGATTAAAGGGGCAGTACACACAAATCATGAGAGAGTAGCTTATTATTCCCCCACCACCACCACCACCACAGTGAAACTGAATAGGAAACCAGCAGATACTGGTACCATGAGGAGCAGGATTAGGAAATACTGTCGCAACTGTTGCCTCATAGAAGTTTGACATTGGGCTCTTCTTTTGACGGGGTTAGTGCAACTCCAAAGTTAAGTAGTTTTCGCTTAAATCTTCTCGGAAATAAAACATGAGGCCATACATTTTGTCTCCTGTCTGAAAGCTTGAAGCCTGAAACTTCAGGGATATGAGCAAAGAAACTGGCACGGTGTAGGAAATCAGTTCGTTACCTAAATTAAAGTGATCCGATCTAGACACACACACACACACACACACACACACACACACTTTCCCAACAACATAACCAACTACATCCAAACACAACACAGCAACGTTAAATTAAATCACCAGCTTCCGCTAAGAAATCACGCCACGCATTCTTGTAGTTAAACGTATTTTTCCCACGTTAACCACAAAATTAGCGCATGTTTTAAGCCTGCGTCGCTGCAGACGTGCACAATTCAGCACGAAACCGTTTGAATGAAATGTCAAATGTCAAATAGTGGTCACCGAGCGAGGGCGGAGAGCTGAGCTAGCTTAGCCCGCTGGCTGAGACCTGCATACCTACCGAATAAACAGCTTCGGAGGCCATGTCACACTTTACAAACACACGAGCGATACATCCAGCGAACTTAATACGTGCACGTTTATTTTGCACGGTCCTGTCTCTTCCTGTCACACTGTTAGCTGGTAACAACACCTGAAAACTTCACATGGGCGTATTTAACAAGTGGCATTTCCGTGGCAGCATTTTAGCCCTTCCCTCTTTTACCTACGGTGGCCGGACAGGACTAATACGCCGGGTTGAACTGCATGTACCATGTGCGCTCTGTTGTCATTGAAACGAGCAAGTTAGCGACAATACTTAGGCTCTCATTTTTTCCGCTTAACCTGCTTATTATTAGCACGAAATGGGGTCCGAAAGAAACGGGAATAAAGACGAAGATTGCTTGTTTCTGGAGCATGTTTTGGACAAGCTTTATGACTTTGGTAAGTGTGGTTAGCTGGCTGGCTAATGTTAGCTTTACTGGCTACTTTAAAGGCTGGTACTGTGTTTGAGATTTGCTCTATTACTTGTTTGTTATAATATTATGTTTCATGAGTCTACTTGCAAGGAAAAGAAGCATCGAGAAATGTCTTTAAATTATGTTACATGTTTCGTTGTATTAGCCAGAATAGTTACTCTAAAGTTAGCTCATGTTTACTGAGTTGTCACCTAAAATGAATATTATACCAGTAAATGGCAGAAAACTCTCTTAGTATACAAAGCTCAGCTCAGCTTTGCTTATGTTGCACCATCCATATAAACGTGCAACTCAAAGGGCTTCACATGGCTAGAATAAAAAAAACACAGAAAAGCAACACTGGTGATTTTTAATGTACATGAACCACATGAGTAAATGACAGCGTGTTATATTATACAGTAAATACTGAGATTCGCATACCGAGATTAAAAAAGCATGAAAATTAAAAATAAGTCAAGTGTCGAAACTTGATAAAAAGCTTCTCCATCTGACAACTGCTTCAGCTTCCATCTCGCAGCTACCTCCAGCATCATAATCTTTCACACCAACCAACACAAACGTGTCCTCGTTCACTACATCCATGAATTTTGTCTCCAAACTGCTCAACCCTGAGCTGTCCCTCTGATGTACTCCTCTCTAATACTGTCCATTCTGGTCACTCCCAGTGAAAAGCTCAACAGCTTTAGCTCTGTGACCTCGAGCTTAGTCTCTTTGTTTCATCATAGTAGGACTCACTAATGTTTTTTAAACCTTCGCTTTCACTCTTGCTGCTATCCTTCTGTCACAAATCAGCTCTGACACTCATCTCCACCCTACCTACACTCTTTTTCACCTCTGTTATGCACTGACTGTTATGCACCTAGATAGTTAAAACTGAGCCACCTTCACTACCTTAACTTATTAGGTCTGCACTGTTACATCTGTCTCCCTCTCATTCACACATGTATGCTGTCTTACTCCTACTGACTTTCATTCCTCTTCTCTGTAGTGCAGTCTAGATAAAAACAAATATAGTTCATGCAATGTAGTTAAGCAGCACCACAAACTGCATTCTCGACATTTTCATAAAGTTATATTGTGACCCTTTGATCAAGTTAATGCAAATCCTGAACATTGTCATTATTAATGCATCAATGGACAGGGCACAAGCAGGTTTGGTGGAGCGGTGACGGCAAGTGTCGGGGGTGATTTGAGATAGAAGGATAGCAGGAAGAGATTTATTTTAATACTGCTTTGCTGGACTGCATTAGTTGCAGTTTAGTTTTTGCTACAGAAGTGCAAAGTTACCTATACTTTAAAAGTCAGGTGTCTGCTACTTTCTTGTGTTACTGACTTTACCAGAGTTCATGGCCAAGTCATGTAAACAAAACGTTACAGGGTCTGGATTCTGAATCATATTGTTGATTGATGATGTAGGATCAGGACCAAAAAAGAAGTCTCAGAAGAAGAAAAAACGAAAAAGATGCGAAGATTGGGAGGAAGAAGAGGAGCTCCCTGCAGTGAAGGATATATGCAGTGACACTGAAGACTACAGAGCAGAGCAACATGATGCTGAGCAGCAGCAGCAGCAACAACGAAAGGCTGAGCAAACGGGTAGGCAGCATAGCAACAGTATATAACACCCTCAGTCATTTCACTTTTGTCTGTGAGTCATTAAGTTTTCTTTCTTTTCTTTTTTTTTTTACTCATTAATCTGATTCATCCCATTTTCTAGCCTTCGAGCAAGTGAACCAGGTGGAGGTAGTCACATTTCAAGACCCCTCAAAGAAAAGAAAAAAGTCAACACCAAACCCCAACAAAACACCTGTAAGTCTGTTGTACTTGAGCTTACTGTGGCTCTCTATATTTGTTTGGAGGCTGGTATAGTTCAGTTCATGTTGATGGTGTGCAAAAAAAAAAAAAAATCTTGTATCCAGCTAGCAACTGGTGTTGGGAGTCGTTACGGATATTACACATTTTTCTTGTTACTTTTCATAAAAGTACATTACTTAACTACTTCTTTAGAAACATGAACACGTAGAAACTGAGTCTATGGGTGTGACTTTTACCTGTTGAAGATCAGGCTTTGGCTGCTGGGCTGGGTCAACATTCACTCAGTTTCATCACCACTCTGGGTTCTTAGCTGGCCTAGCATTAGCATGCTGTCTGTGCAGATATTTGCAAAGCTGCAGTTCTGTTAGCAGCAGACTGATGTTTGTGCAGTTTGCACTTTTTAAAATTTTTGTTGTATTTTTTTTATAGCACAACAGGAAAAGAGCGCAGTGGTAATGTCCATATCACTACTGCTCTAAAGCTGTAACGCTGTAGATCGCTCCACCCTTTACCTCCTCACACACCCAAATTAAAATCAAACCTTTGTAATGCAAGTAACAACGTAATTGTAACTGTTTTAATTTGTTTTTATCAATTTGGGGGGGTTAAATGTGCAGAAAGAGTAGATTAGAAACAGAGTTATGGATGCTACCTATAGAAGGATCAGCAGCAGTGGCTTCTGTGCCAATGGCTTAATAGGAAATGCAGTCATCTCCTCTTGTCACTAGCACAGGCATTTGTTTAGGAGCTGTTGCAGTTCATTTTACAGCATTTTCATCTTGGAAACTTGTTTTCCAGTTGATACTATGAAACCTGCTAAATCCTACTGTTTGACCTCCAGCAAACCTCCTTTAAAGATCCTCCTGTCAGAAATGATTCTCATCACTTTCCTTTTCCTCCCGTCTTCATTGCCTTTGGGTTTCGGCTGTCATCCCTTCCAGGCCCTTCACATAGCAGAAAAGGAGCAAAGCGACCAGCTAGGAGAACTCAATTTGGAAAAGGTGATGGTTTCACCACAGTTTACTTCAATTTACTTTGTTATTGCTTCTTCACAAGATTGGAATCCATGTTTTGTTCATATATATATATATAGCTGTAGATTATTGTTCTCTGAAAAATATAATTAGCAGTCATGTAGCTCTTCATATCTACATGATTTCTGTTGGCTTTTACTGTATTTGTGTGCTGGGGTCAGGCTCGTCTGGAAGTCCATCGGTTTGGAATTACAGGCTATAAGAAGGAGGAGCAGCGTGTTTTTGAACAGGACAGAGCGGTCATGTTGGGAGCCAGAGTAAGAGCAACATTTTAATCCAACTTTTAAATTTTGCTATAGAGCAGATTTTTTTTTATGGCCCAATTTTCATGTATTTAATGTCTCTATCAGCCTCCTAAAAAGGAATATGCGAACTATAAGATACTTCAGCAGCAAATCAAAGAGAAGAAAGAGAAGGAAAAGGAGGAGGCTCAGCTGGTACGACCTGCACTTTCAGGCCAGTCACACTTACAGGAAAATTACTTCTATTTGCTGTTCTTAATGTAGCATAAATTATTTCTTTTTAGGGCCTGAAGAAAAAGAAGAAGAAGAGTAAGCAGAGGTAGGTGAATAAAGTCACACCTTTCTTAAATATCATTGATTATTTACCTTAATTATGAACTTTAATTATTGTTAATGAAATACTTCCCCATCATAGAATTCATCCTAACTCTCCAAAAATTAGTAATTAAATATGAAAATATACTATTTTCATATAGTATATTTATAGTATAATATAAAATATTTTATTTTTTATAATTTCTGTGGCTCCAACCTGTGTTTGCTTCTACTGCTCTGTCAGAAACAGGAAGACAACTGTACCCTCGGGTCCTGGCGCAGCCCCCTCTGGTCAGGTGGGCCGCTTCAAGAACGGCATGCTGCTCCTCAGCTCCAAGGAGATCCAGAAGATCAAAGGCAACAAGTGAGGAAAATAGGAAATGACCAAAACAGAGAACGATGTCTAAAAGCAAACTGTTTAACAGTCTTTCAGTGTATTTAAATCAAAGTGGCTGTTGCCCCCCTGAATGTTCATGATACAGCCCTGAATGAGATTTTCAGTGGCTTTAAAAAGGGGCAAATTCTCAGTGTATACGTGTTTTAACACGCTGATGCAGAGTTAGTGGTGTTTGAGTTTTTCCCCTGTACTTTATGGCCTGCGCTAAAATAAATATGTAATAGTTTTGCTCTCTGAGAACGACGTGTCAGTTATGGTGATACCGTAAAAGACGTGTAGAACATAAGAGAGAAGCAAACACTAACAGAAAACCAGCTGAGTTCGTCTGCTCTGAAGCAAAGAATAACAGAATCAGTGCTTCTCTGCTGTGTTATAAATCAGTCCTAAAATATGATTAATATTTAATTACTTGCCTTTCAATTTATTATTTATGTTTTGTATTCTGTTTTGATCATTTTTATCTGAAAGTAATTTTGTGTTCTTCTCAATTTAATGGCAAATTTGGAGGTCTGGGGCAGGGCAGGTCAACACCCACGTGTCCTTGTATTCATCGTGTTGCTCTGTCGTCAGTTATCTGAACTACAAGCAGGAGTAACAGAGGGGCAGAACTGTTAGCGCTCATGTTAGTCCGCATCCCAACAGCGGAACTGGGGAAGGCAGTTGATGCATATTCAATGTTGAATAAATCGCGGCTGCAATCAGAGCTCTCACTCGTATATAAAAACCCTGACTTCAGGATGTGTAGCAGCGCATGTTTGAGCCCTTTAATAAAAACAACTTACAGGATGTTTTCCTAAACTTTGGATTCTGATCACTGAACCCATGATGACCATAAAGTCTGAATGATGCTTTTACACACTCAAACGACTCAAGGCATTAAAGGACACAGGACAGACTGAAGGCACTGGCAATGCTGTCAATTGAAAAGCAACTGAAGCATGAAATTCTGATTTCAATAAAACTGTGATTGACATTGCACACAAAACCTTTTGTGTTGTTTATCCAATAGTCAAATAAATAGTCAAGACTAAATAACCTGCTAAAAAGAAAAATGCCTTATTTATCTTAGTTTTATTCTTCGTATTATACCTCGATAGTTGGTGTTGTGTATATTGGATAAGACAGACTTTTCAGTCACTTGTGACATTCATCTATTGCACTATATCCGGTTAACATATTAAAAGAAAATCTGTTGCTGCTTGCAGACAGATTCATATTGTAATAATCATTAATTGCAATATGATTAAAGTTTTTTTTAATGTAGCTGCCCAAAGATGTCACAATAAATATGGGTGTGGTTAGCAATTCGGCACCAGAGCCAATGTCTGCCCCACTGTTGTTTATACTCAGGAGCCGCTACTGCTAATGATCCTATTAAAGTGGATTTTCAAGATATGAAACAATTTAAAGGGTAAAAAGCTGTGGTTAAACTTTTGGTGATAAAGTACAGATTTATTTTCTTTGTTTTGCAGGTGAGGAATTTGAATCCTACAGAATGGAAAATGCATACCAGCATGTTATGGAGAGGAAGTGGACACAATAGACATTTCCTGATAATATGTCACTGTCTGGGAGGGATGGTGTTACTGGTGACTATTGTGTCAGAAATTCAGTGGATTGATCTTCGACTGCATCATGGACAAGTCTTAAAGCACATAACTGGAGACCGAATACTGTCAAATCATCTTCCATCACAGTTTATTTATTTTGTTTTTATAAATGACAAAAAAGAGACATTTGTGTATCTTGTGTTGTACACTGACATTTTTAAAAGTATGTAATTGCAATGCATTTCTCATTTACAAACTGAAATGTAGTTGTACAAAACATTTATATTGGCAGGAAGGGACTGGATCATAACAGGGCAGGTGGGCCTAATAATTAAAAAATTACACGCAAGTAAAGTCTTGGCAGAAGTTTTCAAGATGAAAAGCACATGTACACGCTGAATGGACCGTGAGAAAGCAGAATGATCTTACAGTTTTTCTCCCATATTAACCATCTCTTGCAGTCATTTCCATTTTGTTAAAGGGAAAACATGACAGTTGGAGTTTTGCGACACTATGATAAAACAAGACCTTTGAGTTGGCAGTGTGCAGCTGGGTGAGGTCACAAATTCTCACACAGTTTTCTTGAAGCAGCCTTTTTGTTGTTGTATATACAGTTCAAAAAGAGGAAAACATGAAGCTCATCTGCAGCGTGTCACATGTTTGAAGCTGTAAGCACATCTCCTTTATTCAGAAAATATTTTACAGACGCGGGCCGTTTTCGACTTGCAATCCTTACTGGTCAAACACAGACCATATTAGTAGCCATTCAAGAGGATATTATACAAAAGAAAATACATAATTAAATATTTATAAATACTTTATAGAGTAAATAAATTACATTTTTTCCTCTACTTTTTCAAACATAATCTAATAATACTAGTGTAATTCCCAGCACCATACCATTAAAATTAAATTGGTAAAATATGTCACATTCATGGGTGGGTAAGTGTTGGGTAAAGGGACATTTCATACAGGAACTCTTACAAATACATCTGGACAGAAGTGACTGCAGCGTGAATATTTTAATATGCAAGATTTGTTTTTTGTTCGTTTCTGTGACATAATATTGTTTTAAGTGATTTTTAGGCAAGAAAATATGGAACCAAATGTTAACACAGGGTGAATTTGAGCCCCTCAGCAGAAGCTTTAATTGCCTCCAGTCACGATTTCCTGAATATCATTTTGACATCCATACAGCCCACAGAGACGTAACCCCAAATCATCCAACTTTTCAGAAGGCTGGTTACACGATATTTCACTTTTGTCTAGAAATCTATTCCTGTTACAGCAAATTCAGCCTCAGGGCAGGTTTCTGCATCTGGCGTGGGAGGTGGCAGCAAGGTCAGAGCTGAGCAGCCAGAAGTGATGTAAATGTAGCCCTTAGGTGAAAGCTGGTAGTCTGGGGTACATCAGGTAGGTAAAAAAAAAAAAAAAACTATGTAAGCTGCTTTAAATTTTGACATTTGCACTAACGCTGTATTCATGTTACAAAGGAAATATGTTAAATTTAAGTCAAGAGAGTACTTGGGTTAAAAATCTTCACTTACAGATGAATGTAAACTTAAATAGATCTTGTCATCATGATTTAGTCAACAGGCTTGGTGTAAGTGCTTTTTTTGCCACTTGGGTGCAGTTACTGCAGTATCTGCTTGAAGTATACATATCTAGCTCCGTTTTTGGTTCAGTTCAAAAGATCTGGTTCATTAACTTATAAAGCCTACACTATTCAACCATCTGTATGCTAACTTTGTTGAGCTCTAGCAGGTAGCTTCAAAAAGAAGAAAAAAAAAAACAGGCAGACAAAGCATTGCTTCTTTTCCACTGGCGTCTTAATGTCTTTCTGAAACTCAGTGTGGTTCTACCCATTTCCACCAAAAATAACTGCAGTTTTAAAAAGGCTGGCATCAGCACAGTGCCACAAAATTGCCGTTCCCGATGCTAGAATCATTAACACACAGATTCAGATTTTCTTCCCACTGAAACGACCCTCCATCTAAAGCTACACAGTTAACAGCAAACACCAAATGGCAAATGATTGGCCAAACTAAGCAAAAGCAATGCTGGCAGGTTTTAAAATGCTCCATGGAGGCCTTGTTTTCTCTATTTATTTTCTTCAGCTGAATTCTGTTTAATTCAATTGAATGGGTACCTGTGACTAAATTGTTTTCCTTCTCCAATAGTCAGTCTTTTGTCCTTTCACGCGCTTCTTCCCCCCCCTTTCTCGTCACCTCCCAAACCAGTCCAACCAGATGGCTGCACCTTTCCTGACCCTGAGTCTTCCTGTTTAAAGGGAGATCTTGCTTCCCAGTATTGCCAAGTGTTTGCTCGTAGGGCATCGTGCGATCATTGGGGTTCTTTCTGTAATAGTGTAAAGTCTTTACCTGGAGGCAGCTGTTGTTGTGAATTGGTGCTATATAAATTCAATTCAATTAAATCGAGTTGATACTGGTGATAAATCCCTTCTGGACACCCTGTACATATTACACATCATAGTATATGGAATTACATAGCCCAGGTGTATGAAATGCCTATAAATATGATATACTGCAATGCAAATGTAAAGAATTTAACATTCAAAATATCAATGCTGATTTAAAAATAAATATAATATCCCATCTCTACCTCCTAAAAACTTAGTAAAACGTCCAAATAAAGAAAAAATAAAGATATTTACTTTATTTTAGAACCCTAGATCTCTACTAGTAACTAAATGTTTTTAAAATAGGCATTCAAAATAGACCTGATCATTTCCTGTAAAAATACCAGTAATTCTTAACCTTACACATTATTTCTGTTCATTTCTGTGGTATATTTTAAAGAATGAGGGTGCGGTAAGTATACAAGTGCTACACTAATTTGTCAATGTAAAATGTTCAACCCTTTTAATGTAAACTTTATGTTTAAATGTCCAAAATATCATGAGATAGTTTGTGATTTACAGTAACATAAATCCTGACACATTTTAAAAAGTCTGTGATGAAAAGCATGAAAACAGATATCGGCAGGTTTTGTCGGGGATGCCTTAATCTTGTTCTCGCCACCGTTCACCAGCAGGGGGCGAGCTGTTATAGCGGTTGGTTTCAGGGTCCCTCATTGCAAAGACAAACGGTACACTATTTACAATACAGCTTCAGATAGTTTGTAAACTTGTTTGAATCCATGCTTAATGTCACATGTTATAATCATAACTCACATATCAGTATTTACAGTTTGAGGATGTCCATTCATGTGTAAACCCACTGTCATGTGGTAATGTCAGTCTACCTCTCAAACTCACATTATAGGGAACAGAAATGGCTCAGATATAAACAAGTCGTAGATTAAATAACCTCAATTAATGAATTCTTCCATTCCATGAACTGATAAAACATACATAAACAGTGTACTTATACCTATGTACTTTATACAGTGTCTCATGTCCTGAGTCACAGTGGTCTGGTTGAAGCTACTGTCCTCTATAGGCTGCCATATCTAGTCCCTGATGATAAATGTAGCAGCTTATGTAGCTTTACCTGATGTGACTTTAAAAGATAACGTTCAGGGCCACAGATAAAAGGTGTCTGAAAGCATCTTGAGATTCTGCAGTGAGACTGAGAGATGAGCACAGAATGAAATGTTCTTGAGACGACCATACTTTTCTCATCGACTGGGGGTGTATTATATTATCTTTAAATTGTAAATCAAAGAAAATGAAGTTTGGCTCGATTCCACTTCGTTTTAGCATTTTCTGACAATGATCTGTCAAAGTCAAAACAGTTCTTTGAGTCTGAGATGCCCCTGCAGGCAAATAGGTTTGTTTCAGTATGCAAATTGCATGGCCACGTGATTTATTAAATACCACAGTAATGTTTCTTACTGGCCAGTGGATAAGTCATACCAAGTGGTGCAATCATTTTCATGTTCTAGCAGAGTCCAAAAGTTCACTGCCAAAGACGTTGAAATGTGGCGATCTGCTACATCTTAGTGGGAGCTTTTTTGATGTCAGAGTTTTAGGTTTTTAAGACAAATAAGGAAAAGAAAAGGCTGGTGGTCTCTAGGCCTTTGGGACTGTGAATTTCAAAATAATACACCCCTGGCTCGGTAGATCTGTCAGATTACTGAAAAATGAAATGGAATTAAGTTCCAGCCTTCTCAGACTGACCTCAATATGTAAACCGTTCTGACAACACTATCAAACGATCTTTGCGCCGCTTTGCATGAGAAAGAGAGTCGATCATGAGGGAAGCTTTGCCGGCTTTAAGATGGCTGTCAGATTCCTTACCACAGATAAGAAATCACAGAGAAAACAGAGAAGGCAGTGCTGTTGGAGTCAACACTGAGATGAAAGTGTGAAGCGAGAGTTTAGCTTTTAAATATTTTATGAGAGAAAAAAGCCATGGTTCCACTACACAACTCCTACAAATGACTCGTGTTCATCTCGGCTGTAAACACACCTGAGAGAGAAGCAGAGCAACAAAAAGCACTGCTGAATCATTTCTCTCAGGGGTTTTTTTTTTCACCTCCTAAAAACTGTGATGCTTGTGGTCTATTTTTTTCTTTATTTTTCAACTCACAATGATCTTTCCTGCACAATATAAAAATCTTTAAGGGGCGGAGTTAAGCCCAGATTGTTTAAAATAACATAAACTGTGCAAGCTGGAATATAGATAATATCAGTGTTGTTTGTAACTTTGAGAAAAATAAACTGGGCAGTGGAAAAAAGTATGGCCCTCCAGCCATCTCTGCAGTGACGTCGTCAAGCTGTAATCATTACATTTATAGCCAATAAACTTGTCACTTGTCTAAAAAGTCGTGGAGCTGAAGATTGTCCAGGTTAAGGGTCAACTTGAGAAGGATGGGAGAGGAACAGATCCCATCTGACAGTACTGGACATGACATCATTGGTTTGTATCCAGGGCACGCTCAGAGTAAGGAGGGAGCTCTTACTGTTTGATATTCTTTGGAACTTCCAGGCCTGTCACTAATGTCACCTGAAATAGAGAAACGGAAAAAACACTCATTGAAATCAGCACGAATGAGGCAGTGATTTTAGAGATCAGAGTGGGCACATAAAAGCACCACTGCATCTATTTCACGTGAAATTTGGTTTGGAGAAGACACATTTATTTACCTTTGGAACACACAGTAATCTGAGCTCATGGGTTAGGAATCATTCACTTCTATCAGCACATACTTAACATGTGAATGTAGAGGAACATATCAATGACCAATATCAGTTTGAGGAATTCAAATGGATTGGACTGGTAATTCTGATTTTACTTGCTAAAATGTCTCATAAACTGCATAAATATAACATGTATTTCATCTGAATTTCACAGTAATGTAGTTGCAGCTTGGTTGCTTTGAAGTTTGTGTTAATCATCGCATCTGTGTACAGAATCTCTCCTCAGGGAGCCATTTTTCCTTGCTATTCTTGAATTTAATTCCTCTTCTTTTTTCATTGAGTTATTTTGCAGTAAGCACTTTACCGAGGTCAACAATCAAGGCAGCCCATCAGGGAGCTGGTTATTTTCCATTGCTGTTAAACATGGCACTTTAACACACACAGACCTGCACATTTCTGTTGAGGCTGACGGCGGGCACAAAGACCCCGTCCAGGTTCTCAAAGGCAGTTGGGCCATGCTGTTCCTTATTGATGTAGAAGGTCAGTGTGCGTTTAGTCAGATCCAGCAGGACACCCACAGTCGAGCCCTTAGTGATGCCTCCCTCTGCCCTACACACACCCACACACACAAAACTAGTCAATTTTGTTATGTATATGTGCCGTAAATGCACAGATTTTATAGTAGGTTAAGTTTCACATGGAAGGTAACACAACACAAATATGACTGTAGTTGTGTCATGTTGCAAAAAAAAGACAAATATATATAAAAGAATGAATACAAAACTTGGTCACCGAAGAGTCCTTTAACTCATTCACAGCTTGTTTAAAGACAGCACTCTGAAGTCTGGTGATGCAGCAACAGGTTCTTTAGTATTTCTTGCCAAATGGCAGCAGAGTGAACAGGCTGTTGCTGGGATGGGTAATGTGTTTTTTAATTAATTAATTATTATTATTATTATTGTTGTTGTTATTATTATTGTTATTATTATTATTATTTTGGTTTATGATACTTTAATCTACGTGTATGTTAAATTAGTTAAAGTTTTAAAAAAATCTGATCACTCTTGTATTCATATTTTGTGTGTTTTATGTGGCATTTGTTGGCGTCTTTTGCATGGAACCTGCCGGGGGACTGCAGATATAAATTAGCTTTAAGCTAACTCTTTCTGCTACAGTGCACCAAATGGCAACATTTATCTTAACCCTTAGAAGCACACGTGGGGTCAAAAATGACCCCATGGGTTGTTTTTCTATTTATTTTTTCATTCATTTAAAATAAATGCAGTTTTTGTATCACTACCCCACTCTTCCACAAGTGGGGTCAAAAATGACTGTCCCACTTACACTTCTGATGGATCAGGAATTAATTTTTACACAGTAACATATATGATTTATAGTCAGGGCTGCACATAAGTGGTCCGCAGGTGTGCATTCGCTGTCAAAATAAAAGTATTCCTGGAAATTCAGAGAATACGTGCCTCTTTTGTTGGTGGAGGAACACCAAAGTAATTGCTTACGGAGCTTGCTTTTTCAACATCTTTAAGAGTTCTGAACAAATGTCTGTCCTCCTCCAGAACATCTAATTTACACAAACGAGCGTCCCAACTTCTTATCTGGTACGCGTCTTTTATTTTGACCATTTATGTGCAGCCCTGTTTATAGTTTCCTGTGCATTTCAAACATTGTCCTTTCTGATTTTTTTTTTAATATTTAAAGTAACATGGCTGCTATGAGGCCAGCTGTGGACCTTGCCCTACAAATGATCCAGGACGGATGGGATGAAGAGCCCATCGGAGGCACTGACTCAGAATCTGACATCTCAGATATAGAGGACAAAGACTATTGTCCCCCCCCCCCCACTGAACAAGGCCAGTCAGATACAGAGGAGTCCTCTGAAGAGGAAATAAATATTTAGTCTAACAGAATGAGCCCATCTTACTGCTCTAGCCACAATATTCTGAATTAGTCGGCCAGGGCTTGCACCTGGGTCTAGTACTGTCTCTCCAATAGATGCATGGAAGATGTTCATGTCTGATAATATAATAGGAGAGGTGCTGACATGCACAAACATGGAGGCACAAAGAGTAGCCACAGACAGGGGAAAAGAGTGGAAAAATGTAATCAAACAAAAGCTCCTGGCCTTCATTTGATTGACCATTCTTGCAGAAAGTGAGAAGAACTGGGATGTACCAGTCGGTGTGTTTTTTGGGAGTCCTCTCCATAACCCATTGTTCAAGGCCACTATGTCAATTCAAAGATTTAAAGATATTCGCCGTTTCTTGCACTTTGATGACAAGAGGACCAGAGCCTACCGACTGAAAACAAACCACATGGCAGCTTTCCGCTACATATGGGGCCTGTTCCTGGTCAACTGCAGGCAGAAATTCATCCTCAGTGATTGTGTTACAGTGGATGAACAACTTGTGCCTTTCAGAGGGAAGAGCCAGCTTCTGCAGTATATGCAGAGCAAGCATGCAAAAGTGATACAAGTGATACAAAAACTGCAATTTCTTAAAATTAATGAAAAAAATAAATAAAAATGCAAAGGGCCTCATGTCATAATCATGTTTTATGAGGAATACCTCAAATATGAAAATATTACAACTCGTTTGTTTTAAAGATTTTGAAGAATAACAACCGAGTTTATAGCAAAATGCATTGTTTCTATTTGGGGTCATTTTTGACCCCACTCATGGAAGAGTGTAGGTACTGGTAGGTTGTGCATCCAAGGGTTAATATTGTACATTAAAAAAAAAACAACAAAAAAAACAAAGACCCCTGTAACTCATAAATCAAAGTTAGAACTGGCTCAGTAGCTGTTGAATGAATTATTTCACATATCAAATGTATTTCAAATTAAACGTCTGCTCTTTTTGTCTAACACGTGAACTCTTTGTTCTCTGTTTTAAGAAGTGACTTAATGAAAACGATCTATAGCAAAAAATGCGCTCCGAAAAAATTGTGTTTTAACCACAAAGCTTGTGTTTTTGCTAAGAGCTAAACAAATGTCTCTAAACTTATAGAAATGCAGACACTCATCAGGATTAGGCTGTCAGGGCACTAACAGATAAAGAAATCAATATGAGATTAAGAAGTCAAAAATAAAGCTCCGACACGACACGATGAATGACATGAAAGGTGGGTAGAGAACTGACAAGTCAAGAGAGCAGATATTTTTCATGAATAAATCTTTAATGAGAGTTTGATGGCTTCCTTGTGAAGCAGACAGAGAGACGGTGCAGATGCATGTTTTGATGTTTCCTGCAGCCATCTTATACAGCTCCCCTGTGTGTTTGTTAGTCTGTTTGTTAGTATTGTATGAGCCTTCGGGTTTCTCTGTCATCGTGTGCATCTATGGTTATAGCTTCCAAACCTCTTAGAAGTATGAGACTTAATGCACAAGACAGAATGATGAATGCATGAGGGAAACACTTTACAGAGTCCCTGTCTCCTGTTGTTTTACTCAACGACAAAAGTTGCTCATGAATTACTTAAAATTATGAGTGCTGCTTTCTAGTAAGACAAGATTTAACAAGTTGGATTTGTTAATGTTACAAACTAATTGAATCATATTTTATAGTAAAGGAAACAGCAGTATTGCTACAGTAATAATACATTATAGTACATTAGGAATGATATATTAATAATGACAATCTTGGGGTTGCCATGTTATGAAAAATTAAATTCAGCAGGTATTTCTCCTTCTCTTCATGAATCACCGTAGTGGGATTATCATTAAAGGATTAAAAGCTTCGCCAGCAAAAATAGAACAAATTAAATCCCAGCATCACTCCACTCAGATTTAATTGTGCCTTCTAATTAATGGTTTATTAAATATTTGAGGGCTTGAAGGATGTTACAGAAAATTCCTAATGAAGGGACGTAAACTACTGATTTCATATTATACTATCCAGTCCGCAGGTACACATGTTAAAGGCATTAATGTTATGAACAGCTTCTTCCAAGAAAGAAAGTGCTACAACAATCCTTTAGAGGGGTTGATGAAAGAGCTGAAAACTCCATGAAAGCTTTGCCGCAGGAACGGGGATTTTTACAACCTAGCAGCCTATGAGTTGTTCACACAGCATGAGTAATATATTCAATTTTAACTTTGTAGTTTGACAAAACAAAACAAATTTAAAAATTTCAAGATTTGTCTTTTGTTCTTTGTATTAAATAACTGCAGCGGGGAAAACCAGCGTGATAATAGTGAAAGTCTGGAAAAGCTGTCAATGTCTTTTTTAGCTTTCCTGATGTTCCCTTCAACAATCTGTCCCTGGGCATCGCTGAAATCCTTTCAGCATGACTACAAGTTGTCGACTGCTCCCTGAAGCTCCCTTTCTAACCACTTATGTGTCTGTGATACATACTGGATCTCCTCGAGTGTGTCAAATGGAGCTCTTCTACTTGACTTAAATTTTTGGGGCAAAGAAAGAAAGTCCCAAATCTGCAGAGCATGAATTGTCTTCATAATTGCATATGCCAATTTTCCTCATCTTTTTGCTGTTCTCTTTATGGATCAACATAGTGGATCATCTGTCTCTATCTCTAGCATCCTCTTCTGTCACACAAACTTACCTGTAGTGTCCTCCTTCACTCCAACCAAAAATCTTCTGTGTGATCTTCTTCTTTTCCTCCTCTGCACATGTCCAAACCATCTCAGCCTTGCCTCTCAAACTGTGTCATCAAAACACTCGACCTGAGCTGGTCCTCTAATCTTGCCAGTTCTCTAATCTTAGATACTTCAACTCTGCTACCTCCTGTCTTTATGTTAGTGCCACCATGTCCAAGCAACACATCCCAGGTAAACCTTTCCTTTCATTCTTGCCTGCACCACATCTCAGCCAAGTGTTCTCTCACAGAAGCCTCGGGCTGTTACCCAATTTGCAAGTCTCCATTGACAGTCTGACCTTAAGGAAAAATTCACAGTGCACTCTCTTAAGAAAGACCTGATAGGCAAACACTGGGTTGTAGCTGGGGAACAAACCCCCACCAGAAGTGATGTTCCTCAAAATGATCTGATCATTTTGACAACAAAAGCCACTGAAGAGGTTTGACGTCCATGATAAAATCTCACAGTGCTCATGCACAGAAGTGGACTTCTGATCTACAATGATTCTCGAAATAGCAGCTGAAAACAGACCTAAAGTTCACAAGGACATGAGGATGAAAGGCAAATCTAAAACAAATAAACTCAGGCACTGTATTGGAAGGTAACCAGTATATTATTTTTAAAAATAATCTTAAATTAGTCTTTTGTCAGTTGTCTTTGCATTTGAATGATATGAGCCTCTGGATCCTGCAGGATATCAGTTTGGGATTTTTCTTGAAAACATGCAGATGGAATCTCTTAATTGTTCTCATTTTTTAAATATGATATGTATTTTATGCCAGTATTATACAACATGTCCAATGGTAGGGAACAATGGTAAAATTTTAAAAGTTATCACTAAAAACTGTTGGTGGTGTTGTTGCTCCCCATGCACCTACCTGTTGGTGTGGGAGTTGTTGTGCATGAACCAGGAGCGGTTGTTGTCCACATACATGGCCCAGGCTTTGTCATCTTTCCCCAGCATCATGTCCTTCATGGTGTTGATCCTTGCTATGCCAAACGCAGGATCTGGGTGGTTGTCATAGCGATCAATGCTGACCTCCCAATAGTGAATGCCCTGAGATTCAATAGGGGGTAAAAAAATAAATCTTCTATAACCTCTATAACCAAAAATCAACAGAAAAAGGCTAATCGCTGTCAAATTTAAATGGAAAATATCTGTATACACTTCACCTTGGAGAAAGCAGCAGTCCCCAGCACCACACGGTCATCATAGCTGTTACAGCTAACTGTCTGGTTGTCATTAGTCAGAACAATGTCCCGATGAGCTGAGGTGGGGTCAAAGGTGAACCAAGCCACTGTAAGAAGGACACAACAGTTAGCCTGCTATTAGTCTTTGGAAATTCTGTAAGTCTGTACTAACATTCACACTAAATTTAGTCACATGTTGTATTCTGCATCTTATTAAAATAATTTTAAAAACTGCTCATCCAAAGTGAACCTTACTGGGTAGCTATACACCTACAGTAAAGCCAATAATTATATCACTGATTCTAGAAGGGCCATGCTTTCTTTTTCATAGGATTAAAGACCCTATACAGTCCTTTGAAAATAAAACATGATTCAAAGCTCATAGAACCACCTTTAGCAGAAATAACTTGAAGTAATTGTTTTCTTTATAACTTTCAGTGTCTTACGTCATTATGGCCATATTTGCTATATAGCTTTGCTTCATTTCGTTAAGGTTTGATGTCATTTATTAATGCACAGCTCTCTTGAGGTCCCAAAACAGCATTTCTGTCAGGTTGAGGTCTGAACTTTGACTGTGCCATTGTAGCATATTGATTCTTTTCTATTTCAGCTATTTATTGTAGATTTGCTGGATAATTTTCCTGTTGCATGAACCAATTTGGGTGTTCTTACAAACATGATCACATTTGACTCTAAAATACTTTAGTATCAGAGGAGTATAGAGGAGTTTTAGGGTGACTCAATGACTGCTAGGAGCCGAGGTCCTGTGGGTGCAAAACAAACCCAAACCATCACCCCTCCACCACCGTGTTTGACTTTCTCCGAACATGGCGCTGTACATTAAAAGGACATTGTTCGAGAAGTCTTGTGGTTTGTTCAGTTCAAAACCTAAGCTGTGCTACAATATTCTCTTTAGACAGTAGTAGGGATGGGTACCGGTATCCGGTGCCATTATGGCAAAAGCAGCGCACATTTCATTGCTTTATTTCGGTGCTTTTTTTTTTCTTCCTGAGATGTCATACACTTTGGATTCTAGCCAATCATTTTACCTTTGCAAGGATAGTAGGTGGGCCCAGGTACGTACATTCTTTTAGAGCTACAGATTAAAAATGCCCAAGGCAAAGTGGTCAAAAGTCTGGCTGTACTTCACAGCAAAAGATGCAAACTCAGCAGTCTGCAACAAGTGCTTTAAGGTGATACTGTGATACTGTGCAAAGGAGATAACACCTCGAATCTGACGACCAACCTGGCGATGCATAGGGTTTTTTTTAGAAGCCAAGAAATGCACCAAGTTAGCAACATCCCCCAAGGACCCGAAGAGGAGATTCCTGGCCCCTAGCCCTGCCAGTGTAGCAGAAATGATGACAGATGATGATGGCAGCAGCAGCCGTTCTTCTCTGCGTGAGTAGCTTAATGTTCGTGTGTAATTTACGTTGAGTATGCTAACCAGGTTATTAAATTAATGCATGTAAGGTGAACTAGCAAACACCGTCGTAGTTACATGCAGCTGTCTTCTTGTTTAATTGCAGATACTCCCTTCACCCTGACCAAAAAGGCTAAAATGACCAAAGAAAAAGTTTGAGCACCGTTTAAGCACCAGCACCATTTCAAAAGTACTGGTTTGGCACCGGTATCGGATAAAACCTAAACGATACCCATCCCTAGACAGTAGAGGCTTTTTACAAGCATCTTCCAAATGAGCCATACTTGAGTCTGTTACACCTTCCCTGAGCATTGTGTGGTCTGAAAAGTCAAACTAGTTTAATTGCTGTGACTGATTTTTTTAAATCATCAAAATACTTTTAACAAGCTCAAGGCATACACATAAATACAACTTTCAGCTTAACTCAGCAAGGGATATTTTCATCTCTGGCTGATAAAAACAAGACTATAAATGTAATCACTCTGTCAAATAATCACATTAATATGTATTAAAAGATTCTTTTATAATGAATGTGACCTTAGAAATCTTTGTACGGCGGTTGTGGGCAACAACTAATTGGGTTTATCCACAGAAAACAATGCACTTGTAAAGTGTAGGCCTGAGACGGGAAATGTTTCATCAACTACCAATGCATTATTAAAAAAGTGCTTGCACGTGAGATTTTTACTGTCACACTACACGGATGCCATGTTTTTGTTTGCAGCCATTGCTGTCTGTTCAAGCAAGAGTCACGTCGCCGCAGTTTTCTTTCTCGGTGTAGCTGCGGTACAATCCTCAAAGAGAGAGAGGAGGAAGAGGAGGAGAAGGGGAGGGAAAAAGAGGCAGAGTAGGCAGGAAGAAGAACGATGATAGAGAAGAATAAAAAGAGGGCGGGTGGGATAAACAGTTATCAGTCAGAAAACAGACTCTAATGCCCATTATTGTTGTGGCTGGTTCAGAGACACTGTTTGTGTGTTTGTGTATTGTAAAAATCTCCACCCGCATTGCTCTGCTGTTACACAGTGGGTGTCTCTATTTTCTTCTTTCACCTCCTCTTTCTCTGAGTCCTTAATCTCATTCTTTCCTTTCTTCTCCAGCAGTATATTCTGTTTTTTCTCCCTTTGCAGTTATGTTTTTTCTTTCCTTTTCTCTTTTTCCTTTGCATCTCTGTACAGTTTTACCTTTATCCTCTTTTTCCATTGCCCCCTTTCTTTTTCTTACTTAACCGCTCCTTTGATCTCCTTTTCTTTCCTTCTGTTTTCTTCTTGTTTGTGACTTTTCTTTACTGTCTACTCAAACCTGGTCTACTTCAGCTTTTTTCCATCCGCTTCCTCTTCATTATTCCATTCCTCTTTTCTCCCCCTTTCTTTGTCTGCTGTTCCTGTCCAGTGTATTCCCTTCACCCTCTTCAAAATCTTCCACCTACCTTTCTCCTGCCTTCTCCCAAAACAAAATCTCAAAAAAATCTCCTCCTCTATGTAAGAGGCTTTTCTGTTCACAGTTACATAGGTCAGATGAAATTACATCATGAAACCTGTTTTACAAAGAAGATCGCAGACAAAAAAATCCCTTGGGTAAAAATATATAATGAAATCAAGACAGCCAAAAGAGCAGAATCAAAAGTAAGGCAGACAAAGAGTCCATCTGTCATGCTGGAAGCTAAGCCAGTTCCAGCACACACCACGTACCATCAGAAGTCTTGAGCATGACTGTCTTGCTGTATGGACCCACTCCAATGGAATTATAAGCTTTCACCCTTGCGTTGTAGGAACTGTTGAAGTGAAGACCATCGACTGTACACACTGTTTCCTTCCCCACATATACCTCCTGGGGGCACACACAAACACGCACACACAGACACACACAAACTCAGCATCATTTGAAATGCAAGTTGAGGCAGTATATGCTCAAGGATTAGTGAAGAGGTCAAGATCTCTAGCACTTTTAATGCATGCTTGATGATGACTCATATACTTACACACATAAAGAGTATTATCTGTCCTTTGTCAGATATGAGCATCATATTGAGGAGAGCTACTAAACATCATTTTCTGAGTTTCAGATTAGATTAGTTATTTTCACAGTAGAGTTATTGCAGTGTTTCCCAAAAACAGAAATTTCTTGGGCAGGCTGCCCACGAATCTTTTTCAACCTTCAGAGAAAACAACGAGATTGAGAAACAAGTTCAAGTTGCTGCTGTGATGGTTCTTGGTGTCGTTCAGCTGTCTTTATTCTCTTGTCCTGGAGACACAACTGCTTATTTTTTATTATCTATTTCCACAAAAAATATATGCATTTCTTTTGGGTGCACACATATGATCTGTGCCTCATTGCTGCCACGATACAGAGTAATTCTGTGGGAAACACTATTAGTGTAAATCTTTTGTTTAACAAATAGTACTCACCCTGTACTGTCCTCCATTGCCATCATCCAGCTCCAGGATGTAGCCCTCGATGGGGTTGATGGTGGGCATAGCTACCCTCCAGGCCAGGGTGGCGCTGTTATTCCTTGTGCAGCACTTCTCCAGCTGCAGGAGAGGAGCTGGAGGCACTGAGGGTCTAGGCTCCACTGTGTAGAGAGATGGATGGATGTAATTTAAATTTTGCAATCAATGAATGAGAGGAATTGGGACAAAGAAGAGGTACAAGGAGGGAGACATGAAAGTGTGGAAGGATGAAGAGAGGAAGACATACAGGGATGCCGTCATCTGGCGGGTTGCCTTTAAACAGACTGAATGAAGAGAAAAAGGAGCTTTAATGACAATCTGGTGGGAGATTTAAAAAAGAGCCTTAAAGGTGAAAGAGCTCTGGGTTCATTTACAGGGTAACAGATGGGAATTATTAAGGGCTTAAACTGGACCTAGTGAGGACTCTACATACACTTAAAGGGTAGTGTAGTGGTAGGGATGCACTGGGTTAGATTGATATGCGCTTTGAAGGCTGACTTGTAGTTTGATAGTAATAAATAAATCAGCAAAGGTGGTAAGAAAGTATGAGACATCGGCTCCCCACCAAAGGCCAGACTGATGAAAGCAAAGCATCATTCCTGCATAAAATCTGCATAAAATCAGAGGAAAAGCATCATATCAGTCTAACTCTTGTACAAAACAGGTGAAAAGAAAATTCCAAAAGGAGAAACAAACATACAAACAATAAAATAAGAAAAGATTAAAAAAATCTTTCTTCACTTTTTCATTTACAGGAACTTATCTGATAAATATATAACAGTACGGAAAACACAGGGGAAGGCAGCAGTCATGGCGGAGAGTATAGGAGATAATGCATGTTTTGTTGATATTACATATTTGAATTTATGACTTATTACATGGAGATCAGCCACAACATCAAAAATACAGATTATGTAAAGTAATTAATAACGGCCATCTCTTTACAATGCAATGTTCTGCTGTAGAAATCTGGTTTCATGCCATTTATGTGGATGTTACATTGACGCAGAACATTAACTTATCCTTCAAACAGCCCAGATACTAATGCAAACATGAATCTACAAGATGTACCAGAGATAGCCTGATCCACAGACGCCCCACCCGCAACCTCCAGCAGGCAAATGATCTGCTACCTGATCGCAGAGACTAAAGGACACCTGCAGAAGTCCCACATGTTGATGGATTGAAGCAGATTCTAATGTTGTGGCTGATCAGTCTATAGCTATCGAGCAAGACTGAATATGTGAAAACGAAATGATTAGAGGATCATGTTTACTGCACATTTCCTCAGTATATACTTACTCCCTATGATTTGTATTGCCACAGTTTAATTCATGCATAATTATATTTTTATTTATGTGTCATTAGTAACACGTGAAACAAAATTATCGCAGGAAACAAAGATCTTTGTGCAGAACTGTTCAGCAGATCAGTGTCGTTTACTGTTGAAGAGCTGAAAAACAACATGCAAAGGGAAAACACCAGAGAAACACTGTGGGACAAAAAGACCAGTGAGTTTCCAACCAGAGAGCTATCGGGGCTAAGGAATGAGGCAGGAGTGACAAAATATATGCAAGGAAGGGAAACAGAGATTTACAGTGAAAAATAGAGTCTCTGAAATACCTCCTGGGCTCTCTGTCTCCATCTCAGCCTCACCACTGCCTGCTTCCTGCATTTGTTTCAATTTTGGATTCTCCTGTACATCTGGAAATATGATGTTGATTTAAGTCAGTGTTCTCTAAAGAAGTAAAAAGGATGACCAGAAGTGTAGTGTATCAACCATACGCTTATTTGTCACAATGATATTAACTAAAGGTCCGAAAATTATCATTGATAAACACAAAAATCGTTTGTCAAGCCTAAACTTGAAGGTTTTGTTGTCCTTTTTGTGTTGCATTATTTTGTGTGGTATTTTGTAGTTTTAGGTAGTATTTGTGTAGTGATAAGACAAGAGATTGTGTTTTTAGGTAGCACTTTTAGAACTAGGTAATAATTTGGTAATTGTAGGGTAATAAGTTGGAAACAAGGAGGCAATAATTTTATCATCACTATCATCACTGCCCCAGTAATATCCAAGCAGTTATTTTGTATCAACAGTGATTACTGCTGAGTAACATTACGTTACTCAGCAGTAATCACTTACTGAAATCATACTATAATGCATGTATATATATATATATATATATATGTGTGTGTGTGTGTGTGTGTGTGTGTGTGTGCTACCTAAACACTGAAATACATTTTTTGCACGCAGCAATGAATTTTGTTCACTCAAATTTAGCTTTTCTTTGCTCGAAATAAATTTCTCCTCAAAATGCAACACTTGTACCTGCAATTTTTTTTTACGTGCGCTCAGAATAGTGGCACACAAATAACGCCATATGCTTGTTCTACGCTTTTTTATGCTGCATATTTTTTTACCATAGGTGCAAAGTTATTTTCTTTCCAGTGCAGCTGAGCAGCTGCTGCTATATTATTATAAAAGTATAACAGTATAATCCTATTATCCAGTATTCAGCATTGTTTGAAGGTATCAATCCAAATTTTATGTTTAATATTGTGGCTTATTATAAGGAAATGTTTGGTAATGTTTCTACTACATTTCATAGTAATATTTGTCACAATTTAAAGCATATGAAGTTCACTTTAATAGTTTATTAATATGTAATTACAAAAATGTAAAAAGGCAGTTTTGTAGTTCTTAGCCCTGTTTCCTGGTTATCACACCGAAACTACTGCAAAATACATTAGAAGGTTACCTAGGCAACCAGAGCCAGGAATGTCGTGAGCAATCAGCTGTCAGCTTCAAAGAGATGAGTGAGGAACGAATCACTTTGCTCCAAAGCTATGCGTGGACGTAGCTTTAAAGCTGTGCATAATTAAAGATGTAACTGCTTTAAGTGACAGGCCTTGTAGAGTGTTTAATTTAATTAGTTTCATTTTTGTACAAAGAATCAGCTGTTCTGTTTTTCCAATAATTGCATTTTGCTTTGAGCTTGTTTAGCCACAAACTAGTATCCTATACAATTAATAGACAGTGAATTACAGTTCTGTGTTTCTAATCAAGCCACCTACTGTTAACCTAAACTACTCAAGTCAACCCTCTCATGCAACTATTAGCATTTCGTTTTAAGAAAAGTTGAGGTGAAGACAAGAAAAGAAAATGAAAGATAAAAAAGATGCAGAGGAGGAATAACTAATGAATCTTTATGCCTGTGGAGGATGTTATGATGGCTATGCGCATCTTTTATTTACAGTATATGGGTTTAAACAAACTTAATATTTGAGTACAAACATACCTTTTGTTGGTGCTCTGTATGTCAAAGATTAAAATTCAAATGCTTAAAATGAAATTGTCCGTCGTTAAAGTCCATACCAGATAATGGGTGAGAGAGAAAGGAATCATACAACTGAATTCCACATCCCCAGTCTTGGAGAAGAAAAGAGAGCTGATCAAAGCTTTCTGGCTTTCTAAGAAGTTTGAGTGGAGCTTAAATTGGAGAAAATCTATTTGAAGTAGAACTTAACTCAAGCCATGACCTGAAGACCCGGGACACATTTTTAAATTTAATTCACTAAGTTTTTGTCGTGTCTGTAAGAGCTAGTGTCCTTATTTTCTAGGAAGTTGACTTTGTTGGGGACAAAAAACGTTGCTGCAACTCATTGGAAGTGTCACCCAAGATGAACCATAACATTACAAGAGTGCATAATCACAGTTATGATACCGAATATAAAATTTATCACACACAGAGCTCCACTGAATGTAATTTCCTCATTGTGAAAATGAGTATTTTGCTTATGTTTTAATGGATTTTGTACTCTTAATAGCTGATAACAAAGACCAGTCAGCATTATTTACTTTTCTAGCAAAGTAACCAGGTTGAATCTGCTTCTGCACAGGGAAGACATCCCATCTTCACCGCCTAAGTGCAGCCATATGCAAATAAAATATGCATATTGGTGATTACATATTTAATATACATTAACTATACATCTGGGTAATCTCGGAGACCGCAGCGGAATGAATATAAAACACGCTGTTTACTCATGCGCGCCAACTGGCTGCTGGGTAGCAACAGCCAATTAATAGCTAATTAGATGTGCACACTGTAGTATGAGTTAAAGAAACCTTAAAAGAAAAGAGCGATAGCAGCTGAATCTTATTTTGTTGACTTTAGATGAATCTTGTTTGTGTATGTTTGTGCATGCCAAAATTATTTACATATATCTATAATCATAGAGACTTTTTAAGTAAATCATTGGCAAGCTTACAAATGAGCTTTACTCCAGGACTTCAATATGTATGTGCAGCTCAAGAAAATGAGTATTCTGGCGACCCAGTCAAAATCTGTGGTCAGCCTCCAAATTCAGCCACAACCCTGAACTGTTCCTCAGTTTTCCTCACTGTGTAGGAACAGTTTTGTTCAAAAAGATTCATATAGTAAGATTTTTGTGAGGAATATGATCTCAATGGGAGGAGAATTGAGGCTGCTTGATGATTTGAAGCAATGTGGTGGCCAGAGACAGGTGTGCAAGTGAAGAGACTATCAGTGATACTGCAGGATACTGCTGATTGTCATATTATCTGGTGGTAAATACATTAGATGATTACCTAGGCAACCAGAGGCTGGTAAGTCCACAAGCAACCAATCATCACCTCCAGTGAGGAGCGAATTGCTTGAAGCAAGGACTCTGAGATGCATCAAGTTAGTATAAAAGGCCAAAGGTTTACAGAGGTAAATCTAGAATAACAAATTATTCTCAATTCAAAGTTAATAAATCAATCAATCTGTTGTTCCCAGCAGAGTAACTGAGAAATTCCCAGCATTGAGCTTGTCCGTACATCTTAGTTAAACTAGCTTTACCATTCTTTTCTAGTTTTCTCTCGTGTGAGACTCATGCCTTATAAAGTGGAGTACGCCTTTTAAATATACAGCTAAAGAGATTTTTTAATTTGACTAAGTTGTAGTAGTACAGTTGGTTTTAAAGTCCAAACGTGTGCTCACCTTTGCCCTGGCAGAAGTCCAGCTGTAGGATGGTCTGTAGCAGCGAGTCGGTATTGAGAGTGAGGTCAAAGTCAGGGCCAACCTTTGGCTCCAGGGCCCCTTTAACCCACTGGTCTTGAGACGACGTCACTCGCTTGATCAGAGCATCTGAGATCTACGCAAACACATACAGTGGGCAAGTTGAAGTTTGCAGACACAGTATAGATTCAGCAATGGTTTACTTGTAAGAAGTAAAGAATGAAGAAAATGCTGGAAATGAGAACACATTCATTCAATATTTATATACTTTTAAATACATTGGAAAATATCAGATGCCCTCCCTGCATACAAAGTGGATTCTCCATTTGACTGGCCCGGCTTCCATACACTGTGTCTGACAAGTGAAATGAGGCTCACATTAGTGCAGTTCAAATATTTAAAGATATGAATTAGACCCCTGATCTGAGGATAAGACAAAAAAAACCCAACCTCTAGTGAATACATTGCATGATTGTTTCCATTACTTATGCTCAGTGTAGGGACTAACGCATTATTAAGTAACACGTTACAGTAACTACGTTATTACTGTGGTAACGAGCACGGTAACTAGTTATTATGTGGTGGCTATCGCAGATCTTCCACAGATTCAGTAATATTAGCAAGTGGTGGAGGCCAGCAGGTGGATGAAGGAAAGGGGAGGCAGGAGGAGAGACTCGAGGCGGGTGTCTGAGTGTCAAGTGAACTGAACTTCAGGTAAGAAGTTATGACCTGCAGTCTATCTGGGTCAGATATAAACCAAGTTTAGGTGGAGTTTATTTTAGTTATGCTGACTTTTTTGTACTGCATACTAGCTAGCATGACGGAGTTTCTATACAGCTGGGCGGCTGCTATGATGTTACTGATGTTGAACTTTATTTTGTTCATAAGGTTAATTATTAGAGTTGCCAACCGTTCCCTAAAAAATGGAATCGTCTTGTATTCAGAGAAAATATTTCGTATTGAGCTGAAAAGGAACGCAGTTTGTCCCGTACTTCAGCTACAATGACACAAAAGACACAAAGCTGGAGTTATTGTCTTTACGCTGCAGCTGTCTCTTCTTCTCTCATTCTCTCCCCCTCCCTCTCCTGTTTCTACTTCAATCATGAAACTGATCAATGATCAGCTGATCGGCTTATCTGTCGCAAGTCCCGTCTGTCTTGTTTGTTTATCTCCCACATATTTGGAAATATGCACATTATTTTTTCCTTTCTATTGGTAGGTGGCACAGTGCACTTGTGGCTAGAAGACTGGAAGCGACACATTAACAAGAGAATTCTGAGTAAAACCAAAGTTACTTTCCTGAGTAACTAGTTACTTTGAAAGTAACTGGATTACTTTTGATAGAAGTAACTAGTAATGTAACAACTGTAATTTAAAGTAACTTACCCAACACTGCTTATGCTTCAGAATGGGTAAAGAAAAAGGAAGCTTATTTTCTGGAATATCTGGAAATCATGTGTGTTTTTATTCAGTACCATAAAGGCACATTTATGACTGCATATGAAGGCCACTCAAGGTAAAAAAAAAAATAAAAAAAAATCAAGATTTAAAATTGTGAATTTTGATCAAACAGCTGAAATTTACAAGAACAAAGATGAAGAAATAAGTCATGTAACTGTATTGCTTTATTTTTCAACTTTAAGTTGGAATAAAATCACATATTTGAATAGAATAGCATAGAATAGAATAGAATAGAATAGAATAGAATAGAATAGTCCTGTATTGTCGTCGTACTTTTGTTTGTTTTTTGTTGCTTTGTTTTTGTTATTTAAAATCAATAATTTGTAAGACTTGAGAAATGTAATTAAACATTATTAAATGTGTTTTAGTCAAGGTTAGAGGATGACAGGTTTTATTGAAAATGAGCTTGTGGCTTCTGGTCTGCTTTATCGACCTCATCGGATAGATCTGTCGTTGGCGTCTAATAATGTGTTTTATAAGTTATTGATCCCAGAACCTCAAATAATGACTTTTTTTACAACTTAACCTTGAAATGTTCCTTTACACAAAAAATAAAACCCGACTTTTTTCTCATCACTGTTTTCTCTGTTTTTATGACTTTAAAATTTAAACCTTTTTTGCTGTTGTGTTGGTTTCTTTTTTTCTTTTTTCTTGCTCTCTGTGGCTGTAATATGCCCCCGTAGATGTTTGCTGATACACTACAAATATTTCTGCACATGCACTGCATCCTGAGTCTGTGGGAGCAGGTCATTGTTGAGTAAGTGGGTGTCATGTGCCCTTCCTCTATCACGTGCGTGCTCTATCCAGGCGTACCACCTAACACATAAGGAAAGGAAGTATTTCCAGTGGTGACACAAATACTGAATATTTTTTCTATTTCAAATTTCAAAAACGACCTCCCCCTGATTTCACACATCCAGATATAGCGCTTTTGATATATACTACTAAAGATATGCAAATAAAGTTGTATAAAGCCTTTTTTGTTTCCTGAGAGAGTTGTGTGAACTTTGATATAAAGCCCAGACTCTGCATGAGCTGAGACTCGAGACAGATTTAAAGATGAAAAAAAAGTCTGATGGTCTTGAAAAGTCTTCATGATTTAGCGTTCTGCAGGAAACCTTTAAACCAACATTTATTTCTTCTGAGGAGGTCACGTTTCTCCATCTATACATACAAAGATCAATGATTATTTATTAGCTACTGAGCATGTCAACCTATTGATTACTAGGCATGTAAAGTTGATTCAAAATAGATCAGCTGCAGATGTATTAAAATAAGATGCATGTTGCTGTGACTGTGGTGCTGAAGTGCAGGCAGGCATGTGGGGTTGTTGTTGTTGCTGTTCTCCGTGCTGACTCCTTCCTCTGCTACGCCATGGTTTGCTTGTTTTTTTGGCTGTGCCAATTCAAGAAACATCAGAGGCTCCCCGTGAAGCTGATTTCTCCTAATGTGCTCAGAGGATCTGTGTGTCACGCTTCCTTCCTACCTTCATTTACATTTTTTGGTTCCAAATATCTCAGAAAAAGATTTGATTTGGGTTGATTTTTAATCGAGTAAGACCTCATAGTGTTTTTGTCTTGTGCTTTACTTATTTAAGTAACATAATTCTCCTGGCCTCAGCATAAGAAGGAATGTACTCTGCCACACGCTGTTTTTGTGCTGATGTTCGGTTGTTTTAGATGTTTAATAGCTTTTAGATTATGATTAACTGAAATTGTTGTTTTTTTGTGTTCTTTTTGTCTTTGTAACATCCCCTGTTACTCATCTTCATACTCGTCTCACACGCACAAACATGAGGTGTGTAAAATACCTGGAGGAAACCACTTGGATCATTCTCTTTGAGGACTTCTAGACAGTACTCCATCATGCCGGTGGTCTGCCGTAGCTTCATAGTGCAGTGTGTGATCTGGTCACGTACCACCTGAACAAAACAGATCAGATGCATGAGTTGTTAAAAGCAATTATTCTGAGATGAGCATCTGAAATATTTTCACTATGTTTAATTGTATCAGTTTCAATCAGTTTGTACAAGTGAAAGACTCTGAAAGACTCTGATGTATGACCTTTTCCCCGAGCCTTCCTTTGCCCCCTGTTAGTGTCTTCCATTGCCTGCATGAGTTTATTCTCTTTCAGTTATATCCTCTTGCTTTAAAAAGTTGTTTCCTCATTTTTCCATTTTGTTTTTAACTTCCTACCTTTGTTCTCTTTCCAACCTTATTGCCTGATTGAGTTCACTTGTGCCGCATTACCCTTTTTCTTGTTAAAAGATGAGGGGTTTCTACAAGACTGTCTCAATTTGTGCCTCATTTTGTTTAGTGTCAGTTTGTTTTTTCTTGTTACCTTATTTGGATTTTTTTTCCCCCTGCTTTTCTCAGGTGTACCAAGTTATTTAGGCCCCCTGGCAGTCTGTCCATTCCTTGATGTCGATTGTTGGGTTCACTTTAACAACTTTAGCATCAATATGGTATTATATCATTATATGTGTCCCAGCCACACTCAAGCGCATCTTGGTTGGTTGTAGGACTAGCCTTACTTAGGGGAGATATACATGGAGACACAACTTTCTCCTATCGTCTATCTTGTCCCTTTTGTCTTACTTCTCTCTATCACCTTTTCTATTCCTTTGAAGAAGTTAGGCTCCATAAATGTTAAAGGGGTAAGTATTATTTCTCAGTTGCAGTGAATAGATAGAAGAAAATAAACTGTAGAAAACTAAACAGAAGAAAGAAGAAGAGAAATAATTTAACGTAAACCAGTGAGACACTCCGGGGCCTGCCAACCCTGGCAGGGCCTCCTTGGATGAGGGTGTCTCGTGATAATGGCCGAAGCACTCGATGAATCCAAGGTCCACTACTGATGATGCGTCCCAAATTTTAATATGATAATCTAGATCAGATCTCTAATCTCTAAAAAAGGCAGATTAGCTTGGGACAAAGACCGAAAGTGAGGCATAACGATGTGTGCTGCTGGTAAAGTTTCTGGGCTGCCTTTCCTCATAACAGCCATTCCTCAAGATTTTCTCCATTTAAAATGGTAAATGGCCTGTATTTGTATAGCGCTTTTACTAGTCCCACCTAGGGACCCCAAAGCGCTTTACACACCCAGTCATCCACACATTCACACACTGGTGGAGGCAAGCTACAGTTGTAGCCACAGCTGCCCTGGGGCAGACTGACAGAAGCGAGGCTGCCATATCGTGCCATCGGCCCTTCTGGCCAACACCAGTAGGCGATAGGTGAAGTGTCTTGCCCAAGGACACAACGACCGAGACTGTCTGAGCTGGGGCTCGAACCGGCAACCTTCCGATTACAAGGCGAACTCCCAACTCTTGAGCTACGATCGCCCCGATTTAAAGCCATGCGTTATCACGCATTGCAACATCTAGTCCTTTTACTGAATTACAACTACGTTGTTGTCAGCAGAAATATTGCTAATTTCAGAGTGAACTTGTGAAATTCTCTCTAATGCTCAGTAATACAAAGAGGTGGACTTAAACAACAATTTAATCTGTGATACAATCAAAAGCTGTAAATGGTGTCCATGGAGTCCACTTTTTCATGCTGGTCAACTTTTTCTCAGCGACAATGACGCTTAAGATTAGTTCAGTAATAATACAGTTCAGTAAGAATGGGAGGTAATGAATAAAGAAAAGTGGCACCACGCTAAAAAAGTTCAGAACTGCCAGCTCAGGATCACACTGATTTTTGAGCTTGGCAGCAGGTTGTTATATGTGCACTGGGAGTGTAATTAGAGAGCAGAACATGGGCAGTTGGAACTGGCTGACACAAAAGACGAGTTAGTGGCTGGCATGCAAAACAGTCAAGGATTAATTAAAGACTGTCTGACAGCGTGACACCATAATGCCACAACTGGAATCGATCTGTTGATCTCTCATAAATTTCACAGAAACATTATCAGCCGCAACCAGACAAACGCACTTTTCTGTTTTTCATTCAGTCTCTCTCTTTCACACAGACACCAGACACATGCCGTCTGCTGGCTGAACCCCGAGCCAGGGGAAATGAGATTTGGACGTGTGTCACAGTCAGCCGTTTTGGGGCTAATTGAAAGTCTGCAACCTGTCATCGCTTTATTAACCTTTTGTTTTCTTGCAATCAAGCTGCACCACTTTTAACTCACGAGCAATCTTTAATCCTCAGCTCATAGTACTACTGATATCATTATACTCCACGTGTAACACACACACACACATCAGGTTTTAAAGTTTAAGCAAGAGATTAGACAGAAAATATTTTGAAACTTGTCTGCATCCAAAATAATTAATTCTAGCGTTAACCAATGGCCGTCTAAATGGATCAGAGAGTTAATTAGGTGCATTTGTGGTAATTAGTCGTCTTTTATTTGATGGTTTATGAGATCAGTTAATTATTCACCTGTCATCTGTTGTCTGAGTTGAAATATGAAGACCATGACAATTTAGGAAATTTCTAAATATTTTCTTGCATTTTATCCGTTTAGTAAGTTTTCTTATCTCACATGAAATATCCATGTATTTGTATTTGATGTCACGTCACTCCCTTTTTTCTTTGTTTTTCTCTTATTTGCACTCATACTGTACAAGTCTACTAAAGGTGCAACTTAAAATATGCACATACTCAAATTATTTCCCAAGAGAAAATTTGTTTTTCAAATCACGTTGCTGAACCGTCGCTTTTATCCTCCGTGCAAACAACATGAAGTACGAGGCGTGACGCTTGAGTAAATCTCAGATTTATTTCAATTGCTTTCTGTCCCGCTGAGACTTGCCGTCAACTCCCTCCCACATGCTCCTGCAGCCCCGGCTGATGGGCTTTTCCCGTATGTTCCTCATGAATCTGAAATGAATTTAAGGGTTCAGATATTGAAACACGGTAATTGAATGGACCTCATTGGAGGTACATCTCACAGCCTCTTCAGCAGACACTGAATCACATTTCATTTCAGGTTAGAGCAAAAATATTTTTATTGACATCTATTTTCAGTACACTTTAGACTAAATGTCAAGTATAAATTGAAACTCATAATGTAGAGCATAAAAAAGCACTAAAATACTCATAAAACCTTCTTGGCTGTATACAAGAAATGAAATGCTCGTCATGCTTGCTATTGGGCTTTTTGTTTCTACTTGCGTTGAAGCTTTTTAATAGAATCTTGCTCTTATATTTGATTAAATGTGTTATTTAACATAAAATTCTTAAGGTACCTTCTCATTTAGCAGCAAACAAAGACAGCACTTAGCCTCTTACAATAATGGTCAGACTTAAAGATAGCAGCACAAAAATGGCAGGTTTGATTTTTTATTTAAAGGCTTCTGACTGTAACAACTATAACATTATAGCCCTCGAGTATTTGAGTGTGAGAACATCTAGTCTATATTCCTTTACAGGTTTTTATTTGATGATGGAAAATCAAACAGGTCTCTTTATCCTGTAAAAAACAACAACAAAAAAGCTTAGTTACTGTTTGAGTATTTTGTGGGGTTTCTTTGTTTCCTGGTCAAATTTTTATTCTCTGCCCTCTTACACAATAATCACAATGAGATTTGTGTGATCCTCTCAACTCTACACTCAACTCACATGTTTATTCTCAATCTTTCACTATCACCCTTTTCCTTGCATTCAGTTTTGCAACTAAACTAATCCACAGCTTCGAGATTTCGACCCTCGTGTTTTCGTCACAAAACAATCTATTTAGAAATGAAAATAAGAAAAGCAGGAAGAGAAAATGTTATGTCTACAACATGTAATATCCCATGATCTGAAAACACAAATATTTCCAAAATATAAATTTTGACATTCTAATTGTACATTTTTTATAGTCATAGTAGCATCAGCAAAAAATAAATAAAGACTGTAACAGCCTATTGCTTGTACTTAAACTGCAGTTATACACAGTATAATATTCTATATTTTCCTGCTGATAAATAAATAAAAACTCAGTCTGTGTTCAACGCAACAGTAGATGTATGTATGCACTGCTTGTATCTGAGAAGTGGGTGTAATGTGAAAACCTACAAATAACGTGCAAAATGACACTTTAATATTTGACATGCCTTAATACCTAAATGACTCCGACTTCACACTATGGTGTTGTGAAATGTGAGCTGCTACTTTTTGGGCATGTGGGTGGAAGCTGTGAGCCTGATACGAAGCTGCAATATATATAAACACATACAGTCTCAAACTGAATGTGGCTTTCTGTGAGGTTGCATGAGTACCAGTCATACTCACAGGCCATCCAAAAAGTACTTTGGTCAGGTCGAAAGTACTTAGCCTGTATCAGAAAGTATCTGTGTCTTTGCAATACTTGCATTGCATTAGTTGATTCTGAATTATTAACTTAGTACTCCAACCTCACATCCAACTATGACCAGATCTGGCTCCAAACAGCCAAAATGTAAAAGCAATAATGAATCAAGGCACCATAATGGCTGCATCGGTCTTTTGTAATTATGTTATATTCTGGCTTTGAGTGCCTAAGCACAGCCATAAAACCAGTATAATGCTGTAGCGAGTATCAAGCTTCACAATTCAATATTTTGGTGGAAAAACATTAAATGGAACACTGTGGAAATTTACAGAGATATTAAAGATATATTTTTCACTCTGTTAGTAAAAAACATTATTAGTTTGGCGTAAATTTCCTTAAAAGTATGTTTTGTTTTAAATCCGTTAAATGAATGTAATTTTAAGGAGAGGCAGTGCCACAGACGCTTATCTATCCAACTGTAAAGTCAGTACTCTTCTCACCATGAAGAGGAGCCTCTAGTTAAACTGCTGTATCAGTTAATCAGCATTTATTGTAGTGAAGATTTTAACATTGCTTTATCAGCCGTCTACAACCAGCTATTCTTCTCTTATTCCAGCTTCCTTGCAGCCTGCGGCTCTTTGCCCTCTGGCTAAATCTTGATCCCCAGCCTCCAGATAATGACAACAGCTGTCCTTGGGGCTTCCATCCAAATATCCTCCACTCCTCCTTCTCCTCCTCTTCCTCACCCCTCCCCACCCAGCAGCCAGCCAGACGGTCAGTCGGTCGGCGGGCACGTTGAGGCTGGGCAGGCATCCATGTGATACATAAACTCAGGGTGGATTTGCAGAGGCAAATCATGAAAAAAAAGACTAAGCTGCTAGAGAGAATTTATTCTGGTAGCGAGCTGAGACAGCAATTTCTTTCTGGTACTTAAATTCCTGAAAACATACTTTTCTAATCAACGTCTCGCTATTGATGAGGATCTTTGTGAGCATGTGATTTTAAGCTAAAGTTAGATCAACAGTGGCGGGTTCACATCAGCTAATCTACTCATAACGGTGGGGCTGGTGATATCTAGAAATGGACATAAAGGACTGGAAGAGGAAACGAGAGGCGCGGTGTGATTCACTGTTGCAGATTTGCTTGAAGAAAACTGATAAAGCACAAAGAGAAATTATTAGACAAGCAGACATGTAGATTTTAATGATTAAAACCCTGTTTTTAGCATACATATTGTGCCTTTTTTGAACATGTTAAATAAAAATTTGGAGTCTTTTTGGGTTAGATTATGATTTCTCATATCCTCCCCACACCAGCTGTTTTAGGGTTAGGGTTAAATCTGCTGATTTATATCAGCAGTCGACTTTACTGAGAGGTGGGAGGAACAGCGATCATCAACCAAGCTTACCTTTAGTTTGTACTCCTTCTCCTTGGTAACTTTTGTGAGCAGTTTGGCTTTCTGTCTGGTCAGCGCCTCGATCAGAGAGTCACACTGAGCCACGAGGCAAGCTTCAAACTCCACTCCGTTCTCCTGAAGAAGAAAGACGAAAGCAACAGAAGCAGCACAGTCGTTATGAATTGATTAAAGAAAGTGAACAAGTAATATTAACTCATGAAACTACCATGTTTGGCTTCCCTACAAAAATAAATCTACATTAAAGTGTTCTGAAGTGAGCATCGTTATGGGTTTGGATCACAAAAGCAAAGCACTGAGACGAAAATAGATCACTTGGCTTGTTTTTCTTCAATTAGCAGCACACTGTTTGTTACCCATTCATTTAGCCCACCACATTATGTTCTATTTTTGCTTCAGCTGCAAAACCACAAATAAATACAGCGTTAATTATTTCAGTACACCGCACACAAAAGCAAGCCTTTCATCGTATTTACCATCCATTTGCACAACCATACTCGCCACCATTTTTCCCTCAAGATGCAACACATGAAAACGCCGTCCTGTCACTTATAATTGTGGTTTTGTGTTTCGATTTACTAATATTCCCTGACAGTTAGCAGCTTTGTCTTTGGGCCAGCAAACAGAATGCAATGATAGAGTATAAGCAGACATCTGCAGCTGAAAAGGCTTCATTGCATTATGCTTAAAATTCAAAAACGTTCTTCAGATGATCAAATTGCAAAAGGGTGGGAGAGGAGAGGAAACGCTCAGTGCATGATGGTTGTGTTAGGTTAGCGTTAGTTTATCTTCATATCAGAAGGACACAGAAGGCAGGGCGAGCACGAGAAAATCTGCAAATACAGCAGGGACTAAACCAAAAGCATTGTAAATACAGCACACATAGGCTGGTGGCTGTTTTGAACTTATTATGCAAATCCCTATTTGTGTAACAGTTAAAACAGTTGCATGTCAACATCACTCAAACGCTGCTAATTGGAAAATCAAACATGTGTACAACTGTAATTTAGGACCCAAATTCATAATTTCTCAGCTATAACTCCAAAGAAATCAAATTAGGTGAACACGAGACGCCAGAGGTTAAACGCAAAAGAGGGAAACTTGCAGCACACAGAGGATAAGAAACATTACAACGTGACAAAGATAAGACTGAGACTATTTAAAAACAGGGAGAGGACGAAGACACGTGCGAAAACAGTCAAGGCAGTCAGAAAAACAGGAAGTCAAAAATGAAGATACCAGAGAAAAAAACTGTTAAATTAAAACCGAAAAAAGCCCAGAGGAGAAACTCACAATAACACAATACAGATAAATGAATTTCAAAATATTAAACTTGGATATGTTGAGTGTTGTTCTTGTTGCTTTTGGCCATTCATTTCCAACAGACTGGAAACTTGTCAGCATATAATTTGAGATGTTTTGTAGCATTTAAGATGTTGATAATTAAGATCCTGTGTCATTTAGTTTTTCCTTCCAGTAGATATAAAAACAGGTTGTAAATGAGGCAACGATCCAGAGGGGAGTTTTATCTCCCTACAAAGCCCACTTGATAATGAGATAAGGGTTCAGTAGTGATTTCCAGTCAAGGTTCCTCTGCTCAGTCACTGTTTAGAGCCCGAGGAGCACTGGAGATATTTCTCCTCAATCCTACATTCTACTTTCTCTTTGCCCACCTAGCTCTTTTTTTTCCTTGTCTCAGACAGAGCAGAGTAAAGATAAGACTGCTTTTTTTTAAAGCTAAATCCTCTTCATTTTGTAATAAGACTCTTAATGCCCACTCGTGGCGCTGTAGGATATATCAGTGCAGACAGTGTGTAAAAACATGTGTGTGCTTTGTGTGCATGACTGGTAGACGCTGCTGGAGAGATCAGCTGCACGGTAATGCTGTCTAGAGGGAATGCTCACACAAATGCACGCATTTGGATGGTATGTTTTGTTTTTAGTTTATTGATTCTATGGATTTGCTTCTTTGCTGCTGAGTGTCGAGTCCAAATGTTGCTCTGTGAGCTTACTGTACATTACCAGGGAGTTCCCCAAAGCATGATCAATGCAGTCTTAAAACAAAAGTGGTAATGTAGAGTAAATTTTGCAAACAATATCTACATGTGCAGAAATGAGCAGACGTGGATATCAGTTGTGGTGCAGTCTGATGCAGCCAGACTTCTGTCTCATCATGCTTATGGAGAAACATCTAAACAAAGCATGGAAGCCCTGAAATAGCTTTTTAATAGGCGGTTTGAACATGTTTGCCTCTAGAAACAGCAGATTTCAGTAAATTTCCTGAATAACTAAATATATAATCTATCACTGCACTCAGAAACTAAAAATAATTCAAAATGAGGTGCATTTAGAAGGTAGCTTTAAACAAAGGCACTAAGGGGTTCAAAGTATCCATGAAAATATCCTCTACATCATTACGTAAGCACAAGCACCCTGAAGCCACTTCAGAGTCACTTACATCCCCAGTCTTCCTCATTCTGACGCTCAGTTTCAACCTCATCAGTTTAAGATGAGTTCCTGTCATGTGATTAGCTGGCTATATATTTGCATTAATGAGCAGTTCATCAGGTATGTCTAACAAAGTGGTCAGTGAGTGTCTATTTCATCATTCAGCTTAACAAGTCCAGCATATGCTTTTTAATCTAGTCATTTGCTGTGACGACCCCTTCACCATCCAGAGATCTCTGCTGTGCTTTGTCACGCGAGTCCTGATCAGAGGGCAATGAGCTGCACGAGATGCACCCGAACCTGCTGCGCTCAGCTACAAAAGCTCCTTCGTTCCTGACAGCCACTCTCTGACACTCTCAGGGGAGGATACCCTCTGCATGAAACTGCACTAGCATGCATTTCGGTTTCTTTTGCTCTCCACAGACATCCACCCATCCAACATACTCTGTAGTGCTGACTTGCTAATAAAGATAAGTCTTACTAACTTACTAGTAAATAATTCCTACTTCCTTAAGGTCCCATTTTGTGTCTCCCATTCCTAGTCAAAGTCTTTGTTCAGTTTGCTTGCAGAGATTTATTATCCTGAGTTTTTATTTTTCATTTGTTTTTTAATGACATTATTTGCCACTTATGATGAAATCCCCAAATTCTGCACTAACAAGCTATTCTATTCTTAAATTCATCCAGGCTATCTTTATGGAGTCGTTAAATCTCTCAGAGATTCATTTTATGCAAACACAACAAAATGAGCTAATACCCAGATGTTTCCGGTGCCAAAGTCAGACATTGTGTATGCCTAATCACACACATGCAGCTGTTGCAGCACTACTTTACCCTATTTATGCATTTGCTCATGACACAGATCAGTCCTTCATTGGCCACAAAACATCACCTGCCAAACATAACGTTCTTGGAGAAACAGAATATCTTGTTTTTCTGCTGGAAACAGTTTCATTCCTCAGAGGAAGGGTAATAGCTGACAGTTCTGAGATTTTTCTCTTCTTACTTCCATACAAAACTTGAAAAAACAAAACAAAACATTGATTTATTCCTATTTCTCAAATGGTCTTGTTTTTGTAACCCCCCCAAAAGTAAAAATTTGCCTACCACTGATATTTAGATGTGAACAGATCCTTCCTTTTTGTTTTGCCGTTGCATTGCATTGTGGGATACAGTTGGTAATGTTATGGCCCAGTCATACTAGAGTAAAAGAAAGCTGGCAAACTCTTTGCAACTAAGAAAAATCGGTGGTTTCCCAGTGATTGCATTGATTCTTTTCACATTCAGCAAATGAGTGCAAGTAGTTGCAGTGGCCATTGCTCTCATTCTCTCATCCTCTGGGTAATCACTTGGTCATCTGGTTGCCCAGAGGTTGAGTGTGGAAACTTCTGATTACAAAGCATTGGTAAAGATTTGCAATAACTGACAAATGTAGATGGATTGGCAATGCATGGCAACCGATCGGTCGGTGTGCATCAGTTTATCAAAGGACGGGTTGAGATGATGTGAGCTTTGTGACATGCCACGTTATTCTGCTGGAAGCAGCCATCAGAAGGGTACTTGCATGCTCAATAACAATATTCAGGGTAAGCTATGGTGTTTAAAGGGGTAATTAGGGGTCCAAAGTATGCTGCAAAAATATTTCCCACACCATTAGATCAACAGCAGCAACACGAACCATTGATACAAGGTAGTATAGATTCATATGTTGTGCATTCAGAGATCCCTTTTTGCATAGTTTGGTTGTAACAAGTAATTTGAGTTACTGTTCAAAGCTCGAAGAAGTCTGGCCATTTTCTTCTCTCAACCTCTGGGCAATCAGTTGGTCACTGTGAGTACTTATGGTCGGTTACTGAATGAAAAAAACATTCAGCGTTGTACTAGGAAGTTGATACTAGAAGGAAGCTGGTAGGTTTTTGTGTCTTTTTGTGAAGAAAACCGCCCATCACTGATGTGACTATCATGCTATTAAGCCATCGTGACAAACCTTTGATCTATACTTGTACCTAAATTTACAGACTGGATTACTAACAGCATATTTTATGTAAAATTAAATGTAAAGGTGTGTTGTTACCTGTATCTGCTGAAGCATGTTTTTGAGTTGAACCAGGAACTCCTTGGCATCTTTAGCTTTGTCAGAGACGCCGTTCAGCGCCTGGGAAATCTGACACTGCAGAGACAAACAGAGAAGGAAGATATAGAACGATTAAGATGCCTCAAAAGAAATGTGACCTTTTTACTGATGGATATAGACATTCACTGCTGTACCTCTCTCCTTACGATTTTAACCAAAAAATTCAAATTCAGATTCATCTATCAGTCGATGGATCAACTGAACACTCAGATTCATGATTATTTAGCTTACGGCTAGCTTAGGGTTTTAAAAATAAAACCTCAACTGGGGATATGAACAGGATATAAATATGAAAAACTATACAGAATATGAAATAAATAACTTTACAGAATCTGAGATATACAGCTATACAGAAATGGGAACTATGCAAGTTGTAAACAGTTGTAGGATTAAAGATTATCGAATGTACAGAATGATTATTTACACAGAGCTATACAGTAGTGCAGTTAAGATAAGTGAGGGTGTAGATAGTTTCTACAGAGGCTATATAAAGTGCTAGTGGTTGTGAGTGGTGGTTCAGTCCATGTTATTATTGTGTGTTTGAGGGTACAGTTGTCCATTGTGGGTGTGTGTATGTTCAGTCCATGAGTTTAACGTGGGTCAGATGTCAGGAGGCAGAGTTCAGGAGTCTGACAGCTGTGGGGAAGAAGCTGTTCCGGTACCTGGTGGTCTTAGTCCGGAGGCTCCTGTAGCGCCTCCCAGAGGGCAGGAGGGTGAAGAGTCCATGTGATGGGTGACTGGGGTCTTTGATGATTTTCCCAGCCCTTTTCAGACACCGCTTCCTGTAGATGTCTTTTATGGCAGGAAGTGGTGCTCCGGCGATGCGCTGGGCAGTTTTCACGACCCTCTGCAACGCCTTCCGGTCCGAGGCAGAGCAGTTCCCGTACCAGACTGTTATACAGTTGGTCAGGATGCTCTCGATGGTGCAGCGATAGAAGTTCACCAGGATGTCTGAGGACAGGTGGTTCTTCCTCAGAGTCCTCAAGAAGAAGAGGCGCTGGTGAGCCTTCTTGACCAGCTTGGAGCAGTTGGTCGTCCAGGTGAGATCCTCGGAGATGTGGACTCCCAGGAACTTGAAGCTGCTCACACGCTCCACAGCCGTCCCCTTAATGTGGATGGGTGGATGTGGGTCAGCATTCCTCCTGTAGTCCACGATGAGCTCCTTGGTCTTCTCGGTGTTAAGCGGCAGGTTGTTTGTGTCGCACCACTCAGCCAGACGATCCACCTCCTCCCTGTAGGCGGCCTCATCGTTGTCACTGATGAGGCCAATCACCGTGGTGTCATCTGCAAACTTAATGATGGTGTTGGAACCATCAGCAGGTCTGCAGTCGTGGGTGAAGAGGGAGTAGAGGAAAGGGCTCATCACACAGCCTTGTGGTACACCGGTGTTCATTGTGATGGTAGATGAGCAGTGGTTATCCAGCCGGACGTGTTGGGGGCGGTTGGTCAGGAAGTCCAGTAACCATTTGCAGATGAGGGAACTGATGCCCAGGTCTGTCAGTTTCCTGATGAGTTGTGAGGGGTGGATTGTATTGAATGCTGAACTGAAGTCTATAAACAGCATTCTGGCGTAGGTGTTGTTGTTGTCCAGGTGTGAGAGGACAGAGTGCATTGCGATGGAGACTGCATCCTCTGTGCTCCTGTTCTGGCGGTATGCGAATTGGTGGGGGTCCAGGGTGGGGGGGAGACAGGATTTGAAGTGTGCTAGGACCAGTCGCTCTAAGCACTTAGTGATGATGGGGGTGAGTGCTACTAAATACACTTTCAGATATTTTTCTCTGATGATTCTCACATTTTTATATACTTATAATAAAATGCTCTCAATTTCATTTTTTGGGATTCCAAGAGTGCATCTTTTATTTAATGATACTATGACTGCTTAACCCAGTCCAGCTGTTTAACTGCCACATCAGGATATTAGCTGGAAAAAAAAACCAAGAAAATAATAAAATAAAAAAACAGAAAATATTTATACAATCTGAGGAATATACCAGGAACCACTCAGGAACCAGTTCAGTATTTGTATGTGTATCAGTTGTTTGTAACTAAGAAAAAGCAGGACAAAGGAAATACACACTGTTAAACACACACACACCAAGCTGTGATGAATCTTCTCTGCTGTGGCTGCAGCCACGTGTCCCACCTGCTTACTCCTTTTCTGGATGGTAGTCTCATGAATGGACACACACACGCACACACACACACACACACACACGTGTGAGAGAGCTAGAAGGCAATATGAAGGGGGTAGACTGCCATTTTTGTTACTTTCAGCCACAAATGACAGCTGTATTTGCTAACTCATGATGTATGCTGATTACATGCAAAGAAACTGCTTAACTGAAAATTCGCCTGTTTAAATAAATCGATTAGCTCAAGTACAGCTGCAGATATGACAGAAAAGCCAACAACAAAAACATCTTCAAGTCTTTACTATCATCATTACTATATTATTTAAGTGCTACGGTTAAGTTTATACGGTGAACCAGCAGCTTTCAATTTATATGACTTGTGTAAACTCTTTGGCTTCCTTCCTTCCTTGAACCCAACCACTGATTTCTCTTTTTGGATGTTTTTATTTACTATGACTGTTCACGCGTAAGACTACGGTGTTGGATGCCTACAATCAGATTTTCTCACATCAATAAAAACATGTTTAGGTTAATTTATGCAGTAGTTCCACTTGAAATCACAATCAATGATCATGTAGGAGTATGGGTAATGTAAAATTATACAATTCTTTTTCACCATCCACCCCTCCGCTGTGTGCGTGCTGCTTGGAGTCAGGAGGAGGGACGTGTGGAGGTTATGGTTCACAAATCATCCCAATGCTCTTGTGAAGCTCCTCGTTGCTCCTCACCAAGAGGCCATCTGGCCCAGCAAGCTGTCTGGCCTAAATGCTTGTGTGTGCGTGTTTGTAGATGTGTGTGTGTGTGTGTTTGCATGCCAAGATGCTAACAAGGGGATGACGGATGTGCCATATGAGTGCTGTCCTGGCACATCCCCTCCTCTTATTCGTCCCATCTGGTTCTTCATTCACTTTGACTTCAGCACTTCTGATCAGGTCAACATTCTGCTGATACGGCCATTTTCCGTACATGTGGATATCTTTTTATTCATCATTTCATTTTCTTATCCCCAAAATTAGTGGTTTAAAAGAATTATGTGGAGCTGGAATGTATGTCAGTAAGGAAGAAAGACACAAAGAAGGAACGGTACCAGGCCGGGCACAGATTTCTCTGTTAGTATTCCAGAAAAGATGTGGCCAAAAATGCAGCATGAAAAACAACAAAGAACTGAGACAGAAACAGAAACAGACAACTGCCACAAGTTAAAATAAATAAAGAAATCATTGTTCTAGCTGCAAACACAGGTTTGTCTTTTAAAACTGCCCAAAATGCTGAGGATGCTCAGACCAAAAGGAGCATTTTCCTTTGTCTTTAAAATGACTTGAATATATCAATAGTAATCAATCAAAAACAAGCAGACTGCGGGACGAAATGAATCAAATAGAAACAGAGACTCATGATTATATACAACTACACATATAACACACACAAAACAGGTTGACTAGGTTGTTTTTAAGATAAAATTTACACCTCCTCCCAGCCATCCATCAATCCACCCTGCATAGCATCAGCGTATTATTTCTTTCCTCCCCTATAAACAAAGTTTTTTATGTTTGAAACAGAAACTGTCTCAAACATAAAATGAAGAACCTCTTTGCATTCTAAAATTCAGTGTTTTGTCAACCCATCATCATCAGCCCTGACATCCTTCCTTCTTCCTCAATCGCCACTACGGTCTCTGCAGAGTGCTGTCACAAAAAATCCAACTATTAATCAGAAAAAACTGCATGCACAAAGGACAGACTCAGAAATACATAATCTGTAAACATATGACCATTTTAGTTACTGGATGCAAGATGTTTCTGTGCTGCTTTTGGGTTTCTAATGTGATTACTCAACTAGGATCTGTATTCCAGACTAGTTGTGATATGCAGATATGTAAACTCAAGAAATTCAAATAGGAAAAATGTTCAGATTTCAGCAGATCTAAATAAAGAACACAATTAATACCCTTCTGTACATTGGTGGTCAAAGGTCAGAGAGATCTAATGAATAATGAATAAATGACATTTTAGGAGAGAAGGCCTTTACATGTGATGATAATGGAAAACTGTTCCTGTAGAAATGAATTCATATTGTTGCATTCATTCATGAAAAAAGAAGTACTTGCTTGAGGCCTCTATCAAAAGACCTCGACAGACAAACCCTGGGTGTAAATTGTAAGTGAAGCTCATTTACACTGAGCTCTTCCAGTCATATTGACCTCTCAAAGCATCAGTCAGATATTCGATGCGTTATGCGGACATTGGAAATATGTCAAACAGTGAAGCCACCTTTACTTCTTTATTCCTTCATTAGATTTCATGTCATATATACTTTGTTTAGTAGTTTTTTCTTTACAGTAAACAAGCACATATTGTAGTGAATCTGTCTGCTATGTTTTGTTTGTCTATATTCTCAACTCTCTGTTGTTGCTCTTTGCTCTTATAATGACAGATTTTCTTTTTCTATTGTTTAACATATCACATAGAAATTTTGTAACTGCTAAACTTAACTAAGCTATTGTTTTATTAAATTATCAGGAATTCAGCTGGACACAAGTGTTTTTCTTAGACCCACAAACCAATTTCCTGATATTTATGAGGCGCCTCTTCCCACCGAGGCTGAATATTCTGTCATCACAGTGCACTGGTCTAAATTTGGCTACAGTCATGATGCATCAACCAACAGTAGACTCCAGTAAAACTGGAGTCTCAGAGTTGGAATGTGACAAGTTTGCCCTGCAGGAAAAGGACTTAGTGACTCAGGGAAGAGATTTGGAACAAAAAAGAAATATAGAAACTCATTTTGGAAATGAAAAATAAGAGATGAAGATTAGATTTTATCTCAGCAAGGATCAACACACCTTCAGAGAAGGACTCGACATCCAGAAATCCAATTTCTTCCCTCTTTTGTTTCTTTTGTTCTCCTCCTCTTGACCTTTTTCATCCTTTATGAGTCCTCCAAATGGAAATGTCATTTTTCTTTTTCTCGCTGTCAGCACCCCTCAGCTCTGCTCTCAGAGACAAGTGCTATTATCTCATTATCTTATTATAGGAGCAATGCAGGACCATTCATTTGGTCCGTGACATTCAGAGAAACCAGTGACATTCATGGGGGTGCAGCTGTGTTGGTTTACAGAGAGGTTTCAGCTCAGGATGCAGGAGAAGAGGCATGTTAAATGGAGAAGAACTGCTTAAGAAGCAGCCGGTAACTGCAGAACGTGTGGAAAACTGGAAAAATATTTGAATGTTACAGGGAAAAAAATCCAACCTGGATCTGTGAGTGTAGATATGCTCCACTACAACCAATGTGGGGACACATGAGCCAAGTTTTTCTGTGTAAACAAGATATCTGGGTCAAGACTTCCCGTTTCAGCTGCCAGGCTTTGTTTACAAATGTAGATATATATATATGTATAATTTTGAAAGCAATACCCATTAGTTCTGAGACTGGATTTCAGCACGTCCTCTTTTCCTGTCTGCTCAAATGTGACTGGACAATCTTGTACTTTGCTTTTGCAAAGTATTCACATGCAAACATATGTTTATATAAATCATGTATCACAGGCTTGTTCTCCTCGTATCCAGCTATACCTGGCGTATAGTAGCTTTGCATGACTCACAGATCCAAGCTGGACGTGGGTGCAGTCCCTCGGTGCAGCTCAGCCTTAAAGAGAAATCTCTTTTGAATGGCTCACCAACATATTTGGAAATATAAGCAAATTCTCTGTCTTTGAAATCACACAGATCCAGGGGTATAAAAACTTGACAGATATTACTATAAAATACAGTAACTTTTGACCAAACTTGTACAGGTGATTAACGGTTAAAACTTTAAGTGAAACTGCATGATTTATTCTGTCCTCAAAGATTTCTTCTATCAGATGTGACCAGATCGATTTTTCTAAGTGAAACTCATCTACACTTTGGTCACAGCTGCAAAGACCTCAGGTGAAAGTTTCACGAGCAGACGTGCAGAGACAGCCGATAAATGCAGAAGAAGTTTGAGAGCTTTTCATTTATCCAAACTCTGGTGAAGTTAAGTCAGGTCAGTTTGCCCCAGTGGCTTGAATGTAAAGATACATACAGAGATAATCACAAGCTGGTTTACAAGACTGGTGTTCATTGTTTTTATCCTCATTCTTTGGTTGAATCTCTACCAATGCAAAATAAAATAAAAATCCCAGAATTGAATTAGACATTATGTTTGTGGTGGTTGTTTCTTTAATGCTTTTAAATTTTGTTAATGCTATAGAGAGTGTTGAGAGAATACACAGGAGAACAATAGGCAGCTCTTATGCATTTGGCTGTCAGCCGGGGGAATGCTTGATTACGGGGATGACCTTGCCAAAATGACACCCATGGGACATTGAGCAGAGAGAGAGGAGGGCCTGAACCTCCCCTTTTATTTCCCCACCTCCCATTTTATTTCTTCTCATTTGCATTTATGAGCCTTTATATCCTCCTCAATTTCTGTTTTCACTTCCACATGATCATAAATCCTTCAGTAGAGGTTCTAATATTGGGCCACATTTTTAAACTTTAGACAGTTTTCATGTCCATAAAAAGTGCTCCTTGAGTGGATCAACACCACACATTTATGCATGCTGCAGCTGAATTCATGCTGACAAATCAAATCGCCTCCTCTTCACTAAAAGCTTTGCTATCTTATGCTCAAAATTTAGTGAAAGAGGTCTCCGGCTTTCTCTTTTCATGTAGAAACACAGCATCACTGCATCTTGAATTAAACATCGGGACTGGTCAATGCACTGCCCTGGTCTTTGGAGATCCCTTGCATAAAGAAAGGAAAAAGTTGCACAGATACCATGTGAAGCGGAGGAGGCAGACTGCGGGGTGAGATTGTCTGCAACCAAGAGCCAGTTCCTGATATATTACAGAAGAAGCAGCCGCCTCCACTCTGAACGTCACAGCTCACACACACTGCTCTGTGCCGGGTGTCACTCATTTACACCACATGGATGAGTAAAAATATTTTTCTGTAGTTTTATATTTGTCTGACACACAAACCACCCACATTATTGCACTTTTATGAGAGTAAAATTCAGTTTAGAGCACCGGACTTTCAGGGAGTTGGATTAAAGCAAGCACAGGGGTAGCAGAAAACTTTAGAGGGATGTAGGTTTCTCATCAACAAGATTACCTTTAACAAGGTAAGCCAACCTTTCTTTCATTGCATGGCTGCACCAAGCTAAAAACTGCTGTTCCACATTAATTGGTCTTTCAATCAACTACAAGCTGTGACGAGTGGAAGGAGAAGCACTTTAACAGCAGAGTGAGTTTTGATGTTTCTGCCACTGCTGCTCGTGAGAAGACTGCATCTTACTGCCAAAGACTTCTACCAGCCGTGGATTTTGTCACTTTTATTTTGACGCCACTGACTCTTGTTTTGTATTTTCTGTCATCAGCTGAAGTTGCTTTCTCTGTTCCTGTGACTCGTTTATTTTGAAGTCCATCAGTAGTGCATTTCTTCTCTTCGGGATTTTCCACACCACCACACTTGATCTACCCATTTTCTTCTCAACTGCCTTTTTTTGTTTTCCCTTCTCACTGTGGAGCTATTTTCCTGTCACACTCAGTTCTCTTTATTTTGTTTGCCTTCAGGCTCCAGTTGTGCCCTTTTTTGTGTGTGTGAACAAACAGTCCAAAAGGAAATACCTTGACACATGACGTATAGAACACTTTTCTACGCCTATCAGTTAGTATGAAATGTTGGTTTCTTTTATTTCACAATCCTCTTTTGAGCACTAATCTGTTTCGCATTCCTCTAACATACTGTCGGAAGGAACTGTTAATGTTTGCTGAAAAATGAGTTTAAATAGGATGTGACAAAAAACCTCTAGTGGCCATTTGGGGCCAAAAAGCAAGTGAATCCCTGTAGACTCCCGTGTTAGCAGAAATAAACATCTTTACAGCCTTCTACACAAAGCAGTTTTGCTCTGATGCTAATTTCCACCTTTAAAACACTGTAAACACATTTTATATATTAGCATAGTAGCATGGCCACTTTGAGTGACAGTTGGTGAGTGCAGCTGCTGTTCAGCATCACCTGCACTTATTTGAGTCTCTAACTGTACCTTTTGACTCTGTCTGCGTTATTTTGTATTTTTAAATACAACTATCTTAAAGCATATGCATTCCTGCACATTGAAACATATTAACAGCTGTTCACGAAAGCTGTCTGTTTGCAACAGAGCTCCTCTAACTCCACCCCCTCATCCAAATGCTACCAGTACTTACTTAGCACTTAGTTCCTCCTACACCAAGCGGCACATCGGGCAGCTAACGATCTCCAGCGATGTCAGTCAGTGGCAACTGCTTGAGCTTCGTCCCAGGCAATGTCGATGGTTCTCAGATCCTTCATAAACGTTCAACGCCATGTGATCTTTGGTTGGAGCCATGTAATGGCGATCTTGGCCGGGCAATAAGGGGGTAGACGTAAAATATGGCCCGCAAAGTGGAAGCTACTTTCTGCAACATCAGCTAAAGGGCGGGTGCCTGGTCTTCGTAAGACCTCTTTGTTCATTATTCGGTCCCGGGAGGAAATTCTCAGGATTCGCTACAGGCCGCGTTGTTGAAGCACGTTCAGGCGTTGAGTAATTGCATTTGTTGAACGCCAGGCTTCACTAGCGTATAGTGCAGTTGGAATGACGATAGAGTTCAATAGTTTGATCTTGACCCTAACATTCAGGGAGGTCGAGTTCCAAATTGGTTGGAGACGTCGGAGGACACCGGCCGCCTTCCCTACTCTGACGTCGACATCTCAGTCACAGATCACGTCATTGAGATGATGCTGCCAAGATATATGAAATTCTCCACCTCTTCAGCAAGTTGTTGGTTGATCATGACAGGAATGCGGACACATGCGTAGCCAACTCGGAGTACCTTGGTCACTGATTCTTAATCCGACTTTCGTCGCCTCCCTCTGCAGGGCTCAACTCTTGGAGGTCTTCCTGAGTCGAGCCCAGCAGGGCGATGTCATCCGCGAAGTCCAAGTCGGTGAGATTACATGCTTCATGCCAGCGGACACCAATGCCAGCTTGGTCAACTGATTGTCGCATAATGAAGTCAGTTACCAACAGGAAGAAGAAAGGGGATAGCACGAAATGATCTCAAAGATCCATCCGGACGCAGCAGCGGGAGTTGGAGACCACGAAAGGCATCTGCAAACTGCTCAGGGACTCCATAGTGGCGTACGATAGCCCATAGAGTCGGCCGGTGGACGCTGTCAAAAGCCTTCTTGAAGTCAATGAAATTAATAGAAATCTTCCTTTGGTATTCCAATGTTTGTTCAACGATCATGCGGAGGGTGAAGATTTGCTCGACACACGACTGGCCACTCTGAAAGCCAGCCTGCTCTTCTCGCAATCGTTCGTCCGCTGCACGTTGTAGCCAATTCAAAAGAACGAGGCAAAGCACTTTCCCAGGTACCGACAGCAGCGTGATGCCCTGCCAGTTGTTACAGTCATCCAAATCGCCTTTCTTTGGAAGTTTGATGATGACGCCTTTTTTCCAATCATTGGGTACATGCGACGTTGACCAGCAGGCGTTTAGGAGTCTTGTAAGGTGCAGGTTCCAACCGGGGTCCGCCATGCTTCAGCATGCTACCAGTAAAAACAATAAAAGCGAGAGTGTCCACAAGTGGTACATGCAATCTACCATTTAAAGCTTGCAAAACATTTAGGAAACTGTACAACACACGTGCAATTGGTGGCAACAAAGATATTGAATATGTATGTAGATATATGTAGACATGAGCGGCAGTTACAACTACATTCATTTACTGTTGCTACCACATAAACCAATACAGTATTAAACAGCAGCCTAAAAATTCTTATTTGCAAATCCACATTTTAATTTGAATAACTGCGTTGCCAAGCAATTTCCATTAACCCTTCACACACAGTTTGGTGGTGTAAAGACCTCTGCTACAGCTGAACAATAAATCTACCCTTCCCTTAGTCTCGTCACCCAGCTGTGTTGCAGTATTAGTAGCTCACATCTGGTGGAGGTCAAAACCAATCTCTTTTCTCCCCTTCTTACTCTCACCCACTATCACCCAGCCTCCCAATCCTCTCCTGCTCTACTACACAGCCATTTAAAGGCTAATACTCTACAGTAAACAGCTACACAGCTGCTGCTATACATCAACACTTCAAGCATGAGCCAAACACTAAATGTCAAAGGCACGGTAAGCTTTAGCCTGGACAAAAAAAACATCTAAATGTGAGGAAAGACAATTACTAAAGATGTAAGCAGCTTTATGTTTGTTTAGTTACTTATGGTATGTAAGAATTGTATTTGTGCTGCTGAAAAATTAAACAAAATGTATTATTGAAACTAACAATGCTTTCAACATTTACGGAAAACTGAACATATTAGATGTGTTCATGCTCAAGTTCTGACACTGACATCTGACACTGCAAAATGGTCAGATGAGTTTCAGCTGAGTGTCATTTAAATATGTTATTGTACCGAGGGAAGCCTAAAGCTGTTGTTTGCTGCCAGCACAGACAGTAAACAACATATAACTGCATTCGATGTTTACATGTTCATGCACCAGTCACTGTTCACTGTGGTTCAACAGAAGTTAATTATGCACCTAATGCATTTACGGTAATTTAGACCAAAGTGGTTGAGTGAGGGCTGTTATGCAGATGTGTCGCAGATGTGCAATAGCTGCTGAGCAAGCGCAGCGCAGCAGATGTGCTCTGTGCAGAGCAGAAACTACTGTTTAAACTGCTAGATGAGGGCTTTTAATCATCTATGTTCGAAACATAAATATTCAAGGTTCAGTAAATGTGGTCTAGAACAGCCTGATTCATCTCAGTCAGTCAGCTCCTATTACATATTCACAACCTTTTCACAGAGTCTGCCTGTTCTTTCTAAACATAGAATACATGATGTATATGTCAGTGAAAGGCTCAAGGTTATCTTCCACTTCACACTTTTCTTTATCCACTTCTGCTTTCAGTCCATCATGAAACCTCTCTGTTTGCCACCCAACCACAGCACCACACTCCCCAGAGAAATGGAGTCCTCCCCAGAGGTCTCTGATGAACCACATCAGGGATCAGTGGCTACAGCCAGTACTGCTGGCTTTGTTTTATCACCCTGAGTTTTCCTCATGGGGCTTAGCTTCTGAGGAAAGAGTACAGAGCCAATAAAAAATGGTGCAGTGCAAAGAACGGCCCCTGTTATCAATTATTGATCAGGGCATATTCCATATTAATAAATGCAAACGGTAGGTAGATTGCTGAGGGCGTAATTTTTGTAAAATGGGTGGAAATTAGGTTTGTTGGGGATAATAACTCTATTAAGGATCATCATGGGATGTACTGTACAGTTTTGTGTGTGAACACTCTGCTACAGAAGAATCATGCAAATGGATGTATGCATGCTGGTGTACACAGATAAGACTCTTCTATGGGCATAAAATCTCTGTCTAATTTATAGCATGTCTTAATGAATGAACATACACTTGTAACCATAGTAACAATGCTCATTGTTCTGCTATAGGATGTCCCCACTTTCCTCAGAAGTCTGGCATCAGCACTCGCTCTGATACCAAAAATAGATTTTTCTCTCACACATGCTTGCACACACACACACACACACACACACACACACACACACACACACACACACACGCACACACACACACACAGAGTGCCTGCTGTGTTAAGGCCAAAGGAGAGGATGTGTTGTAAAGTGTGCATTAACCTACATTTATTGTACAAGTCCTGCAGCACAGCCCTAAGTTACTGTGCCATGGTTCGTGTGCGGACTTTGTCCTCGTGACATTGTTGGGACAGAAATCTTCTCACATAGTCATATTATTGAGACTGAGCTCGCACGAAAGGGACAAACACGCAGTCCCCATGATGTTAACTGTTTATTTCAGACTAGGTTTTAGAGTTACAGATTAGATTAAACATCTTATATCCTCCTAAAGCTTTGCACTCAAGTAATATCTTATAATATTCCCAGATATTGTCTGGGAATATTATAACTGCAGTGATTTTAGCTTTTTTTGATAATCTTAGATTAACTAAATAAATACATGTCAACACTTTGAGTTCCATCAAAAAGAAAAATGTTTTCCACCAGATTTATCTACATGCTCGTTTTAATGAGCTCTATAAGTTAAGAATCCATCAAGGTTAACTCAGGCACACTTGACATGTTTAAATGTAAAATTACACTGAGCAGATATGGACAGAAACACAGTGCAAAGAAGAGAAAAATTCTGATAAATGAGTGGTAGGTTTTATTGAGATTCCTCTTCAAATGGTTCTCTGGGTAAGGCTAAACTTATCATTTTAGGCATTACTATAAATCACTGCAATGTCCTGATATGTACTGTACTACAAGTGTGTGTGCATGTGTGTGTTAGTGCTGTTGAGCCTGAGGTAAGAGACAAGCAGATCTGACCTGTCATGGTCGGCGAGCTGCCATCGCGAATGAGGTTAGTCAGACACGGCCAGTCGGCACAGATCTGTGCTCACTCTCATTGAATTACCTCATCAGCATCTCCAACAGAAGAAAGCAATTCTTTCTGCTGCCTAAACTAAACTCTTGTAACTGAGCCTGAGACACTGATTCAGATTTATAAGGTGTGTTAAACATTAGACACTCAGTGTCACATTAAGAAAAGCTCTGTCATTTTGTAAAGTGGCAGCGTGTGAGGTTAGCAGCTTTTTCTTACACCCAGGACTAATAGGTTTAACACCTAGCATCATCCTTAAAATCCATACACATTTTTTAAACTTTATTTTAGCTTAGATGTTTAATGAAATTACCTACTGAATCTCTACCTCATTTAGAAAATTTAGGGCTTCTTGTATCATTTTATTTTAGTTTAGGTTTGAAGCATTTTTTCTAAGAAGTCATCAGCACTAAAAAGGAAATTTATTAGATATTAGTTTAACAAAATGTGATAACGTCCTTTCTCTGTTGGCATAAGTCATGGCAAAAAGAGTCTCCCCTCTATGGTCTCTCACTTATAAATGAATAGTGTATCAGAAAGGTAACTGAAATTGAAACTCTGTTATAGCTCAAATGTCCTCCAACTGTATCATTATAAGAGATCTAGTGTGCGCTCTCATACTAATCCCCACAGTTTTTATGAGTGGTGTATAATATGCTTGCTTTTAAGATCTTGCAAACATTCAGTAAGTGCAGTACAACTATAAATGCAGAGCGTGAAAAGCCCCACAAAATACGACATATGTTACAATAAACAGGCAGCCGGCATCTCTGACAGCGACGTGCTTGTCAAAATGTTTTGTCAGCATCCTGGCAGACGGAAAACAAGCGAGATAAAGTGTTTACTGCCAGTTATTAAATGATGTAACATGAGAGTAACTGAGAATTCTGATGAGAGGAGGAAAATCAGGGTATAAACTGGAGATGCTTTTAAAATCTGCTCTTGGATGTTAATGATTGATGCCCGTAGATAATCTGTAATAACACATATAAATGCAACAACACAATATGCTTTTATTCTTTCCTAGTGACTCATTTCTGAACTGTGTCACAATTCTGAAGTTATTCAGTCTGAAGCTTCTCAATATTAAACCAGGCACTGATGAGGTTTCCAGATGCGAGGGTCATCACAAACTCCCACCGACACAAACACGAGTCAGTTATATTCTCAGATATTATGCTGATGTATGGATGATGCAGCAGACCTGCAATGTAATACAACATATTGCAGATGTTCCAGAGGAGAAAGTGTTTGTGGTTGCACGGACCAACTGTTTGCATTGTCAATCATGGTGATATCAGTGGTGTTGCTACACCAGAATAAATCTACATCATCATTTGCAGTTGGCCACGCACCCACTGCTCCTCTGATTTTGTCACTACACACTGTGTAATGCTAAAGTACAATTTTAGGCAGCTTTAAGATCTCCAGTGCCTATTTGTGCTTACTTACAGTTGGCATATGCAACACCAGCCTCAGAAAAGCCAAAGAGTAAAACTACAAAAGCAAAAAAGGTCTAAAAAGCATTCTGAAAATAAGCTTAGCAGCTGGAAGCCAAACAAACCACCAAACATTTGGCAGTGGTTCAGATCTCACCCCCTTGGTCAGGAATTAGCAGTAGAAGTGAAAAATGTTCCACTTTCATTTTTTTTAATGTTTCTGCTGACATTTTTTATTTCTTTTGATGTGTCTTAAATTCTGGCTTTTGGAAACCTTTCAAACTTCCCCCATCACACTGGCACTGTCCATACTTTCTTCACTTTGTGGGAAACTATGACAGTAAGTCTAGCAAACAATGATCTCCTCAATCATTTCAGGCTAGAGAGAAAATTCAAATGATTCCTGAAAGATAAGAGTTCTAATGTTTAATTTTGTATCCAATTCACTAAATAAGTCCAGGTGGCCTGTACTTGAGTGATAAGGGGTTAATAAAACCTGCAGAGATGGGATAAAGCAGAGATGTTCATCATGTTAGTACCCTTCATTAATGCAAGTAAGGGGTAATGAACTTTACAAGTGTATGATTCTTCTCTTCCATTTCTTTGCTCTAGATTGAAGTGGACTTTATTACGTCAGATAACTGCCTATTTTATTATTACAACAACCCTTTTTAGCTGCCTACTGTACATTACCTGAACCTGAAGCTTAACATCCTTATAACAAAAGAAAGATTTGAAGAGGCACAGACTGGTCCACTCTCTTCTCATCACAAATGAAGACAGGGTAGAATCTGTCTCCACCTTCAGGTTTCTGGGCACCCACATCTCCACCAGTCTCACCGGGACCCACAACACCAACATCCTGATGAAGAGGTCCAGGATCCTGGATCAGAAGCTGCTGCTGGCATTCAACTTCTCCTCAGTGGAGAGTTTACTCTCCTACTGCCTGGGTGTTTGGTACACAGGGGCCACAACTGAAAACAGTTCCTGTCCACTGTCTCAGGAAAACCGGGGACATCTCAGGTGACCCCTCGCACCCGTCCACCACCGTTTGACCCGCCTCTGCTCGGCGCCGCAGGTCAATCAGGTCCCACACCTCCAGACTCACTAACAGCTTCTTCCCCTGGGCCACTCGGACTGTCAAACACTATCCCCCCACACCCTACCCCTGCCCACCCACCTCACCAATCTAAGCCATGGTCTGAGTAACCCTCATCACTCAGGCCACTCATACACAGACTCTATTCAGACCAAGTCTTTTCTTTGGACAACTTCCAGCTTGTTCTCTAATGTGTGCCTTTCTCTTGATTGCATATACAGCGGGGAAAATAAGTATTTGACACATCAGCATTTTCATCAGTAAGGGGATTTCTAAGTGGACTATTGACACAACATTTCCACCAGATGTTGCCATCAAGCCAAATATTGAATACATACAAACAAATCAGAACATTGAAGTATACAAGTTGGATCATATTAAATAAAGTGCAATGACACAGGGAATAAGTATTGAACACACTTTATTTAATACTTTGTAGAAAAGCCTTTGTTGGTGATTACAGCTTCTAGACGCCTCTTGTATGGATAGACCAGTCGTCTGCATTGCTCAGGAGTGATTCTGGCCCATTCTTCCACACAAACGGTCTTTAAATCTTGAAGGTTCCTTGGGCCTCTTTTATGAACTTTAATCTTCAGTTCTCTCCATAGATTTTCTATGGGATTTAGGTCAGGTGATTGACTGGGCCATTCAAGCAACTTGATTTTCTTTCTTTGAAACCACTTCATTGTGTCCTTGGCCTTGTGTTTGGGATCATTGTCTTGCTGAAATGTCCACCCTCTTTTCATTTTTAGCTTCCTGGTAGATGGCAGCAGATTTTTATCCAGAATGTCCCGGTACATCTCTCCATTCATCCTGCCTTCAATAATATGAAGTCTGCCAGTACCCCTTGCTGAAAAGCAGCCCCAAACCATGATGCTACCACCCCCAAACTTAACTGTTGGTATGGTGTTCTTGGGGTGGTGAGCAGTGCCATTCCTTCTCCAAACATGGTGTGTAGAATGGCTGCCAAAAAGTTCAATTTTGCTTTCATCTGACCATACTATAGTCTTCCAATAATCCACAGGCTTCTCCAAATGCTGTTGCGCAAATTTTAACCGAGCCTTGACATGCTTTTTGTTCAGCAATGGAGTCTTGCGTGGTGAGCGTGCATGGATGCCATGGCGGTTCAGTGCATTGCTTATAGTTTTCTTTGAAACAACAGTACCTGCTGATGCAAGGTCTTCCTGAAGTTCTGTCCGAGTGGTTCTTGGCTCTTGGAGAACTCTCCTGATTATTCTTTGGACTCCTCGGACAGGGATCTTGCGTGGAGCACCTGATCGTGGCAGGTTTATGGTGAACTGATGCTCTTTCCATTTCCGGATAATGGCCCCCACAGTGCTCACAGGAACATTCAGCATTCTGGAAATGCACCTATAACCATTCCCATCACAATGCTTTTCAACGATAAGATTACGAAGATCTTGAGAGAGTTCTTTGCTTTTACCCATCATGAAGTCTTTCCTGTGTGCCTTCTGGGTAATGAGGAGCCTTTATAGGCCATCAATTAGGACTAAAGCAGCTGATATCAATTAGTACTGATAGGGGACAGGATTTCTCTATCAATACTGACAGATTTCAGGTGATCTCCTGGCTTTCTATGTCATTTTGCCCCTTGTTATCTTCATGTATTCAATACTTATTCCCTGTGTCATTTCACTTTATTTATTATGGTTTAACTTGTATACTTCAATGTTCTGATTTGTTTGTATGAATTCAATATTTGGCTTGATGGCAACATCTGGTGGAAATGTTGTGTCAATGGTCCACTTAGAAATCCCCTTACTGATGAAAATGCTGATGTGTCAAATACTTATTTTCCCCGCTGTATTTCTCCTGTTTGCTATTTATTGCTGTCTACTATTCATAGTTTATTCCGGCACAGTTGGTGTGAAACACCCACAATTTTGTTGTACATGTACAATGAGAATAAAGGTCTATTCTAGTCTAGTCTAGTCATGCTTTTAAAACGAAATAAAACAATCTTGACTGGTCCGTTGATCCATCCATCCACCCCGACATCCCTCTGTTGAGGGCTTTGCTGCTCTAGAGCAGTCACCTTACTTCCTCTTTTGCTCCCTGCAACAATTATTGGGTAAAAGGTTTTTTTATTTATGAACATGAATGTCAGATGCTTGAGAGAACAGATTCTGTTCTCATCAACTGCTACTTAAAAACAGTCGTTTGTTCATGAATCAGCCAGCACTTATTCTTTTTTTAACCTTAAAAATGGAAGTTGCAATCACTGAAAAACGTTTTGGTGAATAATGTGTTCAGAACAGCTTTTCTATTTTGAATACGATTTAAAAAGCTAAAGGTTTAAATCCATGTGTGTGAAGGCAGCGGTTTGATAAAATTGGGCTGTAAACAATAACAACAATTTAAGACCGAACGCTTTTTTTTCTGACATATTCAGCAGATGATGACAGAAACATACATTTTAATGAAATGAATGCAGTGCAAAAACATAATCTTAAAAATGTAAAGCAGCATAATTGCAAACAGTATAACTGACTAAACAATGACAGAATACTGTTTCACCTTCTAAAGCTTCACACTTGAGATCTAAAAAGTTTTAAACAAGTCCCAGCAGCATGCCATTTAAAATAAAAATCCAGTGAACTGTAAGGGGAGGCAGATTTTTTTAACTGCTCACAATGCCAAGGGAGCGATGAAATCTCAGTTGTACATAAAGAGCCCACATCAATTACACCGATATTTTCCAAGAAACTCCCTGTGCATTGAAGAAGACATCTTAACATCTCAAGAACAATGAAGTTATTGTGATAAGAACTTCCTTGCCAGCATAGAGAAAGAAGCAAGCCCACACTAGAGAGAAAATGCAGCTACAGATGAGGCAGACAAGCAAAATACCATTTTGTTTAAGTACCTGACAGACACACTAATCCATACAGTCTTTTTTTAATTTCTAAAAGACAGTAAAAGATGGCAGACTGTCCAGACTGCAGCTGATAAGCTGGGAATGCTGCGAAGCAACAATCAAACACTGAAAAGCAAACTATATGATTTACAGTGTAAATCCAACTCTTTGCAACACTGTCTCTACTAAATTATTATATCTAACCTTTCTGCACATGCAGAGCATGCACTAACATCCAAAGGTTAAGTCTATACAAGCAGGACATGCTTGTATAGACTACTTGTGTCCTGCTTCATACATGGATATATCCAACCATAACTGAGGAAAGACAATACTGTAGATTTGTGCTTTGGAGCAATCACCTAGCAAAATGCTGAGGTTGTTAAGATTGCAAATTACATAGATCTAATTAGTAATATCTCTTATAAATCCAGTATAAATGCTGAGAGGCATCTTTTAATGAATGCATCGTGTAGGAATCCCCGCAAACTCTTGCTCTTCTTTCCTCCTGAAGATATTTAAAGCTACATAAATATCACTTTGAAGTTGAGGAAATATTACAGTTGTTGTAGAGATATTTGAGCCACCTTTTGGCTTTCACTTTAATGCAAAAATACATTGCTTTTAGTGTTTGAAAAGCCCTTTTGCACCCAGGAGTGATTTGTATGAGAGGATAAAGCCTTAAGCTATGAGTTTGCAGCTTAGCCACATCCATAAACTATACAGACATAAGACATAACAGCTAATTAGTACCAAGTTACACATTAAGAAAACACTAGGATTTTACTGATCATCGTGGATTGTCTGGAGTATCTGAAAATACTCAAAAAGGGGACAACACAACAAACGTGGTCAAGAAATCCAGTTCAGTGACTTTAATTAACTGAGGTGAATTTTAGCAGACATCTGTTTGTTTGTTTTTTGTTTTGACGGCTGCTTGACTCGGCACACCTGTCAGTCACAGCAGTCATGCCCCTAAGCCTTAACAAAAATCCGAGTGAGTGAGTTTAGAAGCATTCACCAATCATACAGGCTGCAAACATGCTTTTTCTCTGATTCACTTTTGGAGTATCTGTAAACGAAGCCATTAGATAAATCAGTTAAAACTACTGAAAGAAGGCTACAATATAAAATCGCATCATTTTATGGCATCAATATCTATAAAACCTGCCATATTACTAAACTCTCACATGCCAAAAATTAAACATCATACCTTGTAGAATTATTGCTGTAATTACTTATACACATAGCAGTGTAGCTCTTAAATGTGAAGTAAATACTCAACATACTTTAAATTCAGACACGGAGTCAGTGTAATTGCAGTTTCAGCTGCAGTTTTTATTCCTTACAAAGAATATTATGTGGAATAGACACAAAATCATAGATTTTTTTTATCGTAGTGAAAAATATTTAGCTCCCTGTTCCCTTTTAAAATGTAAAATGATCTTCAGACAACACTGCAAGGCTAAAACTTACACACAACACAAGAACCACTAAGCCTGCATTTCTGTTATTTTTTTTTTTATAATTAACCCCCAGCACCCGAGCTGCTCTTTACTGGACTCAGCTAGGTCACAGTTACGCGTAAAAACCCACACATGCACACACACACATATGAGCATGCATGAGTGTGTATGCGTGTGTTTTCTGCTTGAATGATGAGAGGAAACTGGATCAGTGTGCCTTCCCTGCATTCCCTCAGCTAAAGTTCATCCGCTTCACTTATGCATATTTATGCTTTCTGAATGCGTGTCAATATGTGTGTGAGTATGTAGCAGTGGGATAGTCACCCCCTGAGGCTGCTGCTTGATGTACTTACTGTTTGATTTACAACAAACACAATCATGATCCAATAATTGTTTTTCTTGGCTTCCTCTCTACACGATAAACTGCGGGATTTATGAAAGCTTTAAATGCATATATGCTGGCAAACATAAAAAATGTAGCTGCGCTATGAATACTAAAGCAAAAAGCACAAATCCAAACGTTCACCCCCCTAAGGAATTTGGTCATGTGACATAGAGTTACTCACAATTTACAACTCATCCATCCAACCTTAATCATTTCAGCTATTCTGTTCATTGTATTTTTGCCTAAGACACATCTGTGCAACTACAAATGACACATATAAACTGACAGGCAGTCCATCTGTATTTAGCTTCGGCTGCACTGGACTAGCAAGGGGGGTCTTTAAACCCCAGTGGAGCAGGATTATTGATCCAAAAAGCAATCCTATCATCTGACCAGTTTAGGTTTACTAGTTTTACTTAGAAAATGAATGACTTTTTCTTTTTGCAGTTCAGAAAAATGTATATATGTATGTTGTATATTCCGTTCCACCATATCCCTGGAGATCCAGTGACTGTGGAGGCTATTTGAGTTCAGTGAACTCACTGTCATCTTCACTTTGAGATGATCTGACCTTTGCGACATGTTGCATTATCCTGCTGGAAGCAGCTAACAGAAAATGGACACGCAGTGGTCATAAAGTGCTGGACCATGGTTAGCAGAGATACTCAGCTCAGCTCTGCAGTTTAAACGATGTTCAGTTGGTACTTAGGGGCCCAAATTGTGCCAAGAAAATATCCCTCACACCACTGCACCACCTGCACCAGCCTGAACCACTGATTCACACCAAATTCTGACCATACTATTCAAATGCTGCAGCAGAAATCGAGACTTATCATTCCAGGAAACGTTCCTTCCATGTTGGAGGGTTAGCACTGCTCCAGAAGGTAAATCACAGAACAACTCAAAACTTGCTATTATTAGTGGTTTACGACTAAGTTTCTAAAAGATCAGTGCATTATTATATATCAGTCCGTCCATTCGCTTCCGCTTGTCCTTTTCAGGGTCACGGGGGGCGCTGGAGCCTATCCCAGCTGTCATAGGGCGAGAGGCGGGGTACACCGCTAACACACAGGGACAGACAACCATTCACACCTATGGGCAATTTAGATTTTTCAATTAACCTATGCCCACTAAGTGCATGTCTTTGGACTGTGGGAGGAAGCCAGAGTACCCGGGGAGAACCCACACAAACACGGGGAGAACATGCAATCTCCACACAGAAAGACACCGGCCTGATGGTGGAATTGAACTCAGGACCTTCTTGCTGTGAGGCAATAGTGCTAACCACCGTACCACCATGCCACTGTGCTGCCCACATTATTATATAATACATTTATAATACGTTTAATATTCAGCTTTTAAATTTGGCAAGTACAAAATTGGTTGCATGATCGTCTCAGTTGTTTTTTGTTCAATATCATGTAAGCCACTGCAGACAGACTTGCATGCAAAGCACGACACTTCAGTTAATCGATCAATTTGTCTACAACAGACGGCTAATTTCCTCAGGAAAGCTCTCTTTTTTTTCATAACGCCCACTGTCCTTATGGTGCACAGAAAGAGAAACCATGTGAATAAGAAGAAGACCGGAAAGAGAAAGAGATGAAGGATGGTAGGAAGCAGGATGGCAACCAGATCAAGATACGCCCACTGAAACAAAACAGATGAGGAGGAAAAATTATGCCAGAACAAAAGCCCACTCTACGGTACTGACCTCACTGAGCGACACTTCAACACTCAACAGCCATTTCAGGTCTGCAACAAAGACGCACAAGACGCTGCTTCTTCCCTGCTCACGTGTGGACCGAGAGAGAGGACGACAGCCAGTCATCGATCTCCTTCAACGTGAAGGACACCGTATTAACTAAGTGGTGGCCATCTCTTATTCATATGCCGCTCGTCACTTATCGACACCCCCTCTCACTCCCGTAGTCTGATGGGTTTTTCACAGTTCATTTATGGGACAGGATGATAGAGAGAAAGATGGAGGAAGGACGAGACGAGGTAGGGGAAGGTAAATGAGGGGGAGGGGAGATTGTAAATAAGATACAGAGATGAAGAGGTAAAGTGAGGGATACAGGAGAAGGTGAGAGATGAGTGAAAGCCAAGAAGAGGCGAAGAGATGTGTGGCAGATAAATGATGAATGGAATGTCTGGAGGCTTCAAATCACACAAAAAACACAAGAGGCAGACTGAGAGATTAGTCCCAATGACCCACTTAGCAGGAGAGAGGCAAAAATGGCTTTTAGTTTACACAAATGAAATCGGAGTGTGAGGATGAAATGTTCTATTACTAACAGAAAGCAAGCTGAAATCTAAAAGGAGACACGGGCTGGATAAACATTCAACCCGTTATGGGCCTTTAAAAGTAGCTAAAACATTTTATTAAAACTCCTTTACTTCCAGACCCTGAGGCCTTTTTTTACCATAATGATAATTATCATAATGGTGTTAACTATAAGACTAAACATTTTGCCTCACGTATTAACAAATCCAACATTTCTTCAAAAACAATTTAAAAAAATAATGACGATACATGAGCACTATCGTTTAGAGTTTACAAAGTCACGTCACCGCGTAGCCCGAGAGGAATGAACCTGAGTCGACCTCAACCCTGGATTTTGAAATTAATGAAAAATGTCATTAGGAAATGAAATAATCATAAATCAGTTTAATCATCCATTAATGAAACCAGCAGGCAGGTTTGTTCCTCCTTTTTTTGGCAGGCAGGGATGAATTTGGATAAGGAACAGTGTTGTAGGATTTTAGCCAAACCTTGTCCCTTCTGATTGTAGAATGAATGAAAGTTTTACTCACATAAGATGAAGACGACTATCCAAATTATTACAAGCCAAGTTCAATGTCCTCCACTGCATTTTTCACTAACAAGAAGTTCTGAATTACTGCAAACATAATCTGTTTGAATCACATTCTGACGCTAATGTCTAGGAGGAAAATGTGATGCAAAAGTCCAAAATTGTCTATTTTTTTTCTTAAGTTTCAAAACTTTAGATTTACATGCAAAAAACAAATTTGGTTTACTGTCTAACTGCATCAGTTGTTTGGATTAGAATCAGTTTTACCACGTTCATAAAGAAATATGATAAGACCTCCACTAAGTTAACGAGAAACCATTGATCGATAATACTCCATGTTGCCTTAAGTCCACAGGCTAAAGAGGGAAAACTCACCACCATCACTGGAGATCTGGCGATGACACCACTGGGTGTTTGAAGCAATGCTGAGCAGAGGTTTTCTCTCACGGGCGAGAAGGTTGCTGGATGAGGATTTGGTGCAAAGCCATGCACTGTTTATTTGCAGTTTGTACATAAGAAATTGCTCAATTTTTCTGATACAGTTACAAATATTTGCAGAAACTAAGGTTAAGATAACAAACATTGTAATCTCAGTCTGCTTTCTGTATCCTGCCTTACAAATCCAACAATCCCTGATGGATTGCTGTACAGCAAAGCAGGGGAATTGTTCCCCTCCCCGAAAAAAACAAAAAACAAAAAACGTTTTAGCCAAAGCCAAAGGAAAATCACCAACATCCTAATCATTTAATTCCATCTATCCATCCATTTCTTTGCTTATTCAACATATTTGCTTATCAAATGGACAAAAACAACTGTAAAGTGGACTTATTGCATTTACAGTACATGTTTAAAGGAAAAACACAAAATGGGTTTAGAGATTTCAAAAATAAATGTTTAGGCAGAGGGACAGCAAACCATTTAAATTTTTTCATTTAGTCAAAACAAAAAAATCCTATATTAAAGACACATTTTGAAGCTTGAAGTTTGGTATTTTGGTTTTCAGAGACTTGTTTATATGGATCTGTCTGAGAAATTGAGAATGCAACATGCTGCAAGCCTGTTGCACACTACATCACACCCTGCTTTACCCTTTTTCTCAAAAAATTGATTAGAATTTACAAAATGATCACTGTGTGGTATTAAATAAGGCTTAAAACTACCGACTGAGACCGTAAAATTATCAGGAAAATTAAAAACTAGTTCACGGATGACATAAAAAAAGGACTATTTTTTATACAATTAGACTTTCAAGAACATCCACTGGAGTTTCCCCTTGCTGGCCATCAAAAAGGAATACAGGTTAACGATATTTCCACATTGACCTCACCGTTCAGAGCTGAATTTTCCATTCCTCTTTTATACACTTCTCAAAAAATGAAAGAAATTGGTTTTAATCTGAGTATAGCATCAAGTCAGTTAAACGTCTGGAATATTGATCTGATCGAGTAGCAGAGAGGGTTGCTAATCATTTTTGGTGTTATGAAATTATCACTAGGTGTGGGGCAACAAGGAGACAGCCCGCCAAACCACCTCCTCATCATTTCTGACTTTTTCTGCACTAGTTTTTCATTTGGCTAGAGTCAGTGTCACTACTTGTAACATGAGGCAGGTTAATCATGAGCAAAGGTCTGGAGAAGCCGTGGAAACAATACGCTTGTTCATTGTTCAGCGTGACCAGTTTGGTGGTGGGTCAGTGATTTTCTGTGGCTTATAGAGATATTAGGAAGAAAATTGTTGGACCCATTGTCAGACCCTAGACTGTGGGTGTAGTAGGTCCTGGGTTCTTACCTGTGCATGACAATGCCTCATGTGAAAATATGGAGGCAGATGCTGGAGAATCAAGGCACTGATACCACTGACTCACCCCCACACTCCCCTGACCTAAATCCAACAGAACACCTCTGGGATGCCTCCCAGATCTGGTATGAGATCCCCCAGGACACCATCCGTTGTCTCATTAGGAGCATGCCCTGACAAGGGTCGGGCATATATAAGCACATTGTGACTATACAAACTACTGCATCTGAGTACCAAGTTTTGAAAAAATGGACTAACCTTCATTTTTACACTTTGATTTCTGAGGTGTTTTTGAATTCAGTCCTCTGTAGGTTGATAAATTGAATTTCCATCAAATGACGTGGCATCCTTGCAATCATAACACTCTGTTCAGTCCATATCATTAGAGATACCCAGCATGATATATAGTACATCATCAGCTATCGTCAGCAGTCATGTTCTCAAGAACAATTTTCAAATTTACAAGTCGAGATTTTTTAAAATGTAAACATTTTCCTTCAGACTGAAGTAACTGCCTTTAATTTATTCCACACCAACAGATATGTTTTTAAAAAGTGTAGATATGCTAATTATTTACTTTATAATTCATTCTCTTGTCAGATTATAACCAGCCACAGACAGGGAAACATTTAAACTCATGACTTGAGCTTCTTCATCCCAGCGCCTGAGGAATAGCGATGACCTCCTCTGCCTACACTCACCATCCACATCATACATATATATATATATATATATATATATATATATATATATATATATATATATATACATTGCAGTGCAGATGTGGGGCAGTAACGCTGTGCGACCCTTCATGTGATGACGCATGTTGCATTCACACACATACACAGTGCACACAGAAGCACACTGGGCTTTGACGCCTACAGTAATTATGTTCTGATGAATCACTGCTATTTCGTTTAGTTATTCCCACACACTCACACACACACACACAGCACAGGATCACACATGAGTGTTTTCTGTTTCTGTGGAAAACATGATGAAGTATGAAGCAGTCATTTATAGATAGATAGATAGATAGATAGATAGATAGATAGATAGATAGATAGATAGATAGATAGATAGATAGATAGATAGATAGATAGATAGATAGATAGATAGATAGAAGAAAATGTTTGGGATGCTGATCATCAGTTCAGGCTCAGCGAGGGCACTTCAGGTAATGGCCTCTGGTAGCCTGTGTGTGTGTGTGTGTGTGTGTGTGTGTGTGTGTGTGTGTGTGTGTGTGTGTGTGTGTGTGTGTGTGTGTGTGTGAGAGAGAGAGAGAGAGAGAGAGAGAGGGAGAGAGAGAGTAATGAGTATTGGGATTCAATAATGAGTAATTGGGATTCAATAGTCTAATTATTTGTATGAGCCCACTAACAGAACCTTACGGCCTTGACTCTGTGGATGTTGTGAGTGCGTGTCCACTCACTTTGTGTTGCTTCCACATCACGGCCAGCGGTTTGACGTCGTGCTTGGCGTGTTTTCCCTCCTCCAGACACTTCATGCACACGGGAGCCTTGCAGCTGCTGCAGTACATACTGAAGTTTTCCGCTTCGTGATCCACGCATGTCGCCGGTTTCCGCGCGGTGGCGGGCGGCTGCTGACCACCGCCGCCTCCGCTAGCCCCCGCTCCTGCCGCCTTGTTTGGCGGCGGCACCAGTCGGTGCTTGGCGAGGGGACCGCGGGACGGGTGGCATCGCTGCTGGCAGGCGTTGCAGTAGTAGACGTCGCACTGCTCGCACATCACCGCCGCGTCCACTGGGTTGCGGTCGCACAGCTGGCACTTCACCGCGTTGGAAGATGAGGAGGAGGCGCCGCGGGTCTGTTGGTACCGCGCCACGATGGCCTCCAGCAGCCGGTTCCGAGGGAAACCCCGGAGCCCCCGCTCGTCCAGAGAGACGCTCCGGTGGCACAGCGGACAGGTGAGTGTGCACTGTCGGTGGGGGATCGCAGGCGGAAACACCCGCACCCCGTTTGGAGACTTGAGCTGGCACGGCGTGTAGGAGCCGTATCCGCTGTCCGTCTCGCTGTACAGACTCATCTTGTCCATGTCCAGGTAGTCGTAGTCAGAGCTGCCCGAGGCTCGGCTCTGCACCGGGGTCTCCCCCTCCGGGGTCTGGACGGTGATGTTCCGAGCGCATCCCAGGCAGACGTTGTGGGAACACGGAAGCAGGATGGGGTCCTTGAAGAGAGACCCGCAAACGGGGCATTTCAACTCTTCCTCCATCGCTTCCGTCTGTGTCGGTGGACCGCAGAAGGGAAGCTGCTTCTCCGAGAACGCTCCAGCACCGAGTGACTGGACAGCTCCCCACGCTACTTTGCGCATGCGTAAAGAGGGGCGGAGATTGTGATCCGGGTTGACTGATCGAGCTAATTTGGAGGATTTGAAACGCCACAGATTTTAGATTATCATGGTTGGTAAAGAGGATCTCTGCTCCTTTTCTCAAATTACTTTGATTTGACATATTTAAGCTAACGCTTCAGTTATGTAATTCACTTCTTTCTTCTTAATTTTGTCCACAACATTGGTTTATTTTCTAAGATTACTAGAAGAAGAATTTGATTCAATCCCTGCAATTTTGTAGTCTTTCTTTCTTTCTTTCTTTCTTTCTTTCTTTCTTTCTTTCTTTCTTTCTTTCTTTCTATTTGTTTTACCAAAAATGCAAACATTGAAATAAAAGGGGGGGGAATCGCTCCTTGAATGTGTTATAGCTGGTAAAAACTTAAACTTTCTTCATCTGAGCTTCTTTCTGCCAGTATACAAGGGCAGTAACTGCTATCATTATGTCAAATGATAATGCTGAAGCGGATCATTTATTGTGACTGCCTCTAAACTCTGCATTTGTTCTGCCTGTTAGTCTGAAACAAATCAAACGTGATAGCAGAAGTACATGCAATCAATAAAAATGGATTAAACTAAGTTTAATAGGAGTTTCCATGCAGGCTCAAAATGAATGAGGGACCATCTGAAGCCAGTTCGATCCGGTAACCTTTGTGTTTTTTCACATTAGTCTTTTGTGTTAACTAAACATTTAATTGACTAGACAGCGGGCATGACTGAAGTCCCTTGGGGAGCAAGATTAATCCGACACACTAGGACAGCTTTTCCATTTATTAGCCCAATTAGCATCCCATTACCTGGGTTTCAGATCTGCTCTGCAGTGAAATGAGAGCGGGCATCTGCACAGCCACGTTAAAGCAGAGATCTCTGCAGATGTGGAACATCCTGCAGTGTCATTGCCAAGCATAACCTTTAACTATCACCAAAGAGAACCTCACTCCAGCATAATCCATCACGGGGATATTTACTCTAAAAATAGATCTTCAGTTACACATTTGTTCTCCAAGGAAGAAAAAAAGGCAAGCACTGCATTCTTCTAACACTGCAGTCATAAAAGATTTTTTAATGTAAAATTAATCTGGGCTGAATTTCAAGAAGATGAATAACTTGCTTTAATTAGTAAAATATAAAAATCAGATTCTTTTTTGTACCACATTGGTGGGAATCATGCTATCAGACCTGGACGGTAGAGTGGAGAAGTGGTTTGTCTCACAGCAAAAAGGTTTGGGGTTTGAATCCACTATCCAATCTGCCTGAGACCTTCCTGTGTGGAATTTTCATGCCGAGTGGGTCCTCTCCGGGTACTCAGACAGGCAGTTAGTGGAGTTAGGTTGATTGGTGATTCTAAATTAGCTGTAGGGGTGAATGTGAGTGGTTGTTTCTTTGTGTCAGCCCTGCAACACCCCCGTGTTTTGCTATGTGGCAGCTGAGGCTCGAGCTTCCCTGCAATAAGTGGAAGAAGATGGATGAGTGGGTGGGAATCACCTTCATCAGTTTCAATTTATTTCCACATTTTCATGTTATCAACAGAGCTACATTAGTTTTTATATTATGTTTGTGGACATTTGACAAATTCGATTTCAGCATTTATCTCAGTTTCGTCCCCCACCAGCTCTTGAAGGAAACATCTGGCTGTTTAATTTGGACAGCAGGTTTCTGTGTCTGAAAGAAATCTGCCTGCTGCTTCAGCTCAAACTTCAGCTATCACTTATTTCAACCACAGTACAGTAACAGTCAGTAGGAATATTACACTTAGATCTCTGTAAGGAACTGTAGAGTTGAGGGTCTCTGTGGGCTGCTCACGTTAATCAACCCAGTTCATATTAGAAATCATTACTTGACCCTTTGTTAATATAAATGTTAATATAGGATTTACAGTTAAGGTTGTACTTGTCACTACAGAAGTTTGTTTCCCCCACTAAAAAGTGGGGGAAACAAATGATCTAGGTCAAAATTCTTGGTTTAATGTCAACATTTTGTGTTATTATCTCAAAATTGTAAGATAAGCAGGTCAAAATTTCACTTAATAGCTGAAATTTTGAGATCAATATCTTCGCAACACCATTTACTGAAAAAGAAGCAAACTATTATCTGTTCGTCTTGTGAACTACGTGCTTTGTATTCACTTATAGTTTGACTATTTTGAATTCCCTCAAATAATCCCACCAGCCTGATGCCTCTTCCCTAAGCTGAGGCTTTCCTCGAGCCCTCGATCACATCAGTGATTATGATGAGATGAGCTGTGAAGCAGAAAGAACAATCATGTGCTCAATCGCATCTAAAAATATCAGCTGTCATGTTTTCGTTGACTCTGTGACTGTTGGGAAACACTTTAACAGAAAGAGGAGGAACTGCTCGTCATTACGGTAGTGCCACCAGACCGGCTTTACTGCAGGAGGAAGAGCAGTCAGATTTATGTTCACTGATGTTTCTTGAACACTTTGTCACTGTTGGATTTTAGGATGTTGCCCAGAAACTAAAGTTTAACACTTAAACTGTTGAGCTGTGTTCATAAACGCTTCGACTGCCAAAACTTGATCCAAGAAGCTCAAAAACTGAGTTATAATAAAATCAACTATATTTTAATTTAATCCCCCCTAATTCTAACGGCCACAAGAGGGCAATGTAGCGTAACCCAATGATCAACTCATTTTTTTTGGTTTAATTTAGTTTACATGCCATAAGGCTTTAGTTTTGCATAACCACAGAAAAATAGATACAGCTGACATAAATCCAGCCCTTCTCTGTATCCATTAAGAAAATCAATCCTTTTTGACCTCCACTAAGTGTATCAAATAAGGTAGGATGGGGTCATATAGAAAAATCATGACTGCTCTGGCAAATACTAGTCTGAGCATGAGGATTATTAAACTACCTGCACCACACATTTCACAGTTATCAGCATGTTGAAACTGCAGAAATCTTTTGGAGGTGAACAACAGCTGCTGCCTGATGCCTTGGAGCTACAAGTTTGAAAACAGCAGACACACCTAGTATGTAGTTTAAGTCGACATCTCTATAACATGGCATTACAGAGGCATATATATTCAAATGGCTGGGGTTGTGCAGAAAAACGATTAGTCCTTTGAATCTTAATGTACTGAATAGTATTTCTTTTAATAGAGAAAGAGATTTGATTCGAACATGATCTAAAAATGGCAGCAAAGACCACAGAGGGATTTATTAATGTAGTAACTGTGAGCCTTTTCTATTGAAGCAGGCTCACACCAACTAATGTTAAATATTTGTTACATTAATCTGCTTTACATTACTATATGCTAATGGGTACCATTATTATTACCTAAACTTGTGTTTTTCACAAGACTCCCAGCAAACAGTTTTACAGTTTTACATGAAAAGTAAAACCGTTTGCTGTAAGGAAAGGTTGCTGATAGGGAGCGTTTCTTTTATGCACCATGGACAAAAAAGGAAAAGATGAAACACTGCTGAGTTATTGAGCAAACATGCCAGCCAAAATTAGAAGATGAGAAAATACACCATACCGTGTTGCACTCAGTTTCACTTAGTACAGCAAGAACAACACTTCTTTCATTTCATTTCATTTAAAAATGCCCTCGGGCATTTTTACTGTTTTACAATTCATGTTAAGATACTTTTCCCCCCCAGTGACACACCATCTGCTTCTTTTAGATGCTTTACTTTATTGTTACAATGAAAATATTATGCAGATAAATTGTATTCCTTCATAGCAGAAGTAAAATGCTTCTGTGTTGTGAATCTCTACCATGAAACCAGCACTCAGTTTTGCATCTGTGAGACAGACACCCTCTCTACTTTAATGCTTGGGCTTAAACTTTTCCTTTAGGGTTACGGTCGGTTGGACGCTGGGTGGGGGGGGCTTCCCATGATGCACTGAGCGTTTCTTCTTCACATGTCTCCTTTCACTCTCTGTGTCCTTATACACCACTACTGGATTTAATCATTACTTATTATTCATCTCTAGCTCTCTCTCCTAGTCTGCCTTTTGTCCGGTCTCTCTGCTCTTTCTTTCCCCATCACCCCCGACCAGTGGCAGCAGATGGCGCCAGAGGTTTCTTCCTGTTGAATGGGAGATTTTTCTTCCCACTGTTGCCAAGTGCTTGCTCACAGGAGGTTGTGGGATTGTTGGGGTTTCTTTCTAATATTGTAGGGTCTTTAACTTGAAACAGAAACGGCCTTGGGCCAACTGTTGTTGTGAATTAATGATATATAAATAAAACTGAATTGAATTAAACATCATCATTGATAAAATGAGGACTCTGTGCATAATGATCTTTATTCATTTCCGTGTGTTATTTTTGAATAACAGAAAACATTTAGCAGTGCATTTCACTTCAGTCATCCCTTTTAATCAAGTCCTTGTGTGCTTGTTTAGTGTCTAATAACGGTCGAATAAGTAGCCTCAAAATTAAACTTTCAAATAAAATGATCTTTAGCCATCATGGTAATTATAGTGCGTTTGTCTGATCAATAGATTCATCAGCCTCACACAATCATTGCACCTCTTTCAGAAGAGCTTAGTCTCCTTAGTTATCACGTGTCAATAATCACTGTTAATACATTATGCATTTTGAGTTTAGCTGTTGGTTATTTTTTTTATGCATGTAAAACATTTGCAAAGTTACAAAAGTTTAGGGTAATGCAGGTTATTTTCTCCCACTGCCTGGAGCACATCATTTGTGATCCAGGTTTTCATCTGTGATTTATCTGTATCAGATTAGTGCAACACCTTAGCTATTGGCTAGTCTGACCTGCCCTTAAAAAGAACAAACAGCTGCCTTGTTTCCAGTTCTGGTTGAAATGTGTGTGGGTTTCTTACTGAGTGTTGTGTCTCTATTTGTAAGGTTATGGCAAGCAAACTATTTCTCATTTTGACTGGACAGGCTGATAAATCAAAGCAGGCTGGACTTTATTTGGAGCCAGTATGAGAAAAATATTGAGAAAAAAATATTGAGAAAAAAATTCTGATGAACCACTAAAGCTAAAAACCTATAAATGATTATAATATGGGCACTTTAAGCTGTCTTATTCCAGTGCTATTGTGACTCTTTTCCGTGATGTATCCAGTGATTTCCTGTCCTGCAGCATAAAAACAACCAAAGGTGCTATGTTTATTTCTAAATTGGGAGTTGAAATTGCAAGAACAGTCATTTAGAGAGTGTGTAGGTGTTTCATGGCCACCATTCTTGCGCCTCAATTCAAGCCACAGAAGTTCCTGTCGGTCTCAGACCACGGATGTGGTGCTCTCGGGGTTGATTCGTACCGGCTTCGTGCTCTTCCTGAGGTCCTGCAGCTGCTTGGCCGGCTTCCCCACGCTCTCCTCAAACCTCCGCTCAACCACCGGCAGCACGGTGTCGTGGAGGAAGGAGGCATTCTGCATGACAAAGGTTTTCTTCTCAGGGTCCTGCTCACAGCGGAGGCTGTAGTCTACGTGCTGTACGGCCACCAGGATGATCTCCCTCAGGCTCTCCAGCAGCACCATGTGCAGCTCAGGGAAGTAGAGCTTCAGGCCTTCCTCTAAGAAGCTCATCATCTGCTTGGTGAAGGCCACGATGGTATAGCTCAGGTTCACCCAGCAGTCATCACCTGTGTACTGCTCAAAGTTAATGCCACAACTGCGCATCTCATCCTGCAGAAAGATAAATATGTTAATGTTGCAGCAGGTAAAGGAAAACAGTGATTTGTGGCAGCTTTCATATGAAATCCTCAGCATTTGTTGTAACAGAAGCTCTAAGCACACAAGCCAAAATCCCTGCCTCCAGAAATTACAACATAATTAAGCATGCAAAACCCCCAAAATATAAAATTATATAAAAAGGAGCTTTAAAGGTTCACAGTGGAAAAATTTCAACAGTTGAATCATTTAAGCAGATTAATACCAGATTATCAAAGGTTTGCTTTCTGTTACTCAATTTAGGAGGTTCTTGGTTAAAAACTAATCAACAATTGAAGAAAACAAAACACTGAGTGAGAAACCATAAGAACCAAGAGACAAAACAGAAATAATTCAGATCCACCTTAAGTTTAGCCAAAGCCTCAGGAGTCATGAGGTTCATCCTCCTCCACATCTCCTCAGAGTTTCTGTGTTTCGTGGCCTCGATGATAATATCTTTGTAGCTCTGGAGCGCTGCCTTGATGTCTTTGACCAGCAGGGACTGCAGGGTGAAGGTCAGGTCCAGGCCGATCTCGGTGAGCTGCTGACAGTGTTCTTTAGCCACTTTGACGCACTCTGCTGCTGTCGACAGGCTCTCCTTACTGTCGAACACCTAGCAACGAGCAAATAAAAAAATGTACTTTATTAAGACCAACCAACATTGTTGGTTATTTGCATATTTTAAACCATTAATACCTAAGAACACCACCGGAACACACAAATATTGCATCATGTCTCAGTAGCTTAGTATGTTTTTAGCTATAAACAATACAGAATATACAAATGATAGATGTTACATATCTTCTAATCATAGGGGACGTACCTATTACTCATTTTAGGGTTTTACCATCTGACATTCTAATTACCTGCTTGCTGAAGGCGTCCACAAACATCCTCATGGCTGATCTGGACCAGACCACGAAGGCAGAATAGCAGCCTGTGTTCCCGGCAAAGTCCATCTGAAATTCCTTGGCCGTCTCCAGCAGGCTGGTGAAGAAAATGTTGCAGAGTTTGTGGATGTAGAGCAGCGTGGCTCCTTCGATGCGAAGCTGCCGTATAGCAGTCTGCACTGCAGCAGCGCGGTTCTTCAGAAAGAGCTCACAGGCTTTGGTGGACTGGCCTGAAACACAGATGACTGTGTGATGAGACAGTACAGATGTTCATGGCAATTACATTGTATTTTTGCAAATACATGCAAACTGTGATGCATTATGGGAATCTGAGGGCCTTTATATTTATGACTGCAAATGTACAACATGTGTAGCTATTTCTCAGCTGATTCTGGTACGTTTTTAGTATATGTCTTGAAACCTATTAAGCTTAATGGGGAAAAAAAGTAAACTGGATGGCAAACTCTCCTTGAATACATAAAGAATACCTGGGAGTGTAGTGACAGGAGACAAAATGTTCTCTCTCTTTCCTTTTGATTGAGTTTTAAAATAGGTTTATACCCTACATACTCCTGCTAAAGGATAATGTTTTGCCCGAAAAAGGTCAAGTACTGAAAAATTGCAAATAAACATGTTTTTGCAAATCAGTCAGTGTGTGGGAGTCTGTTTGCAAAACTCGGGCATAATTAAAAATGGATCCACTCGAAGCTGTTCTGCACCAAAGCAAAATACAAATTTCTAAGGTTTTATAACATTCGATCATTCAAGAACAGTTCTGACAAAAAATAAATAGTAAACTATATATAAACTATCATGAGGTTAGTTCTCTTAGTGCTCTGAATAGCAAAGTTATTTTCTTAATTAAGTAGTTTGAGAATATTCACCTTGACTGAAGATGAAGGGAAAAACAGTGAATACATACAGATCACCGCAAGCACAGCTTATTTGTCTGAAAATTACACTTTAACTGCATCCAAGGTTGAACTCGGACAACATGCAATTTAAAAGTCAAGTCCATGCAAATGATGGAAGAGAATGAGCTAAACTCCCCGAATAATGAACAGTGAATTGTGGAAACCCTGTGAGAGGGCTGAGCACATCCTTACTGTGAATACACTGAATATAAAGTGAGATCATAGCAGACAGGTGTTATTTGTTTTGGTGATGTGTGCAAGCTTGTTATTTTTGATTTAAAAAAAAAAAGGACCTAGTCTGATGAGCTGGGAAACAGCCCGCCGGGTTGCTTTAGGACCGCCACGAAGTGACCGATCTGGAGACAACTCAAACACCAGGACCTCTGTCAGCTGCCGCACACGTTCATCCACCTTCCCCCTAAGCTCTTTAACCTTCGGGGTGACAGGCTGATCTCTGAGATACTCGTTGAGCTTGTCCAGCAGGTCAACAGCACCCTCGAAGTCTCTCTGGGCAATGCACACATCCAGATCCTCTGGCAGCTCCTGGATCCACTCAAGGCTAAGATTCACGCTCTCCTCACCATCAACCGTGTCTTCATCATCATCCATATCAAAAGGATTGGTGGATACCTCAGCTCTAACGGGAGAAGTGGGGACCTCCTCCTCCTTCTTATGTCTGTCTTTGGAGACTTTGTTTTTCTTGGTTTCATCTAGGATCTCCAACCACTCTTTCTTAACTTTGCTGTTCTCTGCCTGGAAGATGCGGCTGTCTGGAAACATCAGGATCTTGAACATGTCCTTCATTGGAGGGTTGTCTTTTACATTAACCACAGCAAAGCTCTCCAGGTCATACAGAGCGTTGTATTTATACTTAACCGTGCCACGGCGGTTAGGCAGCCAGGTGGCAATCAGCAGACAGTCATTCATCAGGAAAGCGTGCACCTTCTGAATGGGGGACATGTTGTCAACATCAAACTCTGCAAGGTCCCCATTGTAGATAAGGTGCCTGCCTGGGGTGTCCATGATGTTTTTAACCCCTTCCACTTTCTCCAGCAGTGAGGTGAGGGTCCTCTGCTTCACCTCCTCAGTCTCTTTGGGAAAAGCTGCCTGCATCTCTTTAGACGTCTCATCCTTATCTGTGGACAGCAGGGCCTGAGTGATACTCTCCATGATGCTCTTCTGTTCAGTCAGGATGTGGCTCAGCTGGTACATTTCGCTCTCCAGATAGGAAATCTCTTTGGCTGTTTCGATGAACTGTCTGTAGTTCTTGTAAACATTTTTCTTCAGATTTTGAGCCGTTTCGTCGGCAAGGTTTTGGATTTTTTGTCGGTGCTCCTGCAAATCCCTGTCGCCATCGGACTGCTGTGACAGCTGCTTGACATAATTTTGCGGGTCGAAATTGGGCGATTCGAGCTGCTTCCGTAGTCGGTTCCCCGTTTCCGACATCTTTTGCCGTGTAACTGTTTACTTATTGAGATAAATTGTTGAGAAAATGTAGAAAAAACTGGACAGAGAAACAGTTCATCGAGGCTCCTTCGTTCATATCCGCTTGTAGCCTAAACAGGAAGTTGACACCCTGGAACGTCACGGGATACAAAAAAATAATAAAACAATAAAAAAAAATCTAAATGATGATTGGTCGTTCATAATGGGTCTTATATTTATTTTTTAATATAATTTAACATATGTTAATGATTTATATTAGAAAGCCGTGTTGCTTTTATTTATTTAACTGGCGGAAACTACTTGAAATGAACAACACTACAGTTCCCATAATCCATTGCAAAGACGTTTCCTGACTACATAATCGAGTTTATGGTAGTTAGGCAAAACTAAACCGGATATAGCATTTTATGATTGAAAGAATGTTCCATTTTTGAAAAAAAATATTAGTAGATGCTACAGAACGCATATGCAGATAGTTTGATATTTTAAACTTATACATCAAAACAAAAAAGAAAATAGCCATATTGAACACAGGCTTTTACTTAAAACTTACTTAGTCGTTTAAAACTACTTAGTTGTTTTACTTTGAAACCCGTACCGGAATTTATTTTGTCCTATTGTGACAGACTTGACACACGGATCTTCGCACTAGCTTTGGTCTGACGGTTAGTAATATGAAAATGTCACTGAAAATTTCATGACAGAAGTTACATGACAGAAAGTATTTGGACGTATTGGTAATCTGTCAGACTACATTTTGGGACGACGTAATGCTACCGCCTGTTTGAGACCTGTACAAACTGCATTAGCTAGTTGGCGCTGACAAGCTAACTAAAAACAAATAACATAACAACAAATATCATCAAAACAACCACAAAACTTTTCTCTCTTGTCATGGATGAGGATTTCCTGCTCGCTATTCGGCTGCAGGAGCAGTTTGATCAGGAATACCAGGCTTTATTATCTTCATCAAGTGGTACTGTAGATGATACTTTCGGGCAGAGCAGTAAGAAACGGAGAGTGGAGGTAGCTGGAGGTGGTAGCGATGTTGTTCCCTACTGGAAACCGAATCCCCAGCTTGAGAGGCCAATGTCCATTGTGGACGAGTCCTGGGAGATGCTTGACCCTAACCCCGACGTCAGGGCTATGTTTCTGGAGTTCAATGACATGTTCTTCTGGGGTAAACTTAGCGGTGTGGAGGTGAAGTGGAGCTCGAGAATGACGTTGTAAGTCATGCATGTTTTTGTTCTTGTTAACTCCCACAAAGTTGTCTACACAATAACACCTTTGATTTTTGTGCGGGATTTGGTTTTGCATGTCTGTAATGTGTCCTGCTCCTCTTGTTTTTTTCCCTCTTAGGTGTGCTGGAGTTTGTTCTTATGAGGGTCGAGGTGGACTGTGTTCAATCAGGCTGAGTGAGCCTCTGCTGAAGCTTAGACCCAGAAAAGACCTGGTAGAGGTGAGGTCGACCTGAACACCATTCACATCAGAAACACTGGGAAAGGGCTTGTTGTAGGGGATGAAATTTATACAACTATCATTTTACCTTCCTAACCCCAGCAGTGAATGTGTGACAGTGTGATAGATTAGAGCTTGTAATCCTTGTAAAAGAGGACAATTTTCATGTTCTTAATCAGTTTATTTTTCCCTGGTTGCCACAGACCCTTCTCCATGAAATGATTCACGCGCTCCTGTTTGTGACACAAAATAACCGGGACAGAGATGGCCACGGACCTGAGTTCTGCAAACACATGAACCGGATCAACAAAGCCAGTGGGACCAAGATCACTGTAAGTTTATGTTCTTGAGCATTGAACTGGTAGTCCCATAAGAGACATTTTCAAACTTATTCTGTTTTGTGGACCACGTATACATACAAACCTTCAAATTTACAGTTGTATTCAGAAGTTTACATATAGTCATCATGGGCTTGAATGTCATGGGAATTTGGGGCTTTTAATGATTTGTTTGAACTGCTGTTCAGGGTGCAATGATTGAACAGCAAAGTAATCAAGAAACATTTGAATTCATTTAGGATTTTCTCTAATCCACACTGGATCAAAACTAACTGCATATAGGCCCAAATCTAAACATACAATCCCACTCGTATTTGGTTAAATGTTCCTTAGCAATTTGCACCCTGAACAGATGTTTTTGGTAGCCATTAACAAGCTTCTGGTGTAATTCTGGCTGGATATTTGATCACTCCTGTTGGCATTTAAAACTCACTTCCTCTCATCTCAGGATGATAGTTTGGGTCTTTTTCCAGACCCTGCCAAAGCAGTGACACATCCAAAGTTGTGAAAATCTAAGATGGAGAATTATCTAAGTGTCTTGGCCTTTCGTATTGCTCTGAGTATTGGTCAGTCCAGCGAGTCCTGGCAAAGAAAAATTACCATTTGGAGCGAATCGTGATCACTAACAAGAAGTTAGTACATTTATTAAAAGTTAAAAGACATTGTAGAACCTCCACCAGCAATTATTAAAATATTTAAGTGAATGCATTTATATATTTCAGCCTGACACTGTGGATTAGAGGAAATCCAAAATAAATTCAAACTTTGACATCCACTTCTTGTTTTTGAATGCTGTACCATTATTCTATCCTGAAGAGACAACAGAAATCAGTAAAAGCTCAAAATTACATGGCATTCATGTCTTCATTAATTTTCATGCTGGATTTTTATTTTAGAAAACCTTCAATTGTTAATGCTTCTACAGCAATTTTTTGTAAACCCATTCATTGGGGTGGCTGTAGCTCAGGAGGTAGAGCAGGTCACTGCTGATTGGAAGGTTGGTGGTTCGATCCCTGCCTCCTCCAGTCTGCATGTCAAGTATCCTTGGGCAAGACACTTACCCCAAGTTGCTCCCATCGGAATCTCAGTATAGAGATGGTGCTTGTGAGAATGGGGGTGAATGTGGCATGTTGTATAGAGCACTTTGAGTACTCCGGGAGAGTAGAAAAGCTGTAAGAATCAGTCAATTTACCAGTCTATTGGGCTTGATTGGTCATGTTTGGCATCCATGCCCATTTTCATAAACTTATGTCTTCCCATCTTTCCTTTCTTTCATCAGATCTACCACAGCTTCCACGATGAGGTTGATGTGTACCGGCAGCACTGGTGGCGGTGTGATGGGCCCTGCCAGAAGCGTAAACCCTACTTTGGCTACGTGAAGAGGGCCATGAATAGAGCTCCTTCTTCTCTGGACCCTTGGTGGGAGGATCACCAGAGAACATGTGGTGGCACGTACACCAAAATCAAGGAGCCTGAAGGATATGGCAAAAAATGCAAAAAAACCAGCAAGACCTCAGAGAAGAAGGCCACAGGAAGTGGCAAGCCTTCAAGTACGACTACAGGTAACATGCCCGTACACGCCTGTGTATTAAGCTTTAAAACATTGTACCAACAAACAAGAAAATCTTGTTCATATTTCAAACATTTTAAACCTCAATGAAAAATGTTCTTAATTTTCTGTGACAGCCTCAAAACAACAGTCATGTCATGCTTTGATGCCTGACCGCTTTTAACCGTGAATAGATTGTTTCCACTGAGTAACTTGAGCATGTAAAATCAATTTAAATCAAATGACCCCCTGCTACAGAACATGCAAGAAATATAAAGAATGGTATTTACTGAATTGGCCCCTCAGAGACTCTAGGCTTACCCACTGGACAGCTTTGGAAACATTAAGTCTGTAATTACTACACAATTGATAATAATAATAATAATAATAATAATAGTAATAATAATAATATTATTAACTTCTTTACACTTTCAGAAAAAGGAGTTTCACTGGTTAGGCCCACTTAAGATCAAAGTGGACTGTATGTGGTCCATAGTGTAAAAGGAGTATGACACCCCTGATTTAGAGCATCTAAATGAACTGACTTTATTGTCAGAAACTCTGGTCTTGTATATAAAAAGATATAATATAAGAACTGAAATTAAAGAAAAAGCAAACCACGTCCACTTGAACTAAGTTACTGGATTTAAATACATTGCATGGCTGACTCTAAATTGTATCATTTCCTGTCCCAGGTTCTGGATCACAGGACATAAGGAACATCATCCCATTTAGTGGGAAAGGCTTCATCCTTGGGGGGAAGTCTCAGGACTCAACGTCTTCCTTGCCATCTCCCAGGCCACCACTTCCTGTTGTGAAAACACCATTGTCCAACCCTGTCCCCTCCCCAAAGAAGTTCTTCACGCCATCGTCCCCGACTAAAAGTGTCTCCTCTCCTGTTCACTCTAACAAGACCAATGGGATTTCCAACACTTTTACCTCAGTCAGACCATCCACTTCCATGGGGAAAAAGCCACCTGTAAAGAGGTCTGTCGGCAACGCGAGCCACTTTGTCAGCATAAACGGTTCACCAGTGAAAATGCCAAAATCCCAGAGCAGTAGTAGCAGCCAAGGAGGAGATAAGATCAAACAGAGTTCCATTGACGACCTTTTTAATAGCACAAGCCTCAGGAAGTCAGAGACCAAAAGAGACTCACTGACATCACCAAAGTCTTCCACAAATGCTGCTTCTGCCTCCTCTATATTTCAAAAACAACAAAATAATCATTTGACTTCCTCTCCCAGCACGCCCAGTCCCAGCCCTGACATAACAAACCATTCCAAGGTCTCATCTGTAGTTACAACCGGATCCCAGGGTAGCACTTCAAGACCTGTACAGTCCAAGTATTTTACTAATTCTGACAGTGACAGCACATCAGCGGCTGTGGGTAGGAATCAGACGCCAAGAAAGAGGGCGTGGGATGACCGCAGCAGCTCTGCCAGCATCTTTGACTTCTTCCAGAAGACCTTAGGCAGCGATTCAGCAACATCGAAGGAATCAATTAAGGCAAAATCACCAGCAGTGCTGCAGAGAACTACCAGTGCCACCACCACACCCTCCTCTTCTGCTTCTCTGCAGTCCTCAGCAGGACTGCACAGTGTTGCCTCCTCTTCTTCATCCTCCTCGTCCTTTGCAGTGATGGTCTGTTGTCCAGTGTGCCAAGCAAAGATCCAGGAGTCAAAGATCAATGAGCATCTTGATTCCTGCCTCTCTTGAATAAGGAGGTGATAACTTTTAGAAAGTCAGAATAAGTTTGATGTTGCACTAAAACTTCTTAACTTTGGATGTTCAATAAAATTTTATCCTTGTTTGTTCAGTAAGACGTGGCATAGTGATTTTAATGATTTTGACTATTTAAAGAATGACATTCTCCTACTTTCTATCACACTATGATTACTTCTGCGATTTCACTGCATGTCTTTATGTCTGCTGTAACAAAATTCCTCACTGAACTGGACTGCATTAGAAAACTATGACAGCAGTGTTTTGCGGAAGAACGTCAGTGTGATATTACCGGTTATGGTTTGAATTCAGAAACCGTTTTGTCTTAGCCTGCAAAACCTATTTTTGTCTCCTCTGGAAGTGGATATTATTGATTTGTGGTTCCTGCAGTGGGATGTACCCCCACCCCCCAAACCTCAGGTCTGCATCTGCTGCCCTTCAGACAACAGGAGACGCCATCTGATCTCTGCTGATCTGATCTGTAGGAGTCAGGTTTCGCACTTACTAGCTATTTATTTCTGCAGGTCATCACATTTGCACTGCACCCAGCCTGCGGGGTCAGGTGGTGCAAGGACATTTGAATTTACTCAGTAAAACACTTCACCAGTGATATCCTCAGTACAAGAAATACTTGGATGACTAAAACATTACAGATTTCTACCTGAATATTTTATTCATATTTGGGTTTTAATTGCCAAATAAAATATTTTTATTGGTCTGTTTGACTGAATATTTCAGTGTGGAGTGAATTCAATGCCAGTATTCAACGGTTGTCTTGTGTAATGATTAAATATCCAGAAGAAAGTGGTAAAAATCTAAACTTGGTACCCTTTGAGCTAAATGCTTATCAGGTATTTGCTGTGCTTTTAGCACTGTGCTAACATATACTGATTAGCAGTAAACAATACAGATGAGGTGTGATGTATTATTTGCTTGATGATCAAGTGATGAGAAGACTAGATTAGTGTCTAGACTTAACCCTGTATTTGGACATTGACTATAAAATGCAGTCAATTTCTTTATGAATTTTCAAGATTTTTCAGTGAAAACAAGAAAAGAAAAGTTTAATCATGTTAAGGTAGCAGAAACATAAACCAAACCTTACAGGCTTCCCCACAGAAACCACTGAAGACCAATTTATGTGTCCACAAGTCAATATTTAATCAAGCATGTCTTAGAGTAAATCATAGATTTGGGCGACCGTGGCTCAGGGGGTTGGGAATCGCATCTGTAACCAGAAGGTCGCCGATTCGATCCCTGGGCTCTCTGTCCTGGTCGTTGTGTCCCTGGGCAAGACACTTTACCCTACTTGCCTACCGGTGTTGGCCAGAGGGGCCGATGGCGCGATATGGCAGCCTCGCTTCTGTCAGTCTGCCCCAGGGCAGCTGTGGCTACAACTGTAGCTGCCTCCACCAGTGTATGAATGTGAGAGTGAATGGCTAGTGGTATTGTAAAGCGCTTTGGGTGCCTTGAAAAGCGCTATATAAATCCAATCCATTATAGATTTAACCTGATAGTGGTTTCCTCAGCCTACATCAGACAAATGTCCTTTTGACCATTATTATATTAAGATCGCCAGCAAAAATGTTTTAGTTTTGTAAGACTAACATTATTTACTTAAATGCAGTTTACTTCAGATCACTTTAACCATCTGATCAAAAGTACTCTGGATAGTTTGGGTTTTTTTTAAATAGCACAAACGCTTTAGTCATACTCAAGAGAGAGAACGGGAGACAGACAAGTGGGTGTAGCAGAGCTGGTGGGTAAGCAGAAAGACGGAGAAGAGGATGAGGGCAGAGGTCAGGCAGCGTGAGGCCAGCTGCTGATCATGACTACGCCCTCCTGTTCCTGCAGGAAAGACTGGAGCAATGCCAGGGGCGTCAACAAAGCATGTCGGCAGCAGCATGTCAATTACCTCAGTCTGCTGCTGCAGCTTTAATTGCCATCTGGCTCCACAGGCACAGAGGAAATACTGTTGGGAAAAAGGCAAGGGTGGATTTTTATATTTGATTCTCAAAAAACTACTACGCTTAAATATCTAAAATCTTGTACTTGAATGCACAACAGCTTCTACTGAAAAATACGGTAAACTCTATTCATTGGGGTGACGTTTGTTATTGCCAAATTACAGCTGACACTAAAAACACCACTGAAGATGCAACTCTATGCTTTTAGCTATGTAAAAATGATAAAGAAAATATACAGTAGTTCAAACCAGACCAGCCAACCAGAATCAAGAAGAAAGGCAATTTAAGCAACTTTGGATGTGGTGCCAGATGGTCTGGTCTGAGTAATTCAGAAACTGTTTATTTACTGGGATTTTCCCACACAACCATCTCAAGAGTTTATAGAGAATGGCTAGAAAAAGAGAAAAGTTGCAGTGGCAGAAATGCTTTGTTGATAACAGACATAAAAGGAACATGATTCAAGCTGATGTGAAGGCAAGATTATCTCAAATATGTTGTTTCAACCAAGATATGCAGAAAAGCATCTGTGAACATGCAAGACATCCAACTTTGAGTGGTGACAGTAACAAAAAACCACACTGTGCACCACTCACGTCAGCTAAGACATGAGTCTTAGGTGACATAAGTGGCACAAGTTCACCAACAGAGGACAGGAAAAACATTGCCGGTTCTGATGAGACTTGGTTTCTGCTGTAAGATTCAGATGGTAAGGTCAGAATTTGGCATAAACAACATGAAATCGTGGCTCAATCCTACTTTCAGACTGCTTCTGGTAATGTAAAGGCGTGGGCAAATTCTGGGCGCATGACGCCTATTTCCAGCAGGATAACATCAAATGGCCTGGAATCTGATGTGGCAGAATGGGAGATCTGCAGCATGGACGTACACCTGACAAACCCGGAGCAACTCTGACACTATCGTGTCAATATGGACCAAAATCTCAGAGGAACGTTTCGGGCACCTTGTTGAATCTGTGCCACGAAGAATCAAAGCAGTTCTAAAGACAAAAGAGGGTCCGACCCAGAACTAGCAAGGTGTACCCAATAAGGTTAAGGTGATCTAATACTTGCTTACAGTCCTTTCAGCACTGTCTTGTTTTCTTCTTAAATCCTTCTTAAATATGATTCTTTGAGTGTTTATATATAATGAAAATCTACTGATATATACAAATATCAGGATCTTTTACATTGAACTCAAAAAAAACAGAAGCGTGCAAATGTTACAACCCATAAATACACGAAACTATACAACAGTTTTAGCTGCTTGTATATACTGCTGGTTTAAAGACACTTTTGGAATTTGGTCTGATTTTTAAGTTTGTTTTATTTTATCCTTAAAAGTGGATTTGCCAACTGCAGTGTAGGGGTTATGGAAGATCTGAAAGCAGCACTAAGAAGTCATATTAGATTCACTGTTTCCTGTCTTCGTTAGAACAGAAAGAGGCTGTTTAATCACTCTAGCAGCTCCAGAACAGGACGATGAAGTGTAAACAAAGCTCAGCTGTGGTATTATCCGACCAGCCTTTGAGTTTTTTATTGCTATTTATTGCTAATGTGGCTTCCAAACTTTTTATAATTGTGTGTGTTGTGTGTGTGTGTTTAATTTATAATACCACTGTGTAGAATATTGCCACTGCAGTTACTGTAATTCGGTCTGATTCCATTCCCGTTTGTCACAGGGAGGAAACAGTCACCCCCGTCCACCGCAGAGGGCCTCTGAGCAGAGGAAAAATCCATGACAGCAGTTGTTAGTCCAGGCCAGCCCTCTTTCCTGAACTTCTGTACATTGACACGCTATAGGGAGCTGAATTCCTGCAAACACACCCCCACACACACGCACACTATTTCCTTTCAGGTCTGCATTTTCTCCCTGACAGTGATGCATTCCAGACAAGCTCCAAGTTCAGTGCAATGTCACCCTGTTGGCTGCTGTTTGTTTAAGAGCTATTGTTTCATGTAGAGGTGCAAGTAATCCCTCTGCAGAAATCAAATCTGTTTAAACTTACTCTTGAACTGCTGTTTTAACAGCTTTTGCCATTTCATCAACTGTCACTTAGAACTTCTGTGGTTAAAAATATTTCATAATCTCAGCAGTGACAGCTTCTCCAATGTTCTGAAATGTACCTGTTTCCGAGTTAAATACACTCTTTTAATATATTTCTATTCTTCATGATGCTAAATCTTTCTAGTGTAGGGACACATGAGTATCTTAATAAGTTAATTTCTTAATGTTTTCATATATATCGCATACATTAATATATAATATATATATTGTATTGTATACCTATACTGACTGCTCGGTCTAGCAGGCGCAAAACACCAGCAAAACACCAGGTAGACCGAGCAGTCAGCTAAGACTGCAAGACTAGGCTGACCAAGCTGTGTACTCTAAGTACAAGATCCATAGGGTTCTGGGGTCTATCACACCAGGCAAGACCCCAGGTGCAAGCAGTGTAAAGATGCCCCTGAGACAATTCAGCACATAACAGAAGGATGCAAAATGATAGCAGCCAGGGCATACATGGAACACCATTACCAAGTGGCCGGCATACCCTTGGCATAGTGTGCCGAGTGTGGCCTGGAAGTCCCGAGGTCAAAGTGGGCGACACCCCCTAGGGTGGTGGAGAATGACCGAGCTAAGATCCTGTAGGACTTCCAGATATAGAAAGACAAAATGGTAATGGCTATAGTGGTGACAGAGAAGCGGAGGAAGACGGCCGTAGTAATCGATGTAGTGATACAGAATGACAGCAACATCAGGTAGAAGGAACACAAGAAACTTGAGAAATACCAAGGGGTCAGAAAAGATGTGGAGGGTGAAGGTAACTGTGGTCCCAGTGGTAATCGGAGCACTAGGTGCAGTGACTCCCAAGCCTTGCGAGTGGCTCCAGCAGATCCCGGGAACAACATCACAGATCTCTGTCCAGAAGAGTGCAGTCCTGGGAATGACTAAGATACTGTGCAGGACCCTCAAGCTTGAGGAATAGACTGCCATATACCTCTCTCTCTGTGTGTGTGTGTGTGTGTGTGTGTGTGTGTGTGTGTGTGTGTGTGTGTGTGTGTGTGTGTGTGCATGAAATGTATGTGTTCGTTAAGCTTAACTAATTTCCTCAATAACAGTTGTTTTAGCGATTTATTGCATAATATCTCGTATAGACACAGACCGATATACAAAATGCTTAAAATCTACAAAGAAAAATACAACTGAAAATTTTGAGGGAAAAAAGAAACAGAATAAAGCTCCTTTGGTAGCTTTTGTACTGCCAGCAGTGAGCTCAACATAAGCTGATATCTTTAGACCATTATTAGCTGGATCCAGTAAATGACGCAAACTCATTGTGCTTTTCGAAAGGCAGATTAACACCACCCTGCTAGGGTTACATGCCTCCCTAGGGGGTTGCAATCATATGCCTAATCCTTTGATCTCAAGAGGTAGTGATGATGATGATGGTGCTGCTGCTGGTGGTGGGAGCTTATAGAGGGACCTGTCTGGACCCTGGACAAAACAGATTGTCCTTGATTGGTCTAAAAGGCTAAACTGTACAGCTGTGAACGATCAGCTGATGGCTAATTGTTGTAAGAGCAGGGTTTCGGGGAGGAGAACAATGAGGACAAGGTTTTCACAAAGACATCCTGTGTTGTCTCAAAGTTATTAAATATGAATATACAAATATGAAGCCTGATTTAATGGCTCTTAGCTTTCTTATAGCCTCAGTTTCCTGTTCTTAGCTGACAGTAGTGGCACTTGGTGTGGTCTTCTGCTACTGTAGCTCACCTGCTTCAAAAATTTGACATATTGTACATTCAGAGATGCTCTTCTGCATACTTTGATTGTAAGAAGTAATTAATGGAGTTTGAGTTGCTGTCTTTCTATGAGCTCCGTTCAGCTTATCTATGCTCCTCAGACTTTGACATCAATAAGACAGTTTCACTCAGAGAACTGCAGCTCACTGGACATTTTTCTTTTTCGGAGATGGTTGTGAGGGAAAATACCAGTAAACAGGCAGTTTCTGAAAAACCCAGACCAGCCTGTCTGACACCAATAACCATTCCACATCCAAAGTTACTTAAATTGCTTTTCTCACACATTATGATGCTTTATTTAGTCAGCTTTAATCTGTCACATTTTAACAAGGATGTATGAATATTAGAAGGATCTAAAAATTGTGTTTGTTTACTTATTTGTTCCCATTCTCCTGGTTATTTTTAATGATGTCCTCCATGCAGGGCTTAATATACCGGGAGTAGCGAATTCATATAGGTCTTTCATCTTACCTCGGCTACTAAATGTTATATGTTATAAACTAACATAAGGCTGATATCAGTCATTGTCACAAAACTTGAAGCAGAAAATATTTCTAAAAAATGTTTAATCTAAAGTAACTGTCGGGTCTATCAAAATACTTTCAAATTTAGCATACTTTGAATAGTTTTGAAAGTAAATGTGTAGCAGAACGTTAGAACCTCATATATATTCAATTTCTGTGCTATACAACGTGCCAAGAGAAGCACAAGTTATCATAAAATCAGCATTTTCGGGGGGGCACTTGCAAGCAAGTAAGTTCATGCACAATTAAGACCCTTACTGAGTCTCATAAGGGCATTTAACACTTTTAATGGTTATTATAAGAAGCACATTAGCAGAAGTAGAGAAAAGAATCTTAAGATTTCATTAATTTCAGTACAGCGAATAGGAATACAGGGCTTCAGGCTTCATCCATCTGCCTGTGTGTGTGTGTGTGTGTGTGTGTGTGTGTGTGTGTGTGTGTGTGTGTGTGTGTGTGTGTGTGTGTGTGTGTGTGTGTGTGTGGCACAGCACATGCTTCTTTCTTTCTTTCCGAGGAGCGTGTGTGATGCTTTTGTGCTGATTTCATGGTTATTGTTGTGTTATTGTTGTGATCGGGCTGCAGGCTGGGGGGTGGAAGTAAGGCCCACCATCTGTCCTTTATTCGCACTATTGTCTTTCACACACATTACTATCACGACCTTCAACCCCTCTGCCTACAATAGGTCACCTGGACACACTCTTCAAATAAACCAACGAGCAAACATTAAAGTTTAATGCTAAAAGAAAATTTGGAGTAGACATATTTACACACAATGTGTGATTTCTTTTTAAGTGTAGAAGCAATTTTTTACATATGTGAAATTTCTAAGATTTTTTTTTCAAATTCAGGGGTAAGCAGTTGTTCAGTATTTTTAATATAATCGCGCAATTTGTTGTATTAGAGTAGATTGTGTACAAGTGTACATTTAAATGCCATCTCATCTCTTGTCTGTTTAAATTGTATTCTTTGTATCTGTTCAAAGATCTGTTCAATAAGATACACGATTTCCTATAAATATATGTGTTTTAAATAAAAGTCTGCATGTTTTATGCATATATGTGTTGGCAGGGAAACGCCCAGCAGCCACTGTGTTAAAGGACAGGAAGCGGATTTTACTCTTCGGCCACGATCCGAGTTTGGACACTTTACAAGAATCACCAAAACATAACCAGAAGTTCTTTTCAAAGTAAAAGCCGGGGGACGTCGTATAGAAGTTTAATAGAATAGAAGAATGGAATCTCCTTCCACTGTCATCGGACATGTACAACGAAATTCTGGTAACGCCACACCAACTGTTCAAGGATTAAAAATATCAATTGTATGACAGCAAGAATAAATAGCAGACCAGAGGAGTATATACAAACAAGATGAATATATACAAAACTGGAAGGCATAAAATAGAGAGGCACACATTAGAGGACATGGTTGCAAAGTGCTTGAAAGTAGTGCAATGGAGAAATGGAGAAAATACCCATATGATTGTAATAGGATCTCTAAGAACAGCATTTAAATTTTGATTATTGTTCCATGTTTTTATTTTTTTCAGTGCATGTGTTCTGTTGAGTTGTATGTTTGTAAAAGAAATACTTGCAGGAGTGATTTATTTTCTTGAGAATGGTATAAGATGTTATAATTATGATCCTAATTTATAACATAAGGGATACATCGTAATAAAAAAAAGAGTTGTGAGATGCAAAGCATCCACCTGTGGGAGAATTCTGCAACAGAAAAAAGGTAGTACAAATATAATTTCTAGGAAAAGAAAGGCTTCTATTAATCCTGGTTCGAAGCAGGATAGCATGGTGGTGCAGTGGATAGCACATTTCAGATATGTGGTTGACTCTTAAAGCCAGCTGCGAGTTTGCATGCTCTCCTTGTGCCTAGCTTGTATTATCCAAGTGGTCTCCTCCCAAAGCATCAAAACATGCTTTTCATGTTAAATGATGTTTCTAGATCTATCAGCATCTAAAGGTTAAACCCTACAATGGACTGGCGATCTGGGATGAGAACGTGTTGCACCCAGTGACAGCTGGTATGGGTTCCAGCCCTTCTGCAACCCTGAATTGGATAAGTGAGCAAGAAGATGGATGGATATTACAAGGCAGAGTTTTCACGCTTCTCCTTATAATATTACGGGCAGAAAAAAGCCAGTATGCTTTAGCAATTATTGTTTCTGTTATTTTTGTTTTTCTCTCTTCCCACGTTCATCACACTTTTTTTAAGCTGATGTGCTTTTATTTTGACGATCATACCGGAATTCCAGCGGCTTCACTCGGGATAACTGAACGTGGCGTCGTTGGCTGCCCTGGGGTGAGAAAAGCACGGCTGTTGCTCGGTTTGTTCAGTGTGGGAGACTGCTGTGTGATAACAGTGTTTGTGGCGTCTTTGAACTGAAAAAAACAGGACTTTATAGACACTAGCTCTCCCCGCTTCGTAACACATAAGACGATGAATGGTAAGTCAACGAACGGCACGCTGGGGGGAATGGCCTGCATCGAGGGTCTACCGCCGCTGCCGAAGAGCCTGAGCGGGTTGCTGAACTCAAGCGGCGGCTCCTGGAGAGAAATGGAGAGGATGTACGTGAAGAAAACCATGATCCAGGACGACCTGAGCAGAGGCAGGAACAATGCCGATAACCTGCTGGCCAACAAGCCGGCCAACCTCGATGCAGCACTGGCTCTGCTGCGAAAAGAGATGGTAACATTTTCAGAGTGTTTTCCTTTATTTGTCGACAGGAAAGTGGTCCGTTTACCACTGCTGGTTTAATCCTAGCACGATTAATTCACAACCATTCAACCAAAATCCCTAAAGAAACTGCAGAAGTTTTCTTTTTTCGGCTTTTGGACAAACTTGTGCGCATTTTAGCTGAGAAATTAAGACTTTTTGAAAACAATAGTCTTTTGATTGATTCGGCATACAAAATTAACCCGTTCTGCATTATATAAATAAATTATGAAGTTAAAAATATTGATTTCGATTTTTGCTATAGTATGTCCTGTCTGTTTGGGATTTTTGTTCAGTGAACATACAAATTATGATCACTGTCCTTTGTTATCACTTCTGTTAAGTGTGTTTTCTCCTTGCTCTGTTTATTAAAGACTCGCTAGTTAATTAACTTAACATGCCACCCAACCACCTAGAAGCACTTGAGGATAAAAACGAGATTTTTTTTTTAAAATGGACTCTGGTGTTAATAACAGCCTATATAAGAAGAAGGAAAAAAGGGGATCAGGAACAGCTTTGCATTGGATGAGACAAATTAAGCCATTAGGCTTGTGCTGATTTGGATTCTAAGCTCATTTTAATACCTTTTAGCTTCAGTATAAAAGTTTCTATTGTGACATACAGAAACCAACACAAAATCCTTCAGTGAACTAATACCTGCTATCACATTTGCAGAGATGTAATCAGAGTGAAACTCTTACTGCACACTGTTTTACACTCCCTTGCCAGCAGCAAGGATTTTCATACCATGACCAGACCAGATTTCATTATTGAGGTAGATTCCCAGCAATCTTGGTTAATGCTTAACAATAGCTTGTTTTCTTATGTGAAGTCACGTAGCTGAAAGAGGTTAAACTGCTGCTGAAACTCTAGGCATTTGGATTTATTTATTTTTTTTCCTAAAGCTTTCTTTCCTAAATCCCACTGACTCTTTATGTCCTTTAGCCTTGGCAGAGCAGGTGTTAGCCTTATTGCTTTGCTGCTGTTAATGTATTACTGTGGGGTTGTTGTAGTTAATAAGTTGTCAGTGTCCTATATTTTTAAAGACTATAAGCTTGTCCCTGTGCAGTTTTAAAGAGCACAGTGTTTGGTGTACGTTTTAGCTGCCTGTGATATGCTTGACCACTGAGTGTGCCGTGACTCTAAGTTCAAACTGCACTGTCAGCTCAGCCGTGAGGTCAGCAGCAAAAATGCCCTTTACACACCATCATCGTGGCCTTGACACACCGATGTCACAGAGTCAGCTGAGGCCACAGGCGAGGATTATTTTTATTACTTTCTTCTCTTTTTGTTTCTTTGTTAGAGGTTAAATTCAGTGACTGTTTGGGTATTTTACTTGAATAATTCCTTTACAGTCACTCTTTTGTTGCTTATCTTTCTGTTTATGTGCTAAACGGTTGAGAAATAAATCAGATTTTCACTAATGCCAAGTTATTAAGGTGATTTGCCAGACAGATGTTTTTGGAGCTAAAACAATGAATTCATTCATCTATATTTAAAAAATAAATTGGCTATAAAATTGCCGGTAAAAGCCCCACAGGCCCATTTAATAATAAAATGGGCCTGTGGGAACCCTGGAAGATTTACTTCCTGTAGAAAGACTGAGCTTTTATTTGTAGGCAATATTGGCCACTGAAGGATGGTTGGAGAGTTTAAGTGGTGCAACTGGTGTAAATTTCATCATTTAAAGGAAAACTTGCTAGGCTCCATGTTTGTGTCCTTACACCCAGTTTGTTGTGGCACTACACTATAAGGGCACCTGCTATGCATATGTCCGTGAAGTAATTTAGAAAATGAAAGCAGAGCCGCTTGTTCGTGGTTCCTGTAGCTGTTTGTGTTCATGTCAAGCGATTATAATCCCAGGTTATTAGACAAAATGACACGTTTAAAAATTTGTAGAACATTATCTCTGGGTTTCTTAATTATTAAACTGTGAACATTTAAAAAGGCAACAAGCTGCTGAAAAATGATCTAATAAGCTAATGAGTTAGCTGCAGCTGTACTTCCCCGGGTTTTTTTTTTTTTTTTAAATGCTAATCCCTATACTGCCCCCTGCAGGTGGGGTTGCGTCAGCAGGACATGTCCCTGCTGTGCCAGCTGTGGTCGCTCCACGAGTCCATCCAGGAGTACAAGGGGAGCTGCCAGGACCTTAGCGCAGCCTCCAGCCTCAGCATGATGGAGAATGGCTACTTTGACGAGGATGACGAGTATTACCCGGAGCCTGGTTCCACTCCCACCGGGGAACAGCCGGATGGAGACATTGGAGATGGGATGGCAACAATGGGGGCAGCCAAGAATGGGAGCGGCAGTGGCAAAGGGGACAGCTGGGACTCCTTTCGCGTTAACATCTGAGGCCTCGTTGTCAGCATTTTTCTTAGTGTGGATGCATATTTTTGGGTTGACAGACTGGATTAGGCTGGAGGAGAAACCTTTTTGGCCTCCAGGGAGTGAGTGGCTGGTGAGAGACAACAGACTATGGCGTCTCGTGGAACTGTAAAAATCCAGCTACCTTAAACACCTCCTCAGGTCAAACATCCGCCTGCTTGTGTTGCAGAACGTTGTTTCTGCAGCGTGACCAGGAGCTTCATCAAACTGCAGATCTGAGCGATCAGATATTTTGAGAAGTTACTCTCTTAACAACCTCTGAAACACTCAGGGGTTGGGATCAATTGTATCCAGCGACTCGATATAGTCAAAATTCGGCAATATATATATATACACACACTTCTTTTTGTAAACAGCTTTATTGCTGCTTCTATGTCCGTTTGTTTTGTTAGACAGTCACTTTCTTTTTGGCTGAACTTTTTTTTTTTTTTTTTAATTTACATATACAAAAATATATGAACAAAGTTTTATTATTTATTATATAATATAAATAACAAAATATTTGCTTTCCTGTTACTCTATTGACATTTTCTACTGCACCGCTCCTCAGCATTTACAGGTTGGAAAGAATCCCAGAAATCCAGAGCTTTGCAGTCAGCATTGGTGCAAAAAGATGACTGACTCTGTGGACATATTAATGGAGACAGTGTGTGTGTGTTTCTTCTAAGTGGTGAAACCATTAATTTACATCAACCCCTTGGGGTCCAACCAGAAGTAGTAGTACGGAGAAAGAGATGAGGTCCTCATATCCAGTGAGTTTGTGTGCAGGTATGAGGTCTTCACCGTCCTGCCTTTAGGTGGAGCAGATATCTGCTCAGGAAATGTGAAATCTTCAGAATGCTGGAAACTGTTTTAACTGTTTGCAGAGGTGAAAAACCCCAAGCCCAGCGTGCTGTGTTGCAGATATAGTGCTTCAGCACTTTACAGGCATATCAGACATGTCTCTGTTCTCAGACTTTGTAGTGTTCAGGACACATCTGCCTGAATTTAACTTTCTGCTTTAATATTATCTATCTTTAAGATACATTTACTTAAAGATTAAAACAGAACTCAGTTTATTTCTGGATCTTGGTTTCATTGTATTTATCAATTTAAGTGGGGGTCCGCCCCAATCAAGGGTTGGCTGGTTCAAACACTGAACATTCAGATATTAGTTTCTTGAGGTCAGTATTAACATGAATAGAAATGCAAAGACTTCTTCAAAATAATAGAATTATTCTATTATGGATGATAATGAGCATTAGAAGAAATTATGAAGCCACATACAAATATGGCCAAGAGCTGAGCTGTGATCTGGTAGCTGGAACATTTTTCATTATGGAAACAAATAAAAAAATCTACACATTTTATCACTTTTTCATGGTGCAGTTTGTTTTTAGACACTTTTTTTTAAATGGGACCTATTGTGCTGATATCACTTCCATGCTGGCTTTGCATGATTCACAGTTTACAGTAATCTTTCTTTGAGTTTAAAAAAACAAACAAAAAAACCCCTTGCCCTTCATGGAGATTTCTTACTGACCTCCTTTTTTTTTTATTGATTGATTTTGTTCCTTTTAGAAACATTTTTGCATAATAGGTCCCTTTTAACTTTTTCTGGTCCCAGTGGCCTTCAAATATCACCCACAGTGTAAATAAACATCTGTAGCTCTAAACCTAGTAGCAACTATCAAATGAAAACCCGGTGCTTTATACTCTTATGCATCGAGATCATTTTAGCGTCATGTGCTCTGTTAAGTGTGACAGATGCCCGTGCAGGATTAAGCTCATTTTTAAGTCATCCTTGAGGAATATAAATCTGATTATATCAGCATTTGGTCATCTTTGCATACGTTATAGGGGCTCTTTAACGATCTCTGCTTCCATTACAATATGACGGTGGTCATTAATTAGATTGTAACAAAAAAAAGTGCTTTTGTTTTTTCTTTGGTTGGTTTTTTTTAATCAGAAGAACTTGCCTTCATTGCCTCATCTATAATAAAAAAAACAACTAAGTTAAAATTCCTTCAATCTAAAATCTAAACGAAATCTAAAATCTTGACTGTTTAAGACTTTTGGATGTGAAAATCCTCTTAGTAAACACATGAATGGTCTACTCAGGCTTCCTAAGTATCTAAACTCTGCAGCAAAGGTCTCAGCTCAGCCTGTAGCATACAACACAGCTACAGACACAGTACAGCAGCTGTGCTGTCAATCATAAATTGAGTTTCTGAACTCACCATCGCTTTGAGAAGATATCGAGGGTTCATCTTTGCACAAATGCGCTCATATTTCGTCACCTGTCTGTACGTCAGTCCGCTATTTGAACACAAACCAAAGAGAGTACGCCACTCAGCATTGTATTTGGTTGACGTTGCTGATGTAGGCGGGATCTGGCTATGTTGAACTTAAAACTTAACATCTGGTGTCTTGACGAATGTCGTTAGGAGTTTTTTGGAGCCGATGAATGAAGGACATTTGGTTGGCCGCCTTCTTCCCCACTCAAAGACCAGCGTTTTCAGTTGACTGAATTAAAATGTCACCGACCAGTGAAAGTCTAGAGGATTGATTTATGACAAGTATGTGAAGAGTCAGATGTGTCGCAATAACATGTGGATATGAAACCATGTTTCCGCAAGCACAGTAACCCTTGATCTTCTAACTTCTCTCTAAAATCTGTCGACATCAAGAGTTTCTGATTTAACCGGAGTAGTCTGACATTTTGGGAAAATGTTTCAGTTACATACTTCATCTGTTAAATGTAAGGTCAAACCAGCACAATCACCAGATGGGGAAGTAGCTAGCATTACTATGTCTTACTGCCTCCATTTCCCAGACATGGATTAAGCTGAGATAGACCATAAACTTTTTCCCTTGGAGGTCTTCCTAGGATTTAGTCTGGGAGGAGGTTTAATCCGTGTTGGAGAGTAACAAAATCCACTGGCAAGCACTTTTAAAGTTGCCACTTTGACATAGTTTTGTTATCCATATAACCTGGACCTGGTGTGTGAAGTAATTTTAAACATTACCATCACATGGGGACACAAAGTGAACAATGGTTGATTGTTTTTTGAGCAGGATGAAGTTTGGGGTGGAGGGAAAGCTAAACTCTGTTGTCACCATAAAAGGATGCAAGTTCTCCTTGAGGTTTATCATTTTTATTTTTTTCCTGATCTAAGCTTGGACAAACATTTTTTTTTGCCTCTTGCATATGTAACTACTCACTTTTATTCTGAACCTTTCCATAATGCATTTGCAACTTTCTGACTAGTCTTATTATTTAACAGAATCCATTGACTTTGGTTCCAGTGTTCTGATAAGTTGAAATGATTGTTCTCTGTTTCTCTCTGTTGCTTTTTATGATCCACATTTAGTGAAACTTAACTTTGTCTGTGAAGTACACCTGTATGCGACTGCTGCCAACATTTCTAGGCGGATTACACATTTAGGGTCAGGTAAAGCACCTGTTTTACTACTGCAGTCTACTGCTAATCTGAAGCCGAAAGCACGTTTGATTAAACGGTTTTAAACCACTGACGTTTAGGACACGAGTCACATCTTGATCCCAGGTTTTCTATTGGATGTCTACCCAATTAGTGCCTTTTTATAAGATGTTCAAGATGGGAATGAACATATACCATAAGTCATATGAACTGATTGGCCTGTACTTTGGTTTTTAAAGATGCTACATGTGGAATTTGAAACATAATGACTTTAGCAATCTCACAAAACTCATTCTGAAGCTGTGCCAGAAATAAATGAATGTCATGCTGACATGTCGCTCTCCTCCAACTCCAACGAGTCCCTAATTTGGATCTGTTGTTAATTATACTCTTCTCTGTCAAAAGATTGTTTGGAATTTTATTGGCAGGGATGCAGCTGTTGGGAACGGTGTACTGCTGACACCCACTGAAATTTGAGTTGCTCTAGCAAAAGTGAGACATCTCTCTTCCTGTTTTGGTTGATGCTTTGAAGAAATTGTACACCTCAAAATAAAAGGACCCTAATGTATGGCGGTTATTTCTTCAGAATACAACTTTAAGTACACGTAGCAGTTTTACCTTCAAGAACTTGTATCAGCCTTAAAGTCAGCTGAAGCATTTGCAAACCGAGCTAGGTGGTGCACTCCTCACTTGTTCTTCAAGTCTGTTTTTTGCACTTGTTTGTGCCTGTTGCTGTGTTAAATCCCCAAAAGTACGACTACCTGACCCTCTTTGAGTTTGTCACTACTACACAGGTGCATGGTGCTCTTTGTACGCTTACACTATTGTAGCTTAACCCAGCACAAGAGAGCTAAGAAGAAGCTTTAAATTAAACACCAGCAAATTGTACTTAATATTGTACCGTTGCCACGTGTGTTGCCTGTTCTGTACACTAAAATATGCCCCTTTTTCACATGATTATTGGATGTGTAACATGGAGATTTCATCTCAGGGTAAACTTAAAAAAAATTTGTTGTTTTTTTTGGGTGGTTTTGACTCCTGACAAAATAGCATACTTCCCTTAAACAATGGCTCTCGAACTAAAGGTGAACAATGCTATGTCACACCCACTTACAGTGAGTCATAATTATGATTCAATGGTTTGGTGCAAGTCTCATAATCAAAGGGCAAACTTTGCACCAACTTTGAACAATCAGGAGGCGAAGACGCCAAGTGCAAAACAACCACAAAAGCTTGACATAGTTTGACTTAAGTGCGGATTGCTGCTGCAATCACGGTCACGCCTGAGCGTTCACACCCATGCTGTAGTGGTTGTGAAAAGCGTTTCGGAAAACCTAGTGAGGGTTGTGGCACTTGAATGGAGAATAACTTGAACATTACTTCCAATGAGGAAAAAAAATAGCTGAAGGTGTGTAATGTGTGTGCGCCTTTTCTGCAGCTGACCAAATCTGACCTGTGTCCAAACCTGGGTTTGAAAACGTGATTGAGCCAAGACTTCATTATTTTACAAGTGACATGTTTATCAGTAGGCCTGAGTATGCAGATGTAACCTATTGAGGAAATCAGAGAAGTAAATGCAATTTCATTCGTGTTTGTTCTTTATATCTCTTATCGTAATCGTTCATTAACTTGCTTTAGTGAAAAGAAGGATTTTATGTATTGTTTTTTTTGAATAAGTAACATTCGGAGAACACGTGAAGGCTGTGTTGCCGCCATCTATCATTCCTCCTGTTCTCTTATCCATGAATGACCACACTGCTGTTTGTTTGGACAGTACTCTCTCATAGTTATACTGTTATGAATTTAATAAAGCGGTTCTGTACTTTTCAGGTTTTTGGAGTGATGTTTTTTTTATGAGGGAAATATTGATCGTGCCTTCAGACTTCTAAATTAAACTGATATGAATAGCAGATCAACAATTAAAGCACAGTTATGTTTTAGTAGAATTTAATTTGATACTTTGGGGAGATATGGGATCTATGGGTATATTAATGATTGTACCAGATCCAATGACATCCTCTCCAGGTGTTTCTGAGACAAAGCATTCATAAGGATTGTGAAAGTGAGCTTATAGGAACCACGTCCTTAGTTCCATGACACAAGTGGCTGTAGATATTATGCTCTTGGTTGTGTTTTCTATCGATCTCTATTTTTCATGTTATAACTGAAAAACATCTGGAGAGCATTTCATTACATCTGGAATAAACGTTCACTTGGACGCAAAAATCAACAGGTCAGGTTCATCAAAGGTCAAATCTCTCTCATTTTTAAGTTATTTCCCAGGCCCACCTAGAGGGATTTATGTATATTTTTTTAACATCCAGCCCAAAAGTTAATTTGGACTTGGGGCTGAACTGATTAGATTTTGGTCATCAAATTTTACTATGACCTCACTCCCGAGTGCAACTAGAGAGAATTTCAGTACATTTGGAACAAATGATTTTGGAAGTAAAGGTTCGAATATTTCACCTTCTTAATCTATGTATGTAAAATTTAATGTTCTAATGAGATTTTTGACCGTTGGTCAAACACATAACTCAGGAACAGAAGGAGGATTGTGACCATATTTCATAATTGGTATAGTTCACTGAATTGGTAGCGCCAACCTTCACATTATACATTTCCTTTGGACAGACTGGCTGGCAGACACCTGTAATGTGATCATTCTGGTTTGAGCAGAGTAGCCAGCAGCTCTGTGGGGCTGCAGATGCTTTGAGTAAAATGCAAATGTCAGCATGCTGACAACAGCAATGCTAAATCTCTCTTATCCAGCATAGTATTTTAATACACTATCACTCAGCATAAAGCCCTAAGCACACAGTACAGGTAAAGTTGTTGAGGTTGTATTTACAATAAAATTTAGAGTATGTATTTGATTTTGTAGTGATACTTTTGTTATTTTTATATATTTGTTTTTGCTTCAAAACCTAAATTGTGCTGGTGAAACATTTAATGTGCTTATGTGTGCACAGATACAGCCTGCACCAGGAGATTTTCTGGATAGCAATTCATTTCAAGCTTGGTGGTCTTGTACTACCATCATCCTAGGCTAGGAAACATCCTGTGGTACCCTCGAACATGTGTTCCAAATACTGCTCTAACCTAAAAACTTTAATCCACTTGTGGCACGACTGGATAAGTAAGTTGCTTGGTCTTTAATTATTATCTCAATCTGTTTTGAAGTTGTTGAGACGTTTCACTTTCGATCACTGTTACTGGCAACCTGGCAAACTAACCACTAATCATGTAGGTATGCCACAAACAGGCTAAAAAAATAAAACATTTACATTTGCACTATTTACACCCAAAATCTTAAAAAAAAAATCCAACTAATACTCTAGGAGAAACAGCTCTTTCACACCAAACTGCGCTTCCTTGCCATCTCCCTGCTGCCCTACTTATTTCTTGTTCTCAATGCATCTCACTCTGACCTGCATTTAAATGCGCCAATCTGCATTTTGGTCTAGAGTAGCTGCCATGCCTGTGCAGTTCCAGTGTAATTGATCATTACTGCAGCAGGATGTGGTGGCTTTGATGTAGCAGCTTCTCCTGCTGGGAGGTTGGGATGAATTACTGATGATGATAACACTGTTTATATTTTCATACTCAGAGTCTCTATGTAAATTCTCACCAACCTCCCTGAGAGACTTAAGAAATGGGTCATGCAACAATATCTCGGTTTCATACAGCATGTGCACCATTTTTTTCCTGTTGCCTGTTATCACAGTTGCTGTGTATTTGCCCAGTGTGGTGTTTATCTAAAAATTACATGATCTGACAAATCTGATGGCTACTTTTTAAAGAGTGGACTCTAGATTTTAAGACATTATTTCAAACATGTTAGAATAATACAGTTAAAGCACAAAGAAAATAATGATCAAAGTGAATTACTTGATGTGTTCACAAAGGAGTAAAAACAAGCATATGCTTATTTAATCCTACCCGTATTCTGCACTCTGTAATCACTTTACTTCCTGTTTGTATCCTGCATTTATTTGATTTTATAAACCCAGATATATGTATTTACAGATATATGCAGATGTACACACCTATCAAAAATAAAAAGTAACAGGTCAAAGCCTTTTCCCCCCATTACTTCAAAAAATTGTCATGCTTCCATTCATCACTCAGTCTGTTTCGCAGCTTCACTCCACATAGAGAGATCAAAAACTTTCTATTACATACGAACACAGAGATGGTTTAAATATAACTCCCCCCTCAAATATTATCCACCATCCCTGTAAAAAATGTTTTGGATATTGTGAGGAACTAAGTAAGTAGGAAGTATAGTTTATTGTTTTATACAGAATTTGTACAGTGTGAAAATGAACCACACTGGTGAATTTTATTGTTTTGGATTTTAAGAGTAGTGTTATAGATAATCCATGATATTTTGTAACCATTATTATGGATTATCCTTCTGGTCCTTTTTTGCAATATAAATAATTATGCTAGTAGTATTTATAAATATTGCTCCAAACCTCTAAACAGTCCTCTGAATATGGTGTAACCAGTGAGCAGTAGAGATTGTAGTAGAGTAGTGATTTCTGTGTTTTATTTTATGCAGTTTTGAAACGCTTCTCAAAACCTCACTATGTATATGTTCTATCTGAGATTTCTGACACTGTTATCACATCAAGAAACTTATTTTCACGAACTCTTCAGTGTCCATCCCATGTTTTATGAATCAAGAATGGTGTATTCCTTTTACAATTCACAAATATCAGAATTTTACTTTTACTTACTTTACTTTTTTTTTTTGTGCTGTCAAACCACTTTTGTACTTTGCACATTTTCTTTAAATTTGCCAGGTGTCCCCCAGGTGTCTGTACTGGAGCCAAATCTTTTCATAATTTATGTAATAGATATTTGTCAGCATCTGCTATATTAAAAGGATTTTTTCCCCCCAGATCGTTCTTGTATGTTCTTGGGGAAATTTAAAGGAGCTACTAATAAGTGATAAACGAATTAAACAGTGCATTTGACCAACAAGTGATCGTTTGAGGACTCTTGTATTTGCCTCGATGTTTTCCATTTTTATTCTACAAAAAGAAATACTTTACTTTTCTCAACACTGTCCTAAACTAAGCAGTGAAGTACATTTTACTCAGTCACCCAGCATTACAAGCAAAATGATTTACATCTGAGTGCATTAAAGAATGATAATCCCGTACAATAGAAATCATATTTTAACATTAGTACAAGTTATTTCATACAGTGAGTTACAGTATTATTCATTCTATCCAAACTGAAAGTGCAGTTTATTACTGATACATGCTGGTGATGGTTTAACCTTTGAATTTCTTGATTTTATTAAAAGTACATTTTATTGTCTCTTTCTTGTACTATGCTGTGTTTAAAGTGTCTTATAATTAATTTTGCCAGATCTAATCTCAGTCTACAAAGCATTTGTCATTTAGCAAATCTTTGTGAGAGCTTTAGATTGTTTGGCACTTATCCTTTCGTGTCCATGGCCTTCGTGTGCATATCTTTGACTACAATTGCTGGAAATTCCTACATGGTATAAATTTCCTTTATACAGATTCCAATAAAAGGCGGAAAAGCTCAACAATTCCATTTATTGAAAAAATAGACATAACACATGAATATGACCACAGTTCTAACAGAACAGCATTTCTGATATTATTTATTTATTTAACCACCCAATGTAAAGGTAAAAAAAACAACAACTGTAACATTTTGGACTTTAAATACATCGATCCATATAAACCAATGGGCCAAAACAATACAATTGCATGCAGGTGACCTGAATAGCAGACTGTGCTGGAACAGACATGATCCAGATCCATGCCATATCCCCTTGAATCTGTTGCCAGCCTCCTCTTGTCAGACACCTCAAAAGGTCCTGTCTGTCAACTGTGATAGGTGGGAGCTATTGTGTGTATCGTGAGGGCCAGCTCATATAATGCCAGGCAGGTGGTTTTAATGTTACTCAAATTGACTTTTACAACGGAAATCAAACATTTTTGTATGTTTCTCTGTGTATTTGAGGACTGCCACATTTACTTTAGTAATGAATTTAAGGGGGAAAAAACAGTTTACTTCCACCATTGCATGATCATATTTTGTTGTCATTGTAGCAGCTCCCACAGGTAAATGGTGTAGTTGCACACTTGTGTTAATTAAGTAATGATGAAAGTTTAGTGAGTCATTTCATTATTTTTACAGTGCTATTTGATGTCCTGTTTTTCTGGTGTATTTTCTCTGTATGAGCATGCTCTGCATACACCAGCCTCAGTCTGTATCGTTCGAAGCTCATGTTGTCTCTCTGTGCTCTGGTCTTGTGCAGGCTGTGTGAGCGTCTGTTAGGAGATTACAGCAGATTAACATAATCCTGACTGAGAGAGCAAATCCAAGGTGCGCATCACTCTCTCTACAGGGAGGGATGAGGCAGATTGCCACATCAGTGGGATCGACACAAGGCCAACAAACATCGTGAAAGCTGTGTTTATAGTGAATATTGCAAAACTAGTGGTGATGTTTTTGAGTTAAAGTTGCCAGTTGGTATTTTTTGCTTCTAATTCTGTAATTCTGTGTTGTAATATGTGTTCTTCTTTGCGTAACTGACGCCCACAGAGTTTGTTTTTGTTATACTGTGCTCCTGTGCACTCCTCCTTTCCTTTGTGTTGCTCTTTTCAGTCCACTGATCCCAGTGAGGCCAGTGCATACCACACTTGTTTGTGTTTCTGGCCTTGCTCTGTCTTTTTCAATAAAAAGTAAATGACTGCAGGTTTAATACACAGCCTATTTCCTGGTAATGTTGTATTTCCTCATTTGAATATGCATAGTGGACCTCATCCAACTGTTCTGCTCCCCACTGACATCAGGATTTCTCCTGAGTTTCAGCTCTTGTCTCTTGCATGCACTGAATCTGAATTATAATTTCATGCAAACGTTCAAGCTAGATCCTATCCTGGCTTTGGTGATTTCCACTGTGAGGCTAACTTTGTGATCTGCAGTGATTTGACAGATTGCTATGGAATTTGGCATATTTTCCTCTGGAAGAGAGCTTCAGTGTCTTTCAGCCCCAAACTCTGTCTCATGGAGAAATACACACAAACTAATGACACAAATATCTGTCTCAGCTCTTTGTGTTGAGTACTAACAATGTAACAAATATGCTAACACAGTTAGCTAAAATAGCAATGGTGACAGGCACTATAGCAGCTAACACAAACGACACACAACCTCAATTCAATAAAAGTCAGGAGCCTGTGAGTAATGTAAATAAACAGAACGTAAGGATTTATAAATCCCATAGAAAACATATCAAATGTTTAAACTGAGAAAATGTATCATTTTAAGAACAATAGTTCATTTTGAATATGATGTTAGCAACGTGTCTGCAAAAAGTTGGGCCGGGGGCCATGCTTACCACTGTGTAGCCCCTTCTTTTGAAAAGTCTGTAAACATTTGGGAACTGAGAAGACCAGCTGTTGGATTTTTTAGGAGATGAATATTGTCCTATTCTTAGGACTAGTCTGATGGAGGATTCTCACTGCTCAGCACTCCTCTTGGTCTTATTTTTCATTTTCTGATATGCCAAATGTTATCAGTTGGTGAAAGATCTAGGCTAAAATTCAGCACACAGACTCTTCTACAGCCATGCTGTTGTAATACGTGTAGTATGTGGATTAGCATTGTCTTGCTACTTATGCATAGCATTCCCTTAAAAAAAAACATCATCACAATTGTAATATATTGTACTCTAAAACTTGATATACACATGTCAGGGTTGATGGTGCTTTTCCAGATGTGCAAGCTAGTAATTCCATAGGCACTGATGCACCACTATAGCATCAAAGACAGAGGCAGAGTGTTAATAATAAACCAGATGGTCCCTCTACTCTTTAGTCTGGAGGATTGCATATATTATTTGCCTATATTATATTATATAATATTTAATATTTTGATGTAGACTAGAAATTGATGTGAAAAAAATCATGCACCATTCATTTCTTATAAATTTTATTTTGTACCAGGCTCTAAACGTGATTTCAGGCATATTAACATGGAAATCGATGGAGATTGACTAACTCCTTGAACGGCATTTTCTTTCACTTCTATTTTGTTTCATTTGTGCAAAAAAACCAACAAAAATCACATTTAAAGAAGCACAAAGCCCTCCTAAAACAATAATCTAACATAAGGAGGTTTCAATTGATCAGCTTAGATATTAAATGTGCCACCTTTTTCATTTATGGATGGAGGAATCCACTTTAGCCTCAGTTTATACCTTTCAGTGCAGAATTAGTTTTACTTCTCCATATTGTACCTGGCAGGTAAAATGACTTCAGGCTTACTACTGTTACAGTAATCTGATTAGTAAGACTCAGATTAAACCACTGCACACCACAGTAAGAGACCAGCACTTTCCACCATCACACAGTCAGTGGTTTGTTCACAAAGATTTTGTCCAAAAGTCAGTGACAAAGGTGTGTTTGTGTTTATTTAGGATTTTGTCTTCTTATTGAACTTAAATCTAAAGACAGAACAGGTGGATGTGGCATTTTAACAACATGAACAGTGTTGTGTCTTTTGTGACTTTAAGGATTAGAATTTGAGATCAAAACTTGGTCATGAGGTAAAAGCAGAAGCAGGCCCGAGCTTCTGTTTTTATGCAAATAACGTATAGACTACAGGGTGTTTAAGTTCATCCGGTTTGCACACAGGTGACACATTGTGAATGTCTTACATAGCAGACGTAGTGCATAGGGTGCAGCATTCATAAAACACAGATCCACCCTTGGTGAGGACACTTAAAACATTCCACATCAGTGTGCTGTCTTTCCAACTATTCAGAGGCTTGTAACAACAAGCGCCCGCGTGCAGAAGCAACACGTATACAAACAGTGAAAATATCTCATTAAGCTCTGGGTGAAATACAGCATATTTTGTCTTTTTATACCCCAATATGACAAACACTCCAGAGAACATGTAGTACAAAAACAAAGTATCTGCATGATGTTTCCTATGCACAGTTTGGCAAACTCGCTCTGCAAGTTTATTCTACATGATTTATTACAGAAGCATACTCTGTGTGCCTGACAAATGTTAAAGGGTTTAATGTTGCGGTTGAGCTGGAGATTGTCGCATTTGGCGAAAGGTTGGATAAGCCATGGAAGGGTCGCCACTGTGTCACAGTGACAGACCACCATTCACACCTAATTTAGAGTCATCAGTTAACCTAACCCCACTAACTGCATGTCTGTGGACTGTGAGGGAAAGCCAGGGTACCCACGCAGACGGTGAAAGAACATCAAACCGCCCACAGAACGACTCCACCTGGCCAGTGCATTTAAACCCAGAATAATTACGCATTTTAAATCTCTGCATTCATCATGTGAATTTTGCGCAAGAACTAAATAACTGTTTGAGAGGCAAAGAGAGAAAATACGTCCTCAGTACTTTGAAATAGCTGGAAATGAACAATTATTAATTTATAGGCGCTGCACTGAATTTTAAGACAAAAAGAAGAAACAATTCCGCTTGTGAGATCAGCACAGGGGTTTGTGCCTTAATACTGACAAACAATAAAAGTTCAAGTTACAAAAAGCTGCTGAATTTTTTAAGTGGAAGAATAAGTTTTATGGCTTGCTGTGGCAAACATCCCATCCACTGTGAATGCAACTCTAATTTTTTTACTAGTACCCAAAATGTTAAAGCTTTAAAATGCACAGTCCAATATATCCATCTTCTATCTAGTCTTTGATACAGCTAAGAGTTCAGACTCTGTGTCTCCTCTTCTGCTTTCAGTAAAGTAACACAAACAGCACTAAAACAAAAAGGAGAGAAAAGCTATTTTGCAGCTACTAAACTGATTCTATTTGTTTGTGGTAATTGTATCTTTAGACCTTACATCATTGAATATCTGTCACATTATCTATGACTTTGATAAGGTGGCATCATTCATCTCACACTTACAGATGTATCTCTAAAGAATGCCTGATTGCAGAGGGCTTTTCCCAGGTTCAGATCCATGTTTGCGCACTGTAGGCAAGTGTGGTGAATAAAGTCCACTCAGTTCAGAGTTTGTTTTATTGATTTAACAACAGAACACACAATGTGTCTGGAATGTGTCTGTGTTTATTTCCAGACACATTCCAGCGACAGTAGGCGGAGGTTTTGTGGAGCGTTCCAACTGCAGCTGGTCAACATGTTTTTATCATCATTTCACATCACACATGTGATAGCAGCGATCTCCTGCAGCTTGGTCTCTGAGGATTTCACATTCTGTGCGTTGAAGCCACATGATTCAAACATTGCGCATTTAAATTTAATGACACATATTTTAAAATGCAATTTCACCGGCTCTGTCCTCACAAAAGTGTAAGATTCGCTTACTTGGGGACATTGGAGTGTTGATCAGATCACTTACATCATAGTAGGCTCTGAACACATGAAAGACATTTTCAATATTGTTATTTAAAAAACACCATTAAAAATCTTTGCTATACTAGTCAATTATGACAAAAATCCCAATAATGTCATCAAAACAAAATACTGGATCTTAGTTGGAACTACATGAGCAGTTCTCTCATCAGTAACGCTGCAATAAATACCTGCAAAGTCACCCTGTTCCTGTACACTCCCATATGTGTGTTTAGGTTAATTTTGGCAAACAGTTCACCAATTAGCTCAGGAATGTGAGGACTGCTGCGTGCCCAAACTGAGAAGTAGCTGTTGTCAAATTACAACCTCGGGGTCTGTGTTTGTGTCATTCCTCAAGAGTGGCTCAGGAACTGGAGCATGTTTAACAGGAGCTTGGATCAGGAGATGTCTGAGTGACATTCGTCTCCCTCTGTGACTTTTTTTGCACAACGTAGCCCAGGTTATCCATATTAAAACCAAATGAAAACATTTCTCCTGTATGAAAATGTCTCTTTGCCTCTACATAGAGCACAAATTCTCAGTCTGTCATGTTGTATCACATAAACTCAACACGGATCTGGCCTTTTTTTGACATGCAGTGTCAGTCAGGTTTCTAGCACACAGGAGGAGATGTGTTTCATACCTTTAAATAAACACAAAACACATGGCTGGCATTACTAGCCAGCAAAAGCAAAACAGTTGAAAGGAACTTGAAGAATTCAGCTTTGAATATTTCCCCTCTTAAATCCCATGTGTAGAAAGTCCATGATGTTGGTCACTCATTCCTCCCTGAGACAGGTGACACTTCCATCTCATTAAAATGTCAACATGTCCTGGATGCTCCACGAAAGCTTCTTACAAGCCTGAGCCACGCAGGTCTCCGACAGCAGGCCTACACAAACGGCCATCAGCGACAGACGTCTCCTGCTGTTCAGGATCACTGGAGAGGAGATCAAATTATTAATGCACACCCTTTTTACGTTTGCTGTGTTATTGGAGTAATCTGGAGTAACACAGAGAATGTGCAAACCAAAATAGTGTGAACGTAAATGGTGAGAAGCTGAGAAGGCACCTGTTATGTAAAGAAAGGAAAAACGGCCACACAAGCTGGACGTGACGCGAAATTAAGCAGTAAGAAAGGTGAATTCGATACTTTGTTCACTGCTCAGAGGCTCGCCGCCAAACACGCAGATTTTTGTTTCCACAGATGCTGAAGAAATAATGACATGAAAACCAGAAACATGGACCTAAACCTTTGTGTTATATAATACGTTTATCTTCAAGTGCTGGGTCCTCTGAGGTCAGGATCACAGCAGCAGGGAGTAAGCTGCCAACTGCTGATGCAGAAGCAAAGAGGGCAGAAGCAAAGCTATTTGATCAGCAGTGGATCTCCTACCTCTGATCGCCTGTGAATTTGAGGTGAGCACAAATAGTTTGATGAGGCCCAGGCAGAGCGGGGAGTAATCGTGCTCCCAGATGACAGCGGGGATGAGGAGGACTTTGCCGTAGCACGACAACAGCAGGGCTCTGAGGAGCAGGCAGAGCTCCATGGTCTCACCCTGCAGGCAGCAGACCACCACCCAAAGGAAACACAGCACTCCGCCACAGAACGCTGACAGCTCTGAAGGTCCAACAGACACATATATAAGCCAGATCATGTAGCTTATATACTGAAGATACATGAAACAGGAGTCAGTATGAGAAGATGGAACCTGGGTACTCAGGTCAGCCACAATCAATTGGGACAAGTAGGTTACCCATGTGACACAAAAATATTTTCCAGTAAATAATATAATTTTATATGAATTAATGCAGATGACACTAAGTTGGTCTCAGTGATGAATTTCACACAGCTTTTGGTTGTAATCATAGATGTGTATCCTCATGTCTGGATGTTTTCCATATAACATTAGGAAGTGCTTATAAGCTTATAAAAGTCAAAGAATAATTCTCTTTGCAGTTTTGGAAAATAATAGGCAATCTAAAGATGTCATATCGGGCTCTGTGACATTATGACGACTATTATTCATTATTTCCTGACTAAATAAATGATTTAAAGAGCATTTTAACTGATATTAGAATAATCTTAGTTGCAAGCTGACCCAGAATAGATTCACAAGTACTCCTATATATGCAGTTGCTCAAAAATATCCTTTCTAAGACAATACAAATCCAATTTAAGTAATAATTTAATAATTTACTCAACTTCCAGACACCGTTAACCCTCACGTGCTCCTGGTCATTGATGTTTCCTTTGCTCTGTGATAACACACTGATAGAAACTGTGTCTTATCATCTTACCAAGAGCAGCCAATCCAAACATGCCGTAGAATTCCCATTCCTTTGTGTATCTGATTATATCAGCAGGGTCACTGCTCTGCTCGGAGCCATGGAGCATGGACCACCTGAGGTAGGCTTCACACAGCAGGGAAAACACACACAGCTTCCAGTGGATCTGCAGAGGTAAAGATTAACATGTAGAAACACGTGCATGCTGGTCAGAAGTCATGATAGCACCTGCACAAACGAATACGTGCAAGCCAGGACACACAAAGCACAAATCTTTAAAGTTATCACTCGTGCAATAAAGATAAAGGTGTCATTTCATCTGAAACTATCACATTTTAAGAATTTTTTTTTTTTGCTCAACCATTTCTGATTTGCCTAGAATTGTTTTTAAATGTGTGTGTGTGTGTGTGTGTGTGTGTGTGTGTGTGTGTGTGTGTGTGTGTGTGTGTGTGTGTGTGTGCAGTTCCTTTTTTACAGGCCCGTTCACCTACTTTTAAGCCTTTTCGCCCACCTTGTAATCTAAGGCAATACTTGAACATGTATATCCATTAGACTATTAAAGATACAAGTCACTGGTCTCTCTTACCATCAAAATGAATCAGGATCTGTAATTTAGGACAAATACCTAAAAAGCCAGACTATTAACTAGTTAAAATGTGAAAACAAACAAAAAATAAATAAAACGAAAGCCTTCCATTAACGTTCCACATTTGAACAAACACTAATAAAAAACTTCAAACTACAAAAGACAGCAAGTGATAATTTATTAGACTCTTCTAAGTCTTGAAATGGTAGACATAGCAGGTCTTGACAATGAAAAATCTGAGGTATTGTGAAATTAAATTATATACCATAAAGAAATTGTCACTACTTGTTTTTTGCAATGTGAAGGGTTTTTTTTTTACCTGTAAAATGAAAATGCTTGATTTTTTTCAATTATTAACCAACATTGAGACATTTTAATGTGTCTGTAATCTGTTTGTTTGTGGTAAGAGTGGTGAGAGAGGCCACTGAATAATATTTTATATATGAAGCTAAAGTTTCCCAAACTCATAAAGTTGATATGCAGATCAAAGATGGTCAAGCAGAATGTCCATATTGTTTTGCGATGGAATGACCCATAATTTGCTTACATTTAGTCTTGTGTTGAACAAAATGTGCCTGAAAGCCTGTGTCTTGCACAAAATGGCATCGATGAGGATGATGACTGGGTCATATTCAATGTACTTGTCCACTGGCTTCTGGCAGGACTCCTGGAGAAAAACAAAAGCAGAGTTTATGTCAAAATCCTGCTATAATGTCTCTCTTTATATCACCTCCCAGATCTACTTTAAGAAGCACGCAGTCCATGTTTAGAAGCTGGCTCCAACTAAGGCGTGATGGTGACCACTGTAATTAAGATCTAAGACATGAAGTCCAAAGTTTGCTTGTTTACTTGCTATTCAGTAAAAAAGGCCAGAGATCAGTGCACCTGAGAGCAAGACCTCAAAAAGAAAAAAGCAGTCACCGTTTCACTCATAAACCATTTAACAGACAAGTTATTTCACTACAAATGTGTCTAGTTGCAACAGGAAAAGGTAGGAAGCTGTATGATATCTGGTAGGTAGCATCCTCATCGCACAAACGGTGTGAATTTTCAACGCACACATATTGTTATCTTCAGGATCCCGTTGCTGTAATCCCTGTGGAGTTCCGCTGCTTTTTCGTTACATTCAATACATCTAAAATCATCTTTTCCCATCTTTCATCTCTACACAGCTACGAGTAGCATGCTAGTACCCGGAAGTAAACCGGTAATAATAATGTTTCTCAACATTTCAGTGGATCTCCTTCAAAATAAAAGTATGTCTTTTCCAGGTCTGAAGGAGTGTCAAACGCCACTGAAATACTGCTAAATGACTTTGCGGCAAAAACAGGAAAGAAAAATAGGAATTGTGAACAAGTAAACCTGAAAATAAACAAGCATCAGTAGACACAAACCTATTAATATTATTTGGTAGATTGGTAAAATATATTTGACTAAGATGTCTCGAGATAAATAAGTGTGGTTTTAACAATGTATGTTTTTTCACATTTACTCCGTATGCTGTCTTTACATGAGCATTGCAGTTTGAAATCACAGTGGAAAGGCTCAAAACCTTCAAACATTGTCAAACTTAAAATAAGACCATTGTTTATGATTCAAACAAATTTTCTAGATTTAAAAATAATTACATTTCCCCCTGTTTAGTAATGCTGGATAAACATGAAAAGTTAGTATTGCATCAACTGAACTCCAGCTGTCTTCAACACTTTGCATCCAACTCATTTGGTGCCCCAACCTATATATACGACACTGCTTTTCCAAGTTAAAGTGCAGCTGACAGTGTGTGTTGGAGTGAACCTGTTTTCACGCATGCAATTTTTGTTTGTTTTTGTGTTTTCTTTTGTTTTTATGTAATGATAGTTTTACAGAATATGATTTTACTCTGTCCAGAGGTTGAATGTATATGGGTATATTCACTGCAGATACTTTTAAAAGAATATACAAAGAATTTAAGCTCTTTTCTCAATATTTTATGTTGATTAAGCATTTTATGTGGATGTGGACAGGACTAAAAATTAATACATCAGCTGGACAGCTCAGACTAAGCAGTTTGGAGAAAGATTTAGAGAGGCAAGGCACAGCTTGGACTAGACAGGAGAAGAAAAAGCTGTTTTCTCAACATAACTGACCAAATGTAAAATTAGCTCTACCAACCCTCTACCCCTATTTAAGTAGTTAAATGCACTACTACTGTGCAGCTGCCCTATGAATAGCTTTTATTCTGATTTGTTTCATTGCACTTTGAGACAGAAGAGAACATTATACTATTGCCTACGATGTCAGAATTGGTTTATGAAGACAGACTGCATACTCATACTGTTGCGAGTTGCGACTAACCTCAAACCACAGATTCAGCCCATCACAATGTCATACGATTACCAGTTATTGCATAAAGCTGTGGATCATGTGAAAAGACTGACGTCTTCATTTCATGCGACATTGCTGTCTGAAATAGTAGAAGTTGAGAGCTATATACGTGACACTAGACCACAAGGGAGTCTGATGGGGTGTAAATTCCTCATACAAGCTCTAAACTGGATTGGGAAGACAGGATTCCACCCTTTACAAAGGCATGGCATGCAGGTCAACTGGTCAAGAAGTGGAGTACATACATAATTTAAAAATTTAAAAACCAAATTTAGAAAAATGTAAAAAAAAAATAATTCGCGTTGTCTAACCTTAAACATTTATAAGTTATAACAAAACATCTCCTTTTGATAAACAAATTATCCTAGAAAATTGCCTATACTTTTATATTGAATCTCATAACGGAAAACCGTGATTTCTGGCTTGACGCTCGCGGAACCGGTTTGACAGCCGCGGAGGGTGTTGGGAAATGTGGTTTAATAGCTCCCTCCGTTTTGCGGGCTTCTTGTTCGCGTCCCGCAGATTCGCGCGTGAGGGGGGCGTGCCCGTTTGGGTCAAACTGCGGCAGCTTCCGCCCTGTGGCGTCACACATGTAGCACAACATGGCCCCTGCCAGCCGGGCTGTTGTTGTGGTAGCTCTCTCACTCTTGTACCTGTGCCGGGCGATTTTCTCCACCGAGTTCTTCTCCACTCTCACTTTATTCAACAACGACCTCCACAAACAGGGATGCAGCTCGCTGTCTGAATGGGAGGACTACGCTGCTGACTGCGGTAAAGTCTGCCTTTTCGCTGTTACTTTGCCACGTCCTCTCTGATACAACTGTCACTTGGACCCGGCTAGCCCAACCGTTTAAAGGCTAACGTTAATACGCCAATAACAGCAAGCGGTGACAGCTCAAAGGGATCATTAAGAGTAGCCTTTCCTGCCTCAAAAATAGTCTTTTTTCCGCCAAATATGAAAGAAAACAGATTTCAAACACAGGAAGTGGAGTTCAAGTGTAAATAACTGTAAAGAAACTTAAAAGTGCTTATCGATAAGCTCACTTCAGTCAGCAAACTGTATGTTTTACCTTAAACAAAGAGAAGTAAACCATACTCCAGCCAAAGAACGCGCAATTTAATGTCGTCTTCTGCAGCAGTAAAATAACTATTTAAAGACGAAAACTGAAAAGTTTTTTATAATTACAATGTCCTTTCGCTGCATTCGGCATGTCAGTAACTCACCCACTTCTATAGTTAGACTGACCAAAGCTTGTTGCAGTAACTATAACTGAGCTAAAAACCTATACAACGTGCGAAAAAGACATTTTAGTTCATTGAAATATTAATTAAAATTAGAATTCTGAACAAAAAGACAACCAACTGTAAATGTGTTACTTTCACTTGCTTAAAAACAAAATAAAAAGGAACTGACGTAAATTTACTTAGATTTGTCATTAAAGTGTTTTGTGTTCAATCGACTCTTAGTTGTTTTTTGTTTTTTGTTTCCTACAGTCTTTAGTTTCAGCCTTTCATCTCATTGCCTGTTTAGATAGTTAAATGTAAGGAAAAGCAGTGCGTCACCTGACTGGTTTGTTTTGCATGATGGCACGTCTGACTTTAGAAGAAGCTAAGATAAAATCTGTCTGTATGTAGATGAAATGCTTGTTTACTTTAACGCAGCCTTTAAATTTGGCAGGTTTCCTGTAAATGTTGCTGCAGGCTCGCAGTAGCCACCTCATCTCTCTCTAGCAGCAACACCTGCAATATGCAGGGGCGAGTCCTAAACATGAGCCCAGCATGTACTCCACTAAGCTTCAGTTACTCATTATTTTTATATATAGGATAATAAAAAATTATATCTACTGATAACATGTGAAAATTGATAATAGAAAAATGTAGCACGTTACATTACATGTGAACTCAATGTGCTTAACATGGAACATAAGGCCCATTAAAAATATACAAGGGACCACTAAGAGCCTGATCTCCTGGCTGCTGGGGGAAAATGTTATGTTTGATACCAGTTAAGAGTCGCAACAGCTGAATACAGGCGTGTAGAGATGGGGATTTTCTTGCCTACAAACCAAACCAAAGAAGCTCTGCTATACTGCTGAAGGAAATTTAGCGGAATTGTAGCAAAAATATTGTTTAGTGCTTTTAAAAAATGTGTCTTGTTTTCTCAAGCATAAAAATATTGTTTTTCTTCATCTAGTGTCCATATTTAACTGAAAATTAAGGTAATGGAGACTGATATGCTGAACAATGCTTGCATACGTTTTCATACATCCAAGAAAAAGCCTATACACAGACCATTAAAAAACAACTTTAAATGCTAAACTCTTTACCTGCATAGTTTGTGTGTGTGTTTCTTAAGTTAGATTCACTAAAATGTCAGAATGCCTTTTTGTATTTGTAACGTGTACCAAACAAACATACTCTTTGCCCACGTTTAGTTTGTTGGAATTATTACGGACACCTCTTGTTTTCCCTGTGTCACTGCATTTAGGACAGAAATAATGAGAGATAATATAGTTGTACAAGTTAAAATAAACAGATTCTTAATGATTTGTGAAATACAAACCACGACATTGTTTCTTAACTTTTCACAGTGTTTTGCTTGCTTCTGATTCAATCAGAAGATTCAGTTCTTCTCACCGAAGGGCTCAATATGGTGGTTGCTGTTACTGTGAAAATTACACCTAAAATGTACAAAACAAAGTAAAATAACACAGTGGCTTTACACACCTAAGTTTATAAGGAACCATGCTGCATGTTCTTTTTATATGATGGACAAAAATGGTTGTGGTTAGTATTCATTTTGTACATTTGCAGCACTTAAAGACTGTCACATGCACATCATCGATCATCGTCTTATGATTTAAAGCTTTTGCCTTTTGGTCTGAGGGGCTCCGAAAATGTCCTTGAGAGCACTTTGTAACAGGCTTCATGAGTTTGGATTTCAGTGTGTGTCAGGTCAAGCCTGCTTAACTTCTCAGATATTTTTCTTTCTTTGAAACTTTACAATGTTTAATACAATTTAAAAGACATAGTAGCTTAATGGTCTGAAATACCCTGCCATTATGAACCGTTTTGTTTCCAGTGATAAATACTTTGAATCTTTGTCTTTTCAGAGTCTTCAATTTTACAGTTGGAAGACCCAGACTGTGAGGAGGGAAGCAACCCGCCCTGCGAGTCTGTGTTCTCACTTAATGCAGAGAAGATCTTGGTGAGATTTCAAACACTAGTCTAGATCTAGAGCAGCCATGGCCTGTAACGGTTTCCTTTAGAGTTAAAAAAAAAAAAAAAAGTATATATAGTCAAGGTTAAACCACAAAACACAGGTGTGTGTAAGCAGTTTATAAACCTTTTGAAATCTGTGTTCTAATGTTTTTTTTTATGTTTTTTCCAAAGCAAGACATTCTGGTTATGTTTTAGTTTTACACACATTTTCTCTTCAGCGAGAAATAAAAAATCTTAAGTTTCAGTGGTGATCAGATACTTAAGCTCACAGTGATGGGTGTGGTTGCTTTTGGTGCTTACACATGTAACCACACCCTAAGGTGCTGTTGGAGTGTGATACTGACACCCTATAATTCACCTCTATATCACTGCTCCAGTGTGTGAAAATAAATGTACACTGCAGGGCTTCAGCTTACCATTTAAAAAGGCCCAAATTTAATGACCTGGTGAATTTTGTAATAGAATGACACTCACTGATTGTAGTGATCATATTGGATCTATGTACTCCCCCCCCCCCCCCCCCCCCCAAAAAAAAAAATGCAGTTCCTATGCATGAAAAAAAAAAACACAGAAGAGTACGGCACAGCTCATGGTTGGTGCTCTTCACCACAAGCTGCAAGATAGATAGCTTTTTGGGGTTGGTGAAAGTGGTTAGTGAGTTGATAGACGCAACGTCTGTGCTAAAGACGTTGTGACACACACACACAAAATTGCAGGTGGCATGCTAGGTGCAGAAGCAACTGAAGACAAAACCTGATCTAAGGGATCTGTGATGAAGGCTGCAAGATGTTTAGGATCAAGATTTCTTTTTTAGGGCGTGGGGTGGGAGTAGTGCAGTCCCACAGTTTTATGTTAGGTGAGATTTGATAAGGATCCCCAATAAAAGGAATGGGGCAAGTGCATGCCTTGTCAGTTGCCTTGTAAAATGCTGCCGCAGCAACATTTCCATGCTGTCCAATTTGGATACAGTAATTCCACTGCAGTGCTGCCGTTTGGGTTAACATAGCAAATACAAGATGGAAAAAAAAGAAGCATTGTTGTTAATGCAGTAGTTTATTTTGCACATCGAGTCTGTGGTTGAAATTCCTGTATGTGCTAAATTTCCAGTTACAGGTCTACCTTGAAATCTTTATGCCTCAGAGTAACCCTGAGATATTCAGCAGGGCACTTAAAATTGCTCGTAAAAGTATCTTTAATATAACTGTTAACAGTTATATTGAAAATGTCATTTTACGCAAGTTGTCAACACGTTCTAAAGCTCTCCAATGAACTGAAAACACAGGTGTCGACAGCATTTAAGTGTTGTCTTTTATGGGTTTTTTTTCACTCAATCGAGTTGCCTTCACACAGGAAGGAAATGATTATTTTGTGCCTCTCTTGACATTTCTAATTTGTCCTTCTTGTCTTTTTTTCCCTTCTTGTCACCATCTCTTACAGAATCAGGCCAAGTTGTTTATAGAACAGAAAAAAATACCTTTTCCTGTAGATAACCAAAACACAAATGAAGAGCTTGGTAAGTCAGCATGTTGTTCAAATGCTGTTCAAACACCTGATTGATGCAGCTAAAATGCAGCTTTTCATTGTCACTTTTTCTGTCATTGCAGCTATAGGTTATGTTCTCATAGGCAATGGACTTTATGATGAAGCCATTAAACACTTTTCACTCTTACTGCAGGTATGTGTGTGCATACATGTTACCCAATACGGCTCTGCAAAAATTACCTTTCAGTTAACCTTTGAGAGATGTAGAAATTCTTTTGAGGCCAAACAAAACACCTTTCTTTGCGTATTCTGAACATTTGTTCTGTTTGATACAGGGTGACCCAGAGCTGGTCAGTGCCATCTACGGGAGAGGGATAGCTTATGGGAAGAAAAGTCTGCAGGTAAGTGGCAGCTGTAGAATTCAGCACCAGTGTAAGACTTTATCACCCACAAATATGAGTCAAACATGTTGCTGGTTTTAAGCAAGCCTGTTGTCTATAAATTAAGCGATTGAATGGATCTTCTACATATTGAACCTTTTTATATGATGTTTTTGTTGTCTGGATTTCTACCTGCCCAAGAACAAATGATGCAAATTAGCATGTGGCTAACTGGTTGAAGTGTGTCTTTCCTGCAACAACCCAAAAAACTACAAAGCAAATGTTTCTTTCCCAGGATTTAATTTTCCTTTTATACCATCTCACATTTTTATGTATTATTTTGTTGCACTTTGAAAGGTGCTGTAATAATACAATTTACTTATTTATTTACTAGCCATTAAAATGCATTTAAAGTGGGCCACTGGTTATAAGCAACCTTACTGGCGACCTGATATCCAAGTGGTGAAAGCAGAGAGCACGTTAAACTCACAGGTAAATCTCTCTTTGTGTGCATGTGCATCTTCACTGTCGCTTTCCACTAAAAGAAACAATGCCACAAAATGAGCTTAAAAAGCAACTTTTCTTGTATTGTGGGATACAAGTCTCAGTAGCAGAGGTTTCAGATGTAACCGCTCTTGTTATTTCCACAAAGAGATGGGGAGTCTGTGAACGCATCTGAGGAATACTGCTTTCAGAAAGAGGGAGGACTGTTTTACACTCGATGTGAGATCTTCCTTTTATCCTCAAAAAATTCCCAGAGTCCCTTAGGCAATAGTCACACAGGCCTAGAGACCTGTTGGCAACCATCTGGACAGGAGAACTTACATGAGGAAGGCATAATTTCCCTAGAGGTTGCCAGGAAATATGTAAATGATTATGCATGAAAGATATTGAATTAAAATATAAGTAAATAATGTTTTACACCTAGTTTACTTGGATGCCCGTCATAACTCCCAGCCTCTGAAATGTTTAAAGAGCTCCAGCAACAAAGTAAAACCCAAAGCCTGTAACCAGAGCAGATTCTTTTTAAATCCTTTCACTATAATTTTTGGGAAACAACCCTCTGCAATGACTAAATAGGTGAATCTAAAACAAAACAAACACTACTAATATTCTGCTTTCAGTGTTATGCAAAATGGTTTTTAATGGAAGCTAATCTGTGATTGAAGCATAATTTAATGTTGCAAGAAGGGACATAAACCAATAATATAGTGTTTTCATTACTGAAGCAGTTATCCATCTGCATATCATTTTAGTCATAATATATTTATGAACTGTCGTAAGAGATCATCAAAAGCTGTGGCTTAGGAGGTAGAATGAGTCCTCTACTAATAGGAAGGTCAGTAGCTCTCTGCATATGTAGAATAAGTCCTGTGTGAATGTAGACTTTATAAATACAATCCACTTATGATATTTACTTGGGAGAGAATGTTGCTGGTATTTTATCAATGTGTCAGAAACACTATTCACTACTGTGCTGTGAAGGACTTGAGCTTAAACTTCAAGCCCAATGACTCATACTTCAGACTGTGCACACACACTTTGTTTAATGGACAGCCTTTATTTGCATTTGTCAGATGTTGAAATATATTTATTCATATTCTCGTTTTATGTTCTGCCAAATTGTTCTCAAAATCAGATTTAAAACAATTCTGACCTCCGCTGAGTTCGGGCTGCACAGAGAGTTGCTGTGTGGATGTGTTTTGTTGGATGCCTTTGGGGAGGTTTGTGGGTTTTGTTTTGGTTATTTGTCCTCAAATAAAAAGAATCCTGTATTTTGTTGACAACAGCAGTTTCAGGTAAATGCAGAGTGATTCAGTGTGACATTCAGTGAATGCCAATTCAATCTGCCAGGATGCTGCGGTTATGGTAGTCTGCCCTCCAGAATAGGGGGGAGAAGAAAACTGCTTAGAGTAGTTTTTGTGTTTGGTGTTGTTTGTGGCTTTGTTCCAAGTTTTGTGCGCAATATGTTAAAGTTTATGTCAACAAAATGTAAGTGCCTCTCTCCTCTTGTGTGTCCATGCCAGGATATAAAGAATGCTGATTTGGCATTGTACGAGCTCAACAGAGTCATCACCCTCGAGCCCAGCTGGCCAGAGGTCTACGAGCAGAGAGCAGAGGTGAGAGGTGACTCTGTGGCAAATGTGATCTATTATTAGTGTTCCTCAGCACTGAATATATTTTATGGCTTTCAAGTACTGCAACAAGCTAAGACAACAACTGTTGGTAACAGTATAATTAAACTGATTACATGTAGTTGCCTTCCTCCTGTTTTGTAGCTAATTTTTCTGCTTCTAATTGTCAAGTTTCGGATTAATTTTGAGCTTTAATGTCTAATCAAGACTAATCTAATCAAGCAGTCAGAAGTTGTACTAAAGCGAATTCGTGTTCCATGAACTTTTTAGGTTCAGTTTTCAAGTGGAGTTGGTGACTTTTAAAATGCATCGAGCTGTGTTGTTTTGGTTTTTTAGACTAGAAAATACATCACAGCCAAATGAAAAAGATCTGCAGTCAGTGAGTCATCAGCCAGACATAAAATGTGAATGAGCTACAAATGTGCTCCAAGCAATCAGTCACCTCTCTCCAAGTCTGATGAGCTCCTCCTGCTTTGATTTTCTCCCAAATGATTTATCTTGACTGTTGAAGTTGGATCAGTTTGGAAAGCACAGAGTTTTTTTAATCATAAAACATCATTTGCATTATTCACAAATAACTCCCCCAAACAGGTTTTGTAGATTTCATCTGCTTTCACACACACTGCATCCTGGAACTTTTCTAGGCATTACCCAGCAAGATATACTTGATAATGCAAATTAGCCTGGCAGCTTCCTACTGCAAAGTCTCTGTGATATCCGATTATTTTGATGTAAGACTAGAGGATGTTGAATTCGCAGCTAGCGAGCTGCTTTGCCTCCTGGACATTTTACTCAGCCTGCACCTAAACCACACTGAGTTTTTTTCAGAAGTGAGAACGTGCCAGGCACAGACTACATCCTGTTGTGCACAACATATGAGAAATGGTGTCTTTATACGAGTCTGATTCTCTTAACATGTTCAGAAACGGCTTGAAACACATCCTCAATAAATGTTAGCAACTTTTCATATAATCATGGTTACTGATGAAGGTGATCTCTTTATATTTGGACAACACATATAGAAGTAGTGAATGTCATCGGTCATATTTGGAGCAGCTGCCTTTTACTACAAATAATCGACAATGCATTGTCATTTTGAAAGAGGCAAAATATAAATTTTAAAGTGAATTCAAATAAGTTTTAAGCTACAGTATAGCAAATAATATTAGGCAACAGCAATATTCAAAAACAGTTGGGCATATAAACAGTCACCAGACATGGTTAGAGTTCTGGCAACTCTCACAAGATTAAAGAAAAGAATTCCCCCACTGCAGGTTTCACTCTGCTGTTTTATTTACCATTTCCTCTTTGGGACTTTTATACCATTTGAATTTAAACACAACACAGTGAAAAATGTAAATAAAAACAGAATTAAATGCTTTGCAAATCTCAAAACCCATAAACCATATTTTTATTAACAGTAGAGCATAGAAAACCTATCAAATGTTTAAACTGAGAATAATATTAGTTTACTTTGTGTTTGATGGCAGCAACATCCCATGTCTCTAAAAAAGCTGGGAAAATGTCATGTTTATTGTTGTGTAGCATTCCTCCTTCTTTTAACAAGAGGCTGTAATTCTCTGGGAACTGAAGCAGTCCCGAGTCCAGATGTGTCAAATATTTTCAGTTGGTGAAAGGTGTGGGCTGCATGCCAGTTCAGGACCTGGACTCTTTTTACTATGAAGCCATGCTGTTGTATTAGCTGTACTGTGCAGTTTAACATTACCTTGCAGAAATATGCAAAGCCTGTCCTGAAAATGATGTAATCTTTTGAGCACTGCAGTGACTGAATCATGCCTGTTTTTCATGAAATAAAAACAACAAACTTATCTTTATTCCCCCCAAATGTTCTTTCGATCCAGTGTAAAAGCAAAGAAAATAATTCAGTTCATCAGTATTTTGCAACAATAAAATTAAAAAGATGAAACGTGCAATTCGGTGCTTGTGTGTTTAGATCCTGTCTCCTCTGGGTCGCATCAGTGAGGCTCTGAGTGACCTGACAAAAGCCATCCAGCTACAGCCCTCAGCTCGTCTCTACAGGCACAGGGGAACGCTGCTCTTCATTTCAGAGGTTTGACAGTCAGATGCAGCATGAACGTACATATATGCCTGTGTGTTTCCATGTGATGACTCTGTGCTTTGCTCTCTGTTCAGGACTATGTGGCCGCTATGGAGGACTTCCAGCAGTCTTTAGAGCTTAAGAAGAATCAGCCTATTGCCATGCTGTATAAAGGCCTCACCTTTTTCCACAGAGGCATGCTCAAGGTGAGCTGTTCACCGTCTCATATTCCCAGTATGGCCTTGTCCATATCAAAGATAAATAAACAGTGTGATATCACTCACTGGTTAATGAGTTACTGTTTGGAAGACTCGTGGCCTCCACCATCACATTTTATTGTAACCAGATGTGACCACAGATAATGACAGTGCACTGATTAGCTGGTTTTGTTAGCAAAGTGTATCTCTAATTCTTGTTATAAGGAGTATGGATTCCACTGTATGTTATAGCATTCTCAAACTTGACAGTCTGGAGTTTTGCTCTTGTTTTTTTCTACAATCAGATATATCAGAATTTGTCATATCAGAGTTTTTGTTGCACAAACATCCTGTTAGTGCATGATTACACCTCATTTGTGTATCCTGTCTATATTTATCTTTTCACTTTTAATTACCAAAATATTATTTGAGTCAACAACATCAAAGAGGATTTAATTTAATGCAAACTAACAGGGTCGTTCTCAGCTCGCTGCTGGAAACACAGTCACAGAAATGCATTCAAATGTCAGCTGACTGTTTGGGTTTTTTGTTTGGTTTTTTTGGGGGGGGTTGTTTAAATATTATATTTGCGACTTACAGTGTCAGGAGATGAAGGGAAGGAGATGAATAGCTTAATACAAGCTCAAGCTTATTGGGTTTCATGCATATTGTGTTCTAAGCTTGTCTGCAGATTTAACTTATTTACATATATGCAGCTGTGAAGCAGATGGAACCACATGCTTTGGTAAATTTATTCAATCAGCTTTAACAAAAGTCAACTTTGTTAAAGCTGACTTTTTTTTTCATTTTCTTCCTGGCCTCTCTGACGGATGAGATTGTTGCTGTGTTATACCAGAGTTTTCTGCTAGCTGTTTGTTGTGCTTGGTGATGTTTAGCACGTTCATGCTGAAAGTGTCTCTTAATGCTGGGGTAGCTGCTTTCGTCTTTGATAAAATCCGCTGTGCACCACAAGGGAAGTAAAAATGGTAGATGAATGATAAGATGTTGCTTAACTTCTAATTAGTATGTTATTTTAAAGTCTGCCCAAGCCAAGTGCATTTTTATTTCCCACACACTGACTAATGTGTGCAGAGCAGCACTTGAATCTGCAGGTATTCATCTACATGACATGTAGATGCTAAACATAAAGGATTTCCTGGGGGAATCCCAGCTGCAGCTCCTGCAGGCAGCTGACAGTTAACTGCAAACAACAACATTAGCGCTTTTAATGATAGTTGCGAATGTGATTGTAGAAATAATTGCTTACTTTAGATGAGAGAGTTGTGCACATTGGTGGAATCTGCTTTTTATTTGCATGCTATGCACTAAGGTTGGGCGATATGTACATTTTTTCTAACTGACATTCATCAGTCCCATATATGACGATAGGCGATATATCTGCACAGGCGACTTTTTGATGGGCGGAGCAATGTAATCATGCACGGACTGTTTTGCACGTTTAGAACACAGAAGACGTCCAAACTTGGAGGAACTAGTTGTCCAAAAAAATTGAAAGTCAGCAATTTCGGATTTCTTTTGACTTTAAACTGGATTAAAGAGCCAAACCTGAGGATGTAACCACAACCACCGCTTGTGCAGATGTATATTTAAATAAAATGTTTTGTTTTCTATTTGTGAACATAGGCTGCTGCCTTTCTTTCTGTTATGAGTTTGAGTAAATAAATCGCTCCATTTGGGGGCAGTCTGAGGAGGGTGCATTTGCTCCCAGCTGGAAGAGGGTGACGTTAAAACAGCCTTTTTTTTTTTTTCTTTTTCTTTTTCCCCCATTGACTGCTTCTTTTAGCTTCAACTGACATTATTAGCAAACCTACTCATGGGCAAATAAATAAATAAAACGACCAGTGAAAGGCTCAACCTATCGTTGATGGTTGATAAATTCATCCAACTGTCCAACCTTACTATGCAAAGAGTGGCTGGACCAGGCTGAAATATCTGAACAGTTAGTTAGTTGGCTTTCTATGGCACTTGGTGTGAATAGTCACAGATGGTGTCTGATGATCCCCTGTCTCATTCTCTCTGTTGCATCACTATGATACTGATTTCTTAAATATGTCAGTTGGATGGCTTGCCACAATATTTTGTAAAAACGTTGTGCTAAACACCTAAAACTATCAGCATTACTGTCACCTTTGTTTGTAAAGCTAGGACTGTAATTATAGTAAACAGTTTAACTGTTAAACTAAGTGTTAAACAGTTACTGCTAAACTCCAGCATTTAGCCATGTCCACACTGGGGTTACATAAGACAAAATCTGAATGTGTTAAAGTTCTGAACCACCTGCTGACTCAGAATTTCTGGTCTGCTGTGTTCCTTAATGCATTTCCTCTCAACTGTGTTGTCAATGTATGTGAAAGGTTGCTTTTTTCTTTATCAGGAAGCCATTGAGACCTTTAAAGAAGCACTGAAACTGAAGTCTGACTTTATAGATGCCTATAAGAGCCTCGGACAGGCCTACAGGTACAGGCACTCTGCAGCATGCTTTCTTACTCCATGCATAAATGCAGGATGTCACTTTGACATAGGGTATTTAGCCAAATATCAACAGTTGCTTTTCCTCTTCCTTCTCCCAGAGAGCTGGGTGACTTTGAATCAGCCATGGAGAGCTTCCAGAAAGCCCTCATGCTGAATCAGAACCACATCCAGTCTCTCCAGCTCCGTGGCATGATGCTGTACCACCATGGCTCTCTGCAGGAGGCCATAGGCAACTTCAAGGTAGAATTATCCCCAACGAAGTAAAACAGGCTGTCCTTACACCCCTCTCTGCAATTTTAGGAATTTTTAATTTACACAGGGTTTGCTAGCAGCACAAGGAAAGAAGTGGTAATGGATTCATATGCAATTCATATGCAAATTCTCTTGTTTTCCTCAGAGGTGTCTTCAGTTGGAGCCTTACAACGAGGTGTGTCAGTACATGAAGGGGCTGAGTCACGTGGCCATGGGGCAGTTTTACGAAGGCATCAAAGCTCAGACTAAAGTCATGTTGAACGACCCTCTGCTGGGGCAAAAAGCCAGCTCTGAATACCTCAAAGTTAAATACCTCAGAGGTGGGTGGGCCTTTATATATATACACACACACACACACATGCATACACATTATGACTGATCGCAGATAAAGAGAAGAATGCTGATTCAAGATCAGTCTTATTTTACAGGGTAAATAAAAAGTCTGCTCTCCAAGTCAGAGCTCTGCCTACAGGATAAACTGGCAGATGAACAAACCTCAGAAACCAATGACTGGGGTGATTTATGGCAGCTACAACTGTCAGCTTATAAGACTGCCGCTAACATGCTTAGGATACCACGTGACACCTGGAGACTTCCTATAGAGTCCATTCAAGACATGTTTTCAAAGAACCTAGAGCACAAGAGTTGTTCAGGCATAGGTGTGCAGTCTATTACAGAGTCTATACTGAATGCATTATTACTAATTGTTTCAACAAAAAAGGAAACGGACAGTTATATTTTAGATTCTCCAAAACGTCACATTGCTTGTTTTTTTTTTTCATGTATTTTTCATATTTTCAAATGTTCAGAGTTTCTTTGAGCATTGGAGGCTTTCATTAAAACAATTGTTAAAGTACAAAGTTGAGGAAACAAGGGGGGAGTGACATGCAGCACAGCTGAGGTCAAGGCCACCAGATGTGACATACAGAGGAGTATTTCCAGTGTATTACTTTTGCATTAAAGAATAGCATTTTCTTCTGATTTAATTTTCAGGAGAACTATTGCATTGTTTAAAAAAACCCAGGAATGTTAGAATTTGATGGGCTTTTTAAAAAAACAAACAAAACAAAAACAGGAAATTAAGGCTTCTGAATGTCCTCCTGGTTCATCAGAAGAAAGCATTCATTCATTCAGTCTCATTTGTGCTTGTGCCTTTTTTTGTATTATTTGGCCATGATAGACTCTTCTGTATACCTTAACCATGCTTTTTCTTTATTTTTAGCTTCAGTGTCCTTTGACCTAAACCACCACCTCATAATGCACCACCTCTGGTCTTTTTACTTGTCACATAAAGGTCCTGTTTACTTGATTTCTTCCAGAGTACTCTCGTTACCTGCACTCCCACCTGGATATCCCAGTAGCAGAGTACAACGTGGACCAGGACTTACCGGGAAACTTTAAGAACCACTGGGCCAAGAACCTGCCTTTTTTAATAGAGGACTATGAAGAACAGCCTGGCCTGCAGCCACATATCAAGTGGGTTTGTGGGACTGTTAACTCTGACCATAACGATCAACTGTAATGATGCTGCGATGATGAAGTGATCAATCTAGCTATTCTTTATATAAATGTCAAGCTTTTTCTGAGGCCAAAGCAGAAATTATTGTGACAAATTACATTTATTTTCACATTTCAATCTGAATTTAATTTAGGATGCCCTACACTTCCCCTTAAGTCTGTCATCATAAGAAAATCTAGGAAAATCAGGACCATCATAACTGTGGTTTCCTGAGCTTCAGTTTGTAGCAGTTTTCATGAGCTAAAACACGAGGCAGCGTTTTGTGGTTGAAAACCAACACCTGCCATTTTTTCCATATGACACGAAAGTTCCTGTGTTCATCAAATAGATGTTTTTATGCATGCATGTCAGCAGGCTCAAACTACTTCATCTGTTTTGTGATATTGTAGAAGGTTGACAGCCAGTGTCTAGGAAAAAAAAATGTGCGTTTCATGAAAGCCTTATTCTCCACGTCTTTCTGGTTGGCAGAGACGTGCTGCCACAGAACTTCGACAGCTACAGCAATGAAGTTCAGAAGCTGATCTGCACGGCCGACCATCTGGGGGCACTCATGCAGTACGACACTCCTGGTTTTCTACCCAACAGAAGAATACACAGAGGTACCACAGAGACAATGCCACAGTTTGAAAAGATCACCAAGTGTTAACAAGAGCCTAAAAATAAAGAGCTGTCTGTGCTTCTTCAGCCATGGGATTAGCAACCTTAGAGGTAATGCAGGCCATGCATCGGACATGGAGCAACTCCAAAGTGCGAGTCAATGGCAAAACCAGGCAAATGCAGTGGAGAGACATGTTTGACATAGCAGTCAAATGGAGGAGGTGAGAAACACGGTGCAAGTTTCACAAAATAAAAAGGACTTTGTACCAAATTTATATGAGATCACTCAGGTCAAATTTATGGAGGCACCATTATATGTTTGACATCTACAGGATTGCATTGCTGTATTTCCATTGGAAAAGAGTGGCATAATGCAGAGACTGCAGGGAATTAATTTTGGCATCACTCTTTTTTTAGTGCATGTTTAGCTTGGACAGACGTTAATGAGTAAAACACCTAGAAAAATGTTTCTTTCTCATTCCACAAGAAATTGGGTGTTGTGAAGAGGAACTATGGGATCCTAATTATCTCCAGGAAATGACTCTAAAACTGAAGGAATAGGAAGGAGACAGATGCTGACATATGATGTTTCAACTGTCCTGCATTGCAAAATGAAGTCTAGACTGAAGCTGACACATGGCTTAAGTTTTTACCGCGTGAGCACTAGAAAGAACTCAGCAGTCAGGTCGTTTTTCACATTTCACTGTGGTTTACTTATCCTGGTAACTAGCCTGTTCTCACCAATTCTGGCCAAATTCAACAAGTCACTTTCCCACTAGAGTGTTTGATGTGTGGTTAATTAGATTGCAGTGTTGAAACACTAAACGGGCCTTTCCTGTACTCGTAGGATCGCCGATCCAGACCAGCCAGTTTTGTGGTTAGACCAGATGCCTGCCAGGAGTCTCAGTCGAGGCTTCAACAATCACATCAACCTCATCAGGTAACAACTTGGCCTCGAAGACGGCGTCAAACACTCTCATGGGTTACAGGATTGAATTTCCATATGGCCTCACCTTGTAGTGCAGAAACATTTATTTCAATTTCTTGGAATATGACGTATCTCTATCATTCTGTTCCCTGTGAGAGCCTCATTCTGAGAAGCTCCTTGAAAAGTAGTATATTGAGGTCTGTTTTTTCCCTCTTTATTTGTCCAGGGGGCAAATTATCAACATCAGATACCTTGCCTACTTTGACAACATACTTGACTTCATCAAAGACAGAATACTGGTCTACCACGGGTAAAACCTGAATCACAACTCCAGTGACTTTGCAGAATTCCTTGAAGCATCATCTATGACTTAATTATTCTTGCAGTGTTCTTGCTGTTTCTGTAACCAACATGTTCTTATTGTCTGTCTCAGGGCATACAACCCCAGAGGCCTCCTGGAAGTCCGCCAAGCTCTAGAAAATGTGAATAAAGTAGAAGATTTGCTTCCTATAATGAAGGTAAGAAGGATATGAGAGAATCTAGTTCAGGTTGCACTCAAGGATTCAAGTGGATATTAGTTTTAGTCTACTAGTAACACTAGTGATGTTCATTACTTCCCAGTTTTGTGTGTGAACTTATATCTACAGCTTAGATCTGGAGCCTAGATCTATATGCTGTTGTACCAAAAATTCACATCAAACATGACTGAGAGAAACTGAATTAGAAAAAAACATAAAAGTTTAAACGCATGTATTACATTTTTCCATATTAAATTTAATCAATATTTGGTTGTCATGTAGTTTAAAATATATTTTGATATTGATGAATGTTTGCCCATAAGAGACCTTTTAAAGCAGCACAACATCCTGTTTTGTTTTGTTTTTTTGGATGGGTGTTTTCTTTTTGTTTTTTTGTTTGGTGTGTTTCTTCCTGAAGCAGTTCAACAGTAAAACCAGAGATGGCTTCACAGTCAACTCGAAGGTGCCGAGCCTGAAGGACCCTGGGAAAGAGTACGATGGCTTCACCATTACCATCACTGGAGACAGGTGCAGTCTGCCGTTCTCTGTGTTCAATATTCTAAAACAACACTTTCTTCAACACTAACATTTCATATAAAAATTAAATATAAATATTTGAACAGGGGAATAATAATCACAAGGATCTCCTAGAAGGTATATTTCATGAACAGTAAAGTATTTACATACGTAGGTATGTGTACAACACAAAGGTCAATCAAAAGGTGCTAAGAATATTCTTCTTGTGCACAGATAAGGAGCAGTAACTGTCAGAATTTCACATGTTTTACAATCAGCATTGGGAGCGCTGGATTTTTGTGCAGCATGCTTGTACTTTTCTTTCACATTAATCATGCTGTGCAGCATCAGTTTGTTCCAAGTTCTGTTGTAATATCTTGAGGAGTCCAAGCCAGACCATTTGCCAGAAATGAACTGAATTAGAATTATTCGGGTCATTATAATAATAATAATAATTATTATTATTATTGTTATTAGCCATACCTGCACAGTTGTCTCTTTCCACTGGTACTATTCGTCTTTTGTAGCTCCCCGTGACTTTGTCCTTTCACTTTGACTGAAATCAAATTTAAAAAATGGCAGAAACAATGGGAATTTTGTATCTCTGAAAAAAGTGACTACTTAAAAAAGGAGGGCAGTTGAAATTTAATGTTTTCATTTAATATGTGCAGACTCATTACTGCAAAAACCAGTAACACCTGTTTTTTAACATGTGCTCCACAGTTTTTAGGTAGATGCTTTACACTTCTACACACATAACCAGATATTTCCAAGTTTTACCCTCTGAAGTGTTTAATTTTGTTTTATTTCAGGGTGGGAAACATGTTATTCTCTGTAGAAACGCAGACAACTGAAGAGCGGACGCAGCAGTACCAGTCAGAGATAGAGTCTATCTACAAAGACCTCACTGCCAAAGGAAAGGCATTGATGTTATCAACCGAACTCGGGGTAAGATTCCTGCTGGTAATAGAAAGCAGATGGTGGTGCAATGTGAAATATCCATTTCTGGACAGCTCTAAGTAGATGACATCTTAAGTTAACAAAGGATGTTCCTTTCTCTAAAGCAATACCTGCAAATAAAATGTTGTTTTTGTGTTCCAGCTTTGGTTCTAGTTTTTTTTCTTGCGGTTTCATATCTCTGATATTGTCTCTAGTGTCTGGGGTTTGGACATTTGGCGAAAAGATTTTTTTAATATATTTTCTGAAGAATAAATAGAAAATATTTACAAGTTGAATTCTGTTCAAGCAGTATCTAGCAAAAAGGTTTTGTATCGAGCTAGAAACAGAGTCACAGCTGCAGGAGAACAGATGGAGCTGTCAATATAAACATAAAAACACATTAAGTCGTATTTATTATTTATTAGAGTAGCAAGGCTGTTTACAATCTCTTTACATAAGAGATAAAAGTCACTTTAGAAAAGACAAGGCAGTGTTCAAAAGCAAAACAAAACATAAGCCTCATGTCTGTTTTTTCCTCAGCGTCTTCCTCTCCCCTCTTATTCCCACTCTGGCCCTCTCTACTGGAATCACATATTTTACTTGTCTAGACAAGCAAACTATGAGTAGAACCGATTAATTCTCTGTCACTGTTGGATTTAGCTGAGTTTATTTGCTGCCATTCATTTCTGTTGATGGTTTTCTGTCAAACTGCTGGAATAAACAGAACAAACCATTCAAGCAGTTTGTCTTGATTAAAAAATCTGTGCCGGCAGCCTACCGTGACTTGTCTGCTAATTTATACAGACAGCACAACAGTGGTCCTGACTAAACAACTAACAAACAAGAACTAAACAGGATGTTCTCACTCCTCTGTAACAGAGACCTGGAACAATGTGAACATCCCTCCTGGCTTTCGCTCTTTGTTCTGTTTTATTATGTCTGCAGCCTTCTCTGCTTCCACCCCGTTAAGATAAACCGTAACTGAAGACAGCACACAGAGCAGCAGAGGTCACGACTACATTAAGCCTTTGTTCACAACTGAACAGCTGATTCTGTGATGATCTTTGTTCTTTCAGGATGCAGATGCAGTGTGTAACCTGATCCTCTCCTTGGTTTATTACTTCTGCAACCTCATGCCTCTTTCCAGAGGATCCAGGTAATTTCAAAGTCAAAACAGCCCACAGGTGCAATATGAAGCATTTCTACATTTGAATGATAAATGGGAGAGAGAGTTTCTTTGTAGCTGTCATCTTAGTTTGGAAAAAACTCCCAGAAACAATGGCCTAGTAAGACTGAAAGATAAATGCAGGATAATAATATTAATGTTATTTTAGTCTGTGGTCTTGAAACTTGAAACTCTTGAAACATGTCAGAGGAAGTATTCAGCTAATGAAGCATCACTTTCTCCTCAGTGTGGTGGCTTACTCAGTGGTGATGGGGGCACTGATGGCCAGTGGGAAAGAGGTCATTGGTAGGATCCCGAAAGGAAAGGTAAATTAATGTGAATCTTACTTCAGTAGAAGAATATATAGCAAGTTTTTATTGACTTAACACTAATCTCTATGGCATTTGTTATATATGGAAGTAATGCATAGGACCAAATGCAATTTTTTTTAGCAGATAATTAAACATTTTAAATGTAATTTTTTAAAAATGGGTAACAAAAATTTGAAAGCTGTCCATTGTCATTTACACTGGTGCTTACTCTACCATATGTTATGTAAGATTACATTGCTTATACGGTCTAGAATGTGTTTCTAGGTCTCAAGTCGTGTTTAAATGAGCACTATGTACATGTAGGTGCTGATTTACCTGGTGCAGAAGGACTGCAGACTTCACGATTTCCTCTTGCAGGAGTGGTGCAACATTCAGAGATTACATTTTTTTGGTGATTTGTAGTCACTTCATCTTCTGTACAATTTTGGACCATCATCACTTCAGCCAAAGTCCAGATGGTTTCAGTGGTCCAGAGTGGCAGCAGAGCAAAAGTTCAGTCTTCAAAATAACATATAATCAGACTGGAAAACTTTTTCCTCATAAGAAGGAAAAATCATTAGCTCTGCACCAACCTCCCTTGATGACATATTTGATAACAGTCCAGGATAATCGGTTTAAATCCGTTTAGTTCTTTTTGCCTGATTAGTGATGACATCAGTGTCTGCTGCCTTCACCTGCTTCTCATATGTTAACTAATAAACATGTTTAATTAAACTTCAGGTCATAGTTTTCTTCAACTTTGCAGTGCTTTTTTGGTACTTACTTTAATAATTAGAGATTACAAGTGCTGGGATGTATCCGCTGAATTGAAAGTGGGCCAGGGGTCAGTCCTTGTCTAAAATCAGATGTGGTCTTTCGTCTATGATACATCCTGGTATCGCTGATCTCTGTCTCCTGCCGTTTACTGCATGTAAGAGAGGATTGTTCGCGTTCCTTGTTCGTGTTCAAGTCGAGAGTGAAAGCAGGTGTCTCGCAGATGGTATGAACAGTTGGCAGCCCTGCTGTGTTTTTCTTCATATTGTTGCTTCTTAAGGAATTTTCCAAAACCCTTCATGATTTAGTCTGACCACATTGGAAAGAAAGCGGGCTTCTCATTTTTGCTACACAGCGTTTAACTTCTATAAAGTTATCTGTCAATTTTTAGAAAAGCTTTCTTTTTTTGTAAATCTGCACTGCAAAGAAAGAGCAGGAACTGTGGCTTGTTTAACTTCAAGTGTGTCTTGGAAAGCATGGTGCTCAGGTTTATTTACACGTGTCTTTATTTATGGAAATGTGGCCTTCGCTTCAACTACTGTACCTATCCTTTAAGCTGGTTGTGGTTGTGTGGGAGTTTGGGGGGGTTGTTTGTTTGTTTTTGCTTGATTTAAATATATATATATATATATCTTTTCAGCTGGTAGATTTTGAAGCCATGACCACACCCAGTCCAGATAGCTTCAGTAAAACAGCAAAGAGCTGGATGAATCTCAAGAGGTACAAAGAGTAATAATTTCTCTGGTGTGTTATTTGTCTGCTTCAGAGGCACATTATCTGACATTTTCTCTTCCTCTCTAGTTTACCAAGTTGGTACCAGAGTCTTCCATCTGTAGCAGAGTCCTTCCCGACAACCAGAACAATGATTGAGGTCCTCAACACAGACTCATCTTCACATTGTCCAAAAAAGTCTTAACACGACTTGTGCACTACAGAGAGGTCTGTTTAGGAAAGTCTTAATAATAAAGCTCCTGCACTGGGTAGAGCCTAAGGGACCGTCATCTTCTACATCCCAGTCAACACTGGACTGAGATCGGCAAAAACATCTCGGCACAATTAATTAGGAATTAATTATTTAAAATGTAATAAGGGTTTTGGCAAAGTAGTAGTGTGAGCTCTTTTTGAACCTTGAAGGAAATGAAAGGCTTTTAATGCAAATTCATGGGATTGCTTTACTCTTTAAAGAGGTGACCTCTGTTTTAATTTACCAAACGTTGATCTTACTGTTTTATCCAAATCTTTGTTGCCTGTTGTTTCTCCTTAAATCCATGTAAAAAATCAGCTTCTACTTAAGAAACATGGTTTGAAGGGTTTTCAGAAATCTTAGGTTGACGTGCTAAGTCACCTCTGTGCCACCTGTTTTAAGTTCTTCAACCTCTGTTGTCAGGCAATTCAACATTTTTCTTTTCTACTTCTTGTAGCATAACTTTAACTCACAGAACTCTAAGGATAAATTTAGGTGCTTTTGTTATTACTGGCCGATGTTAATTCCTTAGATCAACACTCTGTGTTTGTGGAAACGATACTGGATGGTGAAAGCAGGATGTTTCAGTTTGTTTGGGATGCAGAAGAGATTCTGTCCACCTTTTGCTCTTTCTCTGCTTTATAGGCCTCGTGCCTCAGACACCCAAAGCACAACCAACGCCATCTGTCCATCGGTCGGTATGAACAAGCTTTCTTTACAGAGTCATGCCGAAATCTCTTACTTTAGGTTACCAAGAATGTGAAATGGCACTTTCTGGTTTTATTTAACATTAAAGATTGTAATTGGCACTTTAAACATTTTCTGTTAAACCACTGCTGTGTACGCACACAGAATCCAACCTTTCAGCAGAGAATGAGTCTGGGGGGTTTTAAAAATATGGAACAAATTTTTCAGGGCTATTGTTTGTCAGCACTTGAGCAAATATGAATTATTTTATTTTTTTATTTTTTTAATGATGAATAACAGCAGTCAGAGATTTTAGAGAGCTTTCAGAGCCATTTGGTGCTTTTTGAGTAAAATATCAAACATTCACCAAATCTGCAGGTATCTTGTCGTTATCAGTTTTGAATCTACAAAAATTACAAAAAGTCAAAAAGTTTCTTGACTTTTTCTCTGATCTTTTATAAGTTCAATCATTTTGGGGGATTTTTTTTCATTACAAATGTATTAGACCATCTGTCATTAAAAACAAAAAAACTCTTAGAAATCTCCCCAGAACTTGTTTAAAACAAAAAATTAAATACACAAAGTTTAACCTGGCCCAATCAAGCATAACATTCAACCACTAAAACATTTTTCTTCCATGGAGCAACAATGGTAAATGATTGCAATTTGGCGTTATAATCAAAAAATAATTGCTTTACTATTTTATTGCTTGTTTTTGTAAACCTACATTTACAAATTGATGGATAATGATAATTATTTATATTATTTTGCATTAAAGGTATTGATTAAGCTCTTGATTAGAGAGCTTTTGCATTCTGGTGATCGAATAAATATGTTAAGCACATGTAGCTCTAAATGGCTAACATAAAACAATTTCACCGTAATTAAAACCACAAAGAAATCAGACTGACTTAATGAGAAGACACTTCTTTATAGTTTAAATCATTAGCTCTTAAACACTACATTTAAATTTTAAAGTTTATGAATGTAATCTGACTTACCTGACCAGAACTTCAGATGATCGTCCTCTAACATCTGTGACTGTTGTGCCTTTAAAGATTCATTATGGATGGAGAAAAGCACACCGCATTTATTTCCTTCCTGTCTTCCCTCGAACTTGCATCAGCTGCCTCTCTTACATCGGATATTAGCTCATAGATTCAGTTTGCTTCCTCATCACACCTGAGAGCAATATCTTTGGGAGATAAGGGACATGTCTTAAAGATTAAAATATTGTCTTTGATTATTTTAACCCCCTTTTTTATTACATATGTAACAAGTTCTTGTTTGAGTTTTTGATATCTGGAGAAAATCTGGTCTGAATTGGAATGTACTTCAGTTTAAATAATAAGACTGATGGTGTGGTCTTTTTTTTGTTTGTTGGTTTGTTTGTTTCAGAAAATCTGGGTGAATCCTGCAGGATTTATTTTCACTTAGGTAAAATGTAAACATGCAGTAACCTATGGAAATAAAATTCTTTTAGAAAAGAAAATCTAAGCACAGTGATGAACAAAATGAGAAGGTGTGACTCACCTGGACTAATCTATCATATTCTGTGGCCTTTGATGCTTAAAGACACACCATTAATAGTCATATCAATACTGCAGTAGTTCTGTTTTTTGAATGTCCAGAACAAAGCAGTCTCTCCAGTGTTTAATTGGTTTTCTCACTTCACCAAAACGTCAGGTCCTTTGGGGTTTTTTCTTATCGATGGTTATGCTAACTGGTTGTTATTTTCTTTTCTGTGCTGGGTGTCCCAGTCATTTATTTCTGCAATGGGCTTTAGAGTGAGGAGTGCACAACTTATCTAATGTCTTCAGACTTGAAGGAGGGACTTTTTTATGAAATGAATGTTCAGCAGTTAATAAAAGTGTTTGACAGTTTTAACAGTTTGTGGTGATTTTTGTTTTCCTCACAAGAAGTTCACAAACAATAATTTAGTCAAGAAGAAAGAAAAATGCATTCATGTTTTGGTGTGGCAGACCGTCAGTTCTGTCCTTACAACGTATATATATATTTAAATTACATGTACCAAATGAAAGTGAAGTCAATAAAGAAGTGTGCGTCTTCCTTTGGCTGATCGCTCTAGTGGTCACCACAGCAGATCTGGTTTTCCTCTTTACCTCCTGCCTGGCAGCTCCATCTACAAAATCCTTTGTCCAGTATATTCACCATCCCTCCTCTGCACGTGTCCAAACTATTGAACATTCACATCTCACAACTTTGTCTTCAAACTGCTCAACCTGAGCCGTCCCTCTGATGTACTCCTGTCTAATCCTGTGCATTCTGGGCACTCCCAGTGAAAATCTTAACATCTGCATCTCGGCCTCCTCTGGCTCCACTTTGTGACTTTTTGTCAGCGTCACTGTCTCCAAATACATCATACCTACCGTCATGGTTTTAATTCTTGGTGCTGTCCATCCTTCACAAATCAGCTCTGACATCCACCCACTCTACCTTGAAAATACTCTTCTTCACCTTCTCTTATGTTCGCATGCTCATTTTCTACATTTATCAGCTCTTCACAGGACTCTCCCACCTTCTCAGCATACTCTGACTTGTTAGCGCATTTCTATCTCTCTCTTTGATCACCCTAACCTTCCGTTCTTTCTCTCGCTGATTTTGAATTACGACTGTAAAATATCTGATCTGCTAGGTTTAAGTTTACTGTTATTACAATTATTTAAACAAATACAGTTAAAATGTAGAAATCACTCCACTTTCCCTTGAGAAAAGTATGTCATTATTGTATTATCTGGACTAAGAAGTATTTTCTTTACTGCAGTTCAATTTCATTCACTTAAATTTGTTTTTGGTAGCGTATGTGGGCTTCCATATAGGGTGGACAGGTCATGCTTTGTAGGCTCAGTTTCGTAGACACGGATTAAGCCTAGACGCAGGATAAAAGAAACATTCAGGGAAGTTCTCCAATGGAAAAAAGGCTAAATCCATGTCTGGGAAACCAAGCCTGAGAGATTTGCATTCAGATTTAATGAATGCAAAACTCTGTTTTTGCACTGAGGCTCCTGCAGTGTTGTGCATTAAGAGTCATTTCACACCCTCATCATTGTCAAAATCTCTGATCATGTCCACAATCCTGGTCGACAAGCCAAGTCTATCGAGCATGTTAGGTCCATTATGTCTGTTTACCTTCAGTCACATTTGAACCATCTAAACGAGTAAGATTACTGTTTACCCTTTGCCATGTTGCCCCCTAAAAAGCTGCTTATTAACTAAGCCAGTGTCATCTAAGGATTTCATCACTATCACCGACTGTCAGCTGCAAATATCAGAACCTCAAAGGTCTGACAGTAAACACTCTTTACTGTATGCCCAGCACAGACAGCATTCATAATTGATGCTGAAAGTGCCCAACTGAATACACCTCCACTGACTGTTGGAGCTTAATGTGGCTGATTGACTGGCTGATAAGAAGGAAGATGTTTGTAAGAACTACAAATGAGCCAGTGATTAAGTATGTTTGTGTATAGAACTGAAGAGCAGCTCAAATTCATCTGCAGTTAATGTTTAGTTTTGTTGCACAGCTGAGTAGAAAAGCTTCTTTCAGAAATTACTTTCTCTTGCAAGTCTCCCTGCTCACCACTAGGTGCTGCATAAAGGTTTTCAGAGTCAGACCACGTGATTTTGTCACATGGAAGATGTAGTTTGCATAGCATCGCTGCACTACAGGTGACTACAGATTAGTTGTCAGAGTGGCCGTGGGCTGATGTGGTGATCATGGCTGAGGATGTGGCCGTGTCAGAGGAGATCTTAACAGATGGTCTCACTCTGCTGGTGAACATGGGCAAAGTTCTCCTGCAGAACGCCAAGGAGGAGGCAGCAGGTAGGGCTGATCCTAGTTGCAAACCCTGTTGAAAACTTTTCACACTTTAATGTGTGTTGCTACCAGAATATCTAAAAACTTCCTAGAAATGTATGTTTATGCTTTGTTAAAGTTTTGTTCTGCCTCTTTTGTAATTCGGCATATAAAATATGCAAATTATCATTTAACTTTTTTTTTTAATGGAAACGTTATTACTGGGTAATAACCCTGTGTGTGTGTTATGGCTGTTTTACAAAGAAGTAAAACCACACACAAAAAAACAAAAACAGAACAATAATTATGTCTATGTTTGTCTCCCGAATTGGAGAAAAGATGTTTTTATAATAAGCTGATGCTTTATCTTCGTTGACTAACTGCTTTATAACAGTCCCTAACCTTAAGAGTATAAAAATGCAAGAAATTTGAATGAAGTCTGGGTTTCCTATTGAATATTTTATAACTTGGCTTCTGGAGCCTTGTTACTGGATTAAAGGGGCCTGCTGGCATGAAGGTGGTGTAATGTAATCCCCGTCATGCCTATTGCCAACACAATGACATTGCACAAACAGCTTGACCCTGTAACTGTGGCCCTTTGTTCTCATGCAGACTCTTTGGAGAATTTTGTCCCACATAAAATCACCACTTTATTCGGCCTGATCACAGCTGGAGCTAGATTCTACAGCAGGTAGGATTTGGCCGTAGACGCTTAAAGAAGCACATTTCTCTGTGTCCTTATGAGAAAAATAATAACCGTTCAATCTGTTGAGCAGCATTGAAGTTAAAAAGAAATGTGAAGCGGAGGCTGTTTGGCAGAAGTCTTATCAGTAAGTATGTTTAAATAGCAAGCTGAAATAAAATGCCATTTATATTTTGTGTGGGTGATATAGGATTTTTCTATCCTTATTCCTTCTAGCATTTGAATTCAATGACACCATTATGCCATATTAAATACATTTAATGAAATGATGTTTATTGAGGCAAACGTATGAGGGAGACCGTGATAATCCCAATACACTGTGGAACAACTGAGAGAAAACACAGATGATGAAACTCTTCTTTTGTCCCACTTGTAACTGAAAACTTTGCCAAAAACATCCCCAAATTTTTAAGACTTCTCTTTTTTATTATTAAGTCAGCTATTACTTCACAAACCGCAAATGACGAAAGGCTCTTCACAGCTATGGTTGCCAAATAAATCTTTAACAGCATTTAGCCACATACCAAGCTGAAGTTATTGCTTTACTAGTTTACAACATTTACATCATGTAACATTAATCACCTACAAGTGATCTCGAATAAAAACAGCTGGAGAAAAGAATAGCTCTTATTTACTTTAAGATAAATCCATCTGCAGACCCAAGACGTGTCAGTAAGTGTATGTTGCTTCATTTTTGTTAATGCTGAAAAGTCTGGCCCTTTGGGAAACTGCTGTATTCTGCAATCTACAGTCTTGAGCAACCCCTCATGTTTATATTCTGCTGTAACCTCCTAGGACAGGGGTCCCCAATCCCAGTCCACGAGGGCCGGTGTCCCTGCAGGTTTTAGTAAATGGTAAAATGGCCTGTATTTATATAGCGCTTTACTAGTCCCTAAGGACCCCAAAGCGCTTTACATATCCAGTCATCCACCCATTCACACACTGGTGATGGCAAGCCACATTGTGGCCACAGCCACCCTGGGGCGCACTGACAGAGGCGAGGCTGCCGGACACTGGCGCCACCGGGCCCTCTGACCACCACCAGTAGGCTACGGGTGAAGTGTCTTGCCCAAGGACACAACGACCGAGACTGTCCAAGCCGGGGCTCGAACCGGCAACCTTCCGATTACAAGACGAACTCCCAACTCTTGAGCCACGATCGCCCTTTAGATGTGTCCTTGATCCATCACAGCTGATTTAAATGGATAAATTACCTTCTCAACATGTCTTGAAGTTCTCCAGAGGCCTGGTAATGAACTAATCATGTGATTCAGGTGTGTTGATCCAGGGTGAGATCTAAAACCTGCAGGGACACCAGCCCTCGTGGACTGGATTGGGACCCTTGTCCCAGGACCTGGCGTCCACATATGTGGACATCACATTTTGGGTTATTTAGACTAAAATTTTGCTCTACAAGGGCCTGATATCCACTTATAAGGACATTACATTGCTACTGTTCTATCGAAATTTTTAACGAATGTCCTCATATGTGGCTCTCATTTTTCTTAGAAACAAAAAGTCAGGTAAAAAAAAAAATCTGGTAATTCTTTGTTTTTACATTCATCGGGCCCCAATCAGCCCAAATATCAAAGAGAAATTAAAAATGCATGCCGTGGAAGAGTTCAGGTCTTAGGAGGTTAAAGCAGCCAGACTCTCCTGTAATGTTTTTTCTTTAGACATTTTCTTCTTCATTTTCTCTCATTTTTAGTCCAGTTGTTGCATCTGACCAGTTTCAGAAGTATGTTTAAGCAATTTAACTTTCAATCATAAAAGGGTACATAACAGATGAACCATTGTTGTGTCTACACACAGTAGAGAACTTAGTAAAATAAATAAATAAATAGTGTTTTTAGGCACTTTGTTACATCTTTATAGGAATCTGAAAAATGCCCAAAATAACACAGCTTAAAGAAATTCCAAGAACGCTGCCTAAGAGAATTCAGGCTGTGTGAAGAAAAAAGATGATCATATCACAGATCGACTTTCAAGCTAATTAAAATTGTAAAAACTCTGTTTTTGCTCATACATTTGCTTATATTTCAATAGACTGATGCACCCGTTTGACATTTTCCTAGCAAAATATGAAAAAATTAGGAGGGATTTAAGACTTTTGCACTGAATTGTAACTCCTTAGAGCATCATGTATAAAACACGCAGTATTAGCTCAGCTGCACTCAGTGCTGTTATGATGCTGACTGATAGATCTTGGATGAACGACAGTGGTGCTGACTGAAGCTCTATCACCAAACTTGTGTGTTTTTCCAGCCATGCAGCAGTGAGAGAGCAGGTGCAGGAGCTTCAGCAGCTGGAGGTGTGTACAAGTGCAACTTGCAAATTTCTTCTTATTGTTATGTTATCCTTATTTATTTATTTTTGAGCTACACAAACTTAAAATTAAGCTTATCTGGTTGAAATGAGTTTAAACTAAACCCATGACCAGTTCCTTTTGAACACTTTAAACTGTCTATTTCTTTGCGTGTGTTTGTGCTTGCAGAAAGAGTGGGACTCTTTCCTGGAGAGTGTGGACAAAGATCTGCAGACAACAGATGTGCAGCTGTCTGGAGGAAAGACGGCCGACAGTCTGAGCCCAGAAACTCTATTCACCGATGGAAGAAGTGGAAGGTAAGTTTGCAAACCAGGCCTGAATGTGGTGCACCAGCAAAAACCAGTTCAGAGCATCAGCTGGTTTGAGGTGATGTGTGTTGTTTTTTAACTGACCAACCTGGGAAGACCATGTAGGGTTTTTTGTTCCATGAAAACCAGAGATGTGTTTGTTCATTGTCTTGTGTTGTATTTAAAGGAGTGTGACTCTCAGTCAGTACCTGGGTCAGGGTCAGAACCTGCTGCTGGTTCTCCTCAGACATTTTGGATGACTGCCGTGACGAGACCACGTGACCGAGCTGAAGGCCAATCAGGTCAGCGTACCTTTATTCTTATTCCACTAGAAAAAACCATCGCCATACTGAATGAACTCCAACACTGAAAAACCCCAGGCACACAAAAAACAAAAACACACTGTTACTTTTTTATGAAGACAGAATTGGAAATTGAATTACTAATTTAGTCATTTAGTAATCCACAAATTAATTGTTAGGATCAGAACAGAGAAAGCCAAGATTAAGGTTTAAATTCATGAAGGCCAGTTTGTGATGTTAATAGTGGGTTTAAGGTGTATCGGGGTTAAAAAATCACAGAAAAACAACAGTCAGCTCAAGGTCTTTTTTATTGTCAGGTAGAGACCCTAAAATAATAATACAGAGAAAACCCCAGTAATCAGAGGATTACTCTGATTACCCCCGCCCCCGCCCTGTGAGCAAGCACATGGCGACAGTGGGAAGGAAAAACACCCACGACCCAAGTTCGCTCATAATATTTTACGTCTTTTTATTACTGCATCTTTTTTATAAGCACTTAGTTTACAAGGATGAAATCTTTGCTGTGAGCACTGAGATCCCAATGAAGCCACAAACTTCTATTTTTTCTTAGCAAGACAGCCCATAACATTGTGCTGAAATACCCCTTTTACCTCTTTGAGGCTTCATTCTGTCTACAAAAGATTCTAAGATGTTTTTCCATAGTGGCTGTCTTCACTTAATCTTGCATCCAAAACTGGTTTAAAACTGTTTAAATGTGTAAACAGTGTTTATCAGTAATTAACATTGTATCATCCCGCAGGCTCTGCTGGAGGCTCGGTCAGTGCGGGTCTTGGTAGTTTCTTTTGGCAGCGTCGAGGGCGCTCAGCTGTGGTTGGAGCAGACTGGATGTACCTTTGACATTCTGCTGGATCCACAGAGAAAGGTTAAGAATTTTTTCCCCCCCCCGCTCTGATCATCTGATTCAAAAACTGTAACTTCTGCTTTAAAACAAATTCAAATAAAAACAGTCAGTCCGTCTGCATATTTTACTACATTTTATATTTATATTCAGTGCTGGTCGGGAGGTGCATAAACTCTAAATAGGCCACTGTAATTTATAGAAAGTAGATTTGGCTGTGACTCAGTACAAACAAACCGAGGGACCCGGAGGATTTAGCAGCTGTTTGATGATGTGTCATAAAAGCCCAGCGACCTCAGCCTCCAAACCATTTATTCAGAAAAGTCAACCACCAGATGTTAGCTGGAGTCAAGTGGAAACAACCAAATATGAAAACAGAACATTTTCCACATGCCACACAAGCAATCCTCAGTCGCAAAAAATGCGACGCTGATGCATGCTACTGACTGTATAAACCGCATGTGTTCTTAAATGTCTCTTTTCTGGCACAGGTGTACAGAAGTTTTGGCCTTGGCTCATCCTACGCCAAGGTGATGAAGTTTGGCTGCCTGCTACAATACTCAGACTACGTAGTTGCAAACATAGACTTCCCAGATTTCCCCCATCGTCTGCTGGAAGACAGCTACCAGGTAAGAATGCACAAGTCTGTGAAAACCTTTGACGAGACTCTTGTGATGACACATTGAAGAAATCCTAGAAATCTATCCAAGGATGGATTTACATGCATGAGTATCTCGCATCCTTCTTCTATCCCTTGGATATTAGCAAAATGAAAATCCAAGTTGAGTCCCTGAAGTCCTGCGAGATTCTTATTTTTTATCTTGCATGCATAAGATCAATGTTGAACATTATAATTAACAGTGTGCATAGAAATAAAATGGAAAAATGCCCTAACACCCTCAGATGCACTTAGCCACCTTATATGGAGACAACTTATGATTAAACTGAACAAAAGCACTGTAGATGTCTCTTTGGTTGAAGTCTATCTAACTGCTTTGGTAGATAAATGTGCTCTTTCCAGCTTCTTCTATTCAAACCTGACCATGATGTAACTGAGGACACTTTACTTTAAAAGTGAAAATTAAAACGATGACAGAGGTGAGGCGGTGAGAGTGTCAGTTTGTAGAAGTCAGGATATGGATCAGATTCTTTTCTAACAATAACTTTAGAGATAAACATCCAGTGCCATCATTAAGTCCTTCTCTGCTTCAGGTCATTTTCATGTTCTTGGTTTTGTATGTGGCCCTAATTACAGGCTCATGTCTATATCTGTCTGTGTAGCTGCATCAGCCTTTTAGAGAACACAAAACCTCCGTGATCAGGGTTGGAAGGCAGCAAAAAATCCTGTCTTGCAGAACACCAGAATAATATTTTCTGTTTCTTAAAGCACTTTTCACAAACTATATGAGAGCAACTACTACTACTTAGTCGTTGGTTATAACCAGAAGCGCTTGGGAGGTCTTTTGGTCAGTTAAATGCATCAAATGCATCAGGTGAGACATGCAGACAGAATAAATGCAGGTCATAATTTGCACAGAAAACAATAACATATTTATTGTGTTTTGTCCTTTGGAAGAAGAGGGCATGTATAGTACAAACTATAATGTTTAAGCTGAAACAGCCGGGGTTCCTTTAAAGGAAAAAGTAATTTGGGGCTATTTATGGGAGTCCACAGGGTTCAGTTTAAAACTGCAATACGTTTTTATACCACTTGGGGGCAGTGACACATTCATATTGTCCTTTTAATGCAACTTTACTGATTAAACAGTTATTTATTTATATAGGCGGCATGTTATGGAGCAACATGTTCATTATTTTTACATTATTGCTACTTTAAATCCCCGGGTGACTCTTTTGTTTTAGAAAATTAATTTTAAATACTCCATAACAGACAGGACTTCCACATCCACCGTAAAAAGTCAGACTGACCTTCAAATTTTACAGATTTAACCTCAGGAGTGGTGATAATTGAATAATGTGTGTTTGTCTTTTCAGCTAGGAGGTGACTTTTTGCTGGACAGTGCAGGGAAGGTACTTCTCTCTCATCCATCTAAAAACCCTCTGGACAGGCCGACCGTGGAAGACGTCTTGCAGACCGTGGACTCCGCAGGACAGTCCACTAACTCTGCTCACAAGCAGAAGCTGTGAAATTCATTCAAACACAGCCTCAGGGGTACAAGTCGCTAAACGCATCGCTGACTCCTCACGGCAAGCGCAGCTCTTTGGCTCGCGTTCGTGACGTCACACCTTACACTCATGACATCATGAAGGGGTGCGACTGATGTTCCAGCGCGAGGCAGAGACATCTGCTCTTCTGTGTTGCGTCAGCGTGGCGATGCAGCATTTCAAATAAAGTAGTGGATTTGATTAAAACAGAATTTGACAATATATTTGTATTATTTAAATTTAACAAAGACTGAAGATTTGTTTCAGGAATTTTACCTTTTAAAGGTGCATTTAACAGGTTTGGATTTTAGTGACCTCAAGTGACAGTGAACGGTAACACAGTTTGAATTACATCATAACCCACAAATCAGACAGTGATATGAGACTACTGCAAAAACTTTTTTATAACATATTATCTATGATCCATGAGTAGTTTGATGATAAAATCACTACCCAGATAAGGCTGAGCACTAAAAATATGATGAAAAAATATACTGACATATTAATTTATGGTCAAGTATGTCTCCTTGCTTTATGTTTTAAAAATGTGACATTTATATACAAAGTTTCTCCACATATGTGAGAATTTAGGCAAAATTTAACAAGAACTATAACTTATTTTGTAGCATAAAAAAGGAATTTACCTCTATATTTCTAAACAGTTGTGATATTGCAAAGGTTTTGTCTTGGTATGAAAATGAAAACTCATTTTAGTCCACTGATTTAGTAGTACTATTTAAAAAAAATGAAAAGTACCACGCCTTACAAGTGAAGCAAATCTCCCTTTTACCTGTTGAACATGTTGAACAAACTATAATCAAACCATAATAGTAAAGATTTAAAAAAAAAAAACATCCAGGTTTTTATCTACACTAGTTTTCTCTTTTCTCTTTATGCATGGACTCTGGTTCAGGATACATTTGCACACAGTGATGTGTCATTTTAAGGAAGTAAAAGAGGGTTCAGGGTGGGACTGCAATAACAGAAGTCACACCCAGCACTAGACTTTGTTAAAACATCTTCAGCATGAAACATAGAAATGCTGCTTAATTCCACTTTAGCCAGAGTACACACTGATTCATCCCTTCAAGTTCAGTATGTGCTGATCCTGAAAGAAAAAAATAACTCCAGTGTTCCATTTTTCTCTTTTTTGGAAACTTGACAAATATTTAGAATTCCATGAATGAAATCACAGCAGAGTCCAGACTGGCTTTAACTCATATTACTGCTGCTGCATGAATAATGTAATATTCATAAGTCTGATAAAGCCTTATTCAATCAGTACACATCTTGTATAGAAATAAAGGATTTCTGAGACATCGCTGTAAAACACTTTAAATACTATAAAGTATTTCCATTCAGCAAGAATCTACTTAAACAAAGCTACAAAGTTTTAAATGAAAATAAATTATTAGAAAATTGAAATGGGCTTTGTTTTCTAATGAGCTGCTGGTGTTTAATGTCATAAAGAGAGGCTGTTTGGAAAAGGTTCCTTTTAAAGAGCCACCCTGTCATCAAATTCGCACATATAGTTCATGGTTCGATCGCAGTAGTGGTCCCACCAGTCGCCATCATCTGACGACATCGCCACGCAGTTCTCTCGCCTCCCTCCATCTGGCTGGCTGGACAGGAAGTGCTTACGCCACTGGAAGTACGTGACCCGAGTTCCATCGTCAAAGAGGTACAAGCCCTCAGAGCGGAGGTCGTTGACTCCCAGCCAGACCGGCCAGTTTCCAGGGTGGAAGAAGTTCTTTACGTAGTCAGCCAGGGCCTCTTGCTCCTTTCGATCACGGGGCATTGCCATGCGTCCTCCACGTTCTATGCACTTCCTGGATGCTCCGGCATAATCTTCCAGGCTGTTGTACACCAGGTAACACTTGTATCCAATCCGTTGTCCCTTCTCGCAACCTTTGAAGCAGAGAAAAAACAAGACTGGTGCGTTTTCAGACATTTACCGCAAGTTTCTGAATTGGCCACTTGAAGCGGACTCCAATAGAAATAAACATGTAACATGCATGGTTTTGGTCTCTATGGCTAATCTTCCCCTTCATTGTAACTGCATGGAAGACTAAGTTTATTCATTTATTAATTTTTTAAAATTGTGGTATATCTTGAAGTTATGGACTATTAGGTGCATGGCTGCTTTGAGTGGTTGTGAGTAAATAAACTAAACCTCTTGGCTGTTTGTGGAACTTTTTAGAGCATTTTTAAAACAGCTATCCACAATCTAAAGATGCAGCTTGCTAACATTAGCTGCTAATGTAGCATGCTATCGTGTTGTCAAAATATGATCACTTCTGGTTGAGGAAACAAAACAGGAAAAAAAACACATACAAAAACATGCTTTCTTTTGAAAGCAGTCGAACAATTTGTTATCCTTTCATAACCTTAATAAGTCATTGTTGAAAACATGTTAGCCGGGAGAAATTAGCATGGCTCTGTTATCTCCATTTTTAGCTGAATTTTGGTCTCTACCGTCTCTTAAGGGAATCTGTGTTTGCTGAATTTTTCAGCTTTATGCAAATGTTTTTGTCTGCTGGTTAGTCTGAACAGGGAGCATATGTGGGTTTATTTTCCAATGAAAATGGTTACCATGCAACCAGAAGAGTGAATCAAAATAGATTCATAGCCTGAATAAAAACATGCTAAAACAAGCCAGAGGAGTGCGGGAAAAAGTGGTGAGTGTTCTCTCTTTGAAATGCTGGTTTTGATTTCAGGCTTGAGAACTGATTGATCTTCCTCTTTTGTTTTTTGTTTTTTTTTAAGAGGATCAAGTCCCAAAACCAAACCAAACCAATGTCACGCCTCTTGTTATTACAGCTACTTGGTTGATGCCTGGAGTGCTGAGCCATCAGCACGATTTTTAGTTTAAAGGCACGAGTGCACCTCATGTACCCTTTAATTTTGCTCAGAGTTGACAGAAATGCTGTAAAATTTCAACACACCTTGTTGATACAAACATAGGCTTATTTGCATATTACTGAACAGTTGATATGTTAGTTCCTGCATGTTGCATCATGTGTCCATGTTGCCATTCAACCTTCCCTTTTTTTGCACATATCCACTGTCCTTCTCTGGCCTTCAGATTTTATTACCCCTGTTAATTAGTATTTATCCTCCAATGAAATTTTTAGGTGTATTTTATATATGTTTTTCTCACTATTTTCTCATTACTGATAGTTTAACAAATAATTTAACGCTACAAAACATAAAATAGAAATCTATATTTATACTATATTTAGTCTGCTATTTTAAAATGCCATAATGCAGGATGGGATGCTTGAAGTAGATCTAAGGAAAAATGATACACATGTACCTTCGAGTCTTCCGATCTCCTTGCGGTTGTCCTTGCTGTGTTGGTAGACCTCCTGGATGCTGTCCTCCAGCTCACCGACTTTAGCTGCCATTTGAGTGATGAGGAGCAAGAGAAAGATGGGAACATAAAAGTAGGTACAGCGAAAGGCTTTGTTCCCATTAGATCTAAATCGAAAATAAAAGCTCCCGTGGTACAGCATTAATACCCCTACTCTTCAGTTTCATCAACACCATCACCAGTCTTACCATCCATCCTGGAGAGACGATCCATCAACTGGCTGACTTTAACATCCAGAGTGTAGTGACCGACATTCAGCTTGTGGATGGCTAGGTCCATACTGGCCAGTCTGGATACTGTGGGCCAGAGTAGATTGGAAGTGAGAGCACAGTATGATATTTTATTTTTTTTAAAAGAGAACACACAAAGGAAGGCTGCCGGCATACAGATATGTGACTTTCCAAAATCTGGACACTTCTTACTCCAGAAACAAAACAGAAAAGCCCTTAATCAGCCTGTCAAGAATGTCCAATGATACGGCCATCAGTCTGTGGATGCACTCTACCAACCAACGTTGGTAGCATAACTTATCTCTGTACTCTTTTTATTTTCTATTTTCTATTTGGGTTCCCCACCCACCCCTAGAGTTTCTTTTCTTTTTCTCTCTTTTTTCTCTCTATCAACTCTTGAGGGAGATACCTCGCTGAGATGAGGCTTAAAGTTATCATGATGGTGAGTGACATCACAGATTTCTGACTCGTATGACCAAAACCAACACAAATTTCAACATTTCTAAAATAACGTACAGACATAGTTGTATGAGTTCTCAAAGTCCGATACTGGGCTGGTTGGCTCTGCTTCAGGTTCTGGTAGAATATCGGGAACATCGCCTCTTGTCCTCTTCACCTCTGGTTCATACGCCTGATGGAACACACACACATACATAAAACTCCCAATCCATCACATATAAGTGTGTTTAGTGTCTTGGCTTTAGTGGTTAAAGTAAAACCAAACCCAACTTCCTTTTCTTCCCAAAACAAACTTATTAGGGTTGTGTCCAAATTCCAGATTAGACACATCTGGAGCTGTTTTACATTCATATTTTCCTTATAGCAGAAAGCAGAAGCATTCAATATCAAGTCAGACCAAGAATTTTACTCCTATTACACTTATAGAACACAGAGGAGCTCAACCAAGTTTATCACTTTATATTTAAATTTAAGAGCTCAGTGGATAACAATGTTACCATTTAAAAGTTGAATATCTTAGCTGGAAAGCACATGGTGTAGACTTTGATCGACAACAGCAATATATTTACAAGTATCAGCACGTTCCTTCAGTGGCTTATGGCATGGTGGAGGGAGAGGGGTGCTTTATTTTGAAGTCAAACACACATACAGACAAGTCCAATGAAAGAAAAACCTGTCGGGTTGATCTGCTTCTCTGGGTGTGTCATCATCAGTTCTTCACATGTCCTTTCCATTACATCATAACTTACAGTAGATAAATCAACACAGATTACATCATGTTTTCCACTTTATTCTTACATAAAAATAAAGAAAGAAAACAACAAAATCTGCCTTAGTGTGTCTTAATTGCCTAATTCACTGAAACACTCACAGTCACTCATATACATTTACTACATATGAAAGGGATCAGAGTCTCAACCTAACAAACAGGCATGGCAGATCACAGTTAAGAAAATGCACGACAGTGAGAGCAGCCTCTAATAGAAAGAGCACATACAGCATATGAAGTCCTGACCTGTGCTGGTGCAGCGCTGCCTGTCCCCATAGGAACACACACTCCCAGAGAACATAAACACAGCAGAGCGAGCGAGGTGGCAGCCGGTCCCATTTTCTGCTTCATAGTAACTCTGCTTTTCCTTCAGCAGCAAAAACTCCCTCTGTACCTCCTAGTCTCTCTGTCTCTCTCCTTCCACTGTCTGGGTTTCTCTCTCTCTCTCCTTCACTCCTCTCCTACAGTAGGAAGCCAGTAGGAATCTCCCTTTAGATGTGTGAATGGGAGCTGGTGTACAGCCCTCTTTAAAAGGGAGGGGGGGGGAATCACAGGTATCAAACAGGAAAGTCAAAATAAAGCCCCTGTTGCCTGCCTGCTGCCCGCTCTTCTGTCCTCCTTCAGAACAAGAACTCCTTTCAAACAAAGGAAAGCTCTTTGTTTTTCCTACTACCTCCCATTTCCACTCTTTGTGTGCACACTGTGGATTTACAGGTCTCTGTCCGGTGGAAAACATGTACAGTATGTCTAAAACGTAAACAGTTCACGAACCGTGAAAAACAGCTTTGTTACCAGCTTTGCATTAATGTATTTGAGGATTTACCAGGGCTTTTATAACATACTCAAACTAACAACAAATATATGGGATCATCCAAAGTTTATGATTGAATTAGGTTAAAATAAAAGCTTCATTCTTCCTGTCTTTTCAGTAACTGCTTTTTTCCAATTTTCCTGTCCTTGAGTTAGTGTGCAAGAAATGTTTGATTGGCCAGCAAAAAAATGGGCATTTTATTTCAGTCCTTGAAAATGTAAATAAAAACAGAATGCAATCATTTGAAAACCAAATTTTTTAAATCTACAAACACAAATAACACATTTGTGAAATGAAAGTTAGGATGGGATGAAGAACATGAAATTGGTGGGAAACATAAAAAGAGGTGGAGTGGGCAAAACCAACTGAAGTTCTGTGTCATCGTGCAAAGCTGCATCAAAACCAGAAATGATTCTGGAGTAGAAATCTTTGGCACGGGAACATTTCTGGAAACCACTTGTCTTTGGACTGAAGATGAGGCGCACAGTTTGAAATCGAGCATTTGTGATGCTGTCGGCATGCTCGTGGCACGGGAGATCTGCATCTGTTCAGAAGTTCCATTAATGCAGAAAATGAAATATGCAGGTTTTCAAGCAACATATATCGTGATCGTTAGCTTTCAGGAAAGATCATGAAAACTGTTATGTCTGCTGTCCAAACTTGTCACGCACTGAAAGCATTTGGAGCATAAAGAAACACAAATAGAGCCCCAAAACTGTTGAGTGACTGAAATTCCATATTAATGGAAGAAACTTGTTGCAGACTATACTAATAATTGAGCTACCAACTACCCAAATGCTGCATTTCCTTCCTTGAGATGCTCTGCTAGGACTTTACTGCAGCCACCTTCAGCTGCTGCTCATTTGTGGGTCTTTCTGTATTTTGCAACTGAACTGTGCTTTATGGGGTTGAGATCAGGTGACTTGACTCGGTAATTGATGAATACCCCTTTTCTTTGACTTAAACTCTTGGGTTGCTTTTGCAAGATGCTTTTGGTCAGTTTTGCAGCATTTTTTTAATCAGAGCAGCGTATCGGCCCAAACACTTATAGTCCCAGCTGCTTCTATCAGCAGCTCTGTGATAGGCTGGCAACTTGCCCTGTGTGTACCCCAGGTTTTCCCATATGACAGCTGGGATAACCTCCAAGGCCCCCCTGCAACCCTGAACTGGATGGATGAATGGATGGACGGACGGATGGACAGACGAACTTCAAGCAGTCACCTACAAACACTAGTGATCCGGTTCCACTGGCAGTCATGTTTGAACATGACATAACGCCGCCTCCACCATATTTGACAGATAATGCGGTATGCTTCAGATCCTGACCTGTTGCTTTTCTGTTATCATTCTGGTACAACTTTTTCTTCGTTTCATTGATCCAAAGACATTTTCCACACCTGTGCAGCCTCTGTTAGATGTTTTCTGACAAAGTTTAACCTGGCCTTCTTGTTTTATCGACAGATTACACCTTGTTGTAAATTTGTATTTTTATTCTCGAAGGCATCCCTTGATTGTAGACTTGGACAATAATATTCTGAACTCATCCAAAAGTGTTCCTGACTTTGTTAGATAATGTGAAGGGAATTTCTTGACTAAGCAAAGAATTCTTTAATTGTCTTCCGTGGTCTTTCAGGCCTTTTGTTGTTGCTGAGCTGGCCACTGCATTCCTTCTTTTTAAGGACGTATCAGACTGTTGATTAGGCCACTCCTAAAGTTCCTGCTATGCCCTCATTGGGTTTATTTGGGTTTGTGAGCCTAATGATGGCCTCCTTCACTTACTTCAACATCTCTTTGGACCTCAAATGCAGTGGTCCACTGGAAAGCCACCACATGCTAGATCAGCACTTGGAATAAACTTCAGATCTTTTATCTCCTTAATTTTTTCAATTAAAAATAATGAGAGAACAGACATCACCTCACAGTCGACTGCCAATTAATTTTGAGCTTCTGAAAATAGGGGACTATGCATAAAAATGGTTGCAACTATTAAACAGCTAATGGAAGATTTTTGCCAAACATCTTGAATTAAAGCTGAAAATATTACATAACGTCTCGAGTGCTTGATTTGAGACCTGTTTTCATGATTTAGTGATATCATGGTATCACATTTAAAATTCTTATGGACTTAACTATTTTTAGCTAAGGGTTTTACAGTTTGCAAGTCATACTATATATCATATCTACACAAACAGTCCTTTTATGAATTTGGCTAAATGTGTATAATATAAAAGTTGTACAGTTTTCTAGTATAATTAAATACGTTGGTGGTAATAGAAATATAATTTTGTGAATTTGTTTAGGAAATTGTGACATAATGACGAACCTGCCACTGAAGAGAAACCTTATGTAAGTGGCCATGTGTGCGTATGTGTGTGTCCATGTGTGTTTGGGCCTGCAGCAGGAGGTATGCCAGTTAAAATGCCACAAGAATCCAGCAGAATTTCCAGGGAAGCGAATGAGGAAAGGCTCTGCGATGTGGAGACTGGGTGGAGCTCAGACGGGGACTGTGAGGGACAGTCGGGTCTGAGTCGGCAGGACAGCTGCACATGCACAGCTGTTTCAGTAACACAACTGATTCCAGACATGTTTCCAGACCTCAGTTTTGAGTGGAGCAATGGTCTGGAAAAATAAATGAGAGCAAGAAAATCCTTGCTTTGACCTCATGGTTCCTTATCGCTGGTTTATAGAAACAGTGAATAAAACACAATGTATTCAAATGCATCATTAGAAAAATATCTTCCTTTTTGCCTCATGGAAGATTTTGAAGCACACACTTGGGCTTGAGGAAATTGTCACTAAAAAGTTTTTACTATATTCTCAAAGGCCAAACAAAAACACCAAAATAATCCTCTGTAGTAACAGTTCTGCAGAATAGGACTGAAATGCAAACATTGCTCACTTATCATAGAGTATATCAGCAGTAAAATATCTGGATGACTCAGTCAAATTTCCACCTAACCCTGTCATGTCTGACCTGGGAGGGAAAAAACATCAGTCAGGAACAACACTAACAGTTACTAGATTATTTCTTTTGGCTCTGCAGAGATGACCTTTGGTTTTATTTTTACTGAACAACGTCCGTAGAGCTGGCTGCTTCATTAGTCTGCAAGACATAAGGTAACAAACTGTTACACAACAAGAGTCCTGTTTCTGTTTTCGTTGTAACTTTAATACCATTCAATGATTTTCATTCACCCAGATTTTTGATGAAAAAATACATCTTCACCCAAACATTTCCTGAACACAAAGCAGCCATTCAGGGTCTGGAAGCACTGGGTGGTGCTTCAGTGAGGCAGCCGGACTGGACAGAGGTGCCTCAGTCCAGAGTGTCCACAAGCACTCATAATACATAATGTGATAAATGAGCAATATAAGATAGTTATGAGTCAACTCTGACCATTTAATATTAATTAGTTCTTCAGTCATTCATTGTAGTCTAATTATAGATAACATAAAAGTGCAGATTGAAATCTGCTAACAAGTCTGAGGGAGTAGCCGACTACTGCTTATACAGCTTTTTTATGACTGCACAGGGAGCTGTGCAAAGACTGAAAGTGCCTCAAGTGATTTCACCTGACTCAGTGGGACTGAATGTTCCCCAGTTTTGCTCAACTCTGCTAGATGCCGAGCGGCATTCTGGGTAATTCTGGTGCCAAATTTTGACTAGGAGGACGAAGCAAAAGCAAATTATCTCTGGCTCTGCACATGTGGTAGAGAGTGTTATCTACCATTTGGAAGATTGGTGGTTTGATCCCAGACTTCTCCTGTGTAGAGTCACCAATCAATCAAACATGCCTGGCTTTGGATTATGGGAGAAATTTCTGAGTTCTGAGACAGAACCCACACAGACACATCGACAACATGCAGACTCCACAAAAAGGTCCCAGCCGACTGGTGGATTCAAACCACCAGTTTGTTGTGGTTTGGTCTGACAGTTCAAAGTTTCAGATACTATTTTTGGATAGTAGTATATTTCAGATACTATTCAACAACTGAGGTGGTTCAGGCATCTCACCAGGATGCTTCCTGGAAGCCTCCAAGGCAAGATGTTTTGGACATGTCCTACCAGTAAGCAGACCCAGGACTTGCTGGAGAGATCATATCTCTCAGCTGAGAGGAGAGGTGGCTGGAGTGAGGGAAATCTGGGCCTCTGTGTTCATATGGCTTCTCCCACGACTCAAAGCTGGATAATGAGTAGAAGGTGGATGGATGGATTTTATCAGCTTTCTTGCAAAATTGTTATAGTTCTGTATTTTCTAACTAGTTTTTTTTATATTATTGTTTAATTGAGTTAAGTTTAGTTTCAATTCATATCCAGAGTGGTTTTATTTTATTTTATTTATTTACTTTTTGGTCTGTCCTGTCTGGCAATGTTAGCAATCAGAATCATTGCCTGAAAGCCAAGAAAAATGCCCAACAGATTTATTTTCAAATAAATCTGTTGTACAGCTTTTGCTATACTGGTCCACTTGATTGTCATATTTTATTCTACCTTTATTATTAACATTATTATTATTATTTATTTATTTATTTCATGAGTTATTGCAGTCAGAATGGACAGGACCGGAGGAGAGGAAAGAGAACGAAAGGTTGAGAAGATTGTGAAGGTCGTGGGGGGAAATAGAGGAGAAGAGGAATATAGAGAGCAAAGACTGAAAATCTGCTTGATCACCTGCTGAGAGAGAGAGAAAAACAACACAACTTCACAAGTTCACAAAAATGGACAACAGTTGCAGACAGTAGATGCCCTTTGCGCAGCCGTCTTCACCAGTTGGTGAAATGTTTCCACTCACCTTATGGAAATGCTCGCATCAGCAGTAACAGTGGAGCTACTTGTTACAGAGTTCGTGTTCAGAACTTTTGATCAGCTGTAAAATAGCCTGTTTCAGTTTAAGAGTTGTTTTCAATAAATTGCATGCCCAACAAAAATCTTTTGTCTCGCTCCCATTTCTTTTTGTTGCATGTTGAAGCTCTACTTGGAACCTTGTTAAGATGCAATCATGCAAAACATCATTTCTGGCCATTTTTCAAGGGCTCTTAAACTTTTGATTAGGATTGTATGTTTAGAGGCAGCAGCCAACCAAGATAATGTGTGTCTGTAAGTACCTGTTTGTACACCTGTGTGTGAGCGCAGTTATGTTCATAAAGTTTCTCCATGTAAGTATTTAATTGTGGGTATGGGGAGCCATAGCCCTGCCTTCCAGGTCATGAAGTAGGCATGGAGGAGACATGGGCCCAAGATTTTCAGAGGCCCCCCAGAGCACAAGAGCAGGGGCAATCATGCCACCTACCTAGAAAGGGGCTGAAGAGTGTCCTGGATGGGGGTCACCTAGCAGCCACTGTGCAGAAGCCACAAGGGGCTGCAACAACGAGCCCGCAAGCTCCACCAGGAGCTGGCTACGCCAGGGCAGACTGAGGCCCAGGCCCAGAGACCCAAGGGCCCTCCACGCACCGGAGGAGGCCCAACAGAGCCAGGGGACCAGGGGCTTTTTCTCATCTAATATTAGTTTATTTTAAGTAAACTATAAGAACCATGCTTTTTTGCCTAACAGCCTGTTCACTTAATATAAAGATTTTTGAAATCTATACAAATATGCTTTAGAAGCTTTAGATGACCATTGGACTAAAACAGGAAAGCAGCTTTACATTTGCTGTACAGACTTTACTTAAGTTAAAAAAAAACAATTTAGGTCCATCAAACCCTAGCAACACTGACAAATGTTACTTTACCTCAGTGTGAGAGAGCTGAGCAGCTATGCCTACACCAGCCCTTCACAACATACATAATGCATGAAACAGAATATCGCTCTTGCTTTCCTAAAATACACGCTGCATTGTGGTTGCTTTGCACCCCGGAGGGAGATAGATAGGTAGATTTAGGTCTAATAATTCTAAACAGGGCTGATGAGACGTTTTATCAGAGCAGCACAAAACTTCCTTCAACTGCAGCACCTTTCTCTCTCCTCCCTAATGACATGATGGATTAGGAATCATAGATGGAGAAACACAGAGTTCTTTTTCACCACTTTTTCCGTTGTAGGTTTTTACTACCATAAGCTACTGCAGTGACTCCTTCCTTTTCCTCCACATGGAAACTTTCATCATCATGGTCTTTACTATTTGAGGAAAATATATTTTTGGGTGTCATGGAGGCATTAGAAAGGAATGTGGTTTGTGATAGAATGAAAAAGATAAGAGCCAGGTTTAAGTACAATTTGTTTATTTCCTTCCAAACTGTGACCCCAAAATGCATGAATGTGATGCACGTGTGTAACAGAAGATACAATGAGCAGATAAATATAGAAAACTAAGCATTACATGTAGATCTGACACAAGTGCCACCAAACACTATAAGCCTGCCCATTTACCTACGACACAATAGTTGAGTGCGAATCATTTCACACTATGCACACTAGATTTGTTCAGCATTATTTTGAGGTCAAAGGTGAAAGTTGGGAGGTGTGAAAGTGTTGCCAAGTAGCTGAATCCATGCAGGACATCTGTAACTGGTTCCCATAGCAGCCCGGACATACAGCCCATGACTTTTCCATGACTAAGTCTGAGCACTTCCCAGTTCTTCCCTCCTGTGTGTTTCTTTCCAAATACCAAACAGAACAATGCTGTGGTTTCTATTTAGCTACATTTAAACCAACCATCTATTTCTATGTATGTATAAAAGCTTTAAATACATTCTGCAGTATTAAGAGATGTAACGGTAAAATCCCAAGATTTTTACTGTAGTAATTGCACTGTGTGGGTCAGGACTGCAACATCACGCACTACTCTAAATTTCTTAGGTTTACAGAATATATAAGCATAAATAAAAAGAACATGAGCAATAAAGAATAACAAAAAATATTAACTTAAACCTGGATATGGGTTTAGTGTTTTGTTCCATGTTGACGAATAGACTGACGAAATTGACGAATTTGATAGACTCGTGTCTAGGAGCTACGTGTGAAATCAACTGTGCATTCACAGCACACGTACACAACAGAATCATCAGGTTACTGTATGCAGCAGGATTATGTGACCAGCGTGTACATCAGATCGATAAACTTATTGATTTCAATTTTTATCTGAGTGGATTTCCAATAGACTTCACATCAAGTGGAAAATGTGGAAGTGTTTGGCAATTCTATGGACTCGATCCTATTCTGAGAAAGGAGAGGGGGGGGAAAAATCCACCAGGAAAGGGGCAGTGAGATAATGTCTTAACTACCCACTGAAGACGATTACAAGAACATAATGTGGTTATTTTTAAAAAATGGTGTCTCCTAAATCTAGACGTGGATGTCTGTGGTCATGGTAGTGTGGTCCTTGTTTAAAGTTATGATGAGGATGACTCATTCAGAGCAGTGACTGGGTCCTGCTGTGGTTTACCAGTTGTCTAGGAAGTCGAATCCGGTCTTCAGGATGTTGCTGCTTGTATTAAACTGAAAGGAGAGAAACAGAGAGATCCTGATAAATAGCAGTGAGGCAGAGGACACTGTACAGACTGCGTTTGTGCTATTATTGGGCTACCAACGAAGAAGTCATAAAAGACAAAGACCTTGCTTGGTAATGCCCCTCCCACTGTCCTACTCTTGCTAAAGACTGGCTGACACGGGAGGCTTGTCAGGTGACATGGACCTCACATGGGCTATTAAAGCTTGGGACTCTTTCTTTAATTGCACGTAGCATCAGCCCTCTTTAGGGTTTGTGTTTGCCTCATGTAATTAAGCCAGTTTGTGACAGTTTGTCTATCATATTTTTTAATCATCTCTGTCCTGTTCAAGCCATTCAATATTCTACCTGCACTCTTCATTACTGTCACTGGGCTTTGCATTTTTGGCTTTTTTGCAAACTGCATTGTCATGCAGCTAAAGTCCTATGTGATTAGGTTCCAACACAAGACCATAAATAACATATTAGTCTTCTGTTACAAAGGAAACAAAGGTGGTCGTGTTGGAGAAAGGCCAGGTTTGAAAGACCAGTGATGTCTCTTGGCAGAATAAGTCGTACACTGTCATTGTGGCATCTGCGTTGATCCTGTAACACATCAGTCTGAAGCCTTAATACAGAAACACGGGTCAGTAATAGACTTTAGCCACTATGTCCAACACCAACAAAATGAAAATGTAGCAACTACATGTTAACTCTCAGCTCCAACGTTATGACACAAAATGTCAAGGTTTGCTGTTAATATCCAATATTAGGTTTCATCCTTATCAATAACACTGAGTCCTCCCTTTAATGTGAAACTTATGTTAGTTTCTCTGTGTCAGTACAAACAATAATGAAGCAAAACTAAAAACATAACCATTTTCTGAAATTAAGTTTTTTAAACAAAGGTTTTCTAAACTATACATGTAAACCCGACCTTTAGAAAGCTTGGACCAGGTCAAGAACCAATATTATCATGGGCCTGTAAATACTGGGATAAACACATACGGTATGACCTTTTTAAAGCATATCTCATGCCCAGTCACCTTAAAATCAAGCAGCAGGTACTTCAAAGAGCTGGGCCTTTTAGTTTTAACTTTAGCTAGTGTTTAATAAAATCCAAAGCAAATGCTTAATTCAAATGTACTTAGTACTTGCAGTCTCTGAAAACGGAACTTACCTGGGTAAAAGTGGGGCTGACGTCAATATTGGCTGAGCCCTCTTCCTCCTTCTCTTTCTCCTTCGTGACATTTGAAGGCTTGGACACCAGGTTGGAGGCGAACATTTCATCGACCGTGTTGCTGACGGATGGCAGGGTGCTCTGAGATCTCTCCCAGCCTGCATTTGTAGATGGGACGCTGATAGGTGGGGGCGGGTTTGGAGAAATGGAGATGGATGCCGGGGTTGCGCTGACAGCGGTGGGGATAGGAGGTGGTGGCGCAGGAGGCTTGGGTGCTCTATGCTTGGTGGACCTAGTGGGAGCTGGAGCGTGGTGCTCTGCAGTTTCAGGCTCCTTGGCGCTGACAGAGCTATCCTGTGGGAAAATGTAAAGAAAGCAGCATTGAAGGATAACGTTCAGAAACAAACCTGGCATCAATTTTACATTTTCTTTTCTTTCCTTTTTAAACTGTAGCTTGTTTACATTTGCCATCTGCTTCTACTCGTGGAGGCGTCACTGATGCCAGATATTGCAGTTTCAGGCTAGGTTCTATTTTAACACACAGTCTGATAACACATGTTAAGGCTGGAACTTTCCATCTGTTATTTATCAGAAACGTTACAGATCATAACAAATGTTTTTGCCTGAGAATTCGGCAGCATCCATAACTTTTTTTGAAGAAGTTGCAACCTTCAGATTGTAAATGGGATGTGATGGTATTTTTACATGCGTACCTGTCGGAGGTAGGATGGGAGGGGTTTCTCTCCTTTCTCTATGGACTTGATCTGGCTGGGGGTCAGGGACTGGAAGTCAGCTTGCTCACCCTCCAGCCTGGACCTCTCAGCACTGATCTTCCAGAAAGATGACTCCTCTTCTGGTCTCCGGCCCTCGCTGACCGACACCTTCCCAACCACACAGAAACAGTTATGCACACAGTCCTGCATTCTTAAGATACTGTGAAGCGAGGCTTGTCGGGTAAAATTCCTAAAACCTATTTTAGGTGTTCTACTTAGCTCTTTTTTAAAATGTGAGCAAAGGTGAAGGTTTTTCAGAAAGAAATGTATCTGAAAACTTTTTTTGTGGCTACAACAAGCAATTGTTCTGTGAAAAAAAGTCACAATACCGGTAGTCAGGCATTAACCGTAAGAAATACAAAAAAAATATACAGTTAACATTTCTGCCATTTTTACACAAAATTAAACAAACATCACCACATCCACTTCATGCTCGACTACTGCAAATGTTTCACTCATTTTACAGTCCTATTACAACAGCAAACACTTCCCTTCCAAATGTGCATGCTGAATCTCTGTTTCAAACATGAGGCCCCACCATACCTTTGTTCCTGCTGCACTCTTGCCAATCTGACCGGAATGAGTAACCTTCGCCGCTTTTGAGTCAGACTGGGAGGATGATGAGATCCCCTGGTCTACAGGGCCTGATGTCAAGCTGAAATCCATCTGACTCTGAAAGATGCGAATGACATGTAAGGGAGGATATACTTTATGTATCCAGAAAACAGACATTCCTGTTAATTTATTTTTACCTTTGTTTCCCACGAAAAAGGTGCAGAATGCTCATCCTGCCAGGTGATATCCTAAACACAAACACATGCTGTGATTAGTTTCAGCTTACACAGTCATTGTGCTCACTGCCCGCATTTAAGGGTATTTATACTAGGTTAGGTGGCTAAAGTAACATATGATGTGTGTATTTTCTATAATCTAGCGCCAACAAATACCTTGTCTATTGTAAGACTTCCTTTTGATACACTGGTTTATCGGTTAAAAGGCAACAACTGATACTTCCTACCTGCCAGTTTTTCCTTTATAGGAGTTAAACACTTGTCAAAATCTGCTCATAGCAGCCTTGATATCATTTAAAAAAAAGTGTTGCTGTGAGCTCATGTGTATGTTTTGATGCTTACTATTATAAAACAGTAAATATGTTATTAGTTACAAGTATTTAAAGCCCATAAAAGGCGAACTGTCTTTGCAAACTCTACTTTTTTTATGCATTTATCTTTTACAAATCAACGATTACATTAATAATGAAACTCGCATAAATACAGTGGCTCTTACCATATATAAAAATAAAGCCAATGTCATTTTAAACCCTTTAAAATATACAATGTTTCACTGTTAAATATTTCTATTCATTATACAGTGACACAACACCATATTTGTCGCCAGCCGTCTCGCCACAGTGACGTTTACCAACATATTTTCGAGGCTACGTGGCTCTCGTTAGCAGGCTTTTCTTGTTAGCGGGCTATCCTCGCCCTAAAACACACCTTAAACACACAAAATCCAAACTCTAATGTCTTTTAAGTACCTCTTCTCCGAAGTGAACTATCTTCTGACCCGTTTGAATGAGCATTTTAGGGTAACAGACCACTTCTTCACGCTCAACTCTGTGCATAGCGTATCGGGCTCGGATATGAGGATCCATCATCCAGTTGTCGATGGCGTTGTCCTGTTCTTGCGGCGTCATTTTCTCCCAGGACGAGCCGTGCTTGGCTTTGATTTTCTCCCTCTCCTGCATTATTTTCTTTGCCATGGAGTTGATGGAGGAGAAGTACTCCAACTTCTTTTCCTCCATCCTGTGGGCATCGAGCCCCGCCACAGTTGCGGCGGCCATCTTTAACTGGGGCCAGCTGTTGTTATTGTGAGAAAGAGGAAGCCGGTATTCGTCGCTGAGTGGGCGTCACCATAAAATCCATACGGCACCACTGCTCAGATTTAAGGGCTAATAGCGCCATCTAGTGTTCTAGTGTACGTGTATTTGTGACCGGCTAATCTCTCTCTCTCTCTCTCTCTCTCTCTCTCTCTCTCTCTCTCTCTCACGCTCTCTCTCTCCATATATATATATATATATATATATATATATATATATATATATATATACATACATACAGGGCTAATACATAAGAGCTTTGTAACTACTTTGTAATTACTAGCTATATTAAAATGATCATCAGGGATTAGCATAACATAGCATAAAGGCACAAGTTGCACTGGATAACATAAATAGGAAGATATAAAGAACATTAGTGGACAGGGTAGTCAACTTACCTCATTGTGAAAAAATGTTTATTTCTTATAAAACAAGCTGTATGGTGATTTTAATTGAGGATTGCCTAGGTAACACAATGATATTTTTCACCCGTGGTTCTCTTTTATGTGGCTCATATAAAATAACACAGTAAGAACACACAGCATGACTTATCTAAGTAGTGCTTTTCCTAGTCCACCTCTTTTCAACACAGTAGGCCCACAGCAACAATTCTCATTATTAAGAAGGCCTGTGTAAGTATAGTTGGATTCTTTGAGTACTTTTCTTTTCCTGCATCCTTATGAATTCTGCTTCATGTCTTTCCTCAACCTCATGAAGTTGTTTTGGGGGCTATTCAAACGCTTCATGTGTCCATTAAACCTGTTGTGTGTTGTTGACCACTTGGGGGCAGTGGGAACAAGCTTTAAAAGCTGGGCTTTATAAGTTGTGGCCAAAAATTTCTTTTTTTTTTAAAAATTTCCTTTATCTATTTACCAGTCTTATTTTCCACATACTGCTTATTGCTACACTTATTTGCCTTGTATGTCTACTGTACAAACTGAACTGGAATGACTGACTGTTAACTTTCATAATTTCAAATAAAGCAAATAATAACAATTTATAAAAAAAGTTGTGGCAAAAACGTCGGCAAACTGCTGTATCTTTACTCCTTTAGCTGCTATGCATTGATTTTAAGAACTGCAAAGTTAAATCATGTGCATGCTTTATTCATCTAATCCATATGGACAAAAAAAAGAACCACAGAGCTGCAACAGTCATTTGCATCCTCTTTGTAAAGTTACAGAACTTCATAATCACATACTACTTTTAATTTGATCTAATAGTCTACATCTGAGTATTGGTATTTATTTCTCCTCACAGATCTGAAATTTGTCCTTGATGTTTTACTTCTTCTCAGTGAGTCATTTATAATAAATCAAATGAAAGAGTTTCCAAGACAAAGATAATTAAACATAAACAGAATTTTAAAACAAAATTCAAAACATAAAAAATATTTTTTCTCAATAATATTTATTAAGATTACACGAGGTACAAAGACAAGATACATGAAGTCACATATATTAATATATAAACATCAAAGCAAACCATTTTAAATGACATAAATGTACATTTCCAAAACATCCATGTCTGTAAAATCATCAGTACATCAGAGAAACAAAGAAAAAAGACATTTATAAAGCAAAGTAGTGCTAACAGTCATACCTTCTTAGCTAAAATGGCTTTTAGTAAATGCAAACTGCAGCAGTTAAAAGATATCAGCAGTGGGTTCAGAAATCTAGTCTTTAGATATTTAGCCCATGTAGTCAAAGGCCACACATCAGACTTTTCAACTAACACCAAAACATGCACCTGTAATATTATATACAAAACCAAAAGTAAGTTAAAAAGAGACAAAAACAATTTACTCCAGTGACAATATACCAAACATCAGATTGTTTTAGATGTTTCAGATGTGTGAGTTTATTGCATGAATTTTAAGCATTTAAAATAAATAGCTGTGAAAGACGTTTGTTTTCCCTTTTACAAATGTGTGCCAAAGCTTCTTGCAATGTATCCCTATTAGCCTCTTTGTTATTTGCCCTAGTTAACTGTTCAAATACTGCACATTGGATGAAAGCCACACTTCTCAGGCTGTGCTGTGACTGACATCATTGAGGCTAAGTTTCTGATTTTTCAACATGGTGTCACTGTTCAAGCGGGGGTGAAGGGGAATGGCTTTCATCGGCACTGTTTTGGCCTTTCGTCTGGATGAGCGACAACACAGCAGGTAGAAGATCTCAACCACGTTGAGCACAAGCGACAGGCAGGATGCTACCATCATGAACATGATGAAGATGGTCTTCTCAGTGGGTCGAGACATGTAGCACTCAACAGTGTAGGGACATGGGGCTCGGGAGCATTCAATTAGTGGGTCCATGACGAACCCGTACAGGTAATACTGCCCCACAATAAATGCTATCTCCAGGAGGATCCTGAACACTATGGAGACCATGTAGTTTCCCAGCAGATTACCTTTAATCTGCACCTTTCCTTTCTCGTTTGTATACTTTGGAGCTTTTGTTATTTCACTGCTAGAGTGGGTCTGTATATATTCTCTCAGCTTTTTCTCTTTGTGGATGACATGCATGACATGACCGAGGTAGATCAGTGTCGGTGTCGAGACGAAGATGATCTGCAGGACCCAGAATCGTATATGTGAGATTGGGAAGGCGTGGTCATAGCACACGTTCTTGCAACCAGGCTGTTTGGTGTTACAAACCATCTTGGACTGTTCATCACCCCAAACCTGCAATGTTCAGATGACAGTGTTTATTATTATTATAAAAAAAAAATAAAAATAAATTAAGGTATTACATTTAGTCACACAGCAGCACAAATCCTATACACTGAAGTGCAAAATCAATGTCCTAACATATAGTAAGCAAGCTGATTTAACTTAACTTTCATACTAGTTTTATAAATGAACTCGTTTTACAGAGTTATCTGTGCTTTTTTAATTGAATAACTGGTACACTTGATTTGCCTGAGTATGAACAGTGCAGACTGGTAGATGCAAAGAGTCACAGACCTGGTACAACTTAGGTTAAAATAATTGATTTGGAAATTTTCTTAGCTTAACCAAATTTTCTAAGTGCATTTAACTTGTTCAGTATGCATATGTACATATAAAGACTATAATATATTTAACAATTATGAAGTTAATTTGAAATATTCTCATCTTAACTATTGAAATAATCAAATTATTGCAGACCACTGCCTTGCGTTTACACTTTTAAGACAACAAACCAAAAATATATTGTATATTTTACATATTTTGTAAAGTGTTACTCTGTACAATGACCAGGCTGTAAAATAGAATTAGGCTATATATCTATAGTAAGATCAACTTTAATAATAAAACTTCAATGTACCAAACCAGTGTTTTTTCACTGTCAGTGCAACCTAGCAAATTTATATTGAGAAAAACGTGTAATTCTCATATCCACTGTAATCCACTGTTTGTGAAGAAAATTTACTCTATCAAAGCATTATTTGAATTTTAGTTTCAACACTGTTTTTATGTGGACTTTTGTTATACCCACCAGAGGGCATTTGTTTTTTGTTTGTTTGTTTGTTTGTTTGTAATCTGAAAGGCCAAAACTCACAAAAGTACCTAAGGCATGTGAGTTATGTATAATTCTTTCCCCCAAAAGATGAAAAAGTAGAAGCGGACCTTCTCTGCTCCAGCTCCAAGGATCATGATCCTGAAGATGAAAAGCACGCTGAGCCAGACCTTCCCGATGACCGTGGAGTGGGACTGGACCTTATTCAGCAGCGAAGACAGAAATCCCCACTCACCCATGGTTTCTGAAAACAAATAAAAATCCTTAATGACTGATAAGATGTGAATAAATTCAAAGTTTCATCAAATCTAGCCTTCGGCAGATCATTTAGAAAATAAATGTTTTGCTGAGGAGATCATAGTTTGTTTATTTAGCTGTTGCATATGCAGTACACTATATTCAAATTATATCTAACTGAGACAAAACCCTGAATTAAACTGAAATTTTAGAGTCAAATGACTAAACTGGCCTCAAATTTTGAGTCTTTCAAACGTATAGATTGAAGTATTTTATTATTTAAATTATTAACTTGTAGTTTGTTATAATCAATCAGTGGAAACTGTTAAACATCACCAGAAGCAGCAGAAAGTCTGCCCTGCTTCTAAGACAATCACATGTACTATAATGCCCAGTAACTGTTTAGAGGTTAAAGTAGGAGCTGTGGAATAAATATATTTGATTGGATTTTAAACAAGAATGTACAAGCAACAAATGTTTGTATATGGCTTTCACTATATTTTTATCATATGAAAGAAAAGCCCTTTAGTGCATTAACAGCATAATAACTGCATATCACTGATTTATCCAATCTGAGAAAATACAGAAAAATGTAGTTAATCAGATGTTTACTGTCACAGATTATGTATAGTGTGTCATTTTGTCTCACTAACATACACTCCCTAATAATAATCAGTGCTCATCAGTCAACACATGACAAGATGCATCTTAAGATACCTTAATAATGAGATCATGACATTATTTGAATCTTATTCCAATATATTTATTAAAAGTTTAGCCTGTTTACAGTTTATAATTAAAAATAAATGCCTTGTAAATGAGGAGGATTTTTAAATAGGTCATTCTGTAGCTTACCTTTGAGTGTAACAGCTCTTCTTGCAGGCAAGCGAATCAGTCACCAGTTGTAGAGCTGAATGGCAGCGAGCGTACCAAACCAGACTTGTCTATGATACCTTGAACTTTAGATTAGATGGAGTTGTGCAAGCGTGTGAGCTGTCACGTTGTCATGACATCTGGAAATGAGAAATCTCATGTAGACAAAATTGGGCTGAACATGGAAAATGTTAATGATTGCCAAACTTTTAACCGCTTGTACTTGATTTTTTTCCCCTCTGTATTGGTTTCATAAGATGATACAGTAGTAGTTATCACTGTATGATAAGCTTCTTTAACATTTCGAATTCAACGACATTTGTCAGTTATGCATTTTTAGTCAAACAGTAACAGAGTCAACGACTAAACGGCGCAAACAGATTACAATGAACATGAACGCTGCTGCATTTTGTGAGGACTCATGTTCGTTTTGTCATTAAAAAATGCTGAAAGTCCGAACAAACTGAGTAAGTTTAGTATTATAAGCTTCACAAAGACTGAGATATTGAACTGAAATATGCTGAGCTGATATATTTGATCTATAATGTTCCACTTTCTTTCAATTTTTTCTTTATATTTTTATTTTATGTAGATATTCCCATTGTCTTTAGATAAACTTTGAAAGAATAGCCGGATCAATTACCAGTCAACCTAACAGCCGCACCCCATTCTGAAGAAATACCAGATTATAGATGGAAAAATTCATCAGTCGCGACATGATTCATATGTAACAACCTTGTATTAAACAATTATTTACACAAGTTTAGCCAAATGTAAAATTATTGCATTTCAAAATATGTTAAACAAAACTATCAGCTATTATCACTATTATAAGCTCTGGGAGGCTTTGACTGTTGTTATTTGCCAGTTTCTACACACTGTCACTTCAACTAATGCCACTTAAATGGGCATTGCACTAGTTTTGCACAAACTGTAAATAGTACTTGTCTTAAATTCTCTAAATATCGAATACTTTTTTCTCTTTTTTCCTCTTTATCATTATTATTACTGCTATTTTCTGTTATTTTCTTCTTAATTTAACTGCACACTTCTATATGCTCATGTAAAGCCGAGGAGCACGAGCCAAAGATTCATTATGGGTAAATGTGGCTACACTGTTTATCTGTACATGACAATAAAACTTGAAACTAGAAAAACTAAAACTAAAAAACTAATGAATAATGAAAGTAATTATTAGTTGTAGATATGAAGTCACACAAAATGTTTGTAAATCATGGTTTTTCAAAGTAAGGGCTTATGAACTGAAAAGTGTGAACATCTAAAGACAAGAGATTGATAGAAGCAACGTTTCTTCAAGTTCAAGTCATTTATTTCAAACAAATAAGCATATAAAAAAAGCTGCTTACACATAACAAACAACATCATTTTTATCTTCCAGTAGGTAAATCAACTCATAGAAAATGAACAAGACAATAACTTAGAGAATATGACCGGGCATACAGACAGTTTTTCTCATTAAACTGTTACAATTTTTTTCATGTTGTCAGCAGAATACTGATGGCAGGATTACTAGTAGTTTACTGTTTATTTGACAGTTTTCCTGCTATAATCTACTTTACAGTAAGTTGCTGTATTTGATGATTTGCAGTATAGAACTGGCAGCTAAAGTTTGCTCGTATAATATAAATATGTTAGTATTGCACCTTTTTGTAATAGATTTTCAGGCATATACAAAGGAATGGAAGCAAATGCTAGAAGAATATATAAGTAAAAATACAACAATGTATTATGTGAAGACTTTTCTAAGCACATACTAACATATTAATGCAGAATGACAAAGCTTTTCTATTGTCTTTCAGTCCCTTGGATGTATCTGAATGCAGACACCGAGCAAGATAAAACATTTTAATTGTCACAGACGTGGTTTTTAATGACCGCTCAGGAGTCGTTTCTCATCCTTGGCCCCATCCAAGCTCCCTGCAACACTGTGGCTGGCTTCAAGATCTGCATTCAGCCTGTTCTGCTTGAGGGCTTCCTCTGCAGTTGGCCACCTTGGACCTGAGAGGCTAGCAGGATATTCTGGAGAGGTAAACTTATGAGGGCGACGTCTACACCTGACCCTTTTGCAAATCAGGTAGAACATCTCAATGATGTTCAGAAACAGAGAAACACAGGCCACCACCAGCATGAAAATAATGAAGATGGTTTTCTCTGTGGGTCGAGACATGTAGCACTCAACAGTGAAGGGGCAGGGCTTTCTAGAACAGGGGAACATGGGGACCATGACGAAGCCATACAAATAGTATTGTCCCACAATGAAGCCGGCCTCAATAACTATCTTGACCGCAAGCTGGGTCAGATAGCTCCCCAGTAGATTCCCCTTGATTTGCACCTTCCCCCTTTCATCTGTGTATTTGGGCCTTTTGCACTGGGTGCCACCAGGGCTGGAGAGCAGCTCCCTCAGCTTGTTCTCCTTGTGGATGATGTGCATGGCGTGGCCCAGATAGATGAGTGTTGGCGTGGAGACAAAGATGATTTGGAGCACCCAGAAACGAATGTGCGAGATGGGGAAAGTATGGTCGTAGCACACATTCTCACAACCAGGTTGCTGAGTGTTGCAGATGAAATCTGACTGCTCATCACCCCAGACGCTTTCAGCACCTGCACCCAAAACCATGATTCTGAACAGGAAGAGGACGCTCATCCAGATCTTGCCAATCACAGTGGAGTGTGACTGGACTTTTTCCAGCAAGGTTGACAGAAACCCCCAGTCTCCCATCTTTAATGACAGTGTTTAGCCTCTATTTCTGAAAAAAGAAGGCAAACGTTGTAAAGACATAACACCACACCTTATTTCTGAAACATTAACTACAACTTATTCTTTAATCAATAAACTCCTGGTGAATGAAAAGAGCTTACAGCTCTTTAGATAGATCATTTTATCTCCTGAGAAGGAAGAAGAAATTACAGTATTCTGACCCTTGAGCTTTTGGATCAATATTTTCCACACATAATCATTAATCATTAGAAAACGGAAGAACAAGAGACACAGTGTCATCAGACAAATGAGTAAAAGTGAAAAAAAAAAAACTTAAAAAAATGTTTCTTTTAAAATAGGTACATGCAAATTTTTATGCATACAGAAAATTAAGCTATAATATGATTAAAACTATACCATAAATAAAATTAACAAAGAAATCTGATGTTGTTAATGTAATCAAAAAATAGTAATTATAACTGAAAAGTAAATTAACAACCAGCGATGTACTTACGATAAAGTAAGAAATGAATCTTTAGTGTGAAAAATTGAAAAATTCCAATATAATAACAATTTTCTCTAACTGATAAAATGATCGGTTATCTGAAGCAGAGGAGAGAAATCGTTACATCTTACCTGTTGATCTGCTCAGAGAGGACTGAGTCTCGTTGAGAAAGATCACCAACTATAGTTGGACCTTGGATTTCTGTGCTCTGATCAGCGGCTGAGTTACGCAACACACATCTGTGAGCTAATAAGAGCAGGAAAAGTTTAAGAAACACCAGACCAAGAGGGCAGCGGGTGTAATAATTGACAAGTGTTCAGTTCAGTTGTGTCAGTGAACCGCCACTAAAGTTTGAAAATAAATAAAATAGGAATGTGTGTGTGTGTGTGTGTGTCTGTGTGTTTTCATGTATTTACATTTTTTGTGTGTGTTATATACAAATGAGGAAGAGGAGGAGTAGCATGATGAGTAACTGTATTAGTCTGAATTGGGAGGTTAGTTTGAAATTTGCACTCTATGTGAAGCCATTAATCATGAACGTGTCAGAAGAGAAGAAGGTCTTCTTTCAGCTGCACAGTCGGCGAGCAAGCAATGCCACTTTAAAATAGCACTGGAAGTTGAAAATAAGGTGCATGTGTTCAAAATATATGTATTTATCAATTTCATTTATTTGTGTATTTCACACACAAATGAGAACTATGCACATGGATGATGAAGTACTGTGTAATTCCCAGTTGGGAGGCTAGATTGGAATTCGTGCACCTTGCTAAAACATTTGTTGATTTAGTCAGAATGGTGTCTGATGAGATTGTAGATAAGGTTCAAGTAGATGAACTGGTAAGTTTTGTGACTCACAGTAACATTCATAACCAGCTGTTTCCTGCCAGAATGATCAAAACATCACGCCCTGCAACCAGGAAATTAGTCATAATCTGTGGGATTAGAAAAACTGTTTACTGTCACTTTTCTTATGCAGGTCAAAAGCTAAGCTAAAGCTAAGTGGTAGTAAATTAAGTTTTGTTAAGTTTAGGCAGAGATAGTTTAGCTCTAATCTTTTTTCTGTTTCTTATAATTGTACATTTTTCTGATGCTATTAACAACAAATGTGGCTGCTGTGGCTCAGGCAGTAAAGGAAACTGCCTATTAATCGCAGAGCTGATAGTTCAGATGTGCAAATAAAGACACTGAACTAACTACCAAATACAAAAGAAATTGTCCGTTACATTTTAAAGAATAAATTGCATATATTTTTTCATTAGATTCAATAAACACTAAGTTTTCAAAAAAATTGAATTTTCCGGCTTTACAGGGTTAATTTAATTTTAGGTCATTATCCAGATCCAGATTTCATCAGTTTTGTAAGCATTACACAACTGCTACTCCATATACACAATTATACATTAATGGTCCAGTTTTAATTTAAAAAAATTAACTAAAAAAAACAAAAAAACAAAAAACAAAAAAGCAAATGTTAATATTGTGTTTATGTATCTTTGTAAGAACTGACTGGCAACCTCTCCAGAGTGCAACACCACCTTTTATCTCATGACAGTGTGAATGAACGCCAGCTACCCATGCTGCTAAGCTAGATAAGGGATTGAGAAAATTGATGAATGGAGGTTTTGTTCATTTTAAATTGAGGAAATTATTGTACGGGACATTGCACATAAAAATTATTTGAACATTTATTATGTATGTTCCATTACTTTTACATACAGGGTGGTTCATAGCATAAGAACAGGACAGTTACATTTCAGTCACATCTGGATCTTTATTGAAGGTTTATTGAAACAGTATTAAACATTTTTAAATGTATCAAAAGTGGAAAGCAGTTCACTGTAATCATGTAATGTATTAACAGTAAACTCCAGTTGTCTATTGTGAAAAAAATGTAATTTTCTGCAGCCCTTTGCATGTGACTGAGTCTTGTTTGCAGAAGCTGGCCATTTCCCTCCCACCTCCTCTATTTAGTGCACACACTAACACACGTCTCCAAAGCCTCCAGAGCATACAAATACTGCCAGGAACCGCATATACAACCTATTGCTGGGCTTATACATCAGATGTGGATCTCCCCCATGTTGTTGTTCTCAGGTGATCCATTTCTAGGAGCCTCACTGACTCCACTTGTGATGCCGTTCACCCCTAACTTTCGTCCTTGCAGCTCCAGCTCCAGGTTGACATAATTCTGAATAATCTCATCCCGGTTTTTAAAAGCCTTCCTTTCTGAGGGTGGAGGAGTGACTGGGGTCACAGTGTAGTCCTGTCTCCTCGCCATGCATTCCTTCACAGCTTTCACACACAGATAGAACAGCTCCACCAGGCTGAGGACGAGGGAGACACAAGCCGCCACCAGCATGAACCAGATGATGACCGACTTCTCTGTGGGCCTGGACAGGAAACAGTCCACCTTGTGCGGGCAGGGGAAGCGGGTACAGACATAGCGTGTCTGTAGGGAGAAACCATAGAGAAGGTACTGACCCACGATAAACAGAACCTCGAGGGCAATCTTGGCCAGGAGATGGAGGACGTAACTGCGCAGGAGGCAGCCACGGATGCTGATCTTGCCGCTGTTTTTGGTGTACTTGGGAACTTTATAGGCCCTCCTAAGGAGCAGATTGGTTTGGTCATCCAGCTCTTCCTGCTTCTTCATCCTTTCCTTCATCTTGGATTAGAAAAGCAAGAACACAGAGTTAGACATTTTCCAGGAAACAGATAAACCTTAATTCTGGCAGTGTGAACAAACTCTCACAGTTCCAAAATGTTCTGCCAAAATATGGCTGAACAGTTACTCCAAACTGCCACACTGTTCCAAGCTGTATTTTCATTAACATTTTGGCTAAATGTATGAGCACAATATAAAATATCAGAGCAATGTTAGCATATGGTGGAACAGCTAATAATGTGCGTTGGAGAAGCACTGAGAAGCTTTTTTGTTTCTTTAAACTAGCACTAGAGATTTGTCCTGCTAAGAAAACTCCTTCTTAAGCCATCAAGAAATGGTTTGACTATCAATCCATTGTCTTCCGCTTCCAATTCAGGGTTGCGGGGGTGGGGGCCTGGAGCTTGCCCCAGGTGTCCACCCGGGACAGGTCGCCAGGCTAACATATAGAGAAGCTATTCACACCTATAGGCAATTTGGAATCATCAATTAACCTAACCCCACTAAGTACATGTCTTTGGACTGTGGGAGGAAGCCAGAACTCATGCGAAAACAGGGAGAAAATGCAAACTCACACGGCACAGGCCTGGCCTGATGCTGGAACTGAACTCAGGACCTTTGTGCTTTCAGGCAACACTGCGCCATCGTGCTGCCCCATCCAGAGTGCACCCCACCTCTCATCCTAAGGTAGCTGGGATAGACTCTAGCACTGCCACCCAGTCCCATGAATGTTTGGCCACCAAGGTGAAGAAAACATGAAATCAAATGTTGTGTTTACACTGGATCATTTCCAGCAGTGCTTGTAATATAAGCCCTTTGCAGGTTCCTTCTTTCAGCCAAAACAAAAGCTTTGGAGACTTGAGTCTACTAGCTGCACATTACCAGCAAATGTTACATTGTAAGTTTGGTTTATGTTTGACTTGGTTAGCCTGCAAAAGTGTCCAGGTCTTTATTAGCAAGTTATTTACTCTAATGGAAACCGGAAATATGGACAAAAGCACTGGACCACACCTCTTAATGTTTGAATTTTCACTCCAATTGCCACAGGTGTATAAATTCAACCACCCAGCCATGTAGTCTGCCTTTACAAACCTTTGTCATTCTAAAGAGATCATTGAATTCAAGTGTAACTGTAACAGTATACTACTGTTGGAACAAGCCAGTTGGTGAAACGTCTTCCCTTTCCGTATTCTTGCAAAATAGAAACAGACTCAGCAATAAGTCACCAACACTCTCACTTACTCGATAACTACAGAGCTTCAAACCTGGAGCTGTTCAAACCTCTGGCATTAATATTGCAAAAACTGTGTGCCAGGAGCTTCATGGCATGGAGCAGCTCCTGTAGTCAAAATGTGTTGATGTCCCAGGGCTTTATTCCAAATATTGTTGCCATGTTAAAGCACACATAAATAGACATACTCATAAGGTGGAAAGAATAAAAGCTGTTATGTCTGGGGTGAAAAATAATGACGCAGTCTTAAGCTTCCTCTTTAAATGATAAACATTAATGCTAACGATGGCGCAAATTAACTTCCCATAAACGGTGCTAAAAGGATCTTCTCTTCCATGCAATTGCCACTCCCTTATAGGTGTGGCATGCATGACAAAAAGCAGTGATACAATTGTACTGCACGTACTGCAGCGACACACCTTCTTTTCAACGTGGATAACATGAAGGACGTGACCGAGATATAACAGCTTTGGAGTCGCTATTGCAATAATCTGAAGAAACCAAAAGCGCACGTGAGAGATGGGGAAGGCCAGGTCATAGCAAACGTTCTCACAGCCGGGTTGCTGAGTGTTGCACACAAAGTCAGACTGTTCGTCTCCCCAAACCTGAATGAGATCAGAGGAAAATTAAAAATGTTATTTAAAAAAAACACCATAAAGCTATAATCCTGGTTTTCACTCAGATATGTCCTATAAAAACAGCACCAAACCTTCTCAGCACCAGTTTGCAGGACCATGATGCGGAAGATAAAGAGCACCGTGAGCCACACTTTGCCGATCACGGTGGAGTGGCTCTGCACTTTATCCAGCAAGTGGCCCAGTAGATCCCATTCACCCATTTCAATCACCAGCTGTCCTGTTTCTGTTAAAGAAGGTACAGATGAAATAAACACGGAGGCAGATAGACACAGCAGCCGAAGGCAGTCATTTCTGAAGGGATACGTGGGTGATCTCAGATGTGTATATATTATTACAGAGAGTATTTTGTAACCTGACTTGCAGTTGTTAAGGTCAGAACAGACAGCCTCACTCACAAGGCCAACTTTTTATCACTTCTTGCAGCCTTGTGACTGTGCAGATAGAGGCCACGGCTGCTGATTTCAAGTCTCCAAAACATACTTATCTGCTGGACACTGAAACCTTAGCCTTGGTTACCGCCAACCGCCGCCAAGCATAATTCAAAGAATTCCAGAAACTGAGCTTAAACTGTTCATAAAGAAAGTTTTTGCAGAGTTCATTTTAGATGATGATTTTAAAGCTGATACTGTTTCACGCAATATTCGGTGACGCTTCTGTGGCTTTTCTAGCCCACATTGCATTATCTTTGGATTTTAAATTACTCTAAATACATGATTTTTTGCAGCTGGCTTGAGGTTTTGCCTTTGCCAGCTGCAACCATTAAATAAAATTCAATGATGAAACGCAGTTATCCTTGCATAATGGTACAAATAAAACCCAAGTCATAACAGAGACATACTCCAACATCAGTCCATTAACTATTATTTTTCTACAACATGTGCATCATTATCACTGATTTTCTTTCTTTCTTGAATGGTGAAATCAGAGATAGACTGCATCTGTATATAAAAATCAACTTACCAGCTGACCAAACTGAAAAATTGAGAAGAAAAGGTGGCTGAAGAGAGCAGTACCTCAAGAAGATGAGGAGAAGAGAAAGTGAAGAAGAAGCTGTCCTTGTTTTATTGTTCATTCAGCGACTTATCTGGAAGGACACCATCCTAACCACAACAGCAACTCCTTGTCTTAACAACAATTCAGACGTTCTGCTGAAGTGTAACCAGTCATTGGTTTATAATATAATTTCATTTTTGTTGCATTTCAGCTTTGTTGGACAGTGAAAAGAGAACGTGATCGTCTGCTGTACGTTTTTCTAATTCTTTTTAATATTGGGAAATAAAGGAAGATTCAGGAGATGAACTAATGCAGAAGCCCGTAAGCATGACTGACACTTCAGGAAAACGGTGTGAATAATGCAGGTTAGCTGAGAACCAAAATTAAGAATTGAATCATATATAAAAGTCCCTTAAATGAATCTTTCAGAGCTTCCTACGCTTTTTCTTACACAAGTGAAACATTTTCTCAAAATCAACAGTGTTTAAATTTTTGTTAGCTTTCCTGTCAGTATTTCACTAATGTCCATAATCCATGTGGTCTTTTTCAAATTATTGCCCCAACTGTGAAAAATTGCACACGAGAAACTGGAAAAAAAACTCGATAACCTCTCTGAAGGAATGACCTTTTACCTAGACTTAGCTGTGTGAGTTTTTTTTGCTGTTGCTTATAGTATTTTTGCTTAAGCAAATGTTCGTCTTTTCACCAGCACAGTATTCAGACTCTGGCGTCATATTTAAATCCTACCAAAGAAGGGTTTGCACAGCACCGTGTCTGTTTACTACAAACCACCACACTGCGGGTTCATGAGGTTTACAAGTTTCCTCTAAGGTTTACTCTGACCCAGGTCATCTGTGGGGGTTACAGACTGAACTCTGGAAGCCTGCATCGTCTCTGCTCTGTAAATAATTTACTCCGTACTTACACTTTAAAGAGGAAAAACAAAGCCTGGCCTTCACCTTATTGATCAGTCATTGTATCAGAGAAGACAAACATGCACAAGTAAGGCAGAGGGCTCAGGTTTTATAAAAATATGGTTCAACATAAAAGACAAAAGTTACAGTACACATATGAAAACAACGTCACAAGTGATGTTGGAATGGAGGAGTTTTATTGGTCTGATTATGTGCTACAATAACACACGTATTTCACATTCCAGCAATCAGTTAACATAATTTATCTCAATGTGTGTGTCAAATATCACACAAATGATTAACTAAAGCAGACCTATTATATTTTTCCACATTCGTTTTCTCATATATGTGCTGTAATAGTTTAGGTTATTCATTCTAACCCACCTGCTGTTCAAATCTTGTGTTTGTGAGGGACAGCCAATTAGTTGGCTTGAAATGAGGAGTTAAAAGTGGTTGAATCAGTAACGAGATGGGAATTAGCATAACAGGTCCACTTTAAGCAAAATGTTCTCATATCAAATGTCTTAAATATTGTTTCTTAATAAAATAAAATACCATAAACTTCTGTACACCTTTAAATTGGAGATGCTTGAATATCACACTTCATTCACTCGTCACACACTTATCTGTATGTAAACACTTATATATATATTTTTATTTTTTGCAACAGATAAACACCACACTGTATTGTAGAAAGCTTGACATTTAAACTCTTTGTTTGATTAGACCAGCAAATCAAAGAAGCCGAGGATACAATCTCAGTGCAAGAACGAGTTGAAATATAAACTATTTTTTTTGCTTTCAACAAACATGTTTGTAGCATCTGGATGAGGTTTCCCGTACAGCTTTTTTACACAAACACATTGATGAAAAGGCTATCACATATTATTAGCCTGTTATTTTTGTTTTTGGCTCTGTGTATGTGTCAGATGCGCGTGGTCAGAGCAAAATGTTTTTGGTTAGAATGAAGTCACATGGGATGTAGATTACTAGCAGATAAAAGCAAACCTTATCACAGTGCAAGTCAAAATACTTTCTTAAACGTATTCTTAAATCTAAATCAAGCCTAACTTCTTAAATTTAGACTTGTGTATTTAGTGAATTTGTTTATACTTGTTTCACTTCGGCTGTGTTTGTTTTATATTGCTCTTATTTGTCTCACATTTAAGGTGAGGATTTTGATATTGTCTGCACTTATACACAATGTTCTCTTCCACTGAAGTGTTTTTGAAGATACACAGGAGGTAAAATGAGTTTCACTGCAAACTGAATGGAGACTCGTATAAAATGGTTTCTGTGCACAAGACCAAACAAAGTCTTATTGTTAGGCTCCAATAATAATTGACAAGCTTGTAAATCCAACCCAAACACAGGTCTGGAAATAATTAAGGTTGTCTGGCTTCAAAGTAAACGCTGGATGTCACAGATTCATCAGACCATAATCTAGTAATGCAGGAGCAATGTTGAAAAAATGTTTGTACTTTTACTCATCATTTTAGATGAATTCCACTGCAGGTTCTTTATTAACTAATACCCAATCAATAGAAAGAAAACGGTAGTGTCAGCCTCATCAGAGCATCAAAGTTCAACAGATTTAATAGCAGAAGAAGCTGGAATGCAACAAGATTCGTGTAACAACAAGACCCAGTGCGTCAGATTAAGCTCTTAGCTTGAGCTAATGAGCACTCGTGATCCGAGAACCCAGATCCACTCTGGAATGCATCTCATCAATCCGTACTGCTGAAGACAAAAAGAGAAGAGAACAGGATATGGAAAAAGTATTTAATGTTTTCAATTCTGGTTTCACAAAAGCTTTAACAGTATCAGAGATCATCTCACTCAGAGTAATATACTTCACATTTTTTACATTTTCTGTGATGCTGTCAAAATAAAAACTGATGACATGACTTCATTTCAACTGACCTGCAGGGTATGAGGCCAATATCCTGTGGTCCTGTTTGAGACTCCCAGAGTGGAGATGGCATGGCGAGCATAAACTTCTGGCTTTGGTACAAACCAGCCTTCTCTTCGTGATGGTGATGAAGATGATGATGATGGCTGCTGCTCACTTGAGGCTATCTAAATGGACATGGACAAAGATGAAGTTAAGCAGCTTGATTTCATCGATCTCCCTAGTTTGATGCCAATTTCATACATGATGTGCAAACACGACAAGCCACACATTAGCATCTATCAGAGTAATAGCAGTGGGGATCGTGGATCCAGCCAGACTTTTGCTGCCAGATTTCAGGTCTTACAGAACAGCTACTGTTAAGATATTTACCTGGAAGGGGATCAGACTCTGAATGAATATGCCTTTGCTGCTGTACTCAAGGTGAAGAGCTCTTGACAAATGATCCAGGTATCCCTGAAATGTCAGAGGAAAGGTTGCTATTGTCAGGAAAAAATAATGTTGTTGTGACTGGGACTATAGCCAGCACACAGAAGAAATGGAAATGACAGAGTGGCTCACTCTGCTGATTCTCAAACCTTTTTCTGGCTGACACTACTTTACATACTAAAAAAAGTTACATTTTTAATCAATCATTAACAAACAATCAAGGTTCAAAACTGAAAACAGAAGACTAAAACTTATTTTGCATAAATCCTGTTTGTTCAGCTTAGTTTTACAACATATTTTCCACCAGCAGTGGATCTACTTGCCACAAATCAAGAACTAATACTTTAAGGGGATAGTAGTAACAACAGATCTTCAAATTGATCAGAGACATCAATGTGCTCTTCATCATATTACAAAGGATCTATACAGGCTATAGATATGTTTTACTGGCACGTCTCCATGCCTGCAGACTGTAACAGTGATTTGTCTCACAGTGGAGGCGGTGAGCGTCACTCTTCCAAGAAGAGGTCTGCAGCAGGCACCCGATGATATATTGACCACGGCACCTCTGCTGCGATCCACCATCCCCGGCAGAACCAATCGGGTCATCAGAGTAGTGACTGCAATGTTCCTGTTCACCAAATCCAAGAGGTGCTGTTCGGGCACTTCAATCAGGCTCTGGGGTGAAGCCAAAGATTCATCGACACAGTTTACCAGGAAGCCAATATCTTTACCCCTCAATGCTTCTTTGATGGGCTTGCAGGCCACTTGGTCCAGGGAGAAGTCAGCTGAGACCACAAGAGTTTCCACTCCATAATTCTGGGAGAGGTATGCACTCATGTCTCTAACAGAGGAGGGGTCCCGAGTGACAAAGATGATGCTGATGGCATGCCTGGCCAGCTCCTCTGCGTATGCTTTGGCTACAGGCTCCGATGCACCTGACAGGAGAGATGACAAAGTCATGCCAGAGAGAACAAAAAAGTTTGCAGCAACATTATAGACATTGAACCAGTTACAGTGCTGTGAAAAAGGATTTGTCCCCTTCCTGATTACTAAGCTTTTTGCATATGTTTTCACATTTAAATGTTTCATCATCATCATCATACAAATTTTAATATTAGAGAAAGATAACCAAAGTAAATTTAAAATGCAGCCTTTAAAAGATGATTTAGGACATTCTGCTTACTCTATTATGTTCTCTACCAGAAAATCTTGAAGTAAAATATCTGGTCATCAGTTCGTACCCTGAAGCTCAAGCACACTTGGGTTATACAGCAGAACAATGATCCAAAACACCAGCAAGTCCACCCCATAAAGGTTTTGAAAGGGCCTAGTCAAAGTCCGGATTTAAATGCTTTGGCGTGACCTTAAACAGGCCGCTCATGCTGGAAAACTCTCCACTGTGGCTGAATTCATACAATTCTGCAACGAAGAGTGACCCAAAATTCCTCCAAAGTGATGTGAAAGACTCATCGCCAGTTATCACTGGTAGATGGTACTTCTTGCTGTTAAGGGTGGCACAACCAGTTATTGGGTTTAAGGGCCAATTTTCTTTTTCACAAAACGCAAGGTAGGTTTGGATAGCTTGTCTCCCATTCATACATGCAACCATGATTTAAAAACTGCATTCTGTATATACTCCCGTTGACTTTGGCTATTGTTAATGAAATAGATTCATGAAATATGAATTTAATGAAATCACTTAATGAAATAGAGTTTACTTCAATTATGATATAACAGAAATTAACTCTGCTGCGGCCCATCCTTACCATAAACGACAGCCCAGTCACCATATCTCTGGGTCAGCTTCTTACTTGGGATCAATCTGGGCAGAAAATGCACCCTAACCAACGTGCAGCAGTCGCTCAGCAGGATCACTGCCCTGCTGGCCGTGTACAGAGCACCGACCAGCGCCAGGGTTTCAAAGTAAGAGTTGCACGTACGAGAAATTTCTCTGTACAAAAACTGAAAGCTGTCAACCGCCGCCATAGCCCACGCTGGTGTTGCTGAGATAATTTGCTAACTAAAGCTTATTCGGTGATATAACGCTGGGACCTGTACGTGATTAGGTTAACGAATACTTCAGACGTGTAAATGGAAGCTACAACTAACCCTACATAGTAAAATTACTAATAAAAGCTGTAAGAATTCTCGTTTAAGAAGCAGGTATGTCTCCTCTGCTACACCCGGTGAAAGCAGCAAAACATTGGGTCACGTGACAGTGTAGAACTGCAGTGCTGCATTCAAAACCGTAACAAAAAATCCGTCTAAATACTTTTACCTCATGTTGAATGATTTTTAAATATATTCAATAAGGTTGAAATATTCTTTAATTATCACATGACAAACAATAAAAGCAAGTATAAACTCTAAAATTAATCCAAAGACATCCTAAATATCCAGATTTTCATTATGAAAGCCAAATTCCGATTATCGTGGAGATACCATATGGGGTCTCCCACAATGCACCACAGTTAACACTGGACGTTTCCATAGAGATACAGTTGTGGATGGCAAAGCGCTAGCTCGATGAAGCTCTTTTATATGCACAAAGACAAGGTGACTGATTTAAAAAGCTCTGTGCGTGATGGTTTCCGTTTGCCTTCGTTGCTTTTTAGTCCAGCTTCCGTTTTAGTTTAATTTTGGCACTTTTGTTTTTCAGCTAGCAGTGTTTCAATAATGGCAGCGTCAAGCTAACAAGAGAAGGGACACATTCATTGTTGTTAGCAGCAGAATTAAACCTTTGGATTGCAGGACAAAATCAAACTGATTGTACCGTTATTTTACATTTAATCACACATTTACGTGGTGTACACTGTCAGCATTGCTGTGATCGCCCGTTTTTCCAGATAGGTAGCCAATTTTCAAACCTGTTGGTGATGAATTTTTTTCCTCCTCACTAAATGAAACCGAGAAGGGGATAATGATAAAGGATGTACGTTTTAGTAACATGCTGGAGGTAGAAATATACACATGAGCACGTTTTGGTTCGTCTGTTGTTAAGTAACTTAATCTGTTATCTTACAGAGTATTAGTTTATATAGTTTCCTGTTATTTTTCGCCATTGGATGAGCAAATGTGTATTTTATGCTTTAGTGAATGGAAAGAAAAATGCCTCCTTTAGTCTCTTAGAAATCCCTCTGAATTAAAACCTTTTGTTTTTGACACAGCAGTAGCAGAGATGTCTGAGTTTGCTGAGGATGAGGTGGAGTTGCAGTCCTTGGTTAAGCAGTTTCTGAGAAGCATCAGTGACAAGATCTCTAGTGCTCCTTCACCTGAATGTGCTGAAGAGATCCTTCTTCACCTAGAGGAGACTGACAAGAACTTTCACAAGTGAGTCCATCATCAAACACCATAGCATTAAATGTAATGACTGGATCTAATAAAATAGGCTTTGTTATGTTTCTATGGGTATGTGTTCTTTGTGTTGTTTTTAGTATATATTTACAGTATAGGTGTGACTTGGTTACTTCTCTTCTTTCAGTTATGAGTTTGTGAAGTACCTCCGTCAATATGTGGAGAACGCTTTAGGATCTGTGGTTGAAGAGGAAACAAACAACTTGACCAGAGAAGATGGACAACATGCAATTGGCTCGGGACACGACACTCTGATTCACGCAGTGACACAAAGGACTAGATACTCAGCTGAGTGAGTGTCTCTGAATATCTTTAGCATCTTTTTCTATTGGCCCATATTCATCATGTTTATTGTGTTTCAAACCTACTTCATTGACCCTCCATACTTACTTTCGGATATGCTGGAAAACTCCAGAACTCAACCTTCTTACTAAAAAGAATTTCAAATGCAAAACTTTGTTTTTTCTTTTGGCTGCACCTTTTAGGGTCGCCACAGAAAATCTGCCTCCATCTCACCGTATTACTTCCCTGATACCAGCTATCTACAGGGAGTGCAGAATTATTAGGCAAATGAGTATTTTGTCCACATCATCCTCTTCATGCATGTTGTCTTACTCCAAACTGTATAGGCTCGAAAGCCTACTACCAATTAAACATATTAGGTGATGTGCATCTCTGTAATGAGAAGGGGTGTGGTCTAATGACATCAACACCCTATATCAGGTGTGCATAATTATTAGGCAACGTCCTTTCCTTTGGCAAAATGGGTCAAAAGAAGGACTTGACAGGCTCAGAAAAGTCAAAAATAGTGAGATATCTTGCAGAGGGATGCAGCAGTCTCAAAATTGCAAAGCTTCTGAAGCGTGATCATCGAACAATCAAGCGTTTCATTCAAAATAGTCAACAGGGTCGCAAGAAGCGTGTGGAAAAACCAAGGCGCAAAATAACTGCCCATGAACTGAGAAAAGTCAAGCGTGCAGCTGCCAAGATGCCACTTGCCACCAGTTTGGCCATATTTCAGAGCTGCAACATCACTGGAGTGCCCAAAAGCACAAGGTGTGCAATACTCAGAGACATGGCCAAGGTAAGAAAGGCTGAAAGACGACCACCACTGAACAAGACACACAAGCTGAAACGTCAAGACTGGGCCAAGAAATATCTCAAGACTGATTTTTCTAAGGTTTTATGGACTGATGAAATGAGAGTGAGTCTTGATGGGCCAGATGGATGGGCCCGTGGCTGGATTGGTAAAGGGCAGAGAGCTCCAGTCCGACTCAGACGCCAGCAAGGTGGAGGTGGAGTACTGGTTTGGGCTGGTATCATCAAAGATGAGCTTGTGGGGCCTTTTTGGGTTGAGGATGGAGTCAAGCTCAACTCCCAGTCCTACTGCCAGTTTCTGGAAGACGCCTTCTTCAAGCACTGGTACAGGAAGAAGTCTGCATCCTTCAAGAAAAACATGATTTTCATGCAGGACAATGCTCCATCACACGCGTCCAAGTACTCCACAGCGTGGCTGGCAAGAAAGGGTATAAAAGAAGAAAAACTAATGACATGGCCACCTTGTTCACCTGATCTGAACCCCATTGAGAACCTGTGGTCCATCATCAAATGTGAGATTTACAAGGAGGGAAAACAGTACACCTCTCTGAACAGTGTCTGGGAGGCTGTGGTTGCTGCTGCACGCAATGTTGATGGTGAACAGATCAAAACACTGACAGAATCCATGGATGGCAGGCTTTTGAGTGTCCTTGCAAAGAAAGGTGGCTATATTGGTCGCTGATTTGTTTTTGTTTTGTTTTTGAATGTCAGAAATGTATATTTGTGAATGTGGAGATGTTATATTGGTTTCACTGGTAAAACTAAATAATTGAAATGGGTATATATTTGTTTTTTGTTAAGTTGCCTAATAATTATGCACAGTAATAGTCACCTGCACACACAGATATCCCCCTAAAATAGCTAAAACTAAAAACTACTTCCAAAAACATTCAGCTTTGATATTAATGAGTTTTTTGGGTTCATTGAGAACATGGTTGTTGTTCAATAATAAAATTATTCCTCAAAAATACAACTTGCCTAATAATTCTGCACTCCCTGTATATATCCTCCCTTACTGCCATGAAATTCCTCTTAAAATAGAATTGCATTGACTGTCTTCTCCATCTTCAACATCATTTTCCCAATAAATTCACTATCCCACTGGGTAAATGGTCTGGTACTTCTATACTGCTTTTCTGCTTTGTATTTATTTTTTAAATTCATTTTTGCCCCTGCATCCTGTCCAGCAGTGAGGCAATCAGAATTGTTGTCTGAAGGTCAAGAATATTAGAATATTTTATTTTGATTTATTACAATCATAACGAAGAAGACCGGTGGACGGAAAAGGAAAAGACGAAAGAAGTTGAGGAGAAAGTTATGGAGAAGGATAGGGAGAGAAAAAATGAGGAGAGAGAGAAAAAAACACTGAGAATCTGCTTCAAGACCTGGTGAGGGAAAAAAATAACACAGCAGAGAAACCACAGCAACAGCTAACATATGCATAAATAACAGTAAATAATGAATAATACATTTTACTGAACAGCACACAGTACTAATAATACAAGATATTTTTAGAGGCAGCAGCCAACTACAATAGTGTGTCTGTGAGTATCTGTTTGTACACCTCTGTGCGTGAGCACGCTTGTGTTCAAAAGGTGTCTTCATGGAAATGTCTAGTGTTTGTGTGGGACACCACAGCCCTGCCCCCCAAGAATCACCAATGCATCAGTGGGTGGGGGCACCAGCCACTGGCAGGGCATGTGGCAGGGCAAAATAGGCCCCCACACCTGACCTGATACACAAACAAACAGGCACACACAGACACAAGCATGAATTCACTAACATGGAGACACACAGAAATGAATGCAGTACACACACTCCCCATACACACTTTATACTCTCAGGTCCAGGCACCAATGCCTAAAGAGGGGCAATCAGCCCCTAAACACAGGAGATGGTCCCTTTCACTCTTTTCTGCTTTAACTGAGCACTTTTTAATCGTTATCACACACACACTCAGAAATCTTTCTAACATTTGCACACACACTCTGATGGAAGCGTATAGGCAGGCGATCAAGCTAGCAGCCTCCAGATTTGCATGTGACTCGCTTTACCTCCTGAGCCACAACTACCACACACACATGCGCTCAGCTCCATCTCAGCTGTCCAGCCTCAGCTGTCCTGTCGATGACCTTCACTCTGTCACCTCTAGCTCCACCTCCTGACTTTTCTCTTAGCTACCCTTTCTAATCTGAGCAACATAAGTGGTCTTACTGCCATCTCATACTCTAAACCTGCTCCACCTTACCTGCACACTCTCTCCTTACCTTTTTTTGTGCACTCCCCATTGATTTGGATCATAACCCCACCTCTAGTACCTCTATTCCTTGCATCACCATTCACCTTTCCATTTGCCTCACTCGCTCACACATTTTTTTTCTGTCTTGATACCGCTGACTTTCATTCCTCTTCTTTCTACTGCACATCTCCGTCTCTGTAGGCTCTCCTCTACCTGCTCCCCACTCTCAATACAGATCACAATGTTGTCTGCGAGCAACACAGTCCACAGAGACTCCTGCCCAACCTCATCTGTAAACCTGTCCATCACCACAAACAAGAAGAGGCTCTAGTACAAATCTGTGTCCTACATTTTCATATAAAGCTGCCACCGGTGTTTTTGTACACAGGGGACATTTTGGCACTTCAAAAGAGGTTTTAGTGAGATTCAAAAGATAAATGTTAAGAACTGAAAGTGGAAAATGGGACTTAAGAACCTCTGCACATATCCTTAATAGTAATTTGTCAAATTTGTACAAGAAAATACTTGACTTTCTGCTCTTAGGTCATTTCTCATCCGCAGTCTCTATATTTTACACTGAATAAGCCAACTAAACTCCACTGTTTTGAACCTGTCAGTGCCATCTTGGGTTTACTGTTTAGAGCCTGGGTGTACCGAACTCTCATGGTGACTTTAAGTAGCAGTTGGATTTAGTTAGTTGTATTTAATTTCAGTTTTAAGAGAACTTACTGTCATGTGTAGCCATCTCCCAGAATCTCATTCTTAGCCAAAACCCTGGATTAATGTTCTTTAATAAGAAGCTATCCAAGGCCATCAAATGTATTTGTGGTATTAAAGTTAAGTTGTCAGTTGTTTGGCGGTTATTTTAAAAAGTGGATAAATCTCATTTGTATTTACAGTATATTTCTTTCTTTTTTTCCATATTGGATAACTGCACCATCCAATCTCAGCGCTGAATTTCCCTGCTTTCAGCTATAAATTGATGCAGTAATTACCTTTCACTTGAGTTTCATATAAAGCAATGTTTAGGCTTGCTCATGCAATCATATGGGTTGACCTAGTTTAGCTCATTCACTTTCTCTCTTTATGACAGGTACCAGCAGATGATACACACCTTAAAAAACACCATGATAACAGTTGTGGAATCTTTAAAAAACAAGTCTGAGGAGGACCAGCTGAGAAAGGAGGAGATGCACCAAGAGAAGCAGCATAGGCAGTCCAACATCCAGTTCACTGACAACTGCTCTGACAGTGGCTCGTCCTTCAGTCGGGTTAGAGAAAACTGCTTACAAATGATGCCAATAAACGCTTGTTTTATTAATTTATTGCCTTTATGTTGTATTCTGGCCCCAATTTCTGGATGACATTAATTGCACAAGTTTCTTTCTTTCCATGATACATGGAATGGAGGTGAAAATCAATCTTTAGACATAGAGTGAAGCTGTTTTGAGAGATATTTTCTTTTTGCTTTTTGGTGGGTAATGACGCTTTCCCCCCCATTTCCTGTCTTTTTTTCATTCCCAGAGTTATGGATTCTTTAGACAAGAGCAGCTGCAAATTTTGGCTGAAAAGCTTGACTCCAGCAAGCCCAAAGAGGTAAACAACTTAGACATATCTTTTGGTTTTTCTTTAGGTCACTGGAGGATTCTGTAGCACAAATCCATCTTTCCCAGTTAGATGATCAGGTCTCTTCAAAGAGTTGCAGGCAAGAGCGAGAAAAATGTCCCTTTTATCTTTCCGTAGATTTCTAATCAGGGTTTTTTTCTTTGTCTTAATCTTTTAACTTGACATTATCTTCACATTTATCCATGTTGGAAAAACTGGAGATGGTCTTGTTTAATTTTGCACTCAAACTGATTTTGAATCAGTTTGAGTGAAACGGTCGCTGTTTGTTGGCACAGTTAGCATTTGCAAGTAGGGTTGCAAGTAGACATTGGTTTGTGTAAAGGGTTAACCAGCTAAAAGGTTACGAACCACTCCTCGGCATAATTGGCAGTGTAGTCCAGGTGCTTGATGTGAGTCTGTGTGTAGGTGCGTTGGGAGGCTCTGAAGGTGCTCTGCCGTGCTCCTACATCTGATGTGCTGAGCTGTGAGAGCTGGAGCAGCCTGCGTCTGAACCTCTGCGTAGCTCTGAGCGAGCCGGATCCCGACCTCAGCGTGAGTCCTGAGCAGCCTCATCTGCACACTGCAGTAAAATAAGTAGCATTAATTGTTTATTCATTAATAAATAAATCAATAATAACCATGTTGTTGTTATTAACGATTTTATGCTTTATAATTGAACATTGAAAAACCTGTTCCTCATTCCACGGATCCTTAATCTTCTTTCTGTTCTTCTCACTGAATTTTCTTATCATTTAGAACGTAGGTATCATTGATTATTGATTATAAATGGCTGTGAATGTACGTTCACGCGTGTCATCTCACCTCTGTCAGGATAATGCGCTGCGATTCTTTGCTAAAAGCCTCTCATCCTCCCCTCTGAATGTGACACGAGAAATTTACACAAGCCTGGGTAGGTAACTCTCAATGGACCCTTCTGGGTTTTAATGTAGTGTGCTGGACTGTTGTGTTTGAATTAAACAAAGATGTTTTTTAAAAAGTAAAATAAAAAAAAAAAGTATATCTTAAAGGGTCACTTGTTTATGTACAGAGCAAATGAAAAGCAGCTTGTTATTCAGTGACACATGGGAAGTAGTTTTGGTTTTATGTTTAGATGGAAGGAGATGTTTGGTTTGTGGATTTTATGGGACGAGGTTACTTTCAGGAAATTTCCAAGCAGAAAATGCAACTGTACTAATGTGATCCATGTTACTTACTGTATCTTTGAGTGGTTGTAGCTCACTGCTATACATCCAAAATCCATATTATCTTGTGTGGCTTGTAATAAGAATTTGCCTTTGAATGTGCAGCTAAATCTGTGGAGTCAAGTTTTCTGTCCCATAAGCTGAGCTTTCCAAGTGGCTCAGCTACCATTGACGTTAACAGGCCTGAGATCAGTCGTCTCCTCAAGCAGGTACAGCAACTTTTCTTCAAGAGCTTCTTAACTATATCATGGTAAAAATAAAATGCACACACTGTTTTTCTCTCTGTGTGTCTTGTTTCAGATTCGACTGATGAATGATTTTCAAAAGGAGGTGACTAACTTCTGGATACGTCATCCAGAGAAGTAAGTTGTCTTTATCTTGTTTCTTGATTGTGTGCCCAACCATCACGGACTATCCAGATGCTACTTTTCAAATCTGATGTATAAAAAAAAGAACACTTAGTACGTTTTTAAATAATTCATTTTAAGAGGGTGTGGAATTTGACCCACAAATACATATCACATAATATACGTAATTATTTATAGAATGATGGAACGGACTGTGAACTTATTTTGTGTTTTTGTTTCTCTACCTTGCTTATAGATACATGGAAGAAGTTATAGAAAACACCTTTTCCCTGCTGTCCTTCCATCACGAACATGGCTCACCAGGAACTGAGAGAGTCCTGGAACCAGTTCACTTACTGGCTTTACTGGATGTAAAAGCCACTTGGTTTAAAAAGTGGATGGTGTGTATGCCCATAGTTTCAGATTTACACAGACTGAATTTTTGTATGAACCGCTGTGTTCGTGTGTTGCATTTTAATGTTTTGATCTCCATCCTCTCTTGTTTATATTGCACTCTGTAACGTATATTTTTTCTGGTTTTCTCCTGGCCTCTGCCTCCCTCTCAGCATGGCTACTACAGCAGGGCTGTGATTCTCAGACTCCTGGAGAGAAAATACAAGTCTGTGGTGAGTGGTTTACTCAATAATAAGGATCTTTCACTGCTTTGTACTTCTGAAAGGTCTGAGACAAGAGGGGAGCAAATGAACATCAAAAGGATTAACCCGAGTCAATACTGGATATTTGAGGACAGTACAGATAGATATTATTAGGGATTTAAAAAAAAAAAAAAAAAAGTCAATATCAAGATATTCTCTCTCACATGCTTTCTGTCCATATATATGCATATAGTTGGAGCTAAATTAAAAGGGAATATATTACCATCTGCTAAGCTGTGATACTACTCTCTGTGCTTCAAATGATACTGAGTGCTCTGTAAACACTGCTGGACAAAATATGTCTTTACAACATTTCTAACTGACCCTCACATATTTCTTTGCTTTGTGGTTGAATAAAATACATTTTTTTTCTGTTGGTGCATATTTGACAACAAAAATCCTGAACTTATTATATCTGTGAGATAGTGGCTGATAGTATCAGGCAAACATTATATTGGCCTGGTTCTTGGGTCATCCAAAAGGCATCAAAACTTGCATCTAAAACAGACATTGTGCTCATGAGAAAGCAAAGCTGTGATTGGACCAGAGGAAACTGGTGAACTGATGACAATCTTGGTTTTTCCCAAACAAATCCATTTACCTGCAGAGCCCAAGGGTGACCTGTTTCCATATTGAAATGCTGTAGTCAGCCTCCAAAAGTTGATTCTGTTCATCTAGACGTAGCGTTTTCAGTGGGAGAAACGTTTCGCCACTCATCCAAGTGACTTGCTCATTCTCAGCTGACTGCAGGTTTTCCCAATCTTATAAACAGTACATTTGCATAATGACAGAAAATGCTACAGTCAGCATTTTCTGGTTTGGTTTTTGGGCCTTATTGAGAACCTTCTCCTAAATTCTACCTTTACTAAGATGTAAACTTGTTGAAAAGCTAAAGAGATTGTCCAAAAGACTGGCTGTATCTAACTGCTTCTGACACCTCCTATGAAAATGGTCCTGTTTGTGTCATTTTGTGGGGTGCAGGTGTAAATCACAGCCAAACAGTTCAGTGTACTGGTCTTTTAGACAAAAGGGCACAGAACAGGAGTGGCACTTTGACATTCAAGATTTGATTTTTTTTTTTGAGCTCAAACCTCCCTTTTAACTGTTACAGTGACTTTAGAAGAGTTACTGTGGAATCGCCGCTGAAACTTTCTCTAAAGAAACTGCCAATATCTCTCTGAAACACTGTAAGCCTAAACTGCTCTTGCATCGCAGGGCATTAAAATTCCCCACAGTGCTTGGATTTAGATTAAAAGCATGGCTTCTAGTCTTAAATCTCTTGATTGGATAAGAGGAGGTTGCACTGAGATTCTGACTGAATTTTTAAGTAATTGTTCAGTTTTTGGCCTGTTTATGACAGTAGTCTACAAATTTGGCAATGCACATTAGCCGTCGTCATTTTATTCAGCTAATTTAACATGCTTAGCATCCGAAGCAACATGCATTATATCTTTTCTTTCACAGGCTGTAGCAGCTCTTCAGCAGTGCATCAAGTACAATGAGTCCTGTGAACGTTTCACAAATGAGACAACTGAGTCAGGGGAGCAGCGGAGCATTGGCAAGTTAAAAAAAAAAAACACTCCCTAATCTCATTATTTCTTCATCAGGTTTGTGTACTCTCTCAGGCATATTCAAATACCAAACTTCACTCTGGGCCTCTCCCTGTGTGCTAAGCATCAGCACATTTGCAGTAATGCTGATTTAATGTGTCTTGTGAAACAAACCAAAAAATAAAACTCTCAGAGTGAACTACTGTGAAAGTCTAATGAGAAAGTAATGCTTCATTTGAAGCCTTTGAGTGTTCGTACCTAGACTTTGCCATCATTTATTCAGCTTCTTTTATGCACAGACATTAAAACATAGGTGAACAGAGGAAAAATGGTGGAAAGGACAAGTTATAACACTGACAAATTGGCATAGCAACACTTCAGGAATACATTACATATTACATGACGCAGTCCAGTTTTGAATGACGTTCTCAACAATGTGTACAAACAAGAGGCAATACTGGAGATTATCGACAGCCCTTTGCATCACCATTAAGTGTTTTTTTTCTCAAATTTTAGGAAACATTTTTTAATGAATTCCTTCTAAGTTTTTTATGAAATTATCTGTTTGTGTCAAGTATTTGATCCAATTAAAAATAACATGGTAATTATAGAGTAACATGGACATGGTGCATATCCATTTGCAAAGCTATGTGCTAAAATGGAATAAACCAGAATGAATACAGGTGCAGATGGGGCATAAGGGAATGCAAGTGGAGCCTGTTATCTCCTGTAAGCCAGCTGGCTCCTTGAGACTGAACATTGTGACCTTGTCTTGGATAAGTTGCGATATGCCAGTTCCCTCGCCACTGATATAGTCCTCATAAAAGACATAGTTTTTTCCCGAGCTGTGCCTCTTTTGGCTTTCTGCTCTCTAGAGACACTGCAAGCCTGACACATTTTTTCACCTGTCAGTCTCATTGTAATTCTGAGGCCTTTGATATGAACAGTGTGAAAACTGTGTCCATCTCAATGCTGCCACATTTTTTTTCACATTGTTTTCTTCTCTTTTTCTCATTTTAGTTCCTTAAATCATCTGTTACAATATCAGTAATATATTGTAACAATGTATCACTTTGATTTTTCTCTTAATGTTTCAGGTTTGGTACAGAGGAGTGTTTATTCTGGAAAAGAGCTCGAGTATTGCTGCTTTGTTCACTCTCTGTGTGTCCTAGGGAAGCTCATCATCTACACCAATGGAAAAAAGCTCTTTCCCATCAAAATAAGGAAATACAAAGGTTTGATGGTGCAGGATTATGTTACATAACTCAACATGTCGTCTGTTGTATCATCTTGACACTGATCTTGAGAGTTTATTGCCATGCACAGATCGTCATATCTCCTTTAGTAGATGTAATCTTTATAGTGCAGAACTGTGTCTGATCAGCATGTACTAATCCTCCCTCAATTCCTAGGAACAGAGATTTCAGCCCTCCACCCCACTGTAATTACTAATAAAGTTACATAATAGTTACATTTCACTTAGTCAGTTGATTAAAGCAGACTCGTCATCTGACTTTCCTGAACTGTAATTGATTTACTAATTAATAACTCCTCTCAGGACATTCGTGTACAGTCAAATCACCCCTGTTTTGTAATTTTATCCAACATAGGTTACACAACTGGGGTGTTGACCAGCAACTCATGGATAATGACCACATCTTCATGGATACCCTATCTGTTTGTGTGTCATAGTTTATCACCTCCTAAAGCTTTCACTGCAGTTTTTTAAAAACATGTAATATGACATTTTAAAATCTAAGTGCGGTATTCTACCAGGATTTTTTATTTTTGTATTTTTGTGAGAGCACCACTGACGCCAGGTGTTCACATATGTAGCTGTCTGGAGTCTGGAGTTCAGTATAACTTCAATTCACTGTCCTGCCACACAGTCTGTTCTGCCTTCAGATTTTTAGCAGTATATTCAGTGTTTAGTGTTTTCAGTTTAACATTTTCTTGTTATAGTTATAGTTTTATTTAATATAATGTATATATAGTTATACCATGGCGCTTTATGTACTCATGCTACGACTATACAACACTATAATAATAATGAGAAACCAAGCAATAAATTGATTCCTTATGAGGAAGAATTCGGTGACTGTGGGGAAACAAGAGAATCTCTTTTTTAAGAGTTCTTCAGGTTGTCTCACAGGTTACAGGGGGAGACAAAGATGTAGAGAGAAGAGATGAACATAGAAAGAAAGGACACAGTGTTTGAACTGTAGACCATCTGTGCCTATAGGATGATACTGGGAGATGAATCATTCAAGGTTAATGGCATGAAACAGATGCACAGTGAGAAAAGGAGAGATCTGAATATCTTTTTCTTAGTTTTCTTAAATGTTTTTAATTTTCTTTTTTTTATTCAGAACAAAGTCCTACTCTCAAATATTTTCTTTTATTTAAAGTTTTAGAAAAGCAGAAGCTCTCTTTATTGTAGTACCTGCAACCAGAAACTGTTGGTGATATTTAGGCTTGTAATGAAATGTCATATTAAGACACTTTTTGTGGATACTAAAACCCACTGTGCACATAATATGTTAAGTGAACTACACACAAGGGGCTGATCCTTGTCTCTAAGGTTACCTTAACTTTTGATATGGACTATTTCCTTACCCACCTAATATTTTTAGTCACTGTCTAGACACGGTGACTATCAACTGATTGATTGATTTATTATGTCTATTTCAGATCCTGTTACCCTGACAGACCTCGTTGTCATCCTGCTTAACATAATGTATAAACACCCTAGACCTCTGGACAGGGATTCCTCACACACAGGTAGGGCATGCATACGCACACGCAGGTATATAGTAGAATTTCAGCTTCCTTATTGGTCTCTGTTCAGATAGGAGAATTTCAAATCAACTGCTGAGGTAGGTTAGTGACCCAACGTATGAGATGGAAAAAGAACTCCTCGGGCCATATCTTTTATCTCTTAACCTTGTACTGAGTCATGTAGTACTTAATTTGTCTCCTTGAAGACTTTATTGCCCCATTCATTCTCATGAATTACGTTAGAGAAATGTTGCTCCAGTGATCAATATTGTTCCCCACCTTGACTTTGTCAGAGGGTAATCTCCTTTGGCTGAGACAGAGAGTCATGCTGACTAAGACAGATATTTATATTAATATTTTACCTGCTGTCTGATGAAGATCACATGAAGCATTCTTGAGATTGTATTTTGAGCAGCAATATGATACAGCACAGTGCACTCTGCGAGAGATTTAGTCTCGAATGGAGGGTAAGATGTTTGAATTTAAAGCCCCATTAGGCTAAGTTTCCAGCTATAACACAAACATGACTTGTAAATCTTCACTTTTGTAATTTTCTCTTGTTACACAACATTGAACTCTAGTTATACGTGGCTTTTAATAGTCTTAGAGTTATGTGCATGTAGTATTAAAAGCAACAACATTCTTATAAAGATTGGTCCCAGATATTCATTTATGATCCTCACAGACATCAGTGGAGATCTGTGTTCTCTGTATCATTGGGCATGTATTGGCATATATCAGAAATAAAGTGCTTCTCAAAAGCGCTTTACTTGTTCCACAGTTTGTCATGTTAGAGCCTTAGTCCAAAATGGATTCAATTAATTTTTCACCTCAAAATCCTACACATAGTACTCCTTAATGACAAAGTGAAAAAGTTTGCTTAGAGTTCTTTTGTTTATTAAAAATATAATAACAAGAATATACCACGTATTTAAGTATCCACAGTCTTTGCTCATCACTTTGTTAAAGCGCCTATGGCAGCAGTTACAGCCTGAAGTCTCTTTGGGTATGATGCTACAAGCTTGGCACATCTATTTTTTTGCAGTTGCTCCCATTCTTCTTACCACAACCTCTCAAGCTCCATCTGGCTGGTGCATTAGTACACAGCCATTTCACAATAGTTCACTCAAGGACATTCACACAGTGGTCCAGAAACCACTCCTTTGTTATCTTGTCGTCCTGCTGGAAAATGAACCTTAGACCCAGTCTGTGTTCAGAGCCTTTTGGAGTACGTTATCATTAACTATGTCTGAACATTTCTTCGTTCATCTTTCCCAGTTCTTGCTAACAAAAAACATCCACACCACCATGTTTCAGTGTAGGGATGTTATTGGCCAGGTGATGAGTGGCACCTGGTTTCCTCTAGACATGGCGCTTAGCATTCAGGCCAAAAACTTTTGTTTTATCAGACCAGATAATTTAGTTTCTTCGGGTCTGAGAGTCCTCCAGGTGCATTTTGGGAAAAAACTCCAGGTTGGGTGTCATGTGTCTTTTACTGACTGGCTACTGTCTGGCTACTATATAGGCCTGGTGGACTGCTGTAGAAATAGTTGTTCTCTTGTAAGGTTCTTCTCTCTCTCTCTCCATAGAGGAATGCTGAAACTGTGTCTGTTTGAGGTGAAAAATGAATTTAAGCCATTGTGGAATAAGGCTGTGATATGAGAAAAAGTCAGTGGATATATGCATATCTCAAAATAGTGGAAATACAAGTTCATTGGCCACTTTGTTAGGTACAACTTGCTAGTATTGGCTTGAATCATCTTACTGACATGAAAGCGCCACAAAATGGTCATTGATTGTATATTTAGGTGATCTAAAAGTGTAAACCTAGTGGGCAGATATAATCCTAGTGGGTATTAATGTAATTAGATGATTTCATATGCATTTAATTCAGCTAATTAATGTCGTTAAATGCATATTAATTCATTTACTTTCGGTAGGTTCAGACGTCCTGTCGCCCAGCACCCTTGTGATGGAGGTGCTTTGGATGCTATGTGAACAGACAGAATGCGCTACAGAGTGTCTCTATCAGACTCCAGTTATAGAGAAGCTACTAACTCCTGTTATAGCGCTGCTCAATGGACAGAAGGTCACAAGCATACCTACACGCACCCACACACACACACACATGCACACGCGCGCGCGCACACACACACACACACACACACACACACACACACACACACACACACACACACACACACACACACACACACACACACACCATTTGCAGATTACAAAAGAGGTTTTTGATTCATACAGTTTCAAGTGTAAAGTGTCCAACCATGACTTTCTACTCATAGTAAATAAGCATGTAAACTACTTTCCTTTTACATTTTTAGTGCAATAATTTTCAAATGTAGACTCCTCATCTTAAGAGTAACATAGCTGTCCTCTGTGTAAGGACTTGTCATCGTTCAGCCTTCCAGAAAATGGAATTACAGAGGCTTTGGTTATGAAATGTAGTAGTTTTTTCTTCAGTTCCATTATTGTGAAAGATAAATGTGTTATTTCAGTGTTGAGTATCTGTTCAGGTGCCAATTTTCCTGAAGCAGTTGGTAATTTTGTGTGTTTATTTTCTGTGCTTTGCAGGCTGAGTTAAAGTCTCCTGCAGCAACCCTGAGTCTCATTGCAGATATTCTGGCTCGTATTGCAAACACAGACAGAGGATTAGCGCTCTTCTTATTTGAGAAGAATCTCGTCGCAGCCCACAGTGAGAGGTGAGATGTTGTGATTAAATTCGCAGCGTCGTTTTGTCGTTCTTGATAGTAATGAATAAATTACATTTTCCTAACTTAGCTGGAAGATTTTAATACAGAGTTAAATTTGCATAGCAAATCCTGCTTATTCTGCACTGAGAGCAGATTGGAACATGAGGCTGCTGCTGGTTTGTGAGCAGCTGGGGTTATATTATACTACGTTATATTCTGTTGCCTGACAATGACTAGTCTGCACTGTAGTTTCCTTCAGTCTGTCCAGAAACACATTCTATTGTTGTGAATGACCAAGAACGTATTTACCAACCACCTATGGCTTCACTTCTGTATGCTGGCTCATTAAAAATGTGAGTGTGTGAAAGTGCTTTGGAGACCTCCAGTGTAGGCATTTAAAGCCACAAATTGAGATTGCTATACTTACAATCTAAAAATCTCATGTTGTGGCTCTATAATAAACATTGTCTTTTTTCACCCTTGTCTGCAGAACCTTTGCTGCTCATATCATCGTACAGTTCACCCAGAGGCTGCTCGACAAGGAATTGCCATCGTTGTGTGAATCCGATATGCCCCATTCATTATGTGGAGCCTTTATTTTAGTTTGTCGGCAGATGTACAACACCTGCGAGGGTCTGCAGGTTCTACGACCCTACGGCCTGCACAAAGCTTTAGCTGCTGCGTGGAAAAAGGTACATGTACCTCATTTGTGTTATTTGCAGAGACTTTATTATTTGACGTGGAGCTATTATAGATTCAAAGATTCAGGATTCAAGATTCAAAGTGTCTATTGTCATGTGTTCAAAGAAAAAAAAGGCATTTCTTTGTGCAATGAAATTCTTTCTTTGCTGTCCACCCACAGATGCCGATTAATATATACAATAGAAATAGAACAGACAAAATACAAATAGTACAAATAGTACAAATAAATAAATGAAGACAGAAAAGGAGACAAAATATTGAAGTGTGAAACAGAGATGTGTGCAAAAGAGCTATAGCTTAATAATTAATACAGGTTAATTATTATTACTGTTCAAAAATAGTTCAGCTGTTCAAGAGTCTGACAGCAGTGGGGAAGAAGGAGTTGTTGAGTCGGGATGTTCTGGATTTCACACTTCTAAACCTTCGTCCCGATGGCAGAAGTGTGAACAGTCCGTGTTGGGGGTGTGTGGGGTCTTTGAGGATGGAGGCAGCTCTCCTCTGGACTCTGTGATGGTAGATGCTCTGCAGAGAGGGCAGCAGAGTCCTGATGATCTTCTCTGCAGTTGTTATCACTCTCTGCAGGCGTTTGCGGTCCATAGCAGTAGCTTGCTGCATCACTGCCGTACCATGCAGTGATGCAGCTGGTCAGCGTGCTCTCCACAATGCAGCTGTAGAACTTGCTGAGGATCTTGGCCGACATACCAAATTTCCTCAGCCTCACTGCAGTGTCGTCTGCGAACTTCAAAATGATGTTATCTTTGTTGGAGGTGACACAGTCGTGGGTGTACAGGGTCTAGAGGATGGAACTGAGGATTCAACCTTGTGGAACTCCTGCGTTTGTAATAATGCTGACTGAAGTCCTGTTGCCGATCCTGACGGATTGGGCCCTGCCAGTCAAAAAGTCCAGTAGCTAGTCACATAGGGTGGGGTGCAGGCCGAGTGTTGCCAGCTTGCGAGTGAGTTTGTGTGGGATGACAGTATTGAAGGAGGAGGTGTAATCAACAAAAAGTACCCTGATGTATGAGTATTTGTTTTCCAGATGGGAGAGGGATTAGTGAAGGGCAGCAGCGATGGCGTCTGACGTGGACCTATTGGGCCGGCGGGCATACTGCAGGGGATCCAGAGTGTCTGTGATGTTGCTCTGGATGTAGGCCAGCACCACTCTCTCAAAACACTTTTCAATGATTGGAGTGAGTGCAACTGGTCTATAGTCATTCAGGCAGGTGGCTGGGCTTGTTTTGGGGAGAGGGATGATGGTTGTGGTCTTGAAGCATATGAGGACAGTGTTCTGGTTGAGGGAGAGGTTGAAGATGGAGGTAAGAACCTCCGCCAGCTCATTGGCACATGCTTAAAGGGCCCGTCCCGGGATGTTGTCTGGTCCTGCTGCCTTACGGGGGTCGATCCTCCTCGGGGTTTTGTGCACCTGGTCTATTGAGACCGCTGGCGGGGGTGGGGGTTGGGGTTGGGTGGTCTGGGGGTCCTGGCAGGTCCGGGTGATGTGGGGGGTCTGGAGGGTCTGGGAGGTCTCGAAGCGGGTGTAGAATGCATTGAGATCATCGAGAAGACCGCCTGCAGAGCTGATGGTGCTGGTGCTGGTGGTGGCCCTATACTCTGTGATGTGCTGCAGGCCTTGCTACATCAGGCCTTGCCATCCAGCTTCTCTCTGTACTGCCTCTTAGCCACTGTGATGGCTTTCCTCAGTCCATACTTCGCAGCTTTGTACTCCGTCTCATTTCCTGATCTAAATGCGAGAGACCGAGTACGCAGCATGTGTCGTACCTGACTGTTGATCCAGATCTATATATTATTATAGAATAATATATGTAAGATTACAGTAGTGGATGCTCATATTATGGGCAACCAGTCAGAAGAATGTAGGATTAAAAGGAGGATGAATAGCTCTGTAGAGCTGTAGGGGTGCACCAAGGCCCAGTATAAGACAAATGAGGATTAATTTGAACTTTGAATCATGTGAAACTGTTCTGCCCAAACACAAAACCATGTGTGTTTGGAAATAAACCAAACTCTACACCAGCTTTTCTTTAATAAATCTTGCTTTGGTAAAGGGAACAGTTTATAAACACAGTGCAGTGGGTTTTTTTGGATCACAAATAATACAGCAGTGCTTTACTGTATGAAAAGTGCACTCAAGAATTTCACATCCTGCTGTTTTGCTGACTTAAAACAGTTTAAAGAAATCCATTTTATTTCATCAAACATGTTTTTTATTATTATCTCTTTTATAAGAGAGACTTGACCCAGGTAGCAGATAAGCTACATGTCATAAATGCAACACATAAAACATTATACAAATACCCACAACAAAAAACAGTAGTGTTGTATAAGGAAACCAATCACGTCTTCACCACAATGATACTGCCTTCAAAGTTAACAATAGATGTCGATTTTTTTCTTTTCCAAGATGTGATTTAAGAAAATGCTGTTTTCCCAGATATATTACTTTTAGAGTATAACTGTAAATATAACAAATCCAGGAGACATTTGCTTGACTAACTGAGCCATGACTGGATAAGAGATGATGGCCCAACTCAGTTTCTGAATCTTTTATCTAAATATGTAAAGGAGGGGTGTCTGTATGTAATGATCAGATCCCTGGCTAGAATATTTATGCTGTATTTCATTTACTTGATGAATGCCACGTTCTCGTTTTATTCAGTCAACACAGCTTGAAAAGCACCATCATTTCATGCAAATGGTGGGAATTAACTAACCTTTGTAATGTGCTTCATTTAGTTCTTGGAATAGTGTTTCTGACTCAACACAGCATCAGTTATCTTTAATCTGCAGTTTGTGTTTCAAAGCTAAACCAGAAAATATGCAAACAAAAATGAAGCTCTGCTGCAGTTCATTTACAGGGGCGTCATAGAGAAGGTTTCAGTGGCGCTGTTAGCATCCCTGGGTTTTTGTCCCAGTATGTTGAGTTTTTGGTTGCTTTGTGTATTTTCCGGGTTCTTCTTTATGTATTGATAGTCTAGAGTTTTGTTACCTAATTCTGCTCTGTGCTTTGCTTGTATTCTACTTCAGTTTTGCCCCCTTGTCTCCTGTCCTAGACTCACCTCCGTAAAGCCCCTGTAAATCAGTATAATCTCCATGTTTGGTTACTTTTCTGACTCTGTGTCAGTTTGTGTTTCTGTGTTCCTTTGTTTGTCTAGTTTCTGTGTCCTGTCTCCCCAGTCTGTCGCATCTCATATGTAACCAGTAAATGATCAAATCCAGTTAAGTCTGAGTTTCTGTTTTTTCTATTTCGGTTCCCGAGCTCCAGCAGTAAAGCTGTCTGAGTTGAATTTGTGTCTCCATGTCTGCATTTTTGATCCGGAAGCTATCAGCCACACCTTGACGCATAACAGGCAATCCTTCTGCCAAGCTGGGGACGTCAGTACTGCCCAGTGACTGGTAGTGCCTCAGTAGCTGTGAAAGCAGTTCCGCCCCACAACCTACCTGTTTATTTTCAAAACATCTGGTATAAAAATTAACGTGTATGAGACATTGTTTTATTACTTTATTACTGTCACAAAATGGATCGTGTTCCTTTGAAAGTCTCAAACACATGCCCATATTTGTTCAATGGAGAAACAAAATGCAGGTTTAATCCTGACTGACAGTGGGATCAGCTGATGCTCCATGTTTACTCACCTTCTTGTTTCATGTTAAGCAAATGAGATCCTGGTGTTTAGAGCACTTTTTCAGTCTGTCAAGAACCAAGTAAACAAATGCACACATTCTTTGGGATTTTGGATTGCTTAATTATTTATTTATTCGTTGTAATTTAAGGATGTAAATGTGGTCTAATATTTCAGGTGATCCTCATGTTCACAAACTCAATTTAATATAGAGTAATTAAAGTATGATTAAAGTATATTGTGTAATAATACTTTTTTTAAAACTTTATTTCTAGACCAGCTCGCTGTCAGAAAGGGTTCAGACTCCAGTACCTGGAGCTGGCGCTGGATCATCTACCCAAGAGCTGCAGAACATGTGAGGCCGCACATCGTAAAATCCAACTTTAAATAATTTTACAAAATGTCTATATTTATTACAGCAATGAATGAGGACACCATCCAGTAAAATACAAGAGTATTGGAGTCCAGCGGTATTTAATCATGTCTTTTTTTCAGTGTATCTTCAACAAGAAGTAATCTAAATAAAATACTGTAGAACACCATGTAAAATCGAATTGTAATACAATAAAGTGACTCTATAAAATGAAATTGCCCCAAGAGTTTAATAAAGCAATATGAAACAAACTAAAAATGGATAACTAAAAGTAGAATAAAAACAACATACACAGAAAATGTCAGATGATATTAAATGGCTCACAGTAAAGTACAGTGGTAGCTAAAAAAATGTCTTTATGTGTAAGGAATTGACTCCTAGTGATTTTAATATTGTGTTTCTTGCAGTGGGAGGACAAAGCACCATCATTTTTCTGTCTTTCTTGTTTGTGAACAGGCTCATTTGGGAGGAGACATTATTGGACAGTCTGTTGAATTTTGGTGCCACTCCAAAAGGCCTTCTGCTGCTCCAGCAGACAGGAGCCATTAATGAATGTGTCTCCTACATGTTCTCTCGCTTTACCAAAAAACTTCAGGTAGTAATGTACTTAACTGTTGGTTGTTAATTTGTGGTAATTGTCCTGCTTGTGTTTCCATCATACTAATTATGTACAGTAATGTATCTCCAGTTTGCCAGTGAGGTCTGCGCGCATTTTGATTGTGTTAAGCTTGAGGTTTCCTGAGCCAAATGCTCTGTAGCAGCACTCTGCTGCACATTAACACAACTACAGTATATAAGAGTAGTCACGTGGATGCTGCCAAATTCAAATGTAGTCACTGAGAGGCCAAAGTGTAGCAGTGACAAGATCAAGTGGGCTGTTGGGGAGTGGCATTATGAATTCACTTGCTCCATGAGATTCAAATTCCTCCAATCAAAACGGTGCCAGCAATGCAACGTCAGATTTAAAATAGCATTCTTTAAAAATCGCACATGGTCACAAAACGAGTCATTGGGTTATAAAGGCACTGTTAGTAGTTTGAGGTTATCGTCCTGCTTTCATCAGGGTGGGTTTTCAGGTCCTGATAAGCACTGCTGATGACATAGTTACATTAATGTTTTATTGCATTTTATGGAAATCCTTTGGCAGCCCTTATTGATCCTATCAAAGTGCCAAAGTAATTTCATGCCTCTCAGAATCTTCTGGGTCATGTTGACTTGAGTTAGAGAGATACAAAATGAATAATCACTGATGAGACAAAAAAAAGAGGAAAGAGTGATTACTGGAGTGCGTACAAATATTTGTGCAGAAACTATGGATGCACATTGTATTAAGGATTTATGTTGTATTATTCCCTATGCAGCAGACATAATCTTTGTCAGCTTTATTCATTCTGCTGGCTCATGTCATCAATATCATAATTCATTCTTCACAAGATGTGGTAATTTGTTGATCCTGCTCCTCCTCAAGGCCACAATCATAATTCCCGAGGACTCCTTAGTATTCACAGCATCCTGCTCGACACTGAAACACACTTTCTAAGATTCAAATTGTAAACACACATGCACTCAGGCTTGCTGCAAACCTTAGCTGATCCCCTGTGGGCTTAATTTACCGCCATTGTTTACGCACTATTGTAATTGCTTCTCTAGTTTAGCATTTCACTTTAATTATGGAATGTAATTATATTTTGTCTATTTTTAGTTGTGGCATTGTGTTGTAATTAATGAACGGCCTGCACACTCCAAAATCAATTTACAATTTGATTTCTCCACAGCATGTTTAGCTACATTATGTTGTGCCTTTCCAGAATCCCAGATTTACTTACACATCTCCCTCTATGATACATTAGTACTACATTTGACCTAAACTTTTTCCATCCTTTTTCCAAACACTCATTCATTTTTTACCTGATGAGCAAAAACTACAATAGTGAAAGGCTGAAAGATTTCTAGGGGTATGAGATTTCTGTGTGTTTTCTGTAGGTGAGCAGCTGCGAGAAGTTTGGCTACGGGGTGATGGTGACACAGGTGGCAGCAACTGCTCCGGGAGTTGTGGCTCTGCACAGTTCAGGTATTAATGCAGTTACTTGGACACAACAAACACTTGTCAGCTGTGATGCTCAAGGCTTATATTATAAGTTGTTGTTGTTTTTGTGTTGTTGGTATAAAGGAGACTTCAGGCAGCTTAGGGAGAAATGCATTTGTCAAACTGTTTTTGTCTGGGTAAGAAAGAGTAAGAAGTGGCGTTCTCTTTTTTTGTTTGTTTGTTTGGAAGGATTAAGATGGTGTGTGATGTGAGCATCATTCAGGCAAGAGAAAATGTGATTTTGTTGTCAGCAACACATTTACAAGTAGCATGGTGAATCATAGATAAATGGATTCACATATCAGTTGTATACTGATACTAGGTGTATCCATATGCAAAAGGCTCCAGGAAATACCGTACTCTTGTCAAAAGAGGCCAAAAAATGAAGCCAGTGAACAAATATTTTAATCCTGCATTCTTTCTATGGGCCAGAAGGGGCGACTCAACTGGTTATGGAAAAACAAAGTCTGATTTCTTATCTTCCCTTCGCATATAACAGCACCGCTGCGCTCTGAAACCTATTCTCTCTAATGACTTTAGCCACGCAAGAACAGTTCCCTGCTGTGTTGAGCAGCGCTGGCTGTGGAGCACATCATGTGTTCCATGATGTGACATACGTTTGTGCCATCGATAAAAAGGCTGACTGACAGAAAGAAGGATGACCTCAAAAAGTGATATAGTCCAGGCAGAGCTTACAAATTATGGGCCGTTTGCTAAGCTTTCTATGTGAGAGAGCCATTCTGTAAGAAAAAGACTCTACTGCTGACTTGATCTATGACCACTGAAAAACAGTTTATGATTTCCATCACTATTCAATCATTAAATTTTTTGTAACATTACCTTTTTGTAGATAATGTTAACCTTACAGTCAAAAACAATACTTTAAGGAAGGCCTGCAGTGTCATTTAGAAGTCTACATTCACCCCCAGCTTGTCACCAAGACCCAAAGCATCTGCTTGAGGTTTCAGAACTGGACTTCGCTAATCAATGGGTGCTGTTAGGGGGCTATGTCCTTGTTTTATATACAATACAGTACATTCCCTGGGTTATACAGCACTGATATGCAAAGATTAATTGTATATCTGTAACTCTAGAACTGCAGTACTTGCAGTTTTCATAGTTTAAATTTGTCATTGTACTCTGTTTTCATATTCTTCTTCTAAGTATAAAATCCCTTTTGTTATATTTGTCTTGTCAATTTAACTGAAATACACTGAAAATTGCTCACAAATTAATGTTTATGTGTCAATACAAATGCAGGTTCTGTTGCTGGGAGCTTCCCGTGATGCACTGACTATTTCTTCTTCCATGATACTAATGTTATGTCTTTACTTCATCATTTATGTACTGTAGTGTATCCCCAGTTTTCCAGCGAGGGCTGCATACATTTTGGTTGCATTAATGTTGTTATCCAGCCGTTACGTGCAAGCTTGAGGTCGCTGAGTCCAATGTTCTTTAACAGCAGCACTCTGCTGCACATTTAAACAACTACAGTGTAAAAATATAGCCAATCAGAAGCTGCAAAAATGTAGTTACTGACAGGCCAAAGTGCAACAGAGAAGAGATCAAATGGGATCAAAGTGAGTGGCATTATAAATTTACTTCCTCCCTGAGATTCAAATCCTCCAATCAAAACGGTGCCAGCAATGCAACGGCAGATTTAAAATGCCATTCTTTAAAAGATCGCACACAATAACAAAGTCAGTCGTTTATTTATTAAAGCACTGTTAATAATTTTAGTTGCTGCGATTTAAAATAAATGTTGGTACAAAAAATTTCTCCATGTTCTGTCTCAGGCTTCATACGGGCCCTGGTACTAGAGCTGTGGTCTGTTCTTGAGTGCAGCAGTGACGACGTCAGAGTGGTCCGTCCCAAACCAACTCCCATTGACCCCATAGATAGGAGCTGCCTTAAGGTATTGTGTGTGTGTGTGTGTGTGTGTGTGAGTGAGAGAGAGAGAGAGAGAGAGAAAGAAAGGGAGAAGGAGAAACTTCCTGGAGCCCAAAATGCCCCAATTTACATGATAGTACAGACACAGATTTCTTAGAAGTTTTGCTTTTCCATCATGTTTTTAGCTCACTGGTTACAGTGGCACGGTGGTTAGCACTGTTGCCGCACAGCAAGAAGGTCCTGAGTTCAATTCCACCATCAGGCCGGGGTCTTTCTGTGTGGAGTTTGCATGTTCTCCCCGTGTTTGTGTGGGTTCCCTCCGGGTACTCCGGCTTACCACTAGGTGTGAATGTGCGAGTGAATGTGAGTGTGAATGGTTGTCTGTCCCTGTGTGTTGGCCCTGCGACAGACTGGCGACCTGTCCAGGGTGTACCCCGCCTCTCGCCCTATGACAGCTGGGATAGGCTCCAGCGCCCCCCGCGACCCTGAAAAGGATAAGCGAATGGATGGATGGATGGTTACAAAGGTGTTTAAATTGATTAAAATTAAATTGATTCCAATTATTATTAACCCAGGACTCAGAATAGTGGTCCATGTGTTGCTGTGATACCAGCAGCCATGTAGAAAACTGACTTGTGAATATTCATATTTAAGAAACTGGCAATAGTGATTTTGTTAACAAGAAAGGCTTTTTTGCTCAGAACTGATTGGTTTATGGGTGTCTGGGAAAATAAGCCTTACTTTCATAAGACTGCATTTTTAGTTATGTTTTTGGCAGAATTTCTCTCAGGAAAGCTTCAACATTTCATTTGAAGCTCCAGTGTGCGCCTGTCTGTGTGTGTCTGATGCTTGGCCTCTGACAGCAGCCAAGTCATCTCTCTCAGAGAGACTAGCCAAGTGAATACGGACAGCCAGTGATGTGTAAACTGTGTCCTGCCACAGGCGACTTTAAAGCCTGCCTTATCAGTGGGTTATACATATATGCTGAGCTCAAAGGAAAACTAAATATACACATAGCAGTATTTTGGTGAATTAACTCGAGTCTTTGCTTTAATCTGTGCTAAGTACAGTAGGAGGTTTGGTAGTACATATGAAGATAAGGAAGTACACACATGCACAGAAACATCAGAAGACACATGAAAGTATAGAAATTTTTATTTTAGAAAAAAAAATCCATCGTATGTTGTTTTTTTCTCTACGTTTCTTTGAAGCTGTTTAATATAATCTAAGTTGTAGCTCGTTTGTGCAAATGACTGTTTTTTTTTTTCCTTTGATGCTTTTGATGATATGTTTTCCCTCTTCCACCAGACCCAGTGAAAAGGCGCAGGGAGCTTTCCTGTAGTTTAATATTCTTCAGGCTGTAATAGGTTTCTGCTCAACCACTCTGCTCAGAATTGTGTATATATGTCTTATTCAGTTTTGAGAGTGTGGTAAACCATGTTTTATCTTTACAATCATAAATTCTACAGATAGTATTTGTCATATTATCTGTAGTGTTTGTAGTTGAATAGTGTTATATTGTTATTATGTGTTAGGATTTGATCAATCCATGACGTGCACAAATGCATTCACAGTGGTCTTTAAAAGCAAATCCATTTTTCTCTCTAACAGCTTCTGTATCTGTTTTACTTTTCTCTCTTCAGTCCTTCCTGTACTTGGTCAACCTCCTCTCTTCTTCCCAGTCGGTGTGGGAGTTGCTGGGCCGGCAGCCTTTGTCCAACAAAAGCGAATACACCCTGAGGGAGATGCCAACCTCCATACCTGTAAGCGTTTTTTTTTCCTTCTTTTTTTCCCCACACACTGCAGTTCTTTTTTCATCCATCTGAGGGCATGTTTGCACTTTTTATTTGGCCTCCAAACACCACCCACACATTTGTTTTACTTCAAACGCATTCAAATAAACCCCCCTCACACTGAGACTGATATATGTTCTCCACCTTACACATTGTAAATTTCCACACTGTTTTCGTTTTGCACCCTAACCGCTGCATTCTTGTTCAAAGCCTCTCATTTTACTCCACAGGATTTGATTGACAGACTGATTGCCGTGAATTCGGATGTGAAGATTCATTCTCTCTTCCGCTACGAAGAGAGTCACACATTCGGCCTGAGGTGGGATTGATATATATATTTTTTTCATATTACTTAACATCAGTGGGGAAGCACACGATATCAGATTATCACCTGGTGACTGCACACACACTTCAGCCTCTGGCAATAGGAGACTGGCATGGTTCTTTATACTTTGATTACCCAGCATTGAAAGGCTGATGAAAGGATTTCTCTGGATAAGAGAGAAATAAGCTGGGCTGTGTGTGTGTGTCTGTGTGTGTGTCTGTGTGTGTGCTTGTGTATTTCTATGAGAGCAGTGTGAGAAGGGTGGTGAAGGAGTTGAAGAAATTTCTATAAAACGAAAAGGTGTTTCAGATTTGATTTTAGTTTTAAGGTTCAAAGTAGAGATTGGCTTGCAGTAAAGGCTGAAGTTAATACTGAAATACTGAGCTGAGAGGATTTAATAATGCCAGAGAAAATCTGCATTTTGTATCTTATGGGCTAGGTATGCATTACAACAAAGATGTGTTGTAAATGTGTGTGAGGAGAAATAAAGCAGTGTGTCTGAGCTAAAGAATGCTTTGGTCGTTACATACCCTGGTACATGCGTGTCTTTGCACAGTCCTCCGATGGCAGCTGTGCATCCCTTTTCCTTTTTAAAAGCTTTGTGAATCACAATAGCTTCAGCTTGTTTGGAGTTTCGCTGACTCACTCTGTCTGTGCCTGTCACTCAGCCCACTCCTGCTAACATCCTGAAGCAAACTGAAAGGAACAAGATGCTCTGTTCATTTACCACCTAGACTGATGGAGTAACTGACAAACTCTATGCTCTTCAGTGGCTTGCTAAATTTGGTAAATATAGCCCTTTGCCTATAATCTGCCATGCTATTATTTAGTTATTAGAGCACTTGCTTTAAATCAGTGACTCTCAAACGTTTTCTGGTCTGCCCTACTGCAGAAGCTAAAAAAATTCAAGGCTTTTAATCAGTGAGCCAAAAGAATACATGTAAATGGTAAATAGTCTGGTTCTTATATAGTCCTTTTCTACTCTACTCTACAACTCATTCACCCATTCATGCAAACAATTCTATACTTTCTATGCATTGCAACTTGGAGTTAGTATCTCGCCCAAGAATATTTTTGCCTGCAAAGTGGAGCAGCCAGGGTTTGAACCATTAACCTTCCAATTAATAGATTAACTGCTCTCCCTCCTGCAATAAAGCCAGCCATGTAGTAATATGTGTAGTATTGAAGTTTAATTTAAGTAAAATAATATCCAGGATTATAGTTATTTAAGCTGCTTTCACTTCAAATTTCTGCTCTGCTCCACTTTTGGGGCCTCCCCCACAGTTTGAGAACCACTGCCTTAACCAAGCAACATCTGGAAAAATGTCCTATGTTATTTTGTGCGACTAAAGAGAGCAAGCTCAGTGTTCTTTGAAGTTATGCTCATTAATTGTTAATTAATTGTAAATGTTTGCTTGAGAAATTTGGACAGTAAAAAAAATCGATTCAATCATCAAAATATCTCTAATATAGGAAGTAAAGGCATCTTAGGTAGTAAAGGTTTAAAATATACACACACACACACACGCACACACAAACAATTGAACCCAGAAGGCTCATTACTAACACATCATCACCTACAATGTGACTGCTTCTGTTTTCATTCGATCTTCTGATTATCCTTTGCCTGAAGGGATATGACAGCGTGGTACATGAATTGTGCTTTATTGATCCCAGAGGGGAAAATTGCATCACTAAAGCAGCATTTACACAGGAGGACACTCCTCTGATTAATAAAAAAAAGTGTATAAAAGACAGAAAAAAGTAAGAATAAGAAGCATAAAAAGTGTCAGATGAGCATTAAAAAAAAGTTTTATTATATTGTTAGGGCAAAATATATTTAATACAGATATAGTGCAGTATACACATTATTTATGTATAAAATACACGTGAAAATGTCAGCAAAAGCATGTGAGAGGCATTTGAGATAAACAGAATAAAACCATGTGTGAATAAGGGAGAGAGTGAGCTTTTGATAGTCATTATGTAAATGCAGTCTTTTTAGAATTTCCATTTAACAGAAGAATACATATATTATATAAAGTGTTTTCGAATGTCTTCTGGTCATGTCATTGCAATGGCTGATTTTCTTCATCATTAAGTTCTGATCAGTAAAGAAGCAGAAATGACAGCTCAAGTTTTATGTGATATCATGTAGTGTGGTTTGGTTAGATTTAACTGATAGTGGCTTAGCAGCAGTTAATCTACAGCTACGACTGCATGAGATCACAAACTGACACCTGTTTGCTTCAAAGCTGCTGGAAAAAAACATTTATCTCATTAAAATGGGTTTACATAGGATTTTTGTTAGTTACAGTAGGAATCTGATGTATCTGTGTTTGCTCACCTAGTTTCATATTAATGGAGAGAAAGATGATATCAACAAAAAAATTTAAATAAAAATGTTATTATCATTGAGAGAAATCAATATTTGATCCCCAAGCAAAACATGATTTAGTACTTGGTGAAGATACCCTTGTTGGCAAGCACAGCAGTAAGATGTTTTCTTATATTTGGTCAACAGGTTTGCACACATCTCAGTAGGGATTTTGGCCCACTTCTCTTTACAGAAACTCTGTAAATCCTTTAGGTTTCTTTGCCATTCCATGACCTTAATGACTTTGTTTTTGAACTCCTTTCTTGCCTTGGCGGTATATTTTGGGTCATTGTCATGCTTCAAGACCGATTAATGACCCATCTTCAGTGTTCAGGCTGGGAGAATGAGGTTCTCATCCATGATTTTTCAGTACATGGCCCAGCCAACTGGCTTCTCAATGCAGTGAAGTAGTTCTGTGCTCTTAACACAAAGCAGTCCTAAAGCATAATGTTTCCACCTCCGTGCTTGACTTTGGGGATGGTGTTCTTTGGGTCACAATCAGCATTTCTCTTTCAACTCCACGGATCGACTTGATGCCAGAGAGCTCAATTATGTTTTCATCTGACTGCAGCACATCCTCCCAAGCCTTCTCTGAATCATTCAGATGTTCACTGACAAACTTAAGGCAGACCTGTACACATGCTTCCTTGATCAGGAGCACACAGTCAGTGTTGCAAGATTTCAATAGTGTATTACAAATGGAGCTACAGACCAAGAGTGATTGATAGTTGATTTATGTTTTTTTCCATTTTCAAATAATCACACCAACAGTTGTCACCTTCTCACATGCTGTAGGTCTTGTAGCCCATTCCAGCCTTATACAGGCCTTGTCCCTGATGTTTTTTTGAGCCGCTCTTTGGTCTTGGTGGAGAGGTTGGCATGGAAGAAATTGATTCTGTCGAGTTAAGAAGCGAGTTAAGATCAGGAGTATCTGTGATTGATTGGTTGTAATTCATGTGCTACATGGCCACACAGCCAGTCTGGAGCCAGAATTCTGTCTGGGTTGTAGGGGATCAAACATATATCTATCGTTCATATTCGCACTGCTGAGTCTATCCAGTCTTTTAAATTACGTCTTAAAACTTATTTTTTTACTTTGGCTTTTGATTCTGTCTAGTTGGCTGTTTTAGCTTGTTGCGTTGTTACCTATTGTTTGTTGTCCTCTTTTATTGTTTGTTTTAACTGTCTCATGTTTTTATTGACTGTGAAGCACTATGGTCAACACTGTTGTTTTAATATGTGCTATATAAATAAATTTTGATTTGATTTGATTTGATCTAATTCAGTGACATGCTCAATCAATTTGTAACTTTCATGTAATGTGTTTTTTCTAGCTTTTTGTTGACTACCATACAAATTATATCATTCCTTTGTAGGTGAGCAAACGTACAAATTCATCAGAGGATTACATAAATACTCACTGTCACTGTACATAAAGGTAAATAAACATGGGGTTCATAAAATAAACAAAAGCAAAATAGAACATATTTATGATTAAAAAAACCCATTTTTAAAAAAATATGTTTCTATATGTTCATATTAGACGTTCTCAAACCTTTAGTGTTTAGCATGGAGTTGATTACTTGCCCAATTACTGTGTGGTGGACAACAACGCCCCCTGCAGTGTAAAGATAATTAAGCTCTGCAGGCTATTCTGAAAAATAAAAAAACTAGTCACAAGAATGTCTGACATGTACATTAATTCACAACACGATTAATTAGCATATTATGCATGTTATGTATTGTTTATGCACTTGTGAATCTCCCTAAGTGTGTATTTCCCATTAGCTGCAGGCAGTTCGTCATAGCATTAAGTTATATAATTACTGGTTTTGCCACCTTTATCTTTTTTCTGTGACTCTTTACAAGGAAGCTATTAGATTCCCTCCAGATATCCAAGGCAAATTTCTTGTTAAAAATTTAATCCTTAAAAGCCTTTGTTGTCATGGCTGGATTATTAAAAAACAAGACTAACCCTCGGTCTAACATTCATACACGATGTGCACTGGTTGTGTTTTTAATAATGTAGCTGCAATAATAGAGTTTTTTCTTTTTTTCAAACCACACAGCAGACTTTATGTGTTCTTCATTGTGGATAGTATTAGCTTTTCTATGTATCAGGTGCACCTGATGGTGTTTTATCTGCTCCAGGTAGCTTTTCTTGCATAAATAGAGTTACAAAATACAGCAATAAAAAGTTATGGACGACTGTCTAAAGCTCAAACTAGACATTTAGATGTTTTGTTTTTTCAATTTTGAGGCACACAGTTTTATTTTTTTTTCTCTCAATTAAAGAAAAACAGACAACCGTGCAAACAACTGGCTGTCTGATTTAAAAAAAAAAAAGAAGAAGAAAAGTTAAATAGATATCCCGAAAGAACATTCACTTAATTTGGTTCTGAGCTCGTTATCAATAGCAGAGAGTGATTATCCTCAGCAGCACCTTTCGCCTTCTGCCTTGTATTCATGAGGTTTATTCACGAGTTTCTTGTCATGCAAACCTTATGTAAACCTTCAGATGAGAAATAGAAACTCTGCTTCACCTGAGGTCAAACGCAGACATATTACCACCTTGTGTGATTATGTGGCCACAGTAGATGAGAGAGTGAGGGGAGGCAGCCTCATTAATGTGCTCAGGTGTTGATATATCACGTATGCCACATAATGAATAATAGATAACACCTTCAGGTGGTTCTTCTATTTTTTCCCAGTCTCTTCTGGATATCCATTCACTTGAAAGGAACATATAAAAAGTTGTTTGAGTTTTGTTTAACATTATTATGAGATGTTGAGAAATGTGCTCATTGTGGTATATTTTATGGAGGTTCTCTATTTTTAGAAGCAGCATATTTGTTTCCTGCTATTCTCTGTTTACTGTGGTGTTCTTCTACTTTTTATATTGTCAACAAATCTCTCAATACTTTTGAGCTTTAATACCCTGACTCAGTCCAAGCAAAGCAATATTTATACTGAACCCATAATTTTTTCTAAAAAGATATGATAATGTTACTGTGGAAATGTTAGAGAAATGTTATGTTTCACTGCTATTGTGAGCTTCAGGTGTAGATGCTGAATAATTATAAAAACATTATAATATTTGGAATTGAGCAAAAATATGAAAACTTTTTATGGCCACTGTGCTGATAGAGTATTACAAACACGACAGGAGTTTTTAGATAATATTAGTATAGAATATTTTGTTATATAATTTATAATAAATGTACACCCTTCTATTCTATATTAAAGTATAGAGTAATAGAGATATACTGACCTCCTTAAAGAAACTCTCAGAATCAAATCTTAGGAGCTTATTGGAACTATTACAGCTTATATTCTCGTGCGCTAACAGTTTTAAATCAGCCTCCAGGAGTACAACACAACTTTCGGTTCTTAATAGACTTCTATCACATTCAGTGCAGGTCTGATCACTGGCACTGCTGTCAAGCAAGCCAAAAAAGAAAAAAAGAAAGAAAGAAAGAAAGAAAGAAACCACAATTTCCACCCCTCTTGATCTTCACAAGCTAATGAGAGCTAAAATCCCCCAGCCCTTTCCCTTGTTGCTAAAAGCCTCTTTGTTGTCATGGCAACTGGCTCTCATCCCTCTGTTTTTTTTCTCTCTCTGTCTGAATTGTTTGGATGCCTTTATTCCAGTCTCTCCTATTCAAGGCTCTAAACATGCTGCTGTGGAGCTTCACACATTTCAACTGATGTGATTATATTTTAGTATTAGTGTGAATGTGATCTTAAAACTTAAAAAAAAAATGCCAGCAGTGAAAGAAACGGTTATTGGTGTCTTGTAAACTTGCATCACTGACTGTATATATACTTTGGGGACACCACAAAGCTGTTGCTGTCTTTACTGTATCTTGAAAGACTACTAAATAAAGACTGATACATGGGAATCAGAGGTGCAGATTCTCCTAATCACCATCATTTTTAGAATTAACGTTATATTTTATTCAGTTTTACTTTTTAAATTTATTATTAGTAGTTTATTGATTTAGTTAAAAAATCTCATTGAGATTAAAAATCTCATTTCCAAGAGAGACCTGGCATCATGGCAGCAAAAGTCTAAAATACATGTACCACATAAGTACATAACAATTAAACAAATACAATATCCCGTACTTATGTATTATATATGTATATATTGTACTATTCTTAGTTAGCGTATTGTCTGTCTTGTCTTAATGTTGGTTTATGTTGGTTTATAATGGAGCACTGTAACAAAAAAATAATTTCCCCCAGGGATCAATAAAGTATTCTGATTCTGATTCAAACATGTTAAAAATATACAAAAAACAATCAATTAAGAGCGACATTAAAAACAATCACACTGACTAAAATAATTATTTTCTCATCAGTTGACCCTATAAACTAATAAGGAACCTGCTTACTGAGTTCACAGACTCAGTGAGCATGGGGCATTTTCCTGTGGACTGCTATATAAACGCAGTTGTTTTTGCAACTTCCAGTTAGTGCTAAAACTTTCTTTCTTTCTATTGGCCTGCAGAGGGCGACTCCTACTGACTCAAAACCTTCGCAGTGTCAATCACTAGTTTGTTTTTGTAGTTTCCTATTAAATCCAAGCTGATCTTGATTTTGTAAATTATAATTCCATCCAACATCAGGTGTCTCTTAGGGTGGGCTACCTTGCTTTGCTTGCGACATCTGGGTTGCTATCAAACAGGAACCCACGAAAAGAATCGCTAACTGAGATAAATGACCCAAAATTATCTGTTTGGAAGCTGCAATAAGAACTGGTTCATTCCTAAGGAAGGCTGGTTGAGTGCTTCCTGTTATCATCACCTTTAGCAGAAAGGAATGAAAGGAAACCTGTCTCACAATTAATAGCAACACACAATCAGATCGTTCATGAAATAATATCATCAACATGGCCCACAAGTGACACAGATTATATAAATGTCACGTTTTCCATTTCTTGCCATAACCTGCTGATGTGTTTTGAATATTCAGGTAATGTTAAACTCAAAATGCTCTCTAAACCAACATTATGAGCTCTATTACTATACATACTATCATATATTACTATGTACTTCCCCATTAAAATGATCAAAGTGAATTGGTGGATCACTATAGCTCAGTTTGCATTAGTTAAACATTGCTGCTTTTTAGCCTTTAAGATTTTCTTTAATTAGCCTTCACAGAGTCAGGAGTTATACTGGATGGTCTCTTCAGCATGAATGAAAAATAAGAGTGGACAGGATGAGAAACTAATCTCAATTTATCAAACCTTTCATTTCACTTTTAAGGTTATGTACTCCCTTATACTTAAAGATTTTAGCCTTGTTAATGAAGTGATATTTTTCACTTGTGGTTCTTTTTAAAAAGACCACCACGTTAGCAACTCATGTGACTTCTCCATTGACCTCAAGGATACAAGGATGGAGTTCTATAGCCATTATTTCATGTACAGTCTATGGATAAATCCAAAGGAAAACCTTTTAGAGTGTTCTAACCAGAGTTTAAGAACAAAAAGGAATAAGACATTTAATCGTTTTTGTACAGTTGGCATAAAAAGAGTCCTAAGGTGGAAAATGCAGTAGAGATCGCTTTGTTTTGTTTTAATGATGGATTAGCAGCTTATGTCATGTTGTTACTGTGACTCGTTTGTGGTGCTAAGAGCCAAATGAAGCTGCTAACTGATATTTGCAGGTGTTCAGCCTGTGGGGCTTTCAGAGTGCGGCTCTAATATATGCAGCTCATTAACACGTGTTTTGACTTGTGGAGAATGGGTTAGATACTAATTTTCTCTCAACTTTTCACTGTATGTGCGCAGAAGTGGAAAACTTTGTTTCTGGGACGAGCTAGTTGTTGGTCTACACCAGTCTCTAAGTCTTGTTGGCCACATCTCAGGAGATTTTCTTTGTTTGCTGATTCTTTTGATTGAAAATGTATGAATTCGTTTAACATTTCATTTGGCAGCAGCATATAAATATTGATGTCTTAGATTGTTTGATTTCTCCCTCTGACTTCAAATGACAGAAGTCTCCCAAATAGCACACCCATAAAGTTGACCATTTGCATCTTACCTAATGCATGACTAATCAATCCGTAGGACGCTCATCAGTCATGCTGTCAGGCAGATTACTCCTGGCTTGCTGTAATTGGTTTATACATAAGTCTTGTGATGCATGTAGGTGTGTGGGCACATCATCAAGTAAGCAATCATCTGTCACAAGTGGGTGTTTTTACCGCTCGCATGTCTTTCAACATTAAATGAAGTGTGCCGCAGACGTGGTCACCATCAATGACAATAAGACTGAGGCGTGAGGTGAGATGAATTGCAGCGTTTGAAGTGAACAGATGTCTCGCTTCAAAAAGGGGCATAACAAGTCTGAAATAATGTGGAATAATCACATTTTGAGTGTGGCCATTAGCTTACTCTCCTGATCTTTTTTCTTTTAATTGCAAATTGCAATTAACACCAAATTACTAGTGCTGTCCCACTGCTTCACTTTGTGCCACTAAATAGCCATTTATACATTTCTGTCCTAATTACATGGTTTGGGTTCCTGTGAAGTTAACTATGCTGCCTTAATTGTGGCACGTGCCATTTAAACTGTTCAGTAATGTCATAGCGACCTCCATATAGTGGTTTGCAGGTTCACCTGACAAGTGAAAGATTCCCGGTTTGATCCTGGGAGGAGGCAGCAGTCCCTTTGGGGTTGTGTCAGGAAAAATCATCCAAATCAAACATGCAGAGCTACCTGCTGTGGCAACCCCTAGGGAATAAGTAAGAAGCTGACCACATGTTACGATTAACTAACACAACATAAATGCACTGTCATTATAAATGGCTGGCAAGGGCTTTGTTATGCCTTGTGTTTCCTTAGTTTTAAAGTTTAGAATTTATGTAGTTAACTTTTTCTTTTGTGCATCCTTAAGTTCACTCGCTTTACTCACTTTCCTTTAGAACTGCCTTAATTGTTCATGGCATAGATTCAGCAAGGTGATGGAAACATTCCTAAGGGTTTGGTCCATATTGACATGATAGCATCACGCAGTTTCTGCTCATCCATAATGCAAATGTAAACAGTTTAAACTTCTTCTATCTACATGCCTAAATGCAATGATTTGCTGCCATGTCATTGGCTAATTATATGTGTACAGGCTCTACTTTAAGGTTATGGTTCCTGTGAAGTATCTACACTTAAGATGGTAGGGATGAAGTAACTAGATATATTTATTTTGCGGAAACACAAAATCTTCATGAGACGGTCTCCCTTAATGAATTTAAGATAAATTTGAATGACCTGGAGGCACTTTTAAGTTGATAGTCTCTGATGTTTCTCTATTTCACATGTTTTTCACTGTGTGGATATTGTTTGTATAACTGTTGTGTAACCACTGCTGATTGGCCTGCTGCCTATCTTGGCCGGGACAAAAGAGACTGAAATGTCAAGAGTCATGCTTTCCTGATTAAATAAAGATTAAATAAGTAAAAAATACATTTTGTAGCATTAAATTTAGCTGCTGTCGAAGACAGTTTTATAAATGATTTATTAGAAAATATTTAGCAACCGTTGAAAAAAACTACTATATAAATAGTGCCTCGGATTGCTTTCTGTGATAGTAAACTGATGTTATTCATCCAGAAGCATGCAGTTAAAAAGACTAATGCGACACCTGGTCTTCAACACACTTCAAAGTGGAATATCAAGTAGACAAACTGAAAGTAGGTTTTGTCCTCCATTTATTTGTTTCAAACTGAGACGAGGTCACAAGGCCCAGTAGACTCTCAGCCTCTTGCTGTGCTGCTGTCTGAAAGAGTGAGTAGAGCTGTCAGTCACACAGGAGTCCAAGAAACTGTCCAGCTGCTAAAAAGGTGGCGTTTCTCACAAGTTCTACAACACTCAAGCGAGACTCAATATGCCGAGTAATGTCCACAGATACCTGTCGTCTCTGAGCGCATAAACACACAAATGCATTTTCAAAATTGAAATGACATTTTGTGAAAAGTGAGAGCCAGACAATTTTAAAAGTCCTTTTTAAATGTTTGAAAATAATTTTGACATTTCTGTAATTTAGTGTTTTTGATGGCTTATTTTATAAACCTGGTTCACTAAAAGCTCTAGCACTGAAGAAGAAATTCTGCAGTGCAGACTGGGATTATTAGCTAATTAAAACAGTTTCATAAAAACACACTGACATCGCTTTTCTTTTCTTGCATATCCTAAATTTCTGCAGAAAACATCAAAATAAAGGTCGGAGACCTTGTTATTTTATATATGATTAAGATCTTAAAGGGCATCCACTGTTGGCAGTGAAAACGGCACTTCACCTCATTATACCGTATTACGGTTTTTGGCATCATCTGGCTTTCTGCCTGTTATACCTTGCTATCTTGTGAAGTCTCTTTGTAGTGTAGTCCTCTCAGTTGTGCCAGTATGCTTAAGCATTTCAGTTCGCTACTCAGGTATAAAGCATGGAAAATCTCATTTTGAAAAAAACAATTAGCGGGAAATTTAATATGAGGGACCAATTTTGGCAGAATTACAGTAAACATTAACTAGATTGTTATGATTATTGGTGCGTATCCTTGATGTACATATGGGAAAACTCTAATACGCTCTTAAATCCAGTATAATGCAAAATCAGCTTTGGTACTGAAGGGATAAAGTGGTGAGGGAGTGAAATTTGGTATTGGTATTGTTTTTTTCTTATTTTCTCTACTGGTCATGAACCTTGGCCTCAAACACAGAGTTTTCATTGGCTTCTGCTTCTTTACTTTCTCAAAAAGCTCCTGGATTTGAGGAGCCTGTATGAGTCTGGCTTCATTACCAGCAACTGAAAATCAACCATGAAACCTTTCCTAAGGGTTGCTACTTAACAAAGCTTACAATTGGCTACAGCAAGCTGATGGGGGAAAAATTATGTTGGGCAACCTAGTACTTGCAGACATAAAAGGCCGGGGGAATTAGACAACAAAAAGAATAAATGGGGTCTTTGCCTGCACGATTTTACCCTGCTGTATAGTGTGGTAGAAATTACAGCTCGTTTTTCTCTGTGCTGCTGTTCTGCTACAATATCTCAGACTGCCAGGCCTCTCTGTATTTTGATGTCTCTGTTTTTGTTTGTGTGTGTTGCTGCAGACTACTTAACGTGCTCTGCTGTAATCTGGACTCCTTTCTGCTGTTGGAGAGCCAATATAACATCTGCTCCATGTTGCTGCAGAGTCAAATGCGGAACGTCACTGACCCAGACTCCAGTGAGGGGTATGAACTCATAAACACATGCTTAAAAATTTATGGCAAGTTATTTAAGAGGTTAGTCCATTAATATTTGAATGATAACACAATTTTTGTAATTTTGCTTTTGTACATCAACATCAACAATCAAGAAAGCCAATCATTTTCGGAGGCTCAGTTTACTCCACATTTAACGGAGAAGCAGCTTCAACCATGAGAGGTCTGTCCATTATTATTCCAAGACAAATTAAGCAAAATAAAGGCTCTTTAGTCAGGTAGCTGTTGACTTGAATCAATCAATCAAGTCAGTATCAGGTCCCGTGATGTGTTGATTCACATCACTGATTCACCATTGGGCTAGAAATCCAAAATGAGTCTAACAGAGACAGAGCGAGTAAGAACTTTAGGTTTGGAAAAAATATACATATTGTTAAAATTAAGGAATTTCACAATACAAATAGATAATGATCCAGAGCGCACTGTAAAAAAAACCACCACAAAAGAAGGCATAAAAATGGGATGCCCTTCAATGGTCAGTTTAGTCACCTCCTGTCAATCCAAGCATGCTTTTCAGTTATTAAATACAAAAATCAAAGCAGAAAGACCCACAAACCAGCAACCACTTAAGGTGGTGCTGAATTTGTGGGTCTAGCGCCATGGAAATGGCTAAAAGAGTCTTTATATTTAAAATTGTTACTTTTGAGCATCTGAAAATTTGGGACAGTGTTAAAAAATGCCTAAAATTTCTAAACTGTCAACTCCAAACTAAGTCTGTACTTAAATCACATCTTGATTGTTTGACTTACAAGACACTGTGGTGGTGTAGAACATTATAAGGATTGTGTCATTGTCTCAATATTTATGGACCTAACTGTTTCATTTTTTTATTGTTCATAATTGTTGATAATTCTCTTCAGTCTTTTTATCAGGTGTTTGTTTAGCTTTTGTTAAACTGAAGTACTAGTTTGTATTTAAGTTAGTAATGATAGAATATATTATTAGTTAATTTCTAATATTATTACTTATTGCAGTTCATATACTATGTTGTTGTTTATTTTTTTCTGCGCTTGAAATCTGAGTCAAAAGTATAAACAATTCAGTATTTAAAAAACTAAAACCAACTGTTGAGTTAACTTCTAGTGAGTTAATGAGGCTAGCTCGCCTTTTAAAGTGTGAACACTTTTTTATTCAGAGGTGTAACATAATGTGATTTTTTTTTCAGTTACCACCCACATCTCCTTGCTACATAGAATAGAATACAATAGAATAGAATAGCCTTTTATTGTCATTGTATATGTACAATGAAATTCTGGGCGCTCTACCCCAACTGTGCATGGAAAAGAAATATACATAGTAGGATGGCAAGAATAATAACAGACAAGATGAGTATATACAAACAAGAAGAATATATACAAATCAGGAAGAAGGCACACAAAAGGGAGGGACATCTTTCAGTGTTGGTGACACACATTTACTAGGTCCTGAGAAATAATGGTCCTGCTTTAGAGATCTAAAATGTCTACGTTGTGATGCTGGAAAGGTGGCTTTACATCTCATTTGACTCTTTGTGTTTACTTTTGTATGCATTCACTGGTTACATTCATGCGTTAAACACAACTTGGTAAGGTTTAGACTGTTTGGTTAGGTTAAGAAAGAAGTTATGATTTAGGATTAGAGCATGCACCTAATCACTAATGGGCAGGGTACAGGTGAAAAAGGACACTGGGTTCATAAATGACTTATCCCAGTGGACAAAGCAATGCTTACTGGCACCCCAGGACTTGGGAGACGTCACCTCTGGAATAAAGAAATTGCCCTAAGCTAAATTCTTTCTTATGGCAAGCAGAGGGTGACTGCTGTGCCATTCAAAACCAAATAAATCTACAAGAAAATTGCATCGTTGCTTTAATATGACCTTAGCAGACATATTTCCCAATGAGCTTACATTCTCAGTCGCTACTTGAAAGCCATGTTTAATGAGCCCAGAATTGAGTGAAATAGATGATAAAACAGTCAGTCAGGGCTCCAAAACAGGACTTTACAAATCACTGAGTGGTGTCATAGTGGTTATAGTGGCCATCATTTATCTACAGTCTATGAGCTTACTGTTCATTCCATTCCTTTCTGCTAAAGGTAAGCTAAATTCAAACATACGATGTACAATAATTTCAGGAAAAGCATGTTTACTTGAAATCTGAAGAACTCCAACAACAAAAAGCGCTAATTTCAGCGGAAGTTGTTTCATAATCTCTCTATGCCCACTCGGCTGTCACAGTCACAATCATATTTGAAGGTTTTTTGTTTCTCTGTGAATCACTTCGATATGACAGAACACTTTTGAAATTAACCAGTGCTCAGGATGAGAAATTGTTTGTTTGCCTTGTGACAAATAAAATAAAATAAAGCAGAAAGAAAGGGAAAAGGCCCTTTCCGAGAGTTTATATTCAAGAGCCCTTTTCTGTTGTTCATTTCTGGCAGAGTCATTGCTGTTGGTTTGAATGGGAATGGCCCTGAAATGCCAGCTCGCATGGCATGTCTGAGTGCTAGCTCAATTTTTGAGAGTGATGAGTCGTTAATTCATCCTTCCATCTCCTGATCTCTTTTCCTCTCTTTTTCTCATTGTTATTATGAGTGTACTATTTCTTTTCTATCTTATTCTCATCCCTTTCCTTCTTCTCCATTCAGTGTCATCTAAACGTAACACATTTTTGGCATTTCATGACTGACTTTTTCTGTTGTAGTTCTTTTGCCCGTCTCTTTATTCATATTTTGCTTCTGACCTTTTCAATATGAATAACACCAGGATTTATCAATCATTTTCTTTTACTACACTTCTTTTTTCGTGCTTAAAAATGTATGCAAATTCCCTTTTGTGCCAAGCAGGCACCCAAAAAGAGCACCATATAAGAGAACAGTCCTTTTTATTACTCATTTCAAGTCCAAATTGCTGCAGCTGTTAGAACCATCCAGCATGGCTGACACCCTTCGATCCTGAAGTGCCTTTATAATTGGAATATTCTCTGATCTAATCTGAATTTCTAACTTGAAAACCCTGCTATCTTTTCTAACTTGCCTCACAGCAGTGTACAGTTTAAGTTATTGAGAGGCTTCAAACTCTGTGTAAAGTACTTCACAGGACTTAAAAACGCATAGAGTGACTTCCAGTGTGGTTCCATTTTCATTTGAAGGGTAATCTTGCCTTGGAATGTTATTGGCAGTAATTGCACATGCCATGTGGGCATAATTGGCCAAAAGTTCCTTTTATATTTATATATGTTTTCTCTTTAAGTCATAACTAGAAATACCTATGATATACAAACTACTGAAGATGCATGACATCAAGGCTGATTTCCATGCTCATTGCTGAGGTCTTCTTTAACCTCCCTTTAAAGAGGGTTTGCTAAACGTCCAGAAACTTAACTTGATTTAATAAATGTCAGTAAAATAACCTCCAGTCTTCTCTGTTCTTCTCAGGACTATCATCATAGACAGTCTGTCAGTGGAGAGGAACCATGTGCTGGTTCGTGTTAGTGTCGTTGGAGGACCATCTGAGAGGAGGCTCCCTCCTCGAGACTTGCAAGAGGTGAGCTTTCCTTTGAATTGCATGGAATTAGTCATACCTTTCTACATGCTGATTTGACTGTTGCTGCCACTTAAAATTGGTTTTTTGTTTTGTTTTTTGTTTTGTACAAAACTGGCCCACTGGCCCTGGCTAACCCTTCTCACCAGTTTTTGTAGTCAGCTTCTGATTGCAGAGTGAAGTCAACAGGAAAAAAAGTTACAGTGGATTCAGGGAAAGAGAGGACCTACTGGGCCAGTAACACTGCTGTTGTTTTTTTTATTGTTTCATAGGATCATCTTGTCCTTTTTTTTTGTTTCACAGCCAGTAAACAAGGACACCGCAGGACTCAAATACACAACCTGCAGCTAGGAGGTTACAGTTCAAAAAAGGCAAACTTTAGTGGGCAACAAAGGTTTAGGTACACAGCAGATCAGACAGGGAAAAAACAGAAACAGGACCCAGGGAGAGCAGGCACAGTAACACTAAATGGCCCGGCAGCTTTGAGTATAAAAAAACCATACGAATAATAACAAAGGGACAACATAAGCTGAGACTTGACTTGTTTTTATTTTTCCCTTCACCATTCCTCAAACTCAGTATTCCCTCTGGTCACAATCCGTGCAAAAACCCATCCCTCCGCTTCTGTTCTGCACTTCTGCTACTCACAGTTTATTACAGATGAAGTGTCCTACTGATTACCATCAGAGCTTCAGTTGTTTGAAGCCTGCAGGTTTATTTGCTTATTTACTCAGCATATTTTGGGATAGAAATAAATTATTTAGGTGTTGTTTATGCAGAACTGAAAACAGGAACTAATTTATGCTGAGGTCAAGGAGAGGATATGAAATATAATTTGGAAGAGGGGGAAGGTGTAAATTGTTTCCGTCATGTTTCACAGGTCTCTCTTATGCCCTTCCCCTGTTACTTGTAGAGAATATAAGAAATAGAAAGCTGTTAAATAAGTTCTTAATTTGTGTGAAGTCTTCAAAACGAGTAAAACAAGTTTTTTAGAGGCATGAAATGAAGTGATTCACTGTAAATGGTACAAGTCTATTACTCCAAATGTTTAGAGCTGAGCCGTATATATTTTGTGTTCTGCTTCTTTAATGTAACAGCAGAGCTAGATGTGTTATGTTGGGATCAGGCCTAAAAACAGACACATACTGGCAGCAAAGTTACTTTATAAAATGAGCAGAGAGGTTTACAGTCAGACATCAGTATAAAAGCAAAACACTGAGCACAAAAGCCTCTCTGCAACTTTACTCAGCTGTGCACACATGCAGAGATCTGCAACATCAAACATCAACTATTTTCTTTTGTATCTAGTATTGTATTACATAGCACACTGTTACATTCATTACAATGCAATGTAATTTAGGATTTTAAAGAAACTGTTTAATGCTGTGAGTTAAATTCCCCAAAAATCCCAAAAAAGCAATATCTGAAATTTTGCTTAAAAAAATGAACAAACGAAAAATACAGTTGTATTGTGACAGCCCTCTGCCCTGCCTGCTGTGTGTGTCCATCTGTATTGTTTTGCTTGTTCCTTTAGTTTGAGTTAATTAGCACAACTGGGAGCACCCGGTCAGTCTCCTTGGGGCATTTAAGAGCTGGCTTTTTCTCTCTGTCCATCCACCCAGCACCGTGCTATCTTTTTGGTTGGCTTTAGTCTGATTATTTTAGGTTATACACTCACAACACCACACACCTACCTTCCAAACACTCATCCATCTGTTGACACTCTGATAAAGCTGACTAGACACCTTATAAAGTTAACTGTGATTGTTTATTTTTGGTTGATAAATTGTGCAGTTTTTAATGTGCCTCTCCCATTACTTATCATGGCTCATGAGCCGAACCATGACAGACACTCTGAGGAACCCTGTCTTATACTTTTTAAGAAAGTGACTAGAGGTGCACTCAAATTGAATGTCCATGAATTTAATGAAACCCAGCTTGGTAGTTTTTGTGTAACCTTACTGGCCAACAAACAGGATTGAAAACTTACCTCTCCATCAGCTTGCTAATAATGTAAGGACACAGAAATTTAAAGGCTCGCTTTGTTACCTACAGTAACAGCAAGGTCATGTGGGGTTTGCCTCTGTGCCTTCAAGTGCTCCTGTTTCCTGTCATATCCTCCCCCCCCCAAAAAAAAAAAAAAACCAAACAAACAAAAATGTCATTTAGCACTTCAGGTTTGGCTGTAGCGGCAACTGTGATCCTGAATAGTTGTCTGTCTCTGTAATTGACTAGCCTGCCAATAGTGTAACCAGTTCCGATATCATGCTGCTCACATATTCATTACAAGTTCTCAAGCTGCATACAGATTGTGTGCAATTCCAATTTTTTCCAACATCTTCAGACAAGCACATCATTGAGTGGTAGACTCAAATACCAACAGGGATTATCATGAGTGTAGGGCACAGACAATTGGATAAAGAGGCCTGCTTTCTAAACTTCATTAACATTTAGAGCATATTATTTTGGCAAGTCACATGCTGAGTTATGACCCAAAAGTTATGGTTCTTCAGAAATAAGTAATGAGAAAAATAATGAATGCGGCACTAAATGGCAGTGGGTTATACAAATAAAGAAATAAATGAAGGAGGAAAAGAGAGGGGTGAAAAAACAAAGAGGGGCGGAAATAAGTGATGGCACATAAATATAAACAACCATTTTATGAAATGCTACCAGCTCAGAGCAAAACAATTGCTCAGTAATGAATTCATCAACACTGTTTAACTGCACTACGCTATTCATAATTTTCCGTGTTTCAGAAATACTGTCACCATACATTATCATCAGAAAGACAAAGTATATTCCATTGAATTACAAACAAATGCTAGCAGCCTTGCATAATAATGTGTCAAAAATTCAGGAAAAACAGCCATAAAATAGTCAGAGTAAGACAAAGAGAATAAATGGAAATAACGTGACTCATGCAAGTCTGAAAAGGACTTGCAGTGCTAATCACCACATCTTAATATGTTTTTGTTATCATGACATTGTAACCGTGTGGATTTAAGCGTAACGTATTAAAGATTGTAATAAGTGGGCATCAGGGTTTTTTTTTTTTAATCTGCTTGCTCTAGGGAGAAGGAGAACATCCTTACCCCTGGCCCTGGTTTTCATGCTATCCCGTACCTCGCTGCTACACTTTGGATCCACCAGACATCCTACATACCTCACCGGGTAGGAGGAACATTGATGAACTCACTAATAATATCTTAGTGTTATTGTGATTTTTTTTTTTCACCTCTAGTCCTTTGTCTGTCTTCAGACTCCGAGATCAGTGCGTTTCTGTCTTCATGGAAAGATCCAAAGAATGACGGAAGCTGGATGGAAGCCTGCCGAACGTTGTACTGTAAAGTCATGGCGTCAAAACCCAACGTGTTAACTGGAAAAGGTAAGCTGCTGGCTCTCTGGGTTTCTGTTTCTCCCACGTCTAGTTAAACGCATCACATTTCTAATACACTACATTGCCCCCTGTGTTGATTGTAGAAGAGATGCTCTCGCAGCAGTTGAAAAAAGTGCAAATTATCTTTTTACACTAAAAATGTTTCTCTTAAAGTGTGAGAGAATTTTTTATTTTTTAAAAAGTATAGAAAAGCTAACTGAAGGGGTCATGAAGAGTACTTCGCAAACTGTGCTGGGTATGACTGAGCGTTACTTCTTGAGGATTGGTGATAATGTATTTCACGCTATTTCATTTCAAACAACAGTACCAGAAAGGAGACTAACTTGTGGATTTTAGAAAGAAATGGCTAGTGGTAACAGTCACACCAATTAGAACATGTAACAGCTACCGATTTCAGAAATACCTGTGAAGAAGCTCGTCGAATTAATGTCATTTTTGAACTATTTTGTACCTACAGCTTAATTCACCTTCAGTGTACCTGCTCCATTTGCTTTAGCTATTTTTCTTTGCCTCCAGGAATGTGGAGAATGATGACAGATCTCAGTATAATTTCTGTGTAAATTTGGCTGCCACATCAGATTTGCAATTTAAAGAATCTTTTTAAAACAAATGACTGTTGTTGTTTCTTAGTTTCTCCTCAAGGGAAATATTATTTGACCAAAAAGATGAAAAATGCAGGGTTTAAATTAAAGGAGTCAAACAGTAAGACAAAGGCATATATTAACACTGTGCACCCCATGGAGGATTTCTCTTTTTGTTTGAGAGCACCAGAGTAGTTTATATCTAGGAACACAAGGAAGAAAAGAGTGTGAAATGCTGGTGGAGTGGATGGTTTGATTGTGAGTGTTTTGTGGATCAGGGATGAGGGGACACATTTAAATTGTAGATGGGAATACCAATGAGCTTACTGGCTGAAAAAGTTAACTTTAAGTTTGTTCTCAGTGGTTCAATTGTAAGGATGTAAAAAATAGACAAAAGCAGAAAAAAACTGCTCAGCAATGCTTCGGTACCGAAGAAGAAGGTTGGAGAAGCAGGTAACTTTGTGTCTCTGTTAACAGCTTCTAAGTGTCACTGGTATGTCTACGATTTCAGTATTTGAGATGTTAAGATGGAGAAAGTAAGACACAGAATACTAGGGGAGAAAGACTTTCTCCCCTTTCTCTGCTGTTACTGATGAGTGCAAGAATGCGCGTGTTTTCCCCGTGTTTTAAGCCAAGAGTAGTTGTAATTTATCGTTTGTAGTGAGAAATGGAGTACATAGCCCTGTGGGAGTGAGAATAATGGTGGGTGACAGTGAATTGTCAACTTTAACTGCTTGTGCTCTGCTGGAGAGGAAGTTATGGACCCAGCGGTGCTGCAGTTAGTTGATTACTTAATGGCATGGATTGATGGTAGGAGTAAAGTTTATGTATGCATCTTGAAAGGTGAGCACTTACGTCTTCTAATCACATTCAAATAAGCTCTATTGGCTTTCACATAAGCCATGTTGTCACAAATATTTATGTTTCGTTAATGCCAAGGATAGTTTGGGCAAGAACATTTTAAGCCTCCTGAAAGGCTTCATAGATAAATCGAATTCAACTAAGACTAAAGAAGTGACTAGATTTGGTGTTTGCTGTTTTATAGTAACAGATTTGCTTGACTGACAGAGTGATTAAGTGACTGTAAATAACACAAGTAATTAGTAACACCACCAAGAGACCACCATCCTGATCTAAGGAATTATTTAAATAAAATAAAAGTGTTATCCTCTTTCCACTGTTCTGCATCTGTGTGATGCAGTTATTCTGAATTCAGTACCTATATAAATGGGAGAGCTAAAACTAATTTCACTGGTCACTGGGACACGACTGAAGCTCCATGTATAGAATCAAGAGTCAAATCTAATAACAAAAATACTTCAAAGGTTTGGTGACTTTGCCCAAATTAAGGTTTAAAGGGACTTTTTCCCTGTAGATTGTGCTTGTACATGTTTATAGCTTCATTATCAGAGTATTTTCGGAGCAGGGACAGGACAGCATCTTTAGTGTTTAAGAATTCTTCTATAGTCGTTTTTTTTTAAGGATTCTTTGACTCGTTATAATAAAAAACACCTTTATTTAACTATCTCCCTCGGATTGATATTAGAGGTCTTGTCACATGATGTTTTTAGAAGGAAAAGAGTTAAATGTACATCCACTAGCAAGGAACTCAACCCCCAATGCAAATGAAAAATGTTGATTGATAATGAAGCACTGAGCTAAGCCAGAGGTGGCAGTTTGGAGAAACTGCTGTAAGGATTGGCGGTGAGCTTCGCATATCCCTTGATATCGTAGCGAGAGGATGAAAAATTAAGAAACAAAGGAAAGGGATGATGGTAAATCGAAGCAAAAGCAAACAAGTATGAACAAACAGTTTAACTGTGTTAATTTACTTTAAAATCATTTTTATCCTTTGTTTTTTCTTACTGGTGTGTTTCATTTCATCAACTTTTTTACAGGACTCTTCAGCAATCTGACACTGTTAATCAGATTTCACTTGATTAGCTGATCATCAACAAGTCTAAACACCTCACTAAAAGCAGAAATTTGGGCAGTTTACTGGTCTGAAGCATTTAGTTAGCATGTAGATGTTCCAGCAAATTCACCCCAAGGTCAGACCCACTCTAGAAATGCGGTCTGAACAATGCTCAGAAAATCTCCAAAAGTTGATTCTGTTCATCTGGACGTAGCGTTTTCAGTAGGAGAAACGTTTCATCACTCATCCAAGTGACTTCTTCAGTCTCAGCTGACTGCAGGTTTCCCCAATGTTATAAACAGTACATTTGCATAATGACTCAAACCAGCCCACTGAAGGAATAAAGCCCTGGGAGGTCAGTTCCTTCATTATAATTATGCAAATTCTCATGACCATTGATCAACAACCACTGATCAATGGCCATGAGTACCATCCACAGAGAGTTGGGGAATGGCTGCAATCACAGCATTGTAAGATGGTGAAAGATGTACCTTTAGGCTCCCTCCTCGATTCAGAGATGGTCTTTCCCTTTTCACGTAAATGGCCTCCTTGACTCAAACCAGCGTTCCTCCCTGTTCAGGATGTGCACATCCTCATCATTGAAAGAGTGTCCACTGGCCTGTAGGTGTGAATAGACCGCAGAGTCCTGGCGAGATGAGGTAGCTCTTCTGTGTTGTGCCATCTGCTTGGCCAGAGGTTGTTTGGTTTCCCCGATGTATAAATCACTACAGGGATCACTACAAAATGCTCAGAAAAAAGAAAAAAGAGTGAGAGGGACATCTAAGAACCTACAGGCCTCATTTACTGTAGCAGGATCATGAATATTAAAGTTCGTGACAGTACAACTGTACTTCACTGAGATATTTGAATGCTAATCAATAAAATCAAATCAAATCAAAAAATCAAAAAAGAACAAGTATGGCTTATTTAGAACGGTTGCCTCTTCCCTCTAAAAAGACCTTGACAGTACGACTTAGTGTTGCGAGTTATATTTGAGCAAACCACAAGGCTTCTGTATTATATCTGTCTTATATTCTTTACTTTGGCTCCCAATAGAGTTTAGAATTCGCTTTAAAATTCTTGTTTTAACATACAGAGCACTAAATGGCCAGGCTCCAGATTACTTATCCAAGCTTCTTTTAAAATACACTGCTGCTCGTCATCTCCGCTCACAGACTCAGAGTCTCTTAGTTGTTCCCCGTACACGATTGAAGACAAAAGGGGACAGAGCCTTTCAGTCTGTTGCACCAAGGCTGTGGAACAGTTTACCACTACAATTACGTTTGCTTGACTCTGTGGATTCTTTTAAAAAACAGTTAAAAACTCTTCTGTTCAAACAAGCCTTTTGTTGATCTACATATTTTATATTTTTTTTACATTATTTACATTTGATCTTTTACATTGTATATAATGTCTATTGATTTTATTGTTTATTTTAATATTTTTTAATATTTGTGTACAGCGCTTTGTGATTGCCTGTCTGTGAAAAGCGCTTAATAAATAAAGTTTACTTACTTACTTACTAATGTCCTTTGGACAGTTAACACCAGAGTAGAGATGTTTTGTTGCATATCAGCACAAACTTATCATACCACCTGGTGGTGGAGGGGCAATGATTTAGGCTTATTTTGCTGCCACACGACTTGGGAAACTTGCAGTCATTGAATCGACCATAAACTCAGTGTATCAGAGTATTCTGGAGTCAAATCTTAGGTGCTTTCTTCAACAGCTGAAACTGAGTCATGCAATTGGATAATCATCCCAAGCACAGCAGCAAATCTACAACAGAGTGGCCAAAAAAGAAAAGAAGCAAGGTGTTGCACGGGCCAAGTCAAAGTCCAGATCTTAACCTTATGGAAATGCTGTGGATTGATCTCTGCACATTAAAGAATGCCTGTAAACCTCAATGAAGTGGAGCAAAGCTGTAAGAAACACTGACTCAAAGTTCCTCCACAATAATGTCCATGTGACTGATAAAGTCACACAGAAAGCAATTATTTCATGTTATTGCTGCTAAAGGTGTTTTTACAAGCTGGTGAATCATGGGGTGGACTTAGTTTTTCACAGGACTGCAGTCCTATGAAAATATGACTACATAAACATTGATGATCCAGATTCAGGAGGGAGACCACCTCTGTGTGTTGGATGCACAAGGTCAAATAAATAATCTTTCTTATTGACTAGATGGGTGTAATATATGCTAAATATATTAATAGTGAAAAGAACAAAAAATCCAGATGACACAATCTGAAGGTTTTCAGGTTTTTGTTTTTTTTTAATTTAGCCTCCTTTTCTCCTGATTGCTTTTATTGAAATTCAGGTGCACTTCACACTTTTCCTCACCAAGATTACATAAACCTGATGTCCATGAACCTTTTAAAACTCATCATCAATGTCGCTGACAGCCACTGTGAAATTGCACCTACGCCTACTTTTCCAATGTAGGAGCAAATAGCTGTGATTCAACGAAGACAAAAATATATTCAAATGAAGGAGGGCTGACAATCTTGTCATTAATGCATGTACTGCACAGTGATTGCCTCCTTTCATCAGTACACTGTTGAAGCCTGTAAAAGCAACTACTCCACAGCTCATTTGAGGCTTTTCACTGGAAGACCACGATCAAGATTTATTATCATTTAGGCTTCTCTTTGCTGTCGAAGTGCTATTTCATGTGTCACATCATTAACCACGTACAACCTGGTATTTCACTTCTCGAGAAACATTCAGTGAAGGAAATGTTTTATCTTTTATGAACTGACTACTAAAGGAAACTGATTTCCTGGGAAGTTTATTCAACAGTTACTTGCGTCTATTTCTGAATATGAAGACACTGTGATTATCACTTGTCTTTGACAAGCTTCTATTCAGCTGGATGATGATATTGATTATGCTATCTCTTGGTTGAAACACTTACAATTAGAACTGTTTCATGTTCAATACCTTACTATCTTGTCAGCTTATCGATTCCCTAATTGGTTTTCCTCAGCAGCATATCAATGAAATGCATTCACTCGTGCTCAGAGTTACTGAGCTGTGGAGTGAATAGGTTTGATCAGCCCTTTTAGTCTTCTCTGAATTGGCAGCTTGTGAAATGATTGGAAGGCTGTGCCACTGTGTTTACAAAACACCTTACACTTAGTTCACATATTTAGTAGTATAACAAAAACATGCTTCAAAAAAGGTAAATAAAAGTATTTTATACCAGGACACAAACAGGAAAAGAATGGACGGTAGGTGGAAAAATGTTAATCAAAGGTAGCTAGTGTGAAATATGAGCCATCCAATCAAACAAACTTCACACAGCAGCAGACAACAGCCCAAGGGACTAGAATCCATCCAGGAATTTCAAGGAAGCTATAATACCTACTTTTCCCTAATCCATTGAATCCAGAAACAAAAATAGTGGCAGCTGCCAGTGCTACCCCTCAGCTGCTATTAGATACATGTATACATGTCGACTTGTTTTCAAGTCATCTTATTCACAGAATTTTTTTAGAACACTTGACCTCTGACCTTGAGGTTTTGAGATTTCAACTCCTCCAATATTTTAAGTAATTGCACCTATGGTATCAATATGGAAAATCCTACATCGCCTCATTGTCGAGTTATCACATTCATTAGATTTTCAGAAAACTTGAACTCTGACCTTGTGGTCAAAGAGACTGGAGTTTGAACTCGTCCAAGACTTTAAGTAGATGTACCTGTGGTATGCATGTAAAAATTCTAGGTGACTGTGTTTTCAAGTTATCACATTCACAAGATTTTCAGAAAACTTGACCTCTGACCTTGACCTTGAGGTTGAGATCACTGAGATTTGAATTTTATCATTATTGTTAACATAAAAAGTTTGTGAACGTTCTCATATTCATAAACTTGCTTGTCCACACCGCCCACCTGCCCAACTGCCTTTTATGGCTGAGGTGTAAAAACTCTATTTGATTCGAATTCGGTCAACATCCTCTACAAGGTTATGGTCCTGTGCACCTCTGGATGACTTCCAGTGCTTTAGCCCAATCTTTGACTGCTTGCATTTCTGCACATGCACGTTCACCTCGGATGGCAAACCTACGCAGAGCATCAGCTTTCAAACTGACTTGACTTCATGGCAAGGGTCATGACTGGTGGTGAGTTTTGGGTCGAACAGGAGTTTACAATGTCAAAGTTGGCACATCAGAACAGCAATGTGGTGCATACTAATCTTTGACTTTCACAAGGTTGTGCACCATGCATTTGTCCCGCTGGGTCAGCCTGTAAATGCAGACTTCTAATGTAACATCCTGAGGCATCTGAGGCTGAGCATTTGGCAGAAAACGCCTGAACTGTGATGTGTGCTGTGGTGTGCCAGCACAAAGCGCATTGAAAAGACAGGAGTTCTTTGGCCACAAAACAGACTAAAACAAACCAGTCTATTCATTTGGCCTACTACGAGTTAAAACAATAGGTTAAACTCTTTGGCCTGTAGAAGGTTGGTTTTGTATCGTCTTTATTTACTGTTTCTTCCTACCTCACCACGCTCTTCCACTCTTATTTCCACAATTAGATCTTCAGTGACTGTGGGTGGTTCTTTGCGCAGACGTGTGAAGTGACACTAAAAGCCATGCTGACACAGTTTACTGAGTGACAGTCGGGGCCAGTGAATCCACAGTTGATACAAGATGTACATTTTTTGTGTTGTATTACAGTGCATATAATTTTTTCGCTGAGCTATAATTTACTTTGTCAGAGACATCCTTATCCTAGAAGTGAAGCAGGTTTGTTTTTAAACTTCTATTATATATTATCTTTTATTAGTATTTATAATGCTAATGACTTTATGCCAGCTGAGCACACTGTACGTCTTACATGGAAAGTATCTGTCCAATCCACTTACAGCTGCTTAATAGCGTAGAAAACAGGATGGAACCAACAATCTAAAAATAGTTGAAAGCTGACATTTGACTGTTTAAATTGGATTTCCTTTGAACGCAATATTTAATGCAGACCTGCTATCTTATGATTTTTTACGTGCCTGATTTTTCTCCTCAGTGCTGGCTGACCTTCTGGAGAAAGTTGTAGCCCATCTATCCAATTCTGCTTCAGAGTGCTTCTTCTCTCCAGCTCGGTACAAAGGTCAGTAAGAAGAGCAACCCCCCCCCCCCCCCCCCCAACCCTCCATTCTTACAGTTTAGTCAAGGAAAATAACTAAAGGGCACTTTGTGGATCAGTGAAGACAGACATACGGTACAGGGACGCAAAACGAACCTCTGTGCTCTGCTCTGTTTACTTTATTTCTGGGTTATGAAAATTATGTAAAGGTAAATGTTGGTTACACTCCAAAGCATATACAGTACACACTGTGTATAAATGTTTTAACACCTAATTAACACCTTTAGTGCAGTGTATTTCATGTAAGTTTGAACTTGACACTTTGTTTTCTGTTGTGGGTTGTTATTGCCTTCTACTCCAGTCGCTTCTGAAAGGGCCTGTTGGCTCAGTCAGCTGAACTGAAGCCTGCTCGCGCTTCAATGTGGAGATCTGGTCTGTTAATAGTCTTGGTGAACTGAACCCTGGCGATTAAACTAGCCCTGAGGATAGGAACCAAAGCTGGTGATAACAACTGTGTATAGATGGTATAAAAGCACCATCTTGGTCTTTTGTAACCAGACATGGCAAAAAAGGGACGTCCCTTTTTTGTCATGTCTGGTTACAAAAGACCAAGATCTGATTGTTCAACTAAAGAAAACACACACGCATTGGCTATTAAGTTTTAAATGATGATGAGATTGTATGTCTACTTTGGGAGCCATAAACATCATTAGACCAGTGCACATATTGTCTCTAAAACACTTGGGTGGAGAGATGAGGAAACCTATCAGTGCTCTGTCTTGGTTGTTGAGTTAACTAATGTGGAAATAAAATTTATCCAGCAGTAAACCTGAGTTTGCGGTGAGGGAAGCATCTTGTACGGTACAGCACTTTCCAGCAGGAACTTCGATAGAATGTAAAATAAGACATTTTGTGTATTTTAAAATGACCTTCAGTGTGTTTTTGTTGTTGCCGCACTAATCAACCACTTACTACTAACTGCAATGGTAGTTTATTGGATTGGAAAGTGTGGCGATGCTCGCCACCTGGTCTCCCTTCTTGCTTGTTGGTGTGGGCAGGTCTCATTTGTAGGTGCTGGAGAGCTGCTGTGGCTCATTTCCATCAGTGGCACTGGCAATACCTGGGCTCATCAGTGCACTATAAAGGCCCTCAGAACCCAACTGTGTAGTGGCTCTCCTCCCTGAGACACATTCTGGATTTTAGTTTGGGTTTTTGCACTAAACAGCATTGTGTACACAGTCTCTTCAAGCATGCACTCACTTAAGCCACTAATTATATTGACTATACACATGGTTAGTTTAGGTTTTTCTCTTGTTTCTTTAATTTAAAATAAATAGTCTTTTTAATTGGCATTTGTGTGTGCATCTCCTGTTTTGTCATGGTTGTATGTCCCGGTTCGTGACAGGCTGCATGAGCTCATCTGGTGGGAGTGTAGTACTGTAGTATGTCAGGCATAAAAACGTGGTTTTCATGATGGGAGGAGTGTAGAGTAAGTGTAAATAAAACAGTTTAGAGATGGAATAGACTAAATATTATATTTTAAGAAACTCCAAATTTTCCACTTGTCACCGGGTCTGAGTTGGAAGATTTTGGTAAAGCTTTGTCCCTGAGGTAGTTGAAAAACCCCAGTTGGCTAAAGCGTTGGGGTTTTTTGTTAACAGACATGCTTATGCCTATTTAGTTAGTGTTATTTTTTCATCTAAATTTGTTAGTGCAATTAGCACTTTCAGTACTAATCCATAGCAATGTGTTGTATTTTTCACATTGTCTGTGTGTAAAATACATATGTAAGCATGGATTACACAAAGGATCCTGCACCCCAAGCTGGAAGGCAGGATAAAAATAGAAATCCCTGGAAACAATTCTTTCTGCCATTAAGAGCAGCTTTTTCCACCACATGCTAAAATGTGTTATGTGTCTCAGATCGAATGAGTGAATGATTTTAGCAGGTTGGAGTATTTAGTAGCAAGTAGGCTAAACAAGCTGACTGATAGCAGTCAAAAAGGCATAATGCTAATAACTAAATGCCGCAACATCTTTCTACCTAGAAAGTCCCTAGAGGTAATGTGCAATAAGTATCCAATTAGCATATTTATTTGTTCCAGTTTACATGTTTTTTATAAAATCAAGTTAAGTCAAATCATAGGTCATTCATGACCTTCACCTCAAAGACATATTGCAAAGTTGTACTAAGTTTAACATCATATTTACCATACTAATTGGTGGAAGGATATCAGTTTGAATTTCATCAGTGACTGTATGGCTCTGCTGAAATAATGCAATCATCTGGCACTTAGTAAACATTGGTATAATTATAATAGTGTGTCATTTGTTCAAGCACTCGAAACAAGTGCAGAGAAAGACTCAGAAAGACTCCAAGACTCAGCAATTTAAAATTAAACAGAGGTCCAGTTCTATAGAAATTAGGGTGTGGGGAAAAAGCATGAATGGCTCACACACTCAATATAAATTAAAAACAAGCAGCTGTTCACTACGGAAGCAGATTTACCACATTTCTGATTTGCATTGTTCAGCATTGTTGTTTATGTGTTTTGTTTTTTTTAAACTCACTCGGCCATTGTTTTGCACGGGTTAGAGGTTTTAATTAAGATGCAATTAGTTCAGACAGGCCACTAAGTCAGTGATTCCCAGCAGATCAGCTGATGGTTTTGCTGATACCCTTTGTTGAATATTCGGCCAAGTGTGCCATAAGGTGCACTATTTAAGCTGCTTTAGTCAACCCACAGTTGTTGCATCTACAAGCCTGCAGTGCACCTCCATGTCTGCTCCTCCTTTTTATTCTCTGCATGACCCTGTCATTGCTATTGTCTGTGCTGGCTCTCGCTGCTGTTCCCCTGCCGTATTCCTTGCCTGTACATAAATGGAAGGGTGGGGAGGTACAATTTCAATTGTTGTGGAGACATTTTGGCCCATTCTTCTTTACGACATTGCTTTAGGTTGATTGAGGTTAACAGCTACATGTTTTTATGCAGCTCTCTCCTAACAAAGCATTTCAGTGGGTTTGGGGTCTGGACGTTGACCGGTCTATTGCATAACCTTAATTCTTTTCTTCTTCAGTCATTGTAGATTTACTGTTGCTGTGCTTGGATCATTGTTGCTGTTGCACAACAAAATTTCAGACATCTGATGGATAAATGGGCTTTTCCACCACCGTGCTTGAGAGCATGTCTTTTTTTGACCTTTGAACTTTTTTTTTTTTAACATTTAACATGCTAACTGAGGCCTGTAGAGTCTCTTGGATTTTGTTTTTGGCATCCACTCCCAAGAAAATCATAGCACTGTGTTAACACAGCTGAACGCTCTAGACCAACAAACTGCCAAAACGTTTGCTTTACAGAGGTGTTCACACCTAATCAAGTGCATTTGATTAGCAGCAACTGGCTGCTGCTTGCACTCCTAATTCCAATGAAAGCAGTAACAATGAACAGGAGTTCATCGAGTTCTTTGAAAACTTTCTTTTTCTGTAGGTTGAACTTAGTGGTTTAAAAAAAAGAAAGTGAATCGCAGTCTCTTGTCCTGGAAATCATCTTGGACATTTCATGGACAATATAGTCTGGCAAATGCTTTGTGGTATCAAAATGCTATTTGTTGTGAATGCAGGTGTGTGTGCTCCTTGTTGTTCCTTTCTGATGCCACATGAACTACAGAATCAAATGGTAAAACTGTTTTCTTCAATAATCTGCTCAGTCAAACGAGGCTTGTATTTCTCTGTGGGAGACTTCTGTCCATAGGTCTCGCAATAATAACACAAACACACAGGCCTGCCACCCATTATTGTGTTACTCAAACACATTTGACTTTCTTCCGCAGCCAAATTGATTTTTATGCATATGCTTTGTTTATGGCAATAGCCAGTTTCCCATATGATGACAGCATGCACTATAACCTCTGTAATACATATATTATATTATGTGCAGGCAACTGTTAATACGCATTGTAATTTTTTTTTATTGCTAAAGCTGAAAAATATTATCAGAGGCAGGTCAGAATATTATGGATGCTTTATTTTTGGCAGGTTTAACAAAAGCGTACAGTTTGGCTTTCCATACTGAATGCATACTCCATTAATCATAGTTGTATTTTAACCACGGCCATTGTTTAACAGTAAATTTAATTTCCCTCTACTTAGCTAAATGTGGCTCAATTATATCCAGCAAGGGCACTTAAAAGAAGTGGGTGTGAAATACTGAAATAACATTAACAGTGCATTAGCTATTAATCTGCACTCCAGAAAATTTCTGACAAGTGCTGATTATTTTTACAGTAAAGAGATTTTCTGAATCGTTGTTTGAAAATTTCTGTGGCCCAGAACACCTGTAAAAACACAAGATTTCATTGTAGAACAACATTTTGAACTTTGTAATATTCTGATGTCTGACACTGACATGTTTATTATGATTTCATTTTTTATTTGTTTTTCTAAGGACATAATATCAATAATCATTCTTTCATACACATTTTCTAGAAGTAATTTTCCCACCTCTTTGTCAATACACAAACAATGCACAATTTGTCTGTTCATAATTACCAGAAGATATGATGACATAAGAGCTTTTTGGAGCATTTGGATACACCCACAACCCAGGTGTTGCCAAAAGTATCCTTTGAATTTTAGTCTTGAATGGCTAAATCTAAATTACTGGGAGGTGATCAGATATAAAGCATACTGCTGCTAAAATGCGAATGAAAACCATTTCACTGTGGTCTTCTCTAATGATTACTCAACATATAAAACCAAGATTTGTTTCACTTGTTGGAGTTGGTAGATAGGGCTAAGTTTATGTTGCTTATTTCAAGTGCTTTTCAAGGGACATAAAAAAAGATATATAAGGACACACAGGTGGTATAAAACAATACAGGATTTAAAATAGAAGATAAACAGAAGATGTATAAAATAAAATTGATTAAATGGAAGAATATAAAGGTACAAGACACTGCACTATTTGAGTAAATAGCTTCATATTTTACCCGGTGACAGTAAGGTTTTAAGCTGCAGTTTAGAAGATATGACTTGGTAGAAGCTTGAGGTTTTCCAGGAGTGAGAATCATGTGAAAAAGAAAGTTTTCATAGGACTCTATGCTCTATACCAGTAGTTCTCAAACTTCTCACAATGAGTACCACCTCATAAAATATATGGCTCTTGAAGTACCACCCTTATGACCGACATTAAGCTACAGTAGTATAGGCCTATTTAACACCATATACAGTTTACACTAGACAATTTTATTTCTTATATGAATGTTATTTATTGTAACTGTCATAAACAGGATGTGACAAGTGACAATAATAACAACTGTACTGCATTAAAACATTCACAGCAGGTGGGATATCCAGTCTTTAAGTAATGACGTATGAACCCTGTTTCCGGGCCCAAACTAATCGTTTATTAAGGTTGTTGTGTTTTTAACATGTTTTAATGCTTTGTATCTTGTTCTGTTTAATCTGTACAAGCTCCTAAAAAAGGCAGTGATCACTGTCAGCCTCTCTCGGTTTTTATTACCACTGTTAAAGCTCAGTTTTTAAAACCTTACGATGTAGCTACAGCCCAGCCCATGCAGCAGTAAATTAATGACTAACCTCGTATTGTGGATGGATTATCTCAGTTGTTCTCCTGACTGAAGTTTGGTCCGTCTGCAGGATCCTGCCATGCAACTGCATTTTTCTCTAACCATTGAGTGGAAAAAAGTTGGCGTTCATCTTCCAGCTTCAGCGTGTTTATATTATGCTAACTATAGCTGTGTAGCTAGCCAATGCATAGCACATCATTATATACGAGCTAGCCCAACTTCAGTAACCCTGTAAACGTCACTACTGTTTAGTTTTCTGTCTTCAAGTGATAGCAGAGCTGAACGTTTACATTTTTCCCGCGTACCACTAGAGGGAGCCCACGTACCACCAGTGGTACGCGTACCACAGTTTGAGAATGACTGCTCTATACTCTATGAAGTAAAACCCATGATTCCCTATGATTTAGTAGCTTGTATGATCTTTGAAATACTTATTTTCTGTATGACTTCATCAGTCTCTCACATGGTTATGGAGAATTTTTAACTCATTCTTCTTTACAATGTTGCTTCTGTTCATTGAGGTTTGCAAGCATTCATTCATGCACAGTTCTCTTAAGGTCATACATGCACTTGCTTTTTGCACAGGGTATGAATGTTTCCAAGCACGTTATCAAACATGTGCCATTTTTTTCCAGCAGTCTTATGGATTTTTTTAGATGCAACTTTGCAAATGTAAACTGTCCTGCCATGTTCTTTTTAGAGAACAAGTCGGAGATAAAGCTCTTGAGCTTTTTTTCCTCAGAGCATAGTTTGGCCTTGGGTGAAAATTCTGGGACATCCACTTCAGGCATTGCATCACCTGAACGCTCCAGACCAGCAACCACTTGCTGATGATCAGTGAATCAATTACATTTAATCAGCAGCACCTGGCTGCCGCTTACCCTCTAAATTCCTGTTGAAGCAGTAAGGGTGTATGTACTAAATTAAAAGAATTTAGAGTGTGGTTAAGCCTACAGTATAGATTTGGACGGTTTGACTTGTACAGTTTGGAATTTAACTGTAATTGCCATAAGAATGAACTTTCTTCATGCGCGTGGTGTGTCATGCAATAAAAAGTTTTGAAACCGTGTTCAAATTTGACAGACTTTATAAGTAACATCATCCCGAATATGTCTGAGCTTCTAAAGAAAAGCTGTCAAGATAATTCATGAGAGTAAAAGCATTCACTTGGATCTATGAATTAGTAGACAGTCATTTGTGGCAGGGAGACAGCTAATAAAAGGCAGCATCTGTCTGTAGTGCTGTGTCTGTCAGCAAAAAGGCCTCACTTCTCTGGGGACTGATGAAGAACCTTAATTCTGGGTGTTTGTTTTGATGATTTATTTATCTAAATTCACAAACACACATCAGAGTTGTTTGCACTTCCGCTTTCTTTCTTTCATATTGCCTCACATTTTTGTAATACTTCATTTTTAGGATCAGTCACAATCTTATTTGCATAATTTCTTTAACACAGAGCTGTTGTGGAAAATAGTCCACCCACATTTTACATGTCAGATTGTTGATGCTAATATTTTTAAGTCCTTTTCTTTTGGAGAGATTGCAGGCTTGAACTTTGTGATGTTTTTGACACACTTTGACCGTATATGATGTACTGGAATTCACATCTGTCAGAGTTACATTATAAGAGAGAGGCATAGATTTCTGTTCAGGATTTTTATATAAAAATACATACTATGGGTGAATTCAGTAACAGCAACAGCTTCCAGGGTAAAAATGATCTTAAATCTGTATTTTTGGGCAAATATTTTCTCACTGGTGATACTGTAGATACAGTTTTTGTGTACCTATGACAAATTAAATTTCAGTTAATTTATGTAATGCTTCAAATTAATTGGACAGATAAGAGCCTGAAGATATTTTAAGATGGGTTCTGCATTGTAAGGCTTGCTTCTGTATAAACATTGACTAAATACAGCTTCTGCTTCAGTTACAACAGCCCATAAAGGAGACCAGATAGCAGTCAGGACTCTTGTTGAATTCTGCAATCTGCCAGTTACATTTGTGTGTAATTGTCTGCATGTGACATGGAAAAATGCCCAGTGGTGTTTAGCATTGACTAGTCAAAGCCATTCTGCCCAGCTTGACGCTCCCATTGTATGGAGAGAGCAGGCTCATTTGCCAAGTGTTAACTGCTTTCAGTTCACCGTTCAGAGTTGTATCTCATCACCTGCCATGGCCCTGACTCCTGAAGGCAGCTGTCCAGCAATCTCATTTATCTCAGCTTCCTGTTGAAATTGGGTTACTGCATCCCATGAGGAGCATCTTTTTATGTTCCAGAGATCTATGCTTGCTCAGATAAAATAATAATTTAAAAGAATTTTTTAATCCACATCCTCAAACTTTTTTAAGTCTCTGCTTTTAAGTATTGCATGAAAAACATCAAAATTGCATTCCCTTTCCCCCATTCTGAGATGCTGCAAGTTGCTGTAAATGGAGGTTAGTTAGAAGAAATTGTTTTTATTATTGTTATTAATCACATGATGCATTTCCCTCTTCTGGCAGTGTTTTAGGTAGATGTCACGGCAGAAACATCCCAGCAAGTGCAGCAGGGTTTGAATGACCTGCTGCAGCACTTGTTGGGTTTAAGGTTCATATTAGAGTTACAAGGTGCTTAAAGGTGTTCTTTGTAGGCGGTCTGACATTTGCTGGCTGTCACAACCAATGTGCTGCTGCCATCCCCAAACTTGATGAGTGTTTGAGTGGTTGTCAGACAGTTAGTCATAGGAGATGTAGGCTCCCTGTACTTAGTTTCTAGCACTAAAATATAGGAGGTGCTTTTGAAACATGAGGTTCTTCAAGTCTTTTTCACGTGTGAACTTAGAGTTTCAGAAAAATCAGGTTGTGAAATTTTCCATTTCTCTGTCCTCACATCTATCATGGCAAATAGCCTGCTTCAGACAGGTTCACACAAGTGCGAATACTGGTTTAGGTGAGCCCACTGCCTGGATGGAGTGGGCAGGAAGCAGCGCGCTTGCTATTGCTGAATGTACACCGTTAGCTGTGTTGTTCTCACACTGGTGCAATCCGAAATCTCGCGGACATGGCAGGTTAAACGTTTGATACCGTTGTGTCTGACTTTTGCATTCTCTGTCTAATGATGTCTAGAAAAGTTAGAAAAGCAGAAAACTTAGATATTTGGAAATTTCTGAGCATGTTAGCGTGAGTTCAGTGATTCATTTTTTATTTTCTATTTTTATTATTTTTTAGTTCACGGTTAATCAAAATTTCCTTGCTTTTCTTAAATTGAGCTTTTTAATTTGGTCCTGCCTTTATTTTTGAAGCTGAAGACATTCTTGGATATATTGTCGTAAATGATGTATGCTCATATCTCTAAATGGGTTTCATAACTACCTCTCACTTCGTTAAGTCCTGACACTTTCAGGCTTCTTTATTTTTAATATTACTTTTGTTTTAATTTCTCTGAAGCACAGGGGATTGCACAGAGTCTGGGAACTAAATCAACTCAGAGCTCCAGATTCATGATATTACTCTTCATAAGCTTCACAACTACACCTAAACGAAGTACAAATTGTCATAACTAATCTCAGAGATAAATCAGATGTGCCACCTTTCATAGTGTATCTTGTTAAATGATTGTGATTATAGTTATTAAAAACTGCAAAATACACTCTGGTGGCTTAATGCTGAGGAGAGAGAAATGGGCAGGGAGGGAATAAATACAACAAGAAGAGGATTCATCTCCATTAGACAGTAATTGCCATCAGCTAGAGGTTTTCACAGATTTTAATATATAGGGAGAGAAGAGTGAGAGAAATGACAGAACCAGCTATCCCGGCATAGATTCATGCCCTCATCAAAAGCCATTTTTTCTCAATTAATCCAAGATTTGATGGCCTGTGATTAATCCACATTGGTCAGCTTTGATATTTGGATTGCAACAATGTTGAATTATAACTCTGATATGTAGATTACAGCTACTGTTATCATCATTTCCCGTGCATTTTTCTGCACCATTAGCCTGTAAATTGAATTGAAAGTTTTTCCTGCCACTGATGGTGTCTGGATAATACTCATCATATTAATTGTTCAAATGTTCTCATCATCCTCCCATAAACTGTCTGAAGCTGGGGATCCATTTGCACAGATGTAATAATATCGGTATTCCCCAAAGCCAGCAAGCAGTGGAAACATCTTCCAAAACAAAATGTTAGTCCTCCCACTGTTATTACTTCATTTGTCGTTCTATCCGCACAGTGACAACTGCAACTCCAAAGACGAATATATTTTTAATGATTTTGGAACAAATACTGGCACTAAGTAAGAGCCCATGAGAGCTGATTGCATGCGAGCTGTTTTTGTTTTCACAACTCTAAAACTGGCCTGTATTTTCAGTTGCTGTAGCCTCACCATGTGACTCACAGAGAAAGAAAAGGTCTTGAGATAAAGAGCATTCTCACTTCAGTTTTCACTTCTTTTTTTCAAAAACCCTGCCACAGCCCTAAACTCCTGAGTTATTGCTCTGCTGCTCTACACTGTCAAAATGCTGCTGTTAAATTACCCTTGGCTGACTTTTACTGATATTACCCAAGTCACCTTGATGTCACAATAGCTCGCAAACATCACAATTAAAGCCAAACGACTGTTGTAAAACTGCCAGCTACAAAGTTACCCAGACACAACATTACATCTCTGGTGTCTTAAAAAGTAGCAATTCATGATATGCTGTCATGTTTTTCCATTTCCCATTGCAATAATATAAGCTGTTAGGAATGTATAGGTAGTTTTCCACCCAAACCTTCTTTTATATACCTCATTGAAATGCATTGCTTCATAACAACCACATCTTTTTTTCATCCTGTTTTATAGCAGAGGAGAAGACTGTGAAGAATGCCGTATTATCATCTGTGGAACAGCTGGGAATCAACACCTGTCTGAAGTATGTAAAGGGATTTTCTTTAGCTCATAAACCCTTATTTAATTAGGCTTCTTACAGCAGAAGGAGAGCCTGCTGCGTATAAACTATTTCAGTAAAGTCTTAGAATTACTCAACTGTGAGCTCCATGGAAGTAACTACCCTAAAGTATCTCTTAAAAAGAGTCTAAATCACTGCGATGGGACTAACGTGCATGTACCTTAATTTTTATTTTGTAGTGTCTGCATTCACAATGAATGTGAGGAGAAAGTTACATTTCATATTGGATGGGGAAAGCATAGTTAAAGACTAGAAGCTGTGTCTCCCTCAGTTTGAATTTTTTGCAGTTACTTTTGCTTCAATTAGGCGCTGATGAATGTTGACATGGTCCTAATCAATTGTTTCAATAACCGCGTCTTCACCACTGGGCTCCACATGAAAACAAGCATCACCACTTTTAACGCAGTGGTGTGCTTTTCTGCTCAACACTGACATCTTTGACTTACAATGATAATAGCATGCTGATGTTCAGCAGGCATAAAGTTCACTGTGTTCAGCATCTCAGTTAAGCATGTAAGCATGCAGACGTTGGAGAAATAGCACTAAAGAGAAAGTAGAGCTGATGTTGAAGATGTAAGTTGGTTTGGTTTTAACAGAATAGCAAGGCTCAGTCATTAAAGTGGCTGTCGGAAAGTTAATTGCATAATCTTACCACCCTGAACCTCCTATGACCTGGCATCAACAAATGTGGGCATCACATTTTGGGTTGTGCACAATACTAAACTCTATAAGGGCCTGATATCTGTTACGAGGACATTATACTGCCACTGTTCTATCGAAATGTAAAACAAATGTCCTCAGATGTGGATTTCCAGCCATTGTAGAGCAAAATCAGGTAAAAAGATAATTCTTTGTTTTTACATTCATCAGGTCCCAATCAGCCCAAATAGCAAAGAGAAATTAAAAATTCATGCCATGAAAGAGTTCGGTTCATAGGAGGTTAAAAAAGAGCGATCCCACTCCCTCAAGTCTAAACATTTTCTACTGACAGTGCTTAAATTGAGTCTCCAATTGATTTGTGATATTTTTTTCAAGAAAACGATGTCTCACTTTTTTTTTTTTTTTTCAGTTTAATATGGGTAGAGAGATACCATGCAAAATATCCATGTTTTTCCTTTCTTGCTCTACAAACGCCTTCTAAAGATTTTCAGATCCACATCAGAATTGACTCCAAAAGTTAATCACTCCTAACATGAGCCAACCTGGTAAATATTTTCATGCCAAACCTTCAATTACTTTTTGAGTAATCCTGCTGACAAACAAACAGGCAAACAGAACCAATCTACATATAAGCCGCTTGGCAGTGAAAGTAATGGCTTTATCTGCCTTTAGTTTTCTTCGCTATGGGACTCCATCACTATGCAGTTCTGTTTGCCACTGCAAAGTAAAAGGAAAATAAAGTCTTATTTTTACAGCACAGAAGAGTGAGAGTATATTTTCTGTTACTTTCACATTAAGTATGAACTGTTTCCATCTTTCATTTTTCAAAACATCAAACCAATCCTTTGCTCTACACTTGCTAAGGAATTTGTCTGCTTTTATATCTCCATTATAGACCAAATGAATACACTCATACATGTTTTCTTTTGCTCACCCCAACTCAAACCTCTGTAGCTACTCGTTTGTGAATAAGCAATATGCAAGTTTATAGCTCATCTGGTCGAAGGACTGATGAGCTTATGTCGATAATTCACAATAGTTGTTATTCCTACTAGAGTAATAGTCAGATCTTCACCCAAACTGTGCTCAAGGTCAAGGTAACATTTATCGCTTTGTTAATACCCTGTGAATTGTGATGGATTAGGAGCTGGATGAGCTAGTACATCACTGAAGGTCTGGTTTCTCTGTTTAAAACACAACAACTGTTTCACTCTACCTTTTCATTGTATGTGCCGCTTTCTTATCTCTCTGTACACAAAGGTGTTGCTTATTCTTAGCACCTACTCTAGAAAAAATGAAAAGTAATCTGGTCTTGCTGTCCCAAAAGTAATATCACTTGGAAAAACCACGAGAAAGATAAAAAGGTGGCTTTTGCCGCTTTAACCTATAGCATATTTAAGCCATCTAAAGAATGTAAAAGCTCACTTTCATTTTTCAACAAGCTTGTGAACTCAAAGCCGTAACATTAGAATTCACCTCAGCGTCCACTCTCAACATGAATTAAAGCTGCAAATGTGCACAAAAGTCAAAAAGGGAGAAGACTGAAAGTTTTTTTGTTTCTCAGTTCAGCAGCTGGAGACACTTTTGTTAGCCGACATTAGGAAAATTGTCAGAGCTGACTGATGTGAGATATATAAGTTGAGTCAGTTTTTATTTTTTACAGCACATTAATACACCCTTAGCTGACCGAAGTGCAGTACATGCTATACTATAATTAACACTCACTAAATCGACAATAAATTTGCACTAAAATACAGAACAAAAACATAAAACACCCTCAAATTAAACAAGAATAAATGAAAACACGACCATGCTTGCACAATAAAAACTAGGAAATCATGCTCAACTGAAAGCTGGAGAAAATAAATAGGTTTATAATCGTGTTTTATAATGACTGAGTGACTGGGCAGTTTGCCCCTAAATATAGAGGCTAACATCGAAAAGGCAGTGTGGCCTCTGTTTTAGAGCCTGGATCAAGGAACATCCAAGATCAGTTGGTCTGTAGACTTCAGGGCTTTGGCACAAGTGCACTGCTATAAGACTTCAGCTAAGTAGAAAGGCACAAAATGGTTGTGAAAAGCTGATCCTGAAATGGACTGGAAGCCAATACAGGTGGAATGTGAGCGCACCTGTCAAAAAGCGAGCTGCTGTGATGACTGATTAGGGCCAACCTCCAAAGAATTTCAAAAGTCTAATTAAGAGGTAACAAAGTTTCAAATTACTCTCTCTCAAAGTCATGTGGATGGAGGTGGGCCCTAATTTTACTGAGGAGCTTTAAGTAAAAATAACCTTATCTTAACAACAGAGATAGGTGAGTTTAAAAATGCACTTTGTTGAAACAAACATGTTGCAGAATAGACAGGAATTTCATGATATTGCTGCCCTGTACTTGTGCAACTACTTGTTCTGTTCTTTCTTTTTCCCACAATAGACCGTCTGACTTGTGTTACTGTTCTCACACTGCTTGCTTCTGCCTTTAACGACACCCCGCTGCTACATTACACAGTGAATATAACTCTTTCTGAGCACCTACTCCGAAGGGGGCTCTGCAGCTGAAAAGTTTCTGTGCCTGTCCAGGAGAACAGAGTGCCACATTTTTTATTCCGGTATCAACACAGAGTGCAAACATTACCCGCAGAGTGGTGGGTGTTATACGATTAAAAGTTGTTGAACATAAAATTATAATTAATCTTTTACTTGCGACACTGGACTTCTTGAATAAAGTTTTGAGGGCTCCTCTGGGGTATTTGCTTTAGACTTCAATGTTGCTTTATTTCTGAGTTTGATATAAAGTATCCCATTGGGCAATGTGACTTTCATGAGTGATTCTGGGAACTGAAAGAAAAATGGTCATGCTGAGAAATGATCATTTTTTTTAAATTAATATTTTCACAGTACAATTTATAGGTTTTCATTTCAGTAATTTAAAATGATGGGGAAATAAAAGAAGAGATATGAAACAGATGAAAAGTAATAAAGAAGTAAAGTAGTAAAAGCAGAGCTATTATTCCAACAGGATTTTATTCTTGAAATCTAGCAGCATAGCTTTGCATGTTTCACAGTTCCAGATAATTCTTGTTAAAATTTAACTCTGCATTCATTAAACCAGTTTTCTTCCAACTGGTTGCTTCTTACAAACAGAAGGTTTGAACAGCACACATGTGGCGGCTGTACCTGAGTACACTATATTAAGGATATCCCTTCTCACTGACATAATATAGAGCCAAGAATAGAAAAAAAATTAAACAAGGTGCGGTTGAAGCTTTAGCTCACAAGCATCATGTTACAGACCTCATTATTTGATGCTTTGGCCATGTTCACTATAAGAATTAACAATGCAGGAACCCCAGCGACACTTAAAAGTATTAAGAATTATACAGGAGCTGATCAGAAATGGAAACCCGTGCCATGAAGCTCTCGGTGTGCAGTGTTTGAGCTGGTGTTAAGGTCAGAGGATGTGTGGAGCATTTAGTGCGACTTTGACAGCACCTGGAAATTTGACCAACTTACTTTAAAAAACAAAGGAAGACTGATCTATAAAGGGTTTGCACTTGAAGATGTGTGTTTCATACATTTCATTTATATTCACAGGTATGGGATTTACCTTAGGCTGCTGAAAGAAGAAGCTGCAAATGACCTAGCTCTGCTAATGAAGCATGTGAAGATCTTCTTGTCCACGCAGAGAGTTAAAACTTCATCAGAACTCAGTATCCTTTACAGAGTCCATACAATAAGAATTCACAGTAAATGGACACACTGTGGCTGTAAATGTTAGTCACCCATCTGACAAATGTTCTTCTGTCATAACATTTTATTTTTGCATTTGGTCAGTTCAAAACTCGAATTTGGAAAATAAGAATTTTTTTTTAAATTATTTGTGTCTGTTTTGTGTCAGTGTATCACCGAACCTCTGCTTGGTTGGTGAAATGATGGCCTTGCCCCTCCATGATGTTCCTGACATCATGCGGTGACTGCTGAAATTAGGTTTCAATGTTTCTTCTTCAGACATAGCGTTCTACACTGTATATGAATATTTTTGTAGAGAGCAGCAGTTTCCCCCATCTTATTCAGGGTTTTTCTTATAATGAACATATGAACAAAGATTGTAGCAAGTTTTATAGGTTTCACAGCGATGGTCTTTGTAGGACATCTACTGTTCAGGAGAGCAGTTGTCCTGAATTTCCTCCATCTGTAAACAGTTTGTCGTTGGGCATCAGTATTTCTTGAGCATAACCTTTTTCTAGGCTGACTTTGTATGCCTTTATTTATATGGATGAGCACCATTGCAACCCACGCATTCAGATTACTGCAGAGTAATTACTGCAGAGTAATTACTGCAGAGGTTCACTGTATGTATATAATGCACTATTATTTTAAATAAGCAAAACAGAAGTTTTGCCAACTCTAAAGATTTCACAAACTTTTTCTTTGTGCCACTCTGGCTACTGAGGCAACAGTATATGTGTGTGACTGTAGTAGCAGCTATCTAGTGTCTAGTGTGAGAACGCCACAAGTCGCCCTTTTTAAAAGAAAGAAAAAGAAACCGAGAGTGTCATGTCTCATGCTCTGATCAACACAATATAGATTATCTTGCTCCATCTGCTCCTCAGTGAGTAGTTCAACCTTCTTTTGTCCCAAATACCAACTGACAGGCGTCCTTTTTCCTCCAGATAGCTTCCTTTGTAAGCAGACAATTGAAACATGAAAACACAGAGAGAAGATAAAGAGCCCTCACAAATATAAAATGCTGACATTTTGTTTGTAAAGAAGCTACAGTACTAGACCAGACTGACATTTGAGTTGACAGCAAGAAGCTCGTTTTTGGTTATCTTTGTGTTCAGATGGCAGCTGTAAACGGATTTATGCTAATGTTTCTGACACAAAACACGTTAAGCTAAAAGAATTAAAAAGTTAATATACTTAAAAATTTGCAAAAACTTTGGTCTAAAGTTTACCCAAAGAACTGAAGTACTTTTTCAGGTAAACAGAAATAATTTTAAATCTAAGGTATAGATGTTGATTGAGTTAATATTTTATTTCGAGGATTTTCGGTTTCGTTGATGGTGATTAGGTAATCGCAGATGAAAATGTTATTCCTGTCTTTGGGGTAACTGATTTATTTATAGCTGTCCGTTTAAAAATGATATCTTTACAGAATCCATTACAAATGCATGAGGTCGGTCTGTCAATCACTATCAAAGAGCATGCATTTGTCATTGAGGGTTGAGCCAGTGGTTAAGCTAACCAGCTCACACTGTTGCATTATAATTGTATTTAAGTATTCACACTGTAGTTTAAGCTTTCAACCGCTGTCATAAATTTATGAATATAAAACAGAGGCAATATATAGTTCTTTTGCTTAAGCAATTCAGTGCCGAGCAGAGATGATCAGGAGGATCTGCATAAGTTCAAAGTGAGCATCAGAATGGGGGGAAAAGGGGGCTTTACTGTAAGTGACTTTGAATGTGGTTGCTGATGCCAGATGGGCTGGACTGAGTATTTTCAGACACTGCTGATCTACTGGGATTTTGCTACACAACCATCTCCCGAATCTACAGAGAATGGTCCAAAAAAGCAAAAAAAAAAAAAAAAAAAAAGTCTTAATAATGCCACAGGTCAGAGGAGAATGGCCAGACTGCTTTAGGCATAAACAACATGAAAGCCTTGTATCAGTGGTTCAGCCTGCTGGTGTGGCGTATTGATGTGTTTAAATGCAACAGTATTTCTGCTGTCCGTCTCTATATGAGCACAGTGTTTTCAGATTGATAATGGCACTAATGCCAGTAAGCTTAGATCATTGGAAACTGGTTTCTTCTATGCGACTATTCTATGAGTTGGCTGTTGTCAAATAGCCTCCACAGTCACCAGACCTCAATCCCATAGAACACCTTTGGGATGAGGTGGAATGGGAAATTAACATCACGGAAGCGCAGCTGACAGATCTGCAGCAACTGTGCCATGCTCTTATGTCAGTATGGCCCAAAAATCTGAGAAATGTTTGTTAATTCTGTGCTACAAAGAATTAAGGCGGCTCAAGGTGTAATAATACAGTGGTGATTGTGTGACCTCCAAATATTCTTTAAATAATGAAGTTCAAACCAAGGTTGTCCAGACATTTCCATTAACAGGATAAGGCAAAATTGGGACAGATTGTACCCGTTTGACCACATTTCAAATCCTCACACTTTCACTGTCACCAATAACATGCCTTGCTGACTTTAAAACAGGCTACAAATAAATGCCAAACCACTCCACACATCTAAGCTGAAAAAAGATGTTTCTTCCCATCATGCACTCGCTGACATCTTTAACTGATAATCAAAGCCGATGGAACTATCAGCATGCACAGTTAGTGTCAAGTTTCTGTGTTTCTGTGGATTTGGTCCTCATTATTGAGCTTTAATGCAGACAGCCATCCTCCAGTTCTTTTAACTGGGTATCCACAAAGGAGTCCCGTCTTTGCCTTTTCTTAACAATGATATAAAGAACTCAAATGCTTGTCATTCAGATGCAAATCTAAGGCAATTTCTTCAGTCTGTTACAGGATCCAGTCAAAACATGGCAAAACACGAATATGTTTCTGTATTAACAATTTTGAAATTGGTCTAAAAAGTAAGACCTTTGGGTTCTTACAAAACAGACACTTTGGGTTTCGGTTGTTTGTCCCTGTCTGCTCACTGAACAGAGTTTGCTCAGAATAATGCATTACTGTTTTTTTGTTTTTGTTTTTTTTTAACAGCTTTATGACTTCTTATCTGTGTTGGTTCAAAGGTTAAGCATTAAATATAAATGTAGTTATTTAAAGAGGTGCTTTATGGTTATTTTGAGCTTCACGTTTTTATTCTTGGACTCTGTTAGAGTAGATTTGCATGATACATTAAAAAAAGCAATTAGAAAGCTGTTGGAGTCATTCAGGTTATGATCTGTCACAAAAAAACATTTTAGCTCCTCAGCGGTGAAGCCACCTGTCTTCTGATTGGCTCCCCTTTGCAAACAGCATTGAACAGCAGGAGGGAGGGGCTTCTACGGTCATAGACCAAGCCGAGCGCCTGAGATGACCAGGCATTATGGCAAAATCCCCAGTTTTGCCACGATACAGAGCCAAGAACAGAAAAAAACACTGTCTGAAATGGAGCATTTAGAGCCATCCGAAGCCTGAGCTTTTGGCTCAGTGGGAATATTTGTACACTGACCTCATTATTTGAAGCTTTGGCTGTGTTCAAAGTGACCGTTCACCACAGTAACAGTGTATATCTGACAAAAAATAAGGAAAACGATCATAGGTACCCTTTAAAACTATTACTAAGAAATGAGAATGTAGATTCTTAAAGCAGATCAAGGCTGCTGTTGTCTTTTTTCTGGCATTGGTGTGAAGAATTAACATCATTTTATAAGATTAATTAGTTTAAAATTAACATGCTGAAGGGAAGGTACATGCTTTTTTCCGTAGAGTTCACAGGAAATGAACTAAAAGTAATAGATTTCAATGTAATAAATGAAGAAATTTGCTCATTTAGTCTTTTTTCTCGTTAAAACTTTCTCCTGTGATATCTTTGTGGCAGAAATGTAGAGAATCTTTCGGTGGGAAGATGTAAATAAATCTCTCTGTGTACATTTTAACCTAAAGAAAAATTAAACGGTGACAGTGTTCAAAGGGAGCAACTCAGCAGAAAGACATAAAAAGCAGCAAGTGTTGATAGGCCTGGGGTTGTTTTCTGGAGACGAGCCAGTTTGTGTTCTCACTCCCGATTAATCGGCCCACAGTTCTCCTGGAACAGGACAGAGACTCGCATATCAGCGCAGTTATTTGCTGCCAGCAGGGTTTGAATGAAATTATCAAACGTCTAAATGAACTGAATTTAATGAGTAATGCTGCAGAGCCTGAATAAACCACTCGAGACGTACTTGATGAAAGGAAGCTTTAACCTTGGAGCCTGATTGCAAATCCTGTTTGCTGTTTTTCTTTTTTTAAAGTATGCTGCTCAGTGTCCGTGCAATGTTGCGTTCACAATGTAAAGCAGCCACTCCTGCTTATTAAGACAAAAATGACAAGAATTATATGTTTGTATCAGTTTGCCAGTGGCTGTGGGTTAAGATTTTTTCATGTAATACCTTCAGAATCTGACACTAGACAGAACTGGGTCTTTACAGTCTGTTTTTTCAGCTGTGACAAAGCTGATGGTGTATCGTGGTTAATTGACTGTTACTCACTCTGTAGATAACACTCACTGGCACCAGTGTCAGCTGACATCAAACTGGTATTAGCCTTGCGCTTTATTCAACCCATTATGAGCGCTCGTGTCTTCTGACACAGAGACAATATTTATGGATCCTTTAAAACACAAACAAAATCTCTTAATTTAAGCTTTACAAGTGGTTAATAAAATGCACATCTAGTTAGTTATTTGTATTTCTGTTTATTTCTGATTAAAAAATAATTTGTGTTTGTCAAAAATACTCATGTTATCACAATGTTTGCTGAACATGTCTAAGACTTTGAAATCTGTGTATATTTTTTACTAGCCATTTTTGGATCTTTAACTTTGAAACCAGTAACTCACCAGGAAGGTTATCCAGGTCATGACTGGCTAGCCTGTACAGTGTTCCTCATCATGGCCGGAAACATGGAAAAGTCTTTATGTTTGTTAGTCAGTCTCTCCTCTCTGCTCACCTCTGCCTTCATCTGGCCAGCCAGGATACATGCATCGGTGAGTACAACTACGGTAAAGTGAGTACAATTACATATTTAATAGTATTTAAATGTAAATAATTAGGTTACCCTGCAGTAGTGCCTATAGACCGTGCATAAATATGGAAACATTTCCCAGATCTGACAAACATCTACCTTATAACTGACAAACTGTTACAATATGAGCATGTAGTGCCCTTCACTTTTTTGCTCTTAGCCACCCCTCACTTGTCAAAACGGGACTTGGTCTTTCATAATACCACTAATTGTATCTAAAATGTACTCAATCTGGTTGAAAAGCAGTGACAAAACATTTTCGGTCCTGATTTTAAGAAAAAAAGATAAGTATAAATAAGTTAAAAAGCATAAATCTTTACAATTTAGGAAACTAAATGTAGACACTAACAGGCAAGACAACTGAGCTTTTAATACAAATGTAAAAAATATGTATATAAAAAAATAAAATATGCAACAAAAAAACAAAAAAAACCCACAACATTACAAGGTAACAGAGAATTATTTCAAAATCCAACAGTTGTGCCACAGCAAATTATAGAAGCATGGCAGTAGTGGCTTTCTTAGCAGGTCAACTACATGGAACAGTTAAGGACGCAGTTGATCAGTCAGACACAAAGAGCAACTAGTGAATTTCCAAACTAAAACACCTCTTTCCCACTTAATACTTCAGTTCTGAAACACTAACATTGCGATTTGTAGCCAGAATTGAGCAAAACCGCACTGCAGATCACAGACCAGCACCTGGTGTGTTCCCAGGATAAGATGAACGGACTGTCACCTAAAAGCAGCTGGTTATGTAAGTGGTAATTTTTGGAATTTAGGTAGAGAAAGGTATTCAGAAAGGTTGCAGCAGGTTATCAGTGTGTGGAAGTGACTCATACAATATGGTGTTGCATATGACGATGGATGGATCCATTTAAGATTGGATTGGTTTGCTGGAGTGGGTCAGAAAAGTGTGTGTGGACAAAGCATAGCCTCGTACCAGTCAACAACACAGGTCTGAGTTGTGTTTGCTAAATTTAGGACAGATAAGTAAGGGTAGGGAAGGGTGAGGCCACAGCTGTATGCCTTCAGAACTACAATTTACATTATGACTGTCTGTAAGCACTGCAGTCAAATTGAACAGCCAGTTAGCTTCAGACAGCTTGTTTAAACAACCCGACACAAGAAAATTTGCCTGATCACTGTCTGGCTTCCTGCATTCTTCCAATACATGCCCTCCACTTTGACATAAATGTCTACATGTAGGGAGGTTTATTCCTCTTATCATCTCTGAGCCTATCTATGCTTGAATCTCTGTAGATTCTGTAGCGCGCTTTACATTTAGGTCATTTAGCTACAGACACTGGAACACCTATTAGCTGAAACATGTTTGTGGCTAACAATTCCTAACACAGACTTGTTAGCCTAGATCTTTTTAATTGATAGAACATGTTTTAGATCTGTGTTATGTAAACTGCTGCAAACTTTACATTTTGACTTTCTTGGTATACATTTTTCAAGAATTCACACGCCTGTGACTTCTTTGACATGGTATCAAGAAGTTTTGGGGCCGCTTTTGGAGTAAATGTAAAACAGGCATTATAGTCTTTTCCTCCCACTTCCAAAAAAGAGGAAAATCACTTACACTATGATTAAAAATATTTACGTTTTGGCAAGAACTGAGAGGAAAATGACTTCTGTTAAGTAAGAAAGGACAAACTCTTTTTTGTTGTTCTTTTATTCCCTCAGCAACCCCTGCATCTGGGCATTCATTTGTCTGTGGCTTAATTGGGTGACCCGTATGCTAAAAGGCTACTTTAGGTTGCCTTTGAGCCTGGGTTCAGTTCTGTCCAAGGCCATTTCCTGGTTTCGGTCCCTTCGCTCCTGCCTGCGCTGTTATCTTATCATAAAAATAATACAGGACCAAAATAAATCTTTGGAAAAAAAAAAACCTCCTACAGAAGTGAAGTTCAAACATTACAGAATCATATTTTTGTCTACAGTGATCCCTGTGGTGAATTTCCATCTAAAACATTGTCATGTGTGGCTTTACTGGACATAGTACTCCATGCTGTCCCTGCCCCTCAGTCCTACATACTCTGGATGAGCTGTGTACAAGACACTGCTCCTTCAAATTTCAAACAGCTTGAAAGGCTGTCTCTGTGTTGTCCTCATTTAATCCCAACAACAAAAGAAAAAACAAACTTGGAAATGAAAACATGAATAAAAGGAGATAAATCATCTTTTTCATGACTTTCAGGTTTAGGCTGCGAGACAGCAGGAAAGAAAAACAGGAAAACAGGATATGAAATAAAAAGGTTGTGTAAGTATAATTGAGGGAAAGAGTTCAGCTGAGGGGAAGAAGTTTACAATGAAGTCTAGTTTCAATCATTCGAAATTGCGGAGGAGAGCTGAGGTGCTGAGATTAACTTTGCTATCATTATACCAGCCTCTATCATCTCATCTTCTGTCGTCAAAGTCAATTACGGCACAATGGGATTAGACCGAACGTGTTTTTTTGCTCTCAGTGCATTTGATGTAGATACAACTGCTGAATATCTCACGCAGCGGTTGGCCTTCACAAAGTGGTCGATTTCATCGATATCACGGAAATTTAAAAGGGCACAAATAATTAAGAGGCAGAGACAAATGGAGGAAATGTGGGCATGAATGCACACTGTTAACACGCACACCGGCACATGGCTGTGCACACCGCATGCTGTTTCTGATTGTTAAGAAGACTTTTTCCGCATAGCAGCATTGAATACAAAAATTAGAGCTTGCAAATACTCTTTTTGCTTTTTTTATATATATATATTTCTCAGTTGTGTAAGTATGATCTAACATTATTTCGAAATCATTACCAAGAAAAGTCATGACATCAAGATGTTTTTGTTGTGACAGATCCATTTTCCTAAGGAAGTGGCTGAATCAGGAATCCCTCCTGTCTACTGGTGCACAGCTCACTACGTGGAGATGCTGCTGAAAGCTGAAGTTCCTCTAGTCCACTCTGCCTTCAAGATGTCTGGTTTCACCCCATCACAGGTATTATCTATTAACAGATTTCAAAATTCCCAGTTTGATCCAGCACATTTGTAAATCAGCATGTTTTCAGTTTCTTGATTTTAATTTTTATTAAAACTAAATGTCATAGTTTTATGACATTTAGCAAATTCACACATAATACCTGATTAAAATTTGTCCAATTTCCCCATAAAGATAATCTCCTTGTGCACCTTATTATTTTTAGAGTGATATAAAAGTAGAGTGCCATAGGATCACAAGCAGAATTGCTCCTCATAGAGGTAGAAAGGGACATTTATCTACTATTTATCTGCCATCTACAGATTTCACTATTGGCTTACTCTGCAGGCTTATGTCTGCCAGTTCTGCTTTAGGGCCTTCAGAGCCTCTGAAACACACAAACCAGACTGGTCATTAACCAGAATGACTTTGCAAACTTTGCAGCTTAAAGGTTTTACTGATATATTTGAGGGGAAAACTAAAACCATTGCTAGTATAATTTCAGTCTTTTGTTTTAAAACACAATGCATATGTAATGTTTCAGTGGCAAAAAAAGATCAGTTTCCACTGGATTCTTAATATGACAGCTCAATCATTGTTGGTGAAGCATGAATTTTAAATTATGCTCTCTACTCATTTTCTGCTGTATTATGGGTAAATGTTAAAGATTAAATATTCTTAAACTAGGAACAAAATCTTGCACACTCTCCCTGTGACTTGCTCTCACTTTATTAACAGTATTATGCATTCTGCTAAGACCTGAAGTCCATATAATTTAAATGTACTGTAGCAGTGCCATGTTTAGCATTCCAAAACTAGTTTAGGTGTTTATTGTGTTCACCACTGTTGGTTTTTATTCTGTCCCCTAACAGCTATTTAACTGTATTAGTTTTTACAGTCTGAGCTGTGCACTGCACACTTGCGTGGTTTCCTATCAAGCAGACCTGTTGGGAAGGAAAAAAATATGTAACTATCAAAAATCCACAATGATATCAGATACACACTGCGAATTGTTAAGGTCATACAAACCCAACGAACACAACTGATTTCTGTCATAAAATTCAAGCAGCAAAGTAGAGAAGGTTTGCTTAAAAACTGCTGCTGAAACCAAATACACTATGTAACTAACTGAAGTGATAATGTGAACACAGACTCACATCATTAGGAGTCACAGAAAGTTAAAGTCAGGCTAATGAAGTCTGTGAAGATAATATTTTCTTGGCTGCAGTCTTTTAGTTTTCAAATAAGGAATAGTTTGGTATCTTGGAGTAATAACCTTGGTTTTCTTAGATCAACAAAGGATAATCATGAATATTAATGGAAGGAATAAAAGAAACTGAATTTGGAACAGAAATGTTCAGTTTCAGCTAGACTGCAACTATCTACAGCAAGACAGACAACAGTCTGTTAAGTTTTTTGGATGCTGTATATATTTAATAAATCAGGTTGCAAAACCTTTCATAACCATACTTGTTCTTGCCCTGTAATTGACCTCCTTTTTCATTTTGCTTTGACTTAAGTCGAATTTAAAATACCACAATACAGCTTTGACATTGAAACCTTTTCCCTTTGTTTTTAAATACCAGAGCAGTTGAAAAGTTAGAACTCTTCTCCTCCATGCTTCTTTTCTCTAACGCAAACAACGAGGTACGAAAAGCATTTTCACCTTGAACGCTCTCATGTTTGATCTCGTCTTCCGCGTGTCTCTAGTTGACAGTGAAGGCTCACACAATGAACGCGTGCTTATAAGAGTCGCCACATTTGCATCAAAGATCTGAACCCGTCGTCTCCGGGGTGGAGTAATGCGTTAACATTCAGCTGGTCTCTTTGCTGTTCAAGGCGATAATGGGCTCCTGTTCTTCAGTGAAAAATGGAAAACTCTATTTCAAAAGTTTGAACTTTAAAATCCTGACAAAGCAGCAGTGGCAAATGAAGCATTAGAAGCCTCTGACGATCATACAGTAAAGGGTGTATTCAAATGTCTGTGTGTGAACGTGGACACAGAAGTCATTCAAAATCCATCTGCAGAAGGTTTTAACGTTTGAATCGGGAGTGTTTGTGACAGGTATCATGAAACAAAGCATTAGTAAGTGTCTAAGGTCTTCTAAGGTCATTCTGCAGAGTGAAAATCATGTGCAGCAAAACTACAGAAAGTTGTGACATGAATCTGAAGCTCTCCTCAGCATCACCTCTGGAGTTAGTTGACACCCAAAAATTGAGCTAAAGGTAGTTAATTATTCCCCAAACACTTACAGAAACATGACCCCAAATACTTAACAATGTTGCCCCATAAAGGCTAGAAGTTTTAGAAGACAAGTTAGCTGAAGCACTCCACTGTAGATGGAGTGCAGAAAAAAGAAGCCATAAACACAACATTGACATAAAATGTTAGGTGAATGTAAGACACAGAGCCGGATTAATTGGATCACATTCCTGTTTCCCTCAAGAATTTGAAGTAGTTGTTCTCATCTCTCTGTTTCTCGGTTTTGGTATCTACCAGTTTGCGAGGCGGATACAATGTTGACACTTTACCTGCTACTTTAAAAATCTCGTTGTAACAATAAAATTAAACAACAAATTCATGAAAACGCATTCAGAGCAGTGATGTTAAGGGCATTCAAACCAAAACATTGAGCTGAAAGACGGTAAAACAGAATTGCAACACTATTTAAGGTCTTCCGTGCATCACTGAATGGAGACCCCTAATAGCGGATATTTGCAATGCTTACTTTTGGTTGGGGTGTTTCTGACTCCGCTGTGGCCTCACTTGTAGTTGTCAGTTCAGATATTTGGGAGAAGAAATGTTAAAATGAATGAATAAATAAATAGATTTACATTCACCTTATGCTCTCGAGTTTGGGCTAAAAGGAAATAAGATGCACTTGGAAAACCTTGGATAGATTTACAATCGCAGTAAGAACACTGTATTTGTCTGTTTACTTGTTTTCCACAAGAGTGTGTAAGGGCAGCATGGAGCCAATCATTCCCTGTTGTTATTACAACACACAAATTAGAGTGTCAGTGTTTTGATTAGAGTTTAGTGGAGGAGGGAGCAATTGTAATCTGGTTTATGGGGCATGGGTTATGCATTTCTATACGCTTGAGCAGAGTTATGTTGTTTGCGAACATAGTGGCTAATGCACAGTTTGTGAAACTGGATACACAGTGAGGATGTCTAGTTCAGTAAGGCTAAAGGCTGCTAACAATATCCCAGTTGTATTCAAGCACAGCAGAGCTGAGATTAAGGTTTATGAGTTGAGGATATGTAAAGTCATGTGGACTCTTTGTAGTCATGTGAAAAACTAACTACACCCCATGATTCAGTAGCTTGCAGAACCACCTTTACTAGCAAAGACCTGAAGGAATCCTGACTTTACATCATTGCAGAGGTATATTGTCATGTGCAGGATTTGCAGGCATAAAGTTTAATATTCTTCAAGTTAAATGAGGTCCGCAAAGTCAGTTTCTTTTTTTGCATTGCATGAGCATTGCACTAATTGCATGGGTGAATTTGCTCGAACATCTAATCCTGGGGAAAAATAGCAATTGTTTCACCTGTTTTCCCACTTGAATTTTAAAAAGTTAGCAAAAACTACCAGACAGGCCCGTTATTAGTGATTAGGTAATAATGAAAATAATAATTATTATTTGCTTTTTTTTTTCCCTACATGGTTCTGCAATTTGATTTTTAATATAAATCCAGTGCACTGCTCTTCTTTACAGCTGTGTGTCTTTGCTTCATCCAAAAAGCTCAAATGATGATAGACAGATGATAGACAGTGAGCAAGTACTGACTGGAACAGAGGTGCTATTTGTTTAATTTCTTACATTTTCTGTGTCTGGGGGTTTATCCCATGTCAACACATCTGTGGCTACTTTCCAAGTTCTCCCATGGTGGGGAAAAGCTTTTTTAATTTTCAGTTGAATTACACTTAAATTTCCCAATTCCTTTTTTTCCTCCTTTTAAATAGATGCATGATTTGTTTTCCCTCAAAACTGACAAAAATAGTGATTAGCATAATTGAGTAACCGCTATTCCATAATGCCTCAGTTTTTCAATCTTAGTAGTTATAATGTTGAATGTTACAATATTTATATTCAGGTTTCACAGAGACTTTGTTGATTGATTTGATAAAACAGGTCTGGGTCTTGGGGCTGAAGCCTATCCCAGAGCGGCGAGAGGAGGGGTACACCCTGGATAGGTTGCCAGTCTGTCACAGGGCTAACACAGACAACCATTTGCACTCACATTCAATCAGCACAGATGGGCCCTGGACAGATGCTGGATTCGTACCCAGAACCTTCTTGCTGTGAAGCAACAATGCTAACCACAGCACCACTGTGCTGCTGTTGTTCAGTATATATTTACTGAATTTAGGGACTCTGTTAAGATTTGGAAAAATACACTGCTGTAAATATATCTAACTTTTTAAAATTAACATTCGGCCTATGTCATCAGTTGGTAAACACGCTCTTTTCTAAAGATGATGTAGAACTCTGTGTTCTTTTCACTGAGATCAGGTGGGAATCCCATCATGAACCACTGCATTAAGGTCACTAATTTTAACTCAGTCATCAACTGGAGAAGTAAACATTAGCATGCATCTCCATGTCTCTTTGTCCCATAATGCAACCTCAATATTAATGTCTGCTGAGAGTTTGTGAATATTTTTTCACTCTCAAAGTAAACATGTTTCCTGGAAGACTCAGAAAGCTGAAATACATTTAGACACTTGCACAAGAAATGTAAACTCATTGTCCATAAACCCAACCATGCAAATGCGTCTTTTAAGGGATTATCAACCATTTTTTTTCACTTTGTGTGTAAATAGAAATTTAAACAGGTTTTCAGCTTTATAGTAAATGTAGTAGAAGCTGTTGTTTATTAGACATGGATGTGCTGAATTGCCTAGCACAAGTGCCTTTTTGTAGTTATTGAGCTACATCTTGTATCCATGTGTTTATATTAACATACCTTTTGTTTCATTGCAAGGCAAAAAGAGAGAAATAACCTGCAATACGAACAAAGACTAGTTAGTTCCCAATGATGATATTCAGATCTCACAAACGCACATATATAGTATGAAACAGATAACTTTAGATAATTGTAGTAGATGGGTGCCTTTCAGATAAACATGACTTAATATTTATCATTTGTGCTTCCATGGTTTTGTAACTACATGTAAATATTTTTCTGTGTTTGCTTATCATTTATGTTCTCCTTATTTACATTTAATTGTCTGGTGGATTTATACCAGTTTAATTAAATGCTTGAACAAGCTCGGTTCAGAAACGAGATACTGTGCAAAGTTATGTGTTAAGTTGGTTTGTTTTTAAATATTTGATCGACAAAACTAATTAAAGAAAAGCTGAAAAGATATTAAGGATGAGATGTTTGAGTAACATATTTCTTTTTTTATGTAGTTACAATAGCTGCCAAACTCATAGTTTGCTGTTGTTGTAGAGCAGAACACTTTTAATTACATGTGGGGTTCGCGATTTGTCAGCTTGAAATCCTAATAACGTTTGTTTTTTCTCTTTTTTTTTTTCCACTACAGATGTGCCTCCATTGGCTGAGTCAGTGTTTCTGGAACTACCTGGACTGGACAGAGATCTGCCACTATATTTGCACCTGTGTGGTGATGGGTCCTGACTACCAGGTTTACATGTGTGTGACCATATTTAAGCACTTGCAACCAGACATCCTGCAGCACACACAGTCCCAGGAGCTACAGATCTTTCTCAAAGTAAGATGGAGTCAGAACTAGAATATACATGCAATATTTTACTAACAGAACATACTCAGATTCACCTTAAATCTCTATGGTAGCCTTGTTAATTACTATATGTAGGTATGTCAAAGAGGAACAAGTATCCAGTTTTCTGTAGTTTTCCCTCAAAAATCTGTGTTCTGTGAAACCTCGAACACTTCTGCAGGTAAATACACTTACCTGCTACTCTGTTCCATCTAATCAGAAAAATCAAGTACATTTGAATTCATGTAGGAAGTTCTTTTTGCTTTGATAAAGACTTTCTTTAAACTTTCGGTATTCTCTCACTCTGCTTCATATGTATATTAATATTTATAAAAAAATGATCTGGGTCTTGTGTTTCTTAGCTTAAACACTTTGATTCTTATTGGTCTCTTTCACTAGTATTGGTTTATTTGTAGCAGTTTGAGGGCCAAATTCTTCTTCCAAAACTTAATGATGAGATGTGTTTGCTATTTGAACTCTGGGAATCATTGATGTGGGCTCTAATCTGATGTGCTGTTAATTGGCGATTTCTGAGGTTGGGTAACTCTAATGAACTGATGCTCTGCAGTAGAGTGAACTCTTGGCCTTACTTTCCTAGGAACGTTCCTCGCGAGAGATTCATCACAGTGTTTGATGATTCTTGAGACTGCAGAGGCTTTAAACACATTATTGAAAACTATTTGAGGTAAAGAAGGTTTTTAAGAATGCAAAGTTATCTTTTCACTTTTTTCAGCAAACATAATAAAGAGCTTTGACAGGTCCCTGGTTTGTTTTTGTAATCATACCATCAGATCTGTGGCCATATGTCTCAGGTGAAGAGAAGAGCAGAGCTGCTAATCCCCTGGTGGTAGGGAAGGTTGCTGGACAGGCTTCGAGTATCCAAATATATAGTGAGATTGCACTTGGAATGACCTCCACAGGCCCCAGTCTGTAAAGATCTTTAATGTCCACCCCCAACAGAGCTGGGCTCATCAAGTCCAACATTAAGTCACAGACTTCAGCACTTGGTTTCCATGGCAAAGTCTATGTCCGGGTTATGGACAGATGATTCCACCCATCAGTCAAACTTCAGATCCAGGAGGAAGAACGCTGTGGGCAATTTGGGATCTATAGCTCGCTGTGGTCCCTCCAGCGCCGTAGTGAGCGCTTTGTTCGTATTTCCATCAGTAAATCAGACCCATTCCAGACCTTTGGGAATTAGGCAACTCTGCCGGGGCTGACCAGTGATGGATCCACTGATGGATGGATCAATCCATTAATCGTGATTGACAGTGACGGTATAGCCTGATGTGCACTTTGCCATAAATGTAACTATACATCACAGCTAACCATGCCACACCACCTATGACTGGAAGATATTGATTTTTGTAAAGGTAATGCTTCTTTGAAAGAAACTGCAATATATAATGAGGAGCAAATGTATCTGGCTTGCCCCTAATTCATACCGAATAGGCAGTACTGCCAGCATAGCAACATGCCGTTTTCTCATTTTCGTAACTCTACCCAATCCGGTCTTTACTTGATTGGTTCTGACATATTCTCTTTTTTTTCCAGTGTTGCAACAATTTCACTAAAAGTAACTGTTGTTAAACATTTATAAACTCAAACTCCAACCCGGTCAGCTCAGTTTCATTCTCTATTGTTTGAAGTAGACATCAAACTCAACACCGTGGCATAGAAACTCCCCTACCAGCCACTGTAGACAAACATAAACTATAAATGCTTACAATGACGTCAGCCACCTGCGTAGGCTACCGCATATATTTCAACACAGGAATACAAATGTAAGTTTATACATTTGTCATTGTGAATCTGGTAGAGTGTTATAAAGGTTGTCCATCAAATGTAATCATTCATTTCCGATTCACATATAATAAATAATTCATTTAAAAAAAAAAACTTTGCTTTTAGAACATGTTCACACATCCTCCCACTGTGCTGTATTTCACTGAAACAAAGTCTGTTCATTAAAATGCATTCTGCATGGTGGATTGGATGAACTTTATATTGCGGAGCTTTCAGGTCTAACGTCATGGTCTCAGAGATACTTCTAATATCCAAAGCAACATGGGCACTGACATGAAGTACTCATCGTCATTACTCATTAAGCATTTTGATCCGTCTTGTCCCTGCCTTATAGCTCTGATGTTAACACCGACATGAGCTGCCGCTGACAGTTTTTCTGAATAAAAGATCAGTTATGGAAGCTTTATCTGAGGAAGTTCCTCTAATGAGCTGTAGCATCAGATACTGCTGCAAAAGGCGAGCTTTGAGACAGTCTGTGTGTTTGTGTCTCTGCATGTTTGTGTATGCATGTGTGTGTGTAAGAGAGAAATTTACTATTCCTGTCCTGAGCTGAACTGTTAAAAGTTTTAGACATGCTGGTTTGCATCCAACGGCTTTATCTTTCTTCTTCTCCTCTGACTCTCTCTGTGGGAACAATGTAAAGGGAGTATTTCACCCAGACAGATGCGGTACTAGAGGATTTTTAAAACATTCACACACACTTGCTCTCCTCTACACTCATCCTGTCTCACTAGGGGGTGTATCTTTATTTCATCTAAATTAAAATTTGAAGAGGCAAATGACTTGTTACAAATGCTCTGTCTGGCTAGAGTTAAACTGCAGTGATGCTGAAGTGGTGAGTGGAAAAGCAGACAGAAAAAGAAAGACTGTTTGCCACTGACTCAGAGACGACATGAAACTGCCCATTCATATGTGTGGTATTTGGGGAAATATGTTTCTGCCAGCTGACATCTATTGGTGATATCAGTCTTACTTTGGTGCAGACCACAGTAGTATTTTCATGTTGCCTACTCATGAACCTGCTTCTCCTACATTTTAGGTTTCCCTCCTGTTTTATTATTCATTTGCATTTATTTTATACTGCATACAATTTCAAGACACCTGTCAATGCAAAGAGTGACAAATTGTGTCCAGGTCAGGGACAAATTGCGTCCCAAGTAAATTTTTAAGTATCCCGGCTGAGATCCCAGTTAAAATGAGCTTCTCTAAAGGCTGGCTGGCTTCTCCTTCAGAGATGAGGTGAGGGGTTTGGTCATTCAGGTGGTTGGGCATCAGACTGGCATGCCTTCTAGGTGCCTCCTGGATAAGTTGTCCTACCAGTAGGAGGCCCTGGGATAACCTGGAAATGTTGGAAAGATATGTCTTTCAGCTGCCCTGGGAACCCCTGAGTGTTCCCTCAGATGAGCTGGAAGAGGGGGTTGGGTAGAAGATGAGCTGGGCTTCTCTGCTTAGACTGGTGCACAGACAAGAGAAAAGAAGAGAGGAAATATAGATGGATGTGTTTATATGCAACCTGACAACCCAAAGCCTAAATTTCGGGGGGTGTGCAGCTGCTCTCTAGAGAGGCAGTCTGTTCAGAATACTCAAAGTAGTCCACAAATACATGCAACAGGTAATTTCAGTCCAAATCTAGAACCATGTGTTGGTTTTTGTGTTCTTTTCTACCAGATAGCTTATGTAGTACTACAGCACTCTGAAAGTACTGCAAACATCTGCCTATTAGAAGCTGTAATGTCTGTCACAAATCTGTGCAGCTGCCAGAAAACAATCAAAAACATGTCCAGACACTTTGCAGCATAGGTTTGATTTCCACCTGGATAAATTGAAGCAATGTACCCCACCCAATTTTAAACAAGTGCAGTTTATCTCAGAGGAAGCCCTATCTTCAAAGGAATAAGGAGCAAAAACAAAACTGTCAAGTTAAAAATTGACTTTCAAGTTTTTTTGCACCAGAGTTAAGTTAATCAATCAATCTTTATTTATAAAGCACTTTTCATACAGAAATGTAGCACAAAGTGCTGTACATGGTTAAAAGCAGCCCACCCCGCCCTCCAATTCACTCCCCACACTCTCATTAACATAAACGGTCATGGATACATACACACACACACTTAAAAAGTAAAATTGGGCAAAATTGGGCTGGGCACACATGAGCCAGGTGAGGGAACACTATCACACAGAGCCGTCTGCACCAGGAGCTGGTCACAGACCACAGCCTCCAGGCTGGGCACACAGCTGGAGGGTGGCAAAGAAGCCCCCCAGCCAGGCTGAGAAGACCCACAGAGCCACAGCAGCCACGGTTGATCACAACCCCGGTGCAGAGAGCCCCCTCCGAGGAAACACTGGAGATATGACCTAATAAGAGTATATACAGAATAAAAAGATAAACTACAATGAATATTATGTAGGGCCTAATATAATAATATAAATAGAATAACAGGATAACATAGAATAAATAAACGTTAAGTAAAAGCGTGGGTCTTGAGCCTGTTCTTTAAAACATGTACGTTCTCTGCGGCCCTGAGCTCCTCCGGTAGGCTGTTCCACAGACGAGGACCATACCACTGAAAAGCTGCCTCTCCGTGAGCATGTGTCCTGACTTTAGGAACAATCAAAAGGCCAGTACCAGAGAACCTCAGGGTCCGCGAGGGTTCATATGGTAGAAGCAGATCTGAAAGATAAGAAGGCCCAAGACCATTAAGACATTTAAAAACCAATAAAAGAACTTTAAAACCGATCCTAAAAACACACGGGGAGCCAGTGCAGAAATTCTAAAACCGTTAAGTTTATAGTTATAAGTTAAGTTATAATGTTGGAGCTTTTGAATATTTCCTCTACATCAGTATGTGTTGGGTCAATATTAACCACTACCTTAAGCACATTAACATGGATCCGCTCAACCACCTCTTCAATCTGTTGATTGTACATCCCATGGTACATCTGTCTCTAGCAACTCATCTTATGGGGCAATCATCCTGAAATATTCATGGTTTCCCCTCGTTTGTGCTCTGGCACTCACTAATTCTCAGCTCTCGCTTTCCAACCCTCAGGGTGCTAGACTTTGGGTGGAACCTTTGTGCATTGAGAGTTGTTTTCATGTCTCGACCTCAGTGTCTGTCTCCCCCTGTGGCCAGGTTATTATTCCAACCAGTAGGGCTTATGTTTTATTCATACAGTTAACTGGATTCTCAGCACCCGTCTTACCTACTGAATATGTTTGGCTATGAGGGGACCTTCTTGCATCTTCACCATGATTCCCTTTGGACTGTGGGACACTTAGACACTTGTAGTTGTTTTGTATTTTCGATAACTCCACCTATTTAGTCTTGATCAGCTTGATAGCTTTACTACCATTCAACCACAAATATTCAGTCCCTCTTCCTGAAAAAAGTTATTGGGCCACTTCATATATTTCCAAGCACTTCAGTTTGTCTTGTGGGGATCCTTCCTGATCAGGATTATTCTGGCTCGTGTCAGCTAGTCTTCCCATATGGAAAAGAAATAGTAAAAACTTATATGTGATTACTCATGAAAGTGGCCACTTTCATGAGTAATCACATCCCATGGATGGGCGGTATCAAATGACGTTTACTCTTTAAAGGTCTTTTATGTTTCATTAAGTTTCATTATATAATTTTTCAAGGGATCTTATATCTGGTTTTCACTCTTATATGCTTTTCATACAAGTTTCACACAAGACAGATACAAACTTTATAAGATTTATATATATCTTTTCCATATGGGTTGTTGTTAAACAAGTAGGTAGCAGCCTACACATTGAATATTAACATCAATTCATCACGTCAGTGCAAGATTAAGAAAATATAGAAATCTTTGGTAATTATTACATTAATTATCCTACCTAATGATCTCATAAGTGCAAACGGTTAATAAACCATTAAGATTATGTGGAACATTAAGCAGCTCATATTGCCTGTTAATCATGAAAGTATCCACTTAACAGCTCTGAACACTGGCATAGCAACTATATTCTGTGCAACCCTTTTTAGTCAAAATAGAAAGTGAGCATCAATAAAGTATTTACCTTTCTTGTTCATTATTCACTGTTCTTAAAATATCAAAACACAAATACTGCTGTGTCAGTGGTTGTTTGTCATTACAATAAATGAACAAGCCAAATAGCTTCAGTTTAGATGATTCTTTAGGATTCATTTCACTGTTCACTGTTCAAAACCATATACCTCCTGTCTGTGTGCATCCACAGTAACAAAACATGGATATAATAGATTTAAAATAATATAGCTGGTACTGCAGACTTATCATTTATGTCTTGTTTTGTGACCTGTAAATCTAAAGAAGATGTAATCACAGCAAGCCTTTATTGTTCTTTTAAAGCTTTCTCATACAGAAATGCAATGCTTCCTGGAATAATCACAGAAGCAGGGTCCTTCATCAGACTGAAAACTCATTTCTTCCTGGCGGTACTTACTCCCCTCTGAACAGTCACTCCTCTGAAGTCACTTTATTTTCTCCTTTTAAATTATAGAAATGTATTGCTCCATTTGTTCTTAATCTCTTTCTCTTCTTTGCACTTCAGTACTCGGTGGCATTTCTACAATCACAATAATATTACTTCATAAAAGACATCGGAGCCTAAATGTTATACAGGCTGTTTTAGTGGATGGTTATTAAGGGTCACAAAATGACTCTGAAGAAGCCTGAGGTGAGCCCAAGGTGATTTGCAGAGTAGTAGATGATGGATACAAAAGAAAAGAACTTTGGTTACGTAAAAATTATGCTGCTCTTTTCCTCCTATTGTTAACCGCTACACAATAAAGCAATAAACACAAACACCTGACAGAGGGTGACAGTCAAACCAGGGTCCTTTTAGAAGCAAGTCTTTAAAGTCATCATCTTAAATTGCATATAAGCACTTATTAGCACACTTATTCTAAAGTATTATCTAAATGAACTTTGAATGCCACATCCAGCTCTTGGCCAAAAATTTGTATTGGAACATCTCAAGCAATGGCACATTATAACATTATTAAATTTACTCTCTTAAATTGCAGTACTACTTAGCTCACTATAGAGACAGTGGTGAGTATTTACAGTTCTCTGTAAACACAGAGAAGATTGGAGAAAGTTTGTTTACATCCTCATCAGTATGATAAATAAATGATTGAGAATTAGTCTGCAGTCTTAACCCATGTTTGCAGTCACTGAATGTGTTTTTACCTACAAAAATAAGAGAGAATTAAGAGAGTGCTGAGCAGTTGCAGAAGTCATTTAAAAGTGCTTTTTTTCTTTTTAAGTTCCCAGCCTGGATACTGAAAGGTTGGGAACTTAGACTTTTGCTCTTTGTGTGTGTTATTCTGAATGCAGATTGTCTTCTGGGTGCAGGTTTCCTCAGGCTGCTAATTGATGATGCCACTCACAGCCACAGTTGCAGTGTTTGCATTGCCCATGGGGTCGGGTGTTGCCATCACAGATGCATACTTAAGCTCAGGCAGCAATTATAGCAGCTGAAATTAAAATCCTGACTGAACAAATGAGCCAAATAAATGTTCTGTTGTCTGGTCTAATACACGTCTCTCTAGTTAAGATATTGCAGCTTGTTAATTTACATTCTGTTGTGTGTGTGTGTGCGTGTGTGTGTGTGTGTGGGTGGGTGGTGGAGATGGTCGTAGTTATTAAGATATCTATGCAACCCTGTTTGTTTCGCTTTTCCAACACGTAAAACCTCATTACCTGAACACCGAGCAAGCATGTTGTTTACTGGCGCGGTGCAGCATTTGATTGCCAGAGATTTGATTTCCGCTGACTTTGAAACAGATTGAATGTAAAACATTTTAATGAAAAGGTTATATCAAATTATCCACACCTCATGTCCTAACAAAGTGAATGACGATAAAGCAAACAACCTTCTGCCTCCATCCCCAAACACTGTCTAACTGCACCTCTTAGGACACAGACTTTTGTGTCTTTAAAACAATATTAACTGCAGTTTTTTTTTTAAACAAGTCAACTGATGGCAATTATAAGACAACAGTCTGCTCTTTAGAAAGTACTTTAAAACTTTTGATTGCCTCGTTTGTACTTTAAAGTGGTACTCTGGCGATATATTCCACTAGCAAGAGACAAAGGCCGTCTGAAGATTGCTTTCTCATTCGTTCGTTAACTACTGCCTATATAACAGTCAGTTAACTCTAATGAGCAATTAAGTGTGATTTTTGGACACTTTTAAATCTGTCCATAACCTGCAATAGAGCGCACATTTCATGTTGAGGGTGTCAGACGACACACAGTAAATTTACAGTACAATGAGCAGTCAAAAAGATCAACCATTCCACTCATAAAAGTACATCTTAAATTAATTGTCCTGCTGTCCCTCCCAAGGTCTTGTCCTTGTTCTTCTCAGATTCCTCCTTCATTGGGATCACTGTCTGACCACTCGCTTGTATACATTTGCAAGCACGAGCATAAAACCTTATGTCAGATTGATCGAAAAAACATTTTATCAGAGGAAGATTCTGCAGTTTCCAAGCTATAAGAAGCCGTAACAGGTCAGGAATGTGACCTGACCTGCTGCATGCTGGTCCATCCCTCCATCATTCATTGCTGTGAGCACTCACCACCCATGAATCCCCCAGGGTCACTGTCAATGCCAAGTCAGAAACCTCGTCAACATTCTTGGACAGTGACACTACTTTGCCCCAGTATAAAAGTCACTTTGTTAGCTTTCAGGTTTATATATAGAATTAGTTTTAAAATCATTCTATTAGTTTATAAAGATCTCAGTGGTTTGCTCCCTCACAGTACATCTCTGACCTGTTTGGTATCTTTAACCTAAGACGACCCCTCAGGTCATCAAGTAGTTATGCCCACACATGTGTGTGTAATAACTAGAGATGGCACGATACCACTTTTTTTTATGTCCGATATCATAAATTTGTATATCTGCAGATACTGATATGAATCCGATATAGTCTATTTTTATAATTAAAAAAAAAACTGTTTTGTTTTTTTTTTAATATCTTGCTGCATTTTGAAAAGTTCATACTACAATTTTAAAAAAACAAAACACTAAAGCCATCCTATTACACTTGTATGCAAAAAATACACTGCACCCAAAATATTTCGCAGTTCAGCAATACTGATCTTTTTATTTAGATTTAAAGTTCTGCTAAAAGTTTAAGTATTTAAAGTAATATTCCAAAAGTAGTTTAAAATGCAATTTTATGAAGATTTCAAAAAGTCTTTGGTTCTGAAAAAAGAAGGGCAATATCAGCACAAAACAACTAAAAAAAAAAAACAGGTTGTAGAATGGACCCTTTTATACTTAAAGCTTAACATAAATAGACATCCAGAGTGGAAAGCAGTGTAAATAAATGCAAGCATGGTTTCACAACACTTTTATAAAGATGATGTCAGTGTAAGCTGTTTCTATCACATTTAACCTGAGACTGAATTTTGTGTCATTTCTATACAAGACTTAACACAAGTATGAAAAAAAGTGTTTTTCATAGTTTTTTTTTTTTTTCTTCGAACCACGAAACTGTTTAGATTATCGGTATCCCCGACATAATTCTTCCCCCTGCGTACACGCTAGGCTCTCTGAATCACAGACAAACAGTATCCCACATTCTTGATTTTTAGTTCAGAAACACTTCTTATAATGACTAACTACTCCTGAAACGTTGGAGGTTTTAGCTCTTTGTACAGTAAAATTACAGGAGGATAAAAATAATTGTCAGGCAAAATGTCCTTTGTTTGTTCAAATAATCCTGTCCGATACCACTTGAGAACAATAAATATATAATATTCTGTTGTAACCCTCAAACTGAATGGTAATGTAACACACTCATTTTTACCTTTTTCACAAAACTAAAACATCACTACTTCCACATCTAATTATCTGTAATGGAGGAGGAGTAAACTGGATCTGCACTCTGTGCCCAACAAATGCTCGCGGTGCAGGGGGAACAAACTTTTCGGAGATGCCTACCTTGGCACAACACCTGGTTTAGCAGCACGTAGCAAGGCTCCAAATGCGTTCAGTGTGAACTCTACACCGCTGACAGGTCTTGCACACAATTATCACGTGACGCATACTGCTCCTAAGGTCGTGCTAAGGTCACTACTTGGATGCCTTGATCGAGGACCCATCAACCAGGATAAATGATTGACTCTAACTCTAAATTTCTTCTTTTCTACCTGCAGGAAGAGCCAATCCAGGGCTTCAGTTTTACCAACCACCTGGAGTTTATGGGTGTCCTGGAGCACAAATACAGGGACATTGTTCTGGCTGATATGAAAATGATTTGAAGTTAATGTCACAGTAGGCGAGGCAAACTGCGTGGAGTGTGAAGAGTGGACCCAGGTGCAGACATTCTAAAACTCAAACTTAACTGATGAGCTGTTTATTAAGGCAGACAGAACAGTACAAAATAAAAGGGCAAAAACAATGCAAACTAAGCAATAACCTAAACTGGGTAAACTAGAAAGGAAGCACGAACTATGAAAAACCCTGGCAAACAGAAAAACAAACAAAACTCTAAACATGGCAATGATGATGTGTGTGTGTGTATATATATATATATATACATATATATATATATTTGTATATATATATATATATATACACACAGATATATATATATTTATATATATATATATATATATATATATATATATATATATATATATATATATATATATATATGTATATGTAATGTTTTTCTGCAGGTTGCAATTGTATAATACATTTTTGTTTATGAAGTAAATAATGTAAACAGCTGGAAGATTCAGTAATTGCATTTAGGAAATGTTTGATGCTTTTTGGTTATTTATTGTTTTTCCAACACTACAAATATATCTCAGTATTTAAGATCGTTTGTATTTGTTCAGCAAGAATCTCTTCTTCTGGGTTATTAAAGGTATCTCATGTCACAATGGCAGCTTTGTTTCTGTTTTTATTTATATAGTCTAGTATAAATTGTGTTCTCTCAGATACACTTGAAAAAAAAACTGGGGGATAAGGAAAGAGGAATTGTCTGTGGCCACCACCTGTAAAAATCTTTCCCTTTTTGGGGGTTGTCTTGTTGTTGACCCTCCAGGGCACCTGTTGTCACTTTTATTTGTTCTAAAGCAGTTTATTTAGAGTTACAATGGTTTTAGTATTATTATTAGTAGTATTATCAATCTTTGGCTCTTGTCCACAGCTTGTGTTTTTTGTTTTGTTTTGGGGTTTTTCCTTGCCTTCCTCCCCTCACAATCCACCAGTCATGACAGATGGCTGCCTCTCCCCAAGCCTCGTTCTGCTAAAGTTCCTTCCTGTTAAAATGAGTTTTTCTTTTCCGCTATCACCAAGCGCTTGCTCATAGAACCCCTTTTGCATTAGTACCTACTCGGGCCGACTAGCCACAGTTTTCTAGGTTTTCCATTAGATCATAGTACCTGCTTGGCCAGGGTTCCAGGCGATCTTAGCAGGTATTAAAATGCAACGTTGTTAGACTGCATGCCACCGATTGGCTGGTCAGTGTAGTCACTCAGTGAGCCAGCTTATCATTCATGAAAATCAAAACTGCGCTTTTTGAAACCCAGCAATGAGTGAAATGGCTTTTTAAAAAAACAACAACGCTGTGGTCCCCAAGTATGACAAGAAGCCACAGAACGAGCAGCAGGTACTCAATGTCCACCTTTGTTTATTTCACATACTAATTGCGTCATAGAACGCTCGGCCGTGTTACTATGACGACTATGCACATTAGGTGGTACTTGATTGTAATGGAAAACCAGTCAGTCCGAGTCGAGTTTATCCGATTGAGTACTAATGGAAAAGGGGCTATAAAGCACTTTGAATGTTGTTGTCATTTGGGGCTCCATAAATAAAGCTGAATTGAACTGAACTGACTTGATTTGAATAATGCTTCCTAACTGGAAAGATCACTTAAGTTTAATTGAATGTTTTACTGTGATGATCAAGTGTTCTCTTAATTTTTTGAGCAGTTGTGGTATCAACATGGAGTTTATGACTGTTACTTTCTGACAAACTGACAATGTACTTTTAATATGCACTAAACAAAGTCCATCTGTCCATCATCTTTTCCACTTATCAGTGCTCGAGCGTATCCCAGCTATAACAGAGTACAGTAACAGGTGGAGTATAACAAAGGCTTAACAGAGAGAGACGCAGCCACATTCATGCTTAGTTTGACATCTGCAGCCAAATTAGAATCACCAGTTATACTAACACAGACTGTGGGAGGAATCTGGAGTACCCACACAGACACGGAGAGAACATGCAGTCCCACACAGGAAACCCCCAAGCAGCCTGTGGATTGGAACCCAAAGGAGACACTTGAAACCTGACTAGAGCACATGGCTATCATGCATAGCATTAGTATGTTGGGTATCAGGTAAGGCTCTCTATTCACATTCTGTTTAGCAGGTATTTTAAATCAAAGCGTATGGAACTCCTCCACCTGCTCACTCGGTTGAGCAGGTGACCCTTATGCTGTAAGGTTATTACCAGGACTGCACACAAGTGTTCCGCATGTGCGCTTACGCTGTCAAAATAAAAAGACGCGCACCAGATAAGAAGTTGCAATGCGCGTTTGCGTACATAAGATTTTCTGGAGGAGGACAGACGTTTGTTTAGAACTCTTAAAGATGTCGAAGAAGCAAGCTCCAGAATATGCGGCATATTCTGCACCACATCTCTGTACGTTCATCATTTGTTTGAAGCCAGCTCGCATCTTGCAACCACTTTTCCGAGAATACGCGCTTTTTTTGCGGATCGGACTCCTTCTGACATTTCTTTGGAGATGGAGGAACACCAAAGAAATTGCTTAAAGGAGCTTGCTTCTTCGACATCTTTAAGAGTTCTAAACAAACATCTGTCCTCCTCCAGAAAATCTTATGTACGCAAACGCGCATTGCAACTTCTTATCTGGTGCGTGTCTTTTGCTTTGACAGCGCAAGCGCACCTGCTAACCACTTATGTGCAGCCCTGGTTATTACAGAGGCCTGGGTTTGAATCTGGCCAAATTGAGTTAACTGATGCTCATTCCCTACTCTTTCTTCTCTGTACTGTCCTTTCAATAAAAGGTAAAAAGCCCATACCAAAGTCTTTTAAAATTGAAATGTATAAGGAACACTGACTTCCCTAAAAGAAAGCTATTACAACTTTCCTTTGTTTGTATAATTAATAACAGTAAACTGAAAATTGTACCTGCTACTTGTGTTTACTGGTGAATGACCTTCCCGACCTTCATCTGAGCAATGTAAATCAAGTCGGGCAGGTACACCCTGCTAATGTACCTCTTTTGCTTCCAAGCCTAATATCTACCAAATTACGACTTATATTCAAGATGACCAACAACGCTTTGATCAGTGAGAGTGAGCAACAGCAACTACTTTCAGTGATGTGGCTGTGGATACAGACAGCACTGGTTTAAACCTGTCTGACCTGGAACCACAGAGAGCAACAGAAACGTGGAGTCTAGCACTCCTGTGGATATGACACACATCATTTATGCACAGACATCGATGAATGCATCGCGCAGCCTCTCGTGATGTGTACTTCTGCAGGCCTTTGTATGAAAGATGCATGAGGAAGGTTGAATCATTGTGATAAACCCTCATTAGTAACCACAGCCTTATCTGTCTCTCCCTGCACTGCGGTCCTGTTGTCCCTCTTCAGACACACTGAGGCCTGAATAATAAATGAGCTCATCACATCCATCCATCTCTCCCACAACATTTGTGTTTACCAGGGGAATGTGCTGGGCACAGCAGAGGTGGTGTCTGGCTCACGGTGAGGAGGAACTGATCAAATGTTTACCTCGTAAAAAGACGGCACTTCACACAGAGAATTTCACCACTGAGTCTGTTCACAATGCATTGAACCCCAAATTGAACTTTAAAGCTGCAGCAATCAATTTTTGGCCACTTTGGGGCCAAACTCCACAACAAGATAAAACACCACAAACGTGTTTTCAATATTTAAGCCTGTTAGAGTTCATAGGATTAATTTGTCAGTAAAACAATTGGCTAATTTACCTACAGCAAACTTTATAGATGAGTCCAAACAGTGAAAAATGTAGCCATTATGGATGTATCAGAGGGTCCAATTTTTTAAATGGCCACTTGAGGCTGACTATAGGGGAGTCAAGCTATATACACTATCTTGCCAAAAGTATTCGTTTGTCTGCCTTCACCCGCATATGACCTTGAGTCGCAAACCATGCTTAATCCATAGGGTTTAATATGATGTTGGACCACGCTTTGCAGCTAAAATTCAACTCTTCTGGGAAGGCTTTCCAAAAGGTTCAGGGGTTTGTTCATGCAAGTTTTTGACCATTCTTCCAGAAGCAAATTTGTATGGTCAAACAGTCTCTGCTTTACTTGGCCCCAAAGGTGATCTGTTAGGTTGAGGAAAGGACTCTGTGCAGGCCAGTCAAGTTCTTCCATACATACCTTGCTCATCCATGTCTTTATAGACCTTACTTTGTACAAAATCATGTTGGAACAGAAAGGGGCCATCCCCAAACTGTTTCCACGAAGTTGTGAGTATGAAATTGTCTAAAATATCTTAATTTACTGAAACATTGAGAGCTCTTTTCACAGGAACTAATGAGCTGAGCCCAGCTGCTGAAAAACAACCCCCCACCATAATCTCCCAAACTTTACACTTGGCATAACGCAACCACCAAACCCAGACTCGTTCATCGATTGTCAGATGGAGAAGTATTATTTGTCACTCCAAAGAACACATCTCCACTGCTCTACAGTACAGTGGTGGTGTGCTTTACACTCCTTCTTCCAATGCTTTGCGTCATGCTTGGCGCAGCTGTCTTTTTAAGCTTTGGATGCAGTTGCAGAGCCATGAAAGTCCATTCTTGATTTTACCTGTGTCCATGGAAGTGAATGAACACCTGAAACAATTGATTTGGATGGGTGAGTGAATATGTTTGGCAATATAGTGTAGATTCCTACAGTAATATTTCAAGGTTGTGCATCAGATGGTGAAAGTGCGTTGCAGCTAGTTTATGAGCACGCATAGTCTGGTCATTTAGGGTTTTTACAAAAGCCAATGACCGTATCCTCCAACACCTTTTCTTGCCAGGTCTAAAAGCAGATTTTGCTAAATTATGTACAAACAGGTGGAACCACCCGTTCCTGTCAAACCCATCCTCGCAGTTAGTCGGCCTTTTGACCATGTGATTGTTGATTAGGTGAGCCCACTGCTAAAAACAAATTATGGTCATCAGATCCCATTCATCCAGCCCATCCCTTCCCACAGTTCACAACAACCAGAGTCACGAGTTGCACTACAGAGGTAGCATTAAAAAAAGAATGACATCATGTTCAAATACACAAAGCAGCAATCTCTTGGCTTTAGGTTTGCTAAACTGGTGTTTAGACATAGTGTGTGAGGGTCACTTCACCACCTCAAACAAACAGCTTTGATTTCGACAGTTCTGGGAACATTTATACTGTGCTTGTTGCTTAGCCAAAAAGACCCATTTCTCTTCCCAGGGGCACATAAAAAAAGGTATATGATAGAAAAGTTGTTCGGTATTTTTCAAACCTGATGACAAGGAATTAGTTTCGACCCACTCAGCACAGTTTGGAGGCCCATATGTAGTTAAAAGCTGGGTGAATGAACCTGACACCATTATCAACACTCCTGAGCAGAGGTCCCAGACATGTCTGTTTCATGTTAATATGCTAAATCTGTTTCGCTCCAGGGAAGAGGACCTTGAAGACTCACATCAAAAGAAGAAACTCCCTGAGCCCGCTCCTACTGCCTCAGTTTACCTGGGATCTGTCTCAGCAGACCATGGTGGTGGTTTGAAACTATGTAACACCCAACAATGTGGTATTCTGCCCAGTTAATCAATGCTCAACAGTCTGTAGAACTACCTCTCACATGGCCAGAAACTGCTAGCAACCATGGTTTAATGGTGCTTTTCAACTTTATATTGATCATTCAAAGTGCTTTGCACAACTTGCCTCATTCACACATTCAAGCACTTTCTTTTCTATGCTCTTTTTGAGCTTTCTATCGAACGTTCACATGCATTCATACTCCGATGAATGCATCGGAGAGCAATTTGGGGTTAGTATTTTGTCCAAGGATATTTGGCATGCAGACTGGAGCAGATCGAACCACCAACCCTCCGACTAGTATTAGACCTGCTCTACCTCTTGAGGTACAGCAGCCCCAATGTACACCTCTTTATTACACCAACTTTAGTAGTCAGTGCAAAATTAATGAAACAATAGAAAAATGTTGTCCAATGTCATGGGTACATGTCAGGTTATTTGCCAATAGTCTGCTGGCAGCAGACAACACCAATATCAACTGATACCAGTGTTTGGCCAATCAGCCTTTCTCTAGAAGCATTAGTCGATAGTAGTTTTTGTTTTTTTTCTTAAAGACAAATCAATGAGCAGAAAGCTGCCAACAATGCAACTTATATTTTCTCTGTGTATTAATTAGTATAGGTTATGCTAAAACTGAGTCATTTGACATATTAGTTCCTACAGCTTTCATCCATTTTAACCATATATCAAACAGCTTCTCTCCACAGTCTTTGTAGTCTCTTGATATTTTGCAGTTGTCATGATAGCCATCTGTCAATACATTTTCTTCCACTTATCCAACTGGAGGACTGAAGCCTATCCCCCCCATAGGAGGACAGGCAGGGTACACCTTGACAGATTGCCAGTCTGTTGCTAACACATAGAAACAGTCATTGACTGCTGTGTTGACACCTATGGCCAGTTCAGAATCAGCGGTTAACTTAACCCTATACTCATCTTTGGATCAGAGCATTTTCATTCCCAATGTGTAACATACCACCAATTTGTCATACCCCTCGGCGTCTCGTAGTAAAGCAAAAGGTACCCTTCCGCGTCCTTATGAAACGCTCTGGGTTCTCAAGGGAATCCAATAGAACGACCATCGCGTTCTATTGCTTAGAACAGAGGCTACAGAAATCTATTACCGCCCTAACTATAACCTTAACCCTAACCTTAACCATTTTGAGTCTTTTAAGTGGGCTTTCCAAGTATCTGAAAGTAGTCTCAGAGACGGAGAGTGCTTGAGCTGCTGTGCTCAGGAAGAGATCTATAGATAATCTATTGCATATTTTCACACATTAATTAAGGTGGATAAGATTAAATAACTGGGGTTAACCACCAAAACAACGGAAAGTACACAAAAGAGACAATGAAGAGAGTGCAGGCAGGAAGAAGTGGGTGGAGATGAGTGTCAGGGGTTGGCTTATGACAGAATGATAGCAGCATAAGTGAAAGGGAAGGTTTACAAGATGGTAGTGAGACCTGCTATGATGAGTGGTTTAGAGATGGTGACACTGACAAAAAGACAGGAGACAGGGCCAGCGGTGGCAGAGTTGAAGATTTCTATTGGGATTGACCAAAATGGACTGCATTAGAAATGAGTATATAAAAGGGAGAGCTCAGACTGAGATGTTTGGACATGTGCAGAGGAGGGATAGTGGATATACTGGGCAAAGGATGTTGAATATGGAGCTGCCAGGTAGGAGGAAAAGATGCTAAGAACAGGGTGAAGTGGAAGCAGATGATTCATTTTGTGAACCCCTAAGCAGTGCAGGTGAAAGAAAAAGAAGAATATATATTCAGACTTTTTGTAATTTAGCACAGAAATTGACATGGGCATCACCAAGGAGGTAAACACTTGTAAAACAGCAATTTGGGGGCAGTGTTGTTACACAGAATCAGATTTTTAAAGCCAGGAAAATGTGCTAGGAATTCTAGATTTGTTTATAACTGTGTATGGAACTGAGATAGAGTAGAGTTAAGGTGAGTTTATCTTTAGCTATAAAGTGACAGGATGATGTTTAAATTTTCTTCTTTTTCATAGAGGCATGAAACTACTCTGCAAAGTTCAAAAGTTGAAACTGAAGCCTGCAGCGTATACAAAGTGACAGCAGAGAAAGTTTTCTTGAAATTTAATAGAAATGATTACATTTTAGAGTTAGCCATTATTAGTGATTCTGGAGGAACACGTTCTTGCTGATGTCGAGGATTTATGGTCTCCGCTTTAAGTTTCTCACAACAACAATAAAATTTAATTACAACATAAAGTCTGTTGCATTTTTTTTATGTGAAGCTAGCGTAAGTGCTGATGCTCTTTGCTGTTGCATGACAATTAAGGGCCATAAAACGGGTGATTTTCACATCACTCTTGTTTTCAGTGTGACGTGTCAACATCCTCCTTCAAAACAATCTTTCTTTTCTTGTATCGCCACACTAATTTTTTTATTTTTTTTGTCAAAAACTGAAACAAAGAGTGGTATACTAAGATCTGTCCTAAAGGCTGAATGTTTCTCTTACAGTTTTGGCCATAGATATAAAACGTCTCATAAGAAATGAGGATATCGGATAAACATGCAGATGCCAGGCAGCTAACACAAGTAAAACGAGGCTTAAATTTGATTCACAGGCCGACTGAGAGGCAGAACACATAACTGTAGTTCATTTGTGCTCTCGCTTTAACAGGCAAAGAAATGAAACCCCTGGAGGCAAACAAATAACACCGGCCTGTCAGCTTAAAGGAAATAAAGTGCATTTGTGTATCATGTATCATCATTGGCTTTTCTGTGTTTTGATGAAGTTGCAGACATGAAGTGAAACCATTACTGAATTACACGCGAGCACCTCAGCCTCTCTGGAATAAACTGTCGACAGTGCATTTTTACTTCATCACTTGTTTTAATAATTGGACGGTGAAATCTCAGATGCTTTATGTCCTTTAGGTTTGATCGATTTTTATCCCAGTTGTGCCGCAGCACTCGTCAGTCTGCTTTATGGAAAATTTAATGTCAAGCTGTTACCAGATGTCACTGTTTGCTTGTGAGTTTGAGTGGAGAAGATGCCAGAAGTGGGAGCACAAATCTCACTGTCATTGCTGGTGGGAGTATGATAGGGCCCATATTAGAAATGTCTGTCAGCGGAGCACAGTGTTTTCATCAGCTGAATCCATGTGGATGCTGCTTCTATTGAACAGGGGTTGTAAGAGAGCGAGAGTGGTGGGCTGTACTCTGTCAAAGCTGCGGGGATCTAGAAGGTTTAATCTAATTTAATTTTTTTCTTTAGGACAACGTGAGAGCTCGGCTTTGCTGAGAGCAACTGATGTTCCTAGCTGTTGGATGGATAGCAGTCTTGGCTCACTTTGCAGTTTATGAAACTAACTGAACAAACTTCTGTGGAGTTGGGGGGGACATCTGACCCCATTTTTATAAACTTGGACAGGCCTGGCAGTGTACCAGCCAACACAGGCTGAGGGGACAGCTAACCTTTTAAAGAAAAGGGAGATAAAGAAGTAGAAGTGTCGTCTAGAAAGCACTACTGGAGCATTTTTTGTACATAGCAGGATCAACAGAGAAAAGCGGGATGACAATAGAGAAAAGACGGTTCAGTATGAAAAATAAATAAATTCAAGAAGACATAAATAAGAAAAAAAAATATTATTGCAATTTAAGAATGTAATAAAGTTGATATTGGTTTACTTTGGGGTAAACTCTGGAGACACTTGTGTGCAGTCTGACTGGGGCGATCGTGGCTCAAGAGTTGGGCGTTCGTCTTGTAATCGGAAAGTTGTCGAGCCCCGGCTCCGACAGTCGACACAACGACAGTCTCGGTCGTTGTGTCCTTGGACAAGACACTTCACCCGTTGCCTACTGGTGGTGGTCAGAGGGCCCGGTGGCGGCAGTGTCCGGCAGCCTCGCCTCTGTCAGTGCGCCCCAGGGTGGCTGTGGCTACAATGTAGCTTGCCCTCACCAGTGTGTGAATGTGTGTGTGAATGGGTGGATGATTGTGTATAGTGTAAAGCGTTTTGGGGTCCTTAGGACCAAGTAAAGCGCTATACAAATACAGACCATTTACCATTTGAATTGCTGCTTGTTTGTGGGTCTTTCTGCATTCAATTTTGTCTTCAGAAACCGAAAAGCATTGAAAAGCATTGAAGAAGATCACATTTCTTTACCTTGAGAAACTCTTGGTTGCTTTTCCAGTATGCTTTGGGTCATATATCTGTACTGTGGAGATGTGTATACTGTTTGGCTGAATGTGAGACACTAATAAAGCCCAGTCAACTCCCCACTTCATCCTGCTGCTTCTATCATCATATTACCATGCTGCATTAGCATTCTCAGTACAGTTTCAATGAGCACTAGCATAGCTCATTTCTTAAGCAATTCTTTACAAATTTCTACTGTTTGTAATTCCTTACAAACAATAACATTTTCAAAGATATGGGAGGATGGTCACCTCCAGCTCTTAACATAATTAATGCTTCAACAGACTGTCACCTTCAAATCACTGGGCATCAATTTTCTATGTGCTGGGTTAATTTTGTGATGTTGTAAACAAGCAAGGCGGAAACCAAATCTTTCATGGTGCTGCATTTTTGCATAGCTTGTTTTTCACTAAGCACACAGAAGGATTATGGGAATTCATCCAACCCAGAGGCAAGCAAGACACACTTGCATGCAATCCTCCAAAGATTTAAGTGGTCTGATTGTTTTTATCACTTGGTTTCCCTTGACTAAAATGAAGCTATTTGTGTATTATGACACCTGATTTCTCTGCCTAAATAACATGTAGATGTTAGTCTGCAAAAGTCTGTACCTGCCACAAAGGATGTTTCTACTATAGAATTTGAACTATGTCCCCGGCTAGTGTTAACTTCCTCATGAATTCCATTTCATAATCAGTTTGAATTTGGAAACATAGAGAAAGACAGTGGAGCAATAGCTTAATGTGATTGATTAAAACGTGTGATGTTGCCAGTAAAAATGCATTTAATCCCACCACTGCTGACAGTCTAGTCTATACCTTTTTAGTGTAGTCTATAGTCTTATACTGGACTGGATTTTGGATTGTGTGATGATGTAGGATGGCAGCTGGATTTGGCTCCAATAGTCAGTTTCACTTTAGATTCGACTGATTGTTAATTGGTAACAGTATAAATGGATTAGCTAAGATCCCAAGCTAAATCATGATACTTTTATTTTTAGAAATATGCAAAACATTAAGATAGCTGTCTCCTCTTTTTAAGATAATTAACTGTAACAAATTAATGTTAATGCCTGAGGTTAGTTGTCACAAGGCCAGAATGAAACTCGGCTGGTTAATGACCTCTTCGCAAATTGGTATCTGGACACAGCCAAAGATCCCCTCTGCTGTCTCACTCTATGGCCTGTTTTCAGACATGCACTGCAGCCCTGGGCTTTGCAAGACATTACCTGATGGAGCTGTATTTGAGAATGCAAATACTAAATGCAGAGAGATCAGAAATCAGAATCTTTTGTTTTAAAACAATATTAAATTAGACACAACTATACCCGTGCACCTTTCATGGTGATGGTCAGAAAACACATTTACTTTTGGCTGATGTAAAACACTATGTATACTACAAGCTGTCCTGTTATTCTATTGTGGAAGTGATAAGCAAGTGGTTACTGGAGGTTGCTGGGTGAAATCAAAGAGGTTGGTGTACCAAAAGTTTTTCAGTGTTGAAACGTATATTTTTTCCACCAAATTTCACCTAGGGAATGCCAGGAATGAACCTCCAGCAATCACTCAGCAACTGGTTGGAAAATATACAATTTTCTCTAGCAACATGTGGTTACTAGAGGTGGGAATCACCATACATCCCACGATACGATATTATCACAATACTTAACGCACGATACGATATTATTGCAATTTTTTAAAATATTTTGCGATATTCAGATTCTGTACATAAAGGTAAACTTTATCAATATTCATTTTATCTAATGTCAAAGTCTCGCACTCAGTCTTTCTCTCATTTCAGTCAGTTTTATTGTTGACAAACTGAACGGTTTGTATTACAGTCTAGTCCAACTTAACTGAATGCAACCATCTGGTACAATTATAGCTATTCTGAACTATGCAATTTATGAAAACTATGCAGCCCCTTCAGCAACTGAAGAATTTGAAAGTAAATTAAAACAAAATATAATTTTACATTAAATAAAAAAGTTTTAAACTTAATTAAAATAAAACATGTCTTAAATTAAAATAAGTAAACTGTCATGTTTATTGCTGCCAAAAAAAGTTAAACACATTTGGACAGTGAAGGAATGTCAGGATTCTTGCTCAGAAAAAGGATCAACATGCTCTGAAGTCAGAGCACAAAAACCTTTTTTGTAACAAAATATCGATTTCTGCTGTCCCTGTATCGATACATTATTAGCAAACAAAATATCACGATACTACACAGTATCGATTTTTCCCCCACCCCTAGTGGTTACCAGGGAGTCACTGACCAATCCCTAGAACTGTGATACTGAGGACTTAGGTCTTAGAAGGGTCTTTAAAAGTGTTAAATGCTGTAATCGGCTTACCGATGTTCTACACATTAACTTTCGGAAAGCTCGTTCTACCAAAACAGCTCTTCTCAGTCTCCAGTAACATCTTGATGCATAGTAACGCATAGTAGTTATGTTTTGCTGATGATGGATATGACCTCTGATAGCTCTGACCATCTCATTAAGGCTGAAAAAGCGGGTGGGTGCACTGGGTTCTGCTTTTGAGTTACTCTCTATGTCTGTCTTAATTATGCTTTTCTGTGGCTCCTTTAGGTTGTCTTCCACTTGTTTTGCCTAGGGTGTGCCACAGGGTTCTATTTAAAGGCCCTTATTGTTTGTTATATTTGCTGCTTCTTCAACACACTTTAAGCACTTTTTAAAGATATTTTATATCACTGCTACGCAGATGACATTAATTTATAAATCTCTTTCAAGCCCTACAATGTTTCTACGCTACAGATTCTGCAGAGGTTCTTCTATTAACAGTTGGATGGGTAAAAATGTGTGTGCTAATTCAGTTGCAGTGGTTCTCCATTAACTTTAGAGTCCATTTATATTTTTTATTTTTTGGACTTTTTAGAGCACCTGTATACCTCAGTCAACTTTTACATCCTTATGTGCCCTGGTGGTCCCTAAGGTCATGTGATCAAGGCCCGCTGTGCATCATAAAGGCTGAGAAATAAAAGAGACTTAGCTTGTACAACAAGTATTCCCCAGAACTCTGGAACTCCCTCTGCACAGGAGATCTTTTATAAAGCAGCTGAAAACTCATCTTTTAAAATCTGCTCTTCTGTAACTTTTTGTTTTAATGTTTTAGCATTTTTGCTGTTAAAGCACTTTATGATATTTATATTCAAAGTGCTACATAAAAAATGTTTTTGCAGAGGTATTGCCTAATCTGCCAGTTCTCAAAATAACATTCAATGTTCAATTGCACCCATGTGGGTTCATTTTACAGTGAGCTAACTATTTCCTCTTGTGTGCAACATCTAAAAAAAGGGCGACTACGAACACTGACTTAATGTTCCCAGCATTTTTCAGACTCCATGTGTGAATGGCTCATAATCATCAGGCAAGTGTGTTTTTAGAGCTGAACAAAGTGCCAAGTGCTAGTGCAAACCATCTGGTGGCATTAAGACTGCCAGTCAAACATGTGTTAATGAAGTTAAATTATATGAAATTAACAAAATAGCCTTGAATTGTTTGGCTTACTTGCATCCAAAGGTAACCACCTGTTATCCTGGTCTGCATGATGCATAACCAACATTTCACACAGTCTGTTTGTAGCTACGAACTGAAAAAATAATTAGGCTCTCACTCAAAACTTTAAAAAAACAAACAAAAACAAAACAATGGACAAAATTAATTTGTGATTTTCTTTTTTGTTTTTAATCTTAACAGACATGGTATCCAGAGCATTTAGTTCTGATAATTAAGTTTGACTGACACAAAGGATTGATTTATATTCTGTACATATGATAACAAACCTGAATCCAAATTTCAAGCTTATAAAAACGAAAAAACAATTTACCTCCTACGCCATGTACAGAAGCATCCTGCTTTAACTGTAATCATACAGTAAAAATCTGTAATTCTGCAGAGTAATCTTCTGTTTTGGCCAGATCAAGGAAAACAAATGTGAACATGGCCTCACTCAGCAGTAAGCAGCATGTATTGATGTTTCGTGACGTATCTTCAGAGCTCAGCTAAATTAGACTCTCTGATATGCTGTTTCCAAAGTGGTCTCCTGCTGTGCCTCTGAGAGTTAGCACAGTAAAATGTAAAATCGTGTCCTGTGGGACATCACTGCTGCCTACTGAGTGATGAGGAGCTTAATGCAAGACTGTAATATTTTGTATTACACTGGTTTGTTCCCTTTCTAATTTCTTAGGTTTTTTTGTGTTTTTTTTGTATATCTGTCACACTTAAATGTTGCAGATCAAACTAATTTTGATGCAGAATGCAGTGAGTCATGATATAATATGAGTACCTTACATCTAAAAAAAAAAAAAGCTGGATAATGAGATCAAGGACAAGCTCAAAGGAAATTATCACTACCAGCTACTCAAGGCATTTCATATGCCTAAACTCAGTCACAACATTATCTATATTTACACATACAGTACATCAATGAACATTCAGGAACATTACATGCAGGAAACTACCCACTGTAGGTCAAAAACATGCAACAAAACCAACAAAACTCGGACTTTCCTGGTTTGCATAGTAGCTGCTCTCCATCTCCCAATGAGGGGTACTAATTAGGTTTTTCCATCAAGTAGTAAGTACATCACTGCAATTACATGTATATTGGTGGTGGACATCAGAAAATGTTTGTAAGAAATCCTATAAAGTCACAAAAAAGCACAAGAAAACACTGACAATTTCCATAAAACCTGGTTTACTTGGAAAAACAGACAGGATTGAATTCAAGAGATCAAGATGACATTATTATGAGTGGGCACACTGAAGTAGCTTCCTCCTGCATGACATTTGAAATGATGCAGATGCTGCTACAGGAGAAAAGAGGAGGCCGAACTGTGTGAACAAAAGTATTTTTAGCTCATCGTGCCGGTTGATATCGAGGCTTGAAATCACAACGCATTGCTAAAGTGGGATTTATCTGATGCAGATGATGTAACTGGTGTTTGCATGTTTTACTCCATTTGCTACACATTAGCACCACTTGCGTATTATTGCGTAATCTTCTCTAGTACCGCCAAAACAGCTGTGACCCACTGAGGCATAAACACAGGTCCTCTTGGGTGTCCTGTGGCGTCTGGCACTGGAATGTTGGCAGTGGAGTCTTTGGGCTACAGCCGGGGCAGGCGCCAGCACCCTCTTGCTCTCCATGATGGAAATCAATAGCACTTAAATACATGCAATATTCCTACTCCCAACATTGACCCAGCACGGTCAATGTTGGGTGTAAATCCATCTTATTAAGAGAGAGGTCAGATGCATTCTTCCAGATCAAAAAAAAAGATCTCAGATGAAAAAAACTTACCTTTGAACAAGTTAAAAAGGTTAAAAAGAAAGTAACAATTTGAATTTTAAACCTAAAAACTCGCAGACACGGTTACACTTTTCTACCTCTCTGTCCCACTTCACATAGCTGTTTTGCTTGTCTGATCATTGGCTCTTTAGTTTGACCTGCACTTTTATCGTATGGAGCCAATCAACTCCTTAAATTTGACATAATTGGCTGTTTATTTCAATTAGCTTGGAAAACCTCATTAGCGGGAGCTGACTCGACCTCAGAAGGAGAAGCGGTTTAGAGATGATGACTGTAATGGCAGTATAATACAGTATAATGATCTGTTGTGCTGTTGATCTTGATTATGGACTTTTCAAACTGACAGCAAGCAATTTGAAGGAGATAATTGGTGATAATGAGGCTGATTAGGCATCAGCGAGGACACACCTTGCTCAGCTCGGAGCCTGAAGGTGTCTGCAAACCTTTTCCTGTTATCAGCTGCGCCTTGTTATCTTTGTTGCTCATTCTCATTTGTAAGTGTCACTGATTCCTTGATTATACAGAACTATTTTCATCCCCCTTCTGTGATTTTAATCTTTAACTTTCACATTTACTATAAAGGCTTTATTTTCCTCTTATCAGCTTCTTATCTATTTTTTTTTTTTAAATCTTATGGACCCATATTCAGTTTTGGCTACCGTCGCTGCTCCTTATTGTTTGCAGCCCCTGTAATGCTTTTGTTTGCAGATTTTCTACAGCAGCCCAATTTCAGCGGCCAGAGATGTCATATTTTGATCACTGTGTATGCACACGCTGCTGTGTAGGAACAGCTCTGTGCTTAAGGGAGTATTGCATTAGCATTTCCATTTGCTATAGTCAATATTTTCCACAATGGAGTGAATTGTTCATTGTGTGCATGCAAATCAGATGACTTTGGGGATTTGGAGCACAATGATACAGACTGTAATTCAAAGTGTATTGATAAATACTCAATGCAGAAAAGGTCATCGGCATGTTTAATAAGGATGCCATCAGACCTTTGCATTTCCTTTTACTGCCTGTTTTTAATGAGCACACAAACTCCGAATTATTTATTGATCCCAAAACTGCAATGAGTGATGATGGAAGCGCTCCACCTCCTCTTTGTTTTCCTCCGTCTCTCACAGTGCTCTGCTGGGTCTTACTTTAATTTAAAGTGTGGCCTGGTCTTGTTTGGAATGCATGCTACAAGCCTTCCCTGAGTCCCTCTGCCCAAACCCTGCTGCTATCAACTCTGCTGCATGTCAGACAGTCTGAGACGGTGGAGAGACGCAGAGAATTATAATTCCCATTCACACTCCTCATTGCTTAGGCACAAAGCACTGCAGAGACTCAACTTTAACTTCTCCCTTCTATGCATCCATTCCTCGGATTTGTGGAGCAAAATCAAGAGTTGGTTTCCTAATCCTCATAAGTCCAATCATATCCGGAGTCTACTGGTACATGAAGTTGCCTCCTGTCCACAAACAAGGGATCGGTTCAATGTGAAAATTACTGTGGCTCGGATAAGTCTTAAGTCTCTGCCTTATGAAGAAAATTGGCTTCAAGGATCGACTTTGCCAAAGCCTTGAAAGTAATCAGTACAGTCTGCAAATTACCTCCAAAACTATGGGCAGCCAGTTTAATTTCATACCAACAGGGACACATTTATTAAGTTTCCATCCAAGACCTCAACATAACCAGGAGCCATGCCTCATTAGGTCGGACAGTATGCCAATATTATATACCAAGGTCCTGGCAATAGCTGTAAAATTCAGTGATTTAATTAACATTCTCTTTTCCAATATTTTAAACTGTGTCTGCTGCTGCTGCTCCTCACAGCCTGTCTGTCTAACTGTGAAGCAACACCGAGAGGGAAAGGTGATAGAAATGTTTGATTCCAGTCAGATGAAACCAGAAAAATGATGTGGACCAAGTTATAAACAAATATAGCTCAGGAATATTTGGACACGGAGCAGAGGTGGAAATATCACACACAGTTCTTTCCACTGATGCAGAGACTCATAAACAAATACGGGTGAAAATAAGCCTGCAGCAGTGCATCAGAATGACAACTGAGGGAACAAACACAACCCAGACTGAACCTGATTTAGTCTGTAACAGTGCTGAAGTTTCTAAACATTTTGTTTTTCGTTCTCTGGTCTCCTTAAAAATCTGCAGACTGAAAATGGCAGATTGCATAGAAAGCCTGTAAACAAAGCGTCTGTCATGGTCGACCCAGTGAGTTGACCCAGTGTTTTGCGTTGGGCTTGTTCCGTTTATCATTTGTTATGTTAAGTTTGATTCTTGCTAACTGTTTAGATATTCAGTACCTTTGTGTATTTCCTTTTTACTTATCCCCAATACAGGTCTTGATTGTTTTGTACTTTTAAATTGCTTATTCCATAATTTTTATAGTTCTAGTTCTCTGCTGCCCCCGTGTTCCTTTGTACCTTGTCTGGCCGTCGTCTCTGTTAGGTGCTTTTGCTTTATTAGTCTTTTCGCCCTCGTGTTTTGTATTTAGTTTACATCCCCTGTCTCATTCTTTCTGTTTAGTTTCAGCTATATTTTTTCCCAGTGAGATGCTACATCAGAACTTCCTATTTCCCAGATTATGATATTTCCTTGGCTTTTTTGGAACTGATTCCTTTGACATTCACCAAGAAAAAAAAGCGTGCCCTTTGTGGGGAAAAATTTCAGCTTGCTGTGATAAAGGCATATTTTTTTGAAGTCCCGGTATAAAGAACCTAGAATAAAGCTTTAAATAAAGTTTAAAAAAATGCAGGCTGACTTCAGTCCAATCCAATCAGCAGTTTAAAATCTTAAGGAATACAGCAAAAACAATGCAGGGCCACTTTACAGCTTCACTGTATCTTCACCTCTTAGTGGCCTATCAACCTATTGTCAAAGGTATTATACCTAATCTCTGTTAATCCGCTTTGCAGCTAAGCTGCCATTTAGAGGGCCGACGACCAGAGACATTTAGTCAGGGAGCTCTGGAGAGTTCAGTGTTTTCACTGCTTGATTACACACTTAACAAGATTAATGTACCAACAATATTCATTATTACCGCAGACACATTCGATTAGGTCTTGAGAACTTGTTTGTACAATTGATTTAATTGCATTGATCACTTATGCCTTATTGTTTGCATTATAATTCAATCCAGCAACAACTCTATTAAGTTCAAAATTCTTTGTGTTATCACCTCTACTTCTGCTTACCAAGGAGGTTATGGGTTCAGTTCAGGTTTCCCCATCAGACAGGAAAACTCAAAAACTTGTACATAAAGACTTTACCAGAGGTGAGGCCTAGCCCAGCTAATGCGATGTGGCATGATTAACTTGTGGAGATGATTTAGATCTGGATCTTTCTCATATGAAGTAAAAAAACAAATAAATTGAACTATAAAAATGGTAGACACTAACTAATCTGGATCCAGGGACTTTTATCAAGGGAGGAACTGTCAGAATTGGCCTGTGGCATTATAATTACAGCTGCATTTGTTTCAATCAATTCACCCAATTTGTTATATTTTTGGAATACAAGATCATATATTTCCTTCACAGTACTAACTGATGGATACATTATTCCGCACTGAAACTTCAGTATGGAATGAATAGTAAGCTACTGCAAGCTGATGGCAGACTTCAGCACATACAAACAGGGGATTCAGCTGTCTTATGTCTAAAACAGAAACCTCACACTCAACCATTTATACTGTCTGTCATAATACACATAATGACAGGCTCTTTTAAACAATTTACTTTCTTTTAAATGGTATCAAGAACAAATCAAATGCCATCCATTAGTGACACAGGAACTGACCTCCAGCACACTAAAGAATAAATCTAATGCTAAAATCCCATTAAGATGTGTTAAATGGACCCAGGATGAAATATCCAGCAGAGGGAAGAAGTAAAAGAAGTTTTAGCTTAAATGTATCTCAAAAAGATGAGTTATGACCCAAAGCGCAGAACATAAAGTCGGTTAGCTAATTTATCATGGCCTTTGCATGGCGGAGTCAGTTAAATGTTATTTATATAGGGCAAAATCAGAACAACTGTCATCTCAAGGCCCTTCATATTGTAAGATAAAGACTTTTCTATTCTTTTGAAAATGGAGCAAATGGGTGGGGTTAAATGTTGTTCATACAAATATTGTGTGTGCATTTAAAATACATTTGAAAATACTTTCAACCCAACCAGTTGGCATGAAGGTGTGTCTGTAGTTAGTATGTTAAGTGCGTCTCTTCAGAGGGCCGCCCCTCCCTGAACCTGGTTCTGCCTGAGGTTTCAGCCTGTTAAAAGGGAGTTTTACCTTCCCATGGTCACCATGTGCTTGCTCACAGGAAGTCGTCTGATTGTTTGGGTTTTCTCTCTATTGTTGTAGGGCAGGGGTCCCCAATCCCAGTCCACGAGGGCCGGTGTCCTGCAGGTTTTAGATCTCACCCTGGGTCAACACACCTGAATCACATGATTAGTTCATTACCAGGACTCTGGAGAACTTCAAGACATGTTGGCTGTATCCCAATTCAGGGTCTGCAGCCTTAAAGTACGCAGCCTCAACGGTCCTCAAGGGCCGCGTACTCAAAGACCGCTAAGGCCGGAAGTGCGAGGCTTGTGAAATGGGACGGTCTAGCCTCCGTTGCGCTGCCCAGGTTGCCTAGCAACCATGATACTAACAGCTGGAAACGTGTCATACAGCTTTGTTTGACAGAAATGAAGGAGAAAATCTTTTGTTCATTTGTTTGTTTCTTTCTACATGAGCTTTGATCATTCTCTGTAAGATTAAGCTCAGCTATTGAACGGCGTATATTTTAAAGTAAAGGCTTTTAAAACCAAGTTAGTACAAACGTCACTAATGTCACATAACTTTGCCGACATGTGGCCAACAGTAATGTTTTAATGTTCTTCGTTATTAAACATTTGCACATAAATAAGTGACATAATATTCAGTACTTACTTAAAGTTTACTCTTCGGCCGCCCCTCATCCGCCGTTTTTTTTCGGCAAAATTATCCACACCCACCGCCGCGCTATGCATTCTGGGATATGTTGGGCCACGAAGTCTACACTGCAACAGCCTTAAAATTCAGGGAAATGAAGGACGCATTTCAGGGCCGCATTTCGAGCAGCCTTTGAATTGGGACAGCCTTCGGCGCGCCACTGTGACGTAATCGGCCTTGAAATGCGTACTTTAAGGCTGCAGACCCTGAATTGGGATACAGCCGTTGAGAAGGTAATTTATCCATTTAAATCAGCTGTGATGGGTCAAGGACACATCTAAAACCTGCAGGACACCGGCCCTCATGGACTGGGATTGGGGACCCCTGTTGTAGGATCTTTACCTTATAGTACAAAACACCTTGAGACAACTGCTGTTGTGATTTGATGCTATATATGGTGAACTAAACACAATTGAACTGAATTTCAGTCCACACAAACCAAACACTATCATCCCTTAAGTCATGCAATGTCTGCCAGGTATTTTTCTAAAGGTGGACATACAATGTTTAATATAAAGGAAACAAAACTGAATAAAAGATTAATGAAAATAATGCATATTATTGGTTGTAGCACCATAACTTTCAAAGTTAGCTGCTGTAATGATCTTGTGCCCAAACCCAGCCAGTGACAAAACTCAGAAATTTCACAAATTTAGGTTAATCATTTGGAAATTTGAATGCAGCTTTGATCAAAATTTTTCAAAAACCGAGCCAAAACAAAAAAGGGTAAAATAAAAGCACATAAATGGAATACCTGGCAGTAAAACATGCACATTAAAATATCTTGGGATTCCAACAAGCTTGTTTGTATGATAGGTACTGATGATCCTGCCAAGGAGAGCATAACACTGAAAGAAACATCGGATCCAATTCAATTAGTATTATCACTGTGAACATTGAAAAATGTGGATATTGTGGATGCCTGAAGAGGCTGCTAATGCTGTATTTTAAGCCAAACCATGATCCTTTAAGTTGCATAAACTGAACCAAACTATGGCTGAAACCTAAAATTAATATCGTAGAAACATTTTTTTGTCATAGAGCCCGACTAGAAATGTGCACCACGTAACCTAAAATAATGCAAGTGAAAGTATTTTCTGGCAAAATGAAAACTGGCAGAGAATCTGTAGCTGAAAGGTGGTTGAACATATTTTCCAGCAGCAGCGGCATTGTTTTGAGACAGTGTCATGTCTGGGGACAGAGTTGCGATCATCCCTGACATTCCCCTGGTGGTCTTCCTAGCCTCTATGTCTCAGCCCAGTGGAGGAGGGAAATGAAAAGGTGCAGAGGTAAAAATGGCATAGAGCAGCAGCTGCTGCAGTAGTTAATCCACAATAAAGATTTCTCTAAAATCTTCTGTTTAGAGCTTTTTTTTTTTAGTCGTGGACAATATTACGGATGGATGTGATTTGCTTTGTGAGTAAAAATAATTTCAAAACAAAAGGTGGGCAGATAAGTTGAACAAGCACCGTTTTTTTGTTTTTACTGTTTACTGTTTTCACTCTCCTCTCTCTTTCTGCTGCTATGAGCTAGAAGAGTTATTTTCTTAATAAAGTGCAACAACTGTTTACAGCCAAATGTCTGAGCAGATCCAAATGCAATTACTGTTTGGCTCCATTAATTAAACCTTGCTGAGTAACAGTATGCATCACAAGTAGATTTTCTATTTGGATTCCCTGGAAATGAATTTATGTGATGTGTTACGGGGTCTCAAAGTAATGCTGGATACATCGTGCCACACAAAATCCTCACTTATAAAATGTGCAGTCTGTCGCACATTTTAGGAATGAGTATGAGGATTTTATTATTTGCTTCCCTTTGTAATTATAAACTTAGCCAAGTACAACACATTTTTAATAAGAAATTCAAACATGCTCAAATAGTGTTATGTTTAATGCCTCAGTGCCACATGTTCCCTCTAAGTATTTGGGTTTCTTGCCACATTGTAAGCAAGTGAAAAACAACAAAAAAAAAAAAAAAAAAAAAAAAAGAAGACTATTGATCGCGTTGTCATAATGCAATATTCTTAATTGAGGCATTCCCGTATTACATAAACACTGTTGCAATAACCAGCGTGAGAATGCACTGATATACTCTTGCGTAGCCATGTAAGCAAACTAAGCTTTCAAAATTGATGCAAATTATTCCAACATGTGTTCTAACATTTTGTTAAATACATGCAAACTGTCTGCATTTACAAAGGAGGCGCTGCAATAACCTTTGTTACTATAACCTCTAATGGATTTTTAAAATAACACTATGGAAAACAGTACTGTATACTGCAATCAGAATGATGAGAAAAGGGTGAGTCGTAGTAGCAGACTGTGGTGATTTTTAATCTTTTTCTTTTAGTGTTAGTTGCCCAGTTTTGGAGATATGGCATATTAAAACATCTGTCATCACTTGAATATAATGAAAGTAAATTGCACTACATGTGAAAAGTTTCATTAGTATTTGTTAAGGTACATGCACCAGTGATATCAATCACATATCATGTGCTTTTACCTGAGATGAGAAGTTTGAGGTTGTGATATTTTGATAGGATGTAAACACTGATGGCATCCCCAGCGGCTGAGGTGTATTGTTAATTAGCTACATGTTTCTTTTAGTTTGGTAAAAGGCCAGAATGCTTGGACCTCACAAGTAGGCAACAGTTACTCAAATTGTTTCAACCAATGTGTGCAGAAGAGCATCTTTGATCACATGACTAACCTTGAGGAAGATATGTTGCAGGTGCAAAAGACCACACCGGGTGCCAGATTAGATATTAGCTGAGAGAGAAACACGGCCTCTTTGTAAAGTGGTGGAACAGGAAAGTCACATCATGAATTTGCAACCTGACAAATCTGCAGCAGCTCTGTGATGTTGTCATAAAAAGATGAAATGGCCACTTCCACTTTACAGGTGTGCAAGTCAGGTTTCATTTGTGGAATTTCTTGCCTTCTTAATGAGGTTGGGACCATCAGTCATGTTGTGCAGAAGTCAGGTTGGTACACAGCTGACAGCTCTGTTTGACAACTGTTAGAATTCATGTTATGGCAGGAACCAATCAGCTAAGTAAAGAGACACGGCAGTCCATCATTACTTTACTTTAAGAACTGAAGGTCAGTCAGTCCGGAAAACTGCTCAAACTTTGAAAGTGTCTCCAAGTGCAGTCACAGACACCATCAAGCACTATGAGGAAACTGGCTCACATGAGGACCGCCCCAAGACAGGAAGCTCAACAGTCACCTCTGCTGCTGAGGATAAATTCATCCGAGTCACCAGCCTCAGATATCGCAAGTTAACAGCACCTGAGATTAGAGGCTGGATAAATGCCACACAGAGTTACAGTAGCAGACACATCTCTACATCAATTGGAGACTTTGCAAATCAGGCCTTTATGTTCAAATAGCTGCTAAGAAACCACTTCTAAGGAAAAACAACAAGCAGAAGAGCTTTGTTTGGGCCAAGAAACGCAACAAATGGAAATTAGACCAGTGGAAATCTGTGCTTTGGTCTGATGAGTCCAAATTTAAGAACTTTGCTTCCACCCGCCTTGTGTATGTGCGACGCAGAAAAGGTTAAAGGATGGTCTATACATGCATGGTTCCCATCGTGAAGCATGGAGGAGGAGGTGTGATTTGCTGCTGACACTGTTGGGAATTTATTCAAAATTAAAAGCGCACTGAACCAACATGGCTACCACTTCATCCTGCAGTGACATGCATCCTATCTGGTTTGCGTTTAGTCAGACCATCATTTACTTTTCAACAGGACAATGACCCCAAACACACCTCCAGGCTGTGTAAGGGCTATTTGACCAAGAAGAAGAGTGATGGAATGCTGCGCCAGATGGCCTGGCCTTCAGAGTCACCTGACCTAAACCCAGTCGAGATGAGATGGAGCTAGAGTGAAGGCAAAAGGGCCAACAAGTGCAAGACTGTTGGGCAAACCACTTCAGGTGACTCTCTCATATATTTGTGGATTTTTATCTTTAGAAGCACATGTCTGACACATATTTGTTCCTTTTAAGACATATTTACTCCTTTAAGGCATAAATATGTCATGAAAAGTTAGTGGACTGTTGCTGATAAATATGTGAATGAGTTGCATTAGGTAACTGGTCGCATGGCTGAAGAAAACCATTGCAGAGACTGATATGGCAGCACAGCACTGTTCACACATCATCTGGTCCTTAATTCTGCAATGAGAAAGGTCAGCGAGAGGAGAAGCATCATTAGCTGAGCCCTGACTTCACCTCCCTACCGACGTGAATAAACTCGGAGACAATGACAGAGGCATGGTGAGAAGATGATGGATGGAGGAAGATGAGAATATAATAACCACAGTGTGACATTGGAGCCCTTTACTCAGGTTTTTCATTGTGTGTTTGAACAGTCTCCTCTCTCTGCATTGATTTTCTTTTTGAGAGTGTCCATTTTGTCAGCGAGAGCTTATCAAACACCAAAATGATTCATTTCCCTCTAATGAATAGTTGCCTGCTTGCCTTAACTTTAGGTACCAATGTGCTGTGTGAGCGCTGTATAAAATGTCAGACTTTGCTTTTTTTGCACTAGTGGCTTACTATTCTGTCCTTGTTGCAAAAATGAACATTTGTTTGAACTGTTTTGGCGATTTTAATAATTTGTTTCATACTGGAAAAAAAAATAAGTTGACAGATTTTTTTTGAAAGACTCCCCAAAAATGTATCTAACTTTCTATAGATCTTGTTCAGATTGCAATTTCTTAAGCTCAAAGATTGGGACGAATTAGTTTGATTTTTGATCCTATCATGTTGGAAACTGCACACAAACACACCATCACGGCTGGAAATGAACCTGATAAAGTGAAGAAGAGATTTTCAGATAAAAAAATTTAAAAGACCTTTTCAGCCCTAACAATTAAAATACTGTAGTTGTTGAGACATCTATGAAGAAGGGCCTTTACTAATTAGCATTTGCCCTCTCAAACAAAGACTGCTGCTGCTTCCATCAGGATCACTTAACATACATTTCTAATCCAACTATAATTGAAAAGCTACAATAACTTAATGTACATCAACTAAAACGAGCACATTTCTTCTTTAAATACTAATGCAGACTCATGCTATATTATTTAATTTGCATGTATTACTCTGGGCTTAACTAAAAGACTGTACTAAAAGCAGTGCATGTACTTCTGAGCTATACAATTAAATGACCATCAACATTTCAGCACTGATTAAAGTGACATTTACCTACACTGCTATTTAAGTACTCTACTAATGGAAGGATTTCCACTTAATTAATACGATAATTAGTTGGAACAAGCCATTGGCTAACCTTGAGGGCAAATCGTAAGAAACACATGCACAGATAATGTGTGACATGAATAATCCTCGTTGTTTAATTGTTTCAGTTTTTCATAAATTACATGTTACTAATTTCTATCCAGTCTGAGAGCGTAAAATCTGGTCTTATCCGTGTCTCTCCCACATGCTATCAAAACCTTTACATAATTATGCAGAAATCAACTTTGTAAGGTGCCAGAGGGTTGAAGCTACATAGTCAGGAATGTAAGAGTGTGTGAGTGGTTTATAAATAAATGTTCTGGAAGTGGTCAAGTTTGTAGTAACAGTCCCTTCATTCAACTGCTGCTAACAGAACTGATCACAGCAGGTGAAAGTATTAAAGCTCCTTGACATTTTGAAAGGCTGGTACTGACTCTCCTGTTAAAGTTGAACATTTCTACTTCAATTTAAAAAATTACCTGTGCTATAACCCTCATAGAGCTGCCCCCACTGCAGCACCACAAATGTACAAATGCATAATTTACATAGAAGACATAAATAATTTCATCCCATGAATATTTACGAAAACTCTGAACGTCAACTAATGTTGTCAGAACAATTTTGGTGAAAACTAGGAATACCCAGCTAAAGGGGGCTGAACTAGAGTTTAACTGATCTCTGGGTTAAAAGTACACTATATTTAGTCCTCACGCTCCCTTTAAAGCTACCTGTTGTGTAGCCCTAGAGATTAATATAATTAACGATTAAACGCAAAGTGGTGTATAAACACAAATTGAATAAAAAAGGCGAGTGAAAAAGAAACACTGATGGTGAAAACTAGTAACGATGGGAAGACCCCAGCAGCCTAGATTTTGCAACGTAACTAAGGGAGGATTCAGGATTACCTGATCCATTGCTAACGATATGCTTTGTCAAAAAGAAAAGTTTTAAGCCTAATCTTAAAAGTAGAGAGGATATTTGTCTCTTGAATTTAAATTATGAGCTGGTTCCACAGAAGAAGGCCTTGAAAGCTGAAGGCTCTGCCTCCCATTCTACATTTAAATAGTCTAGGAACCACAAGTAAACAAGTGCAAGTCCTCTATAAGGTGGTATCGCACTATAAGGTCTTTAAGATAAGATGAGGCCTGACTATTCAAGACCTTGTATGTGACGAGATAGATTTTGAATTCCATTCTGGTAGCCAATGAAGAGCAGTCATTATATGGGAAATATGCTCTTTCTTTCTAGTTCCTGTCAGTATTCTTGCTACAGCAGTTTGGATCAACTGGAGGCTTTTCGTGTAGTTTTTAGGACAGCCCAATAACAATAAGTTAAAATAGTCCAGCCTCAAGTATAAGATGCATTAACTAGTTTTTCAGGATCACTCTGAGGCATGAGGTTTGTGATTTTAGAGGCATTGTGCACATGCAGCAAAACAGTCCTATATATTTGCTTAATATGCACATTGAAGGTCATCCAGGTCTTTATGTTTTTAAGATATTCCTGCATTTTAACTGAATTGTGTGTGTTATCTGGCATCATGGATAGATGGCTCTACGGATCATTTGCATAGCAATGAAAATGAATGCTATGCCTAAAAATGATACTGCCTAATGGAAGCATGCATAATGAAAACAAAATTGGTCCTAACATGGAACCCTGTGGAACTCCACAACTAAAGAAGAAATCCCCATTGGAGTTGAGATAATGTTTAGAAACCAATATTTACATTAACACAGTTCATTTGAATAAAATAACTGAAACAAACATATGCCAAGAGAGAACTATGGCACTTTAAGTTCAGTTTGTTTATCTAAAAGTTCCACTTATTTAGCAGAAATGGGGAATTTTCCTTTACAACCAGCCAACACTCTACCAGTGTACCAGCTTAGTTTTCTACTTTCAGAAAGCTCAAGAAAACACCTTGTAGAACTGCACTATCTATCAGTGTCACAAGTTTATAACTTTTGGTGTCTTTACCATTTTTATCATTTATGAACACCTGTGCATTTCTCTTTGTATTTGTACCTATATGTCTTTGTATGTATGTACTGTAACAGAAGAAATGTATCTTCATTCCTCTATATTCTCAATAGTAATGCTAACAGGACATTGAATTGTACCCTGACCTTGACAATGCTGGCATCCTCTTTAAAAAGTAAATAAATAAATAAATGATTTTTTAGCTTTGCAAAGTTTCTTCCAGACATCATATAAAACTTCACTGGATAAGCTGAATTCCTCACAGCAAGTTAGCGAAACTTGATGAGTTGAACTGGTGGGGAATCTTTTTAAATGAAATAAGATGTGTTTTGTAGCCTTTAACCATTTTGGTGACCACTAAAAATTAAAGCTAAAAATTATCTTTGCGGGGGGCATATGTGATGCATTTTTAAGATTCACTCAATTTTTAACAGCTTCCGGTCAGAGACAGAGGCTAATTTCAAGTCTGGCTGCAATCTCTGGCCTCAAATCCCAACCTCCCACTGTTAACTACTTCCTGAAATTCCTTCCAATCCACAGCACTCAAACCTGTTCAGAGATTGACTCTCTAACTTTGGCTGCCTGCTTAGTGTATCTAAGCTTCTTCCTCCATCTACCACATCATCTCCTCATGGCACATAGAGTTATGCAAGGTTTAATGGTCTACAGAGTACTGGACCACCAAGTAGGCTCCTGAGTTGAGAGGGGGTTTGGTATCTCTGTCGGCCATGACTGCTGACACTCTTCTGAGCCTGAAGTCAATCCCCGAGACAAGGAACTCTGCTCTGGGAGAAGGAAAGGCTAACTTTGCATCCTGGCTGAAGATTTAGAAGAGCTGGAGTGTGTCAGACTTGATGTTGGACTCAGTTTTAATTATTTAAATCTGTTACATGAGATAAATATGTTTTTATAAATGTTTAGTAGTCAGAAAAATTAACTTCTCTTAGAGTTTAATAAATTTGTTAATAATTTGTAAATTGACAGGTATTTATTTCTGCTCTATTATAGTGCTCAAAGCATTGCAAACCCACCTATACAAACAAACACATATAGTTATAGTGTAGTTGTACAGTAGTCATAGTGTAACATTATAGTGTACAACAGGAACTGTATTAACAATACTATAAAACATAGTATTGTTAATAGCATGAGCTGTTGATCCATAGGCAACAGCTAATGCTAATTTCAATTTGTACACACAGTTGAAAGATCTGTCTGCACTCCCTCCACAATAAGAGAACTTATACCAAATATTTCTTCCAAGAGTAATACTTCCACCCACAAAGAGGCAACTGAATACTCCTGGACATTTTGTAGGGTATTTATGTTTTGTACGGTCCCCTGTGCTTGCATACATGCCTAACAATGTCGGGGCATGCTCCTAATGAGACAATGAATGGTGTCCTGGGAGATCTCCTCCCAGTTTGGACCAGGGTATCACTGAACTCCTCAAAAGTTTGAGGTGCAACAAGGTGCTGTCAAGTGGACCGAAACATAATTTCCCTGAGGTGTTCTGTTGGATTTAGGTCAGTTGAGCATAGGGGCCAGTCAATGTTATCAATTATTTCATCCTCCAGAAAATACCTGCATACTCTCACCACACGAGGCCGGGTATTGTCCTGCATTAGAATGAACCCAGCACCAACTGCACCAATCAATGTAGGATCTGACAGTGGAGCAAAGGATTTAATTGAGAACTTATGGTAGTCAAACTCTATTGCCTAGCCTGGAGAGATCTGTGCGTTATTCCTCCCCAGTCTATCTCTGACCCAACACCAAACCGGTTGCGCTGAACGATGTTACAGGCAGCATAATATTTCCACGGCTTCTCCAGACCCTTTCACGTCTGTCACATGTGCTCAGGGTGAACCTGCTCTCATCTGTGAGAAGCACAGGGCACCAGTGGTGGGTCTGTCAATTCTGGTATTCTATGGCAAATACCAATCTGGCTTCATGGCGTCCTCTAAGAACCAGATGACCTGATTTTTTCTTAGATGTTTATTTCTTAACCAAGCATGCTTTCACCCTAAAACTATGACTTTGACTGTCTCTTATAAATATTTGATGCTACAAGAAATATCTATATTGAAACCAGTTTCCTATAAGCTCAGTTCAATGTGAAAAATTATACTCACTACTCATTATTTATAAGGTAATAACAAGAAAACAGAATATACACACATAGCATAGCTTAAAATCTGTTTGTTATATTACACGACATCTGAATTACTGCTGAATTTATTATGTTTTAATGTCTATTCTGCAGTTAGGTAGACTGAGCCAATTACAGCTTTGTACAATGAACGGCTGAGCACCATGTCTGTGCAAAGATAGCTCGCTACCTGGCAACATTCATGAACAACAGCGTGAAAAATGGCAGTGCAATGGCGATGGAAGAAATGCAGTGGTTACACATGCATATTACATCTTTAGATATTTTCAGAAAACCACTAAATATTCAGCTTGAAGAATTGATTTATTAGAGATTTGTTCAGGTCAAACAAAACAATCCGTTCACGTGCCGCCAACAGGAAACAAACATGACGTGATGAAAAATGTCGACCAAAGCAAACATTAAAGGAGCGCATGTACAATTTCCGCAGCTTATCACCCAGAGGCAAAGATGTTAAAGTATAAATGCAAAAGTTAAGAGAAAGGTTGACTGAGTTCTTGTTTAGGAGAAGCTTGGGTAAAAAAAAATCTACTCAGGAAGGCATAATCTCTCAACTGTATTGATGTCTAAAAATATCTAAAAGTGTAACTTTATATATTTTATTATGTTTAAAAAATGTTCTTAACTTTAAACTAAGCCCAGGTTGTTTCTTATATCTAATATCTTGTTGTTATAACCAAATTGATATGCTAATCAAAAAAAGGAATGCAATAAAATCTATTGAAAACACAGACTTTCATTTCTTTAACTTCTAGTGGAGAAAAAAAGAAAAGTAAGGTTTATTTGGCTTTAAAAATAAAGAGTTAAAATTATTAGTTTAATGTGACTGCATATTTTTTTAAAGTCATTATGGCTATTCTGTGCACTGCCAGATCCTTTTGTTAAAAAGATGTAAAACATTATTTATTTGCATATCATCACTTGCTCAGATGCTGCTGTATAGACACTGTATACGAGTCCGACAGCAATGAATGGCTTTATGCACTTCTTTACTAGATCCAAAGCTACTAGTGCATTGCAGAATCTTTTTTCTCTGAATCTGGGTGGCTGACAGTGACTCTGAAATCTCACAAACACAAACACACAGTCACATACACAGAGGCTAAGCAGGGAAGCAGTAGGAGCCAGCAGGAGGGAAATGTCAGCACAATGTCAGGGTGTTAGCTTGGCAAGGCACGGCAGGGCTTGCCTCTGAATGTTTCTGAATGTCACCACTCTGGAGGCCAGTGGAGCAAACACACACACACTTAGATCTCAAACAGAGAGAAGAGCAAACAGAGAGAAGAGGGAAATCTGTATTGCCCCCAGGCAGCGGTCACGCCAGGGGAAAATAACCGACAATAAAACGTATCTCACTCCTTTTATAAGGTCATATCTGAATGCCACTCAGTGATTATTAAAAACAATGCAGCAACTTGGGTCATTTCAGTGTGCATGAGCAGATGTGACGTCTGCTACTGAGGTTGTGGAGACACGTGACGTTAACTTGTCAGTAGTTTGGACGTCTGATAATCAATATGGGATCAAATGAATGGGTTCCCTGTGCATAGGTCTGGAGACAGCTGGCTAAAACTTCCTTTTGACTGCCTTGGTTGTAGCATGCTGCTGCAGTCATACTTCAAATGGAAGTGAAGGACTTGTCTACAAACACTGTCCAGCTACTCTCTGAGGTAAAGTGAAATGGAGAATGTTTGCGTTCAGCATAAAGGTTGCTTTAAAACATATTTACTGCAGGCTCAGGGACAGCTTTTACTTTGAAAACAAAACTTCTCAATTCCTAGTTTGTGTCACACTAGTTGTACTACCAGTAGGCTAGTAGTTCATCAGTATTTGGAGACAAATATAAAAAGCTGCAGGAAATCTGCTAACAACTAAAAGCAATTAGTAGGTTTTGGTTCAGGAACCAGTCATGAAATACACATTTTCAATCAAAAAGTGGTTGTACCAGGTCCATCATGGTAAAACAACTCTCACATAATATGCACACTACTCTGCTAACACTGTAAAAATAAAAAGACTAAAATAAAACAAAAGAGAGAAGTCAGTCGTCTCCGACTCAGAGATCTGTTTAGTAATTCAAATAGCTGCAGTGTTGTGTCCTTTAATATCTCCAAAAAGTGGATTATGTTCATCTAGATTTAACGTTTTCAGTGGGAGAAATGTTTCGTCACTGTGACTTCTTCACTGTGCTTTTTTATTTGCTAATTTGTTTTTGTTTTGTTTTTTACTTGCTGGTTTGATTTTAAAAATCACTTAAGTAGGGTTAGAGTAGATACAAAAAACTACGTGGTTAGGTTTAGGAAAAGGTTTCGGGTAAAATAGCTGAGAAACGATGAGCTGGGTGTGGCAGACCTGTCTCCTTAATGCCACAACCAGGAGCATCAGGTTTGCCATCAAAGTGCGTGTTGCATTTTAAAAGAACCACACAAGACTTTGAATAGAGGCTTGCTAAATTAAATGAAATACAAACGCATGCAAAAGTTGCTGGTGAGGTACTGATATTCCAAAGATAAGACTTTCTGATATATGCAGACCGAGCCATCAAACCCACAGTCAATACAAAAGTAGTCCCTTAAATAATTAGTTGCAGGTTAAAAATGAATTCAACAAAAAATAAATCTTTTTCCCTCAACCTATCAATCTTTCAGGTGTTTATCTTGAATCAAAGTCAGAAACAAGGGGTGTTCAGTATTAAAAAGAGATACCTGTGTGACGCAGTAGCTGCTGGTTTTCTTTGTTCCCTGAGACAGTGGTAGTTTATTAAGTTGCCAGCCAGCTAAATCATTCATGAAAACAAAGAAAAAGTTGCAGTGACTTATGACTTATCTATCTCAGAGCTGAGCAAAAAAATAAATAAACAAACACCGTCCTTTGCTCCCTCTCACACACCTACGTCTACAGGCCGGCATTGTGGGAACCACAAGAAGATGTTGTGAGAGATAAATGAGGAAGATAGGCTTGTGTTTGGCTCTGCTGTAGTTGGAAGCTATTCAAAAGGGCAAAACTAAGAGGGCAGATCTTCATTGATCACAATGACCCCCCAGAGACTAAATAGACAATAACTCTTCAACACACACACACACACACACACACACACACACACACACACACACACACACACACACACACACACACACACACACACACACACTTCTAAAGGTGGTTAAGACAGTAGCACTACAAAAGAACTGCATTCAGTGCAGTTTCTAAGTTGCACATTAAAAAAAACCCAAATGGTGGTAATCTCCATTTCTCAAGTCCATTTACTACACTTGTGAGAACCCTCATCAACAAAAGGTATCATCAAATGTAGTTGATACCTTTTTCAGCCATTTAACACCCAGCTCTTTGAAGAATCACAGACCAGAAAACAATTTTTCAGTTGCAAAACCAACTTGGTTGTCACCAGGCTTAAATTAATTTAATTTCAGATTTCAGTTCTTCCCAGGAATCAGTGCCAAAATACGTTTCTATTCGCCAGGAAAGCACCTGCAGGATTCTGGGCCTCAGTTGTGCTTTTGTGTCCAGGTGCAGCTTTGTGTAGTGTACCACAGGCTTTAGAAAGTCAGGTCCAGGACTCCCTCTTCCTGGGCATTAACTCCTGGAATTAAGTAGGATAACAAAGTGTTTCTAGGCCGGTTGAGAAATCTCAGCTTGTCCTGGATCTCCTCAAGGATTTCTTCCTAGCTGGATATGACTAAAACACCTCACCTGGGAGGTGTCCGGGAGAGATCCAGATATCCAGACAACCTCAGCTGGCTCTTTTTGATGTGCAGAATCAGTATTGCTCTGAATCTTTCTCATAAAATTGTGCTCCTCTCTCTATGGCTCTAATCCAGAGCCCAGATACCTTCAGAGGAAGCTCATTTGTGCAGCTTAAAATACACAATCTTACCCCTTCAGTCACTGCCCACGGCAAGTGGAGATGGCAGGAATGTAAACTGACCAGTAAATCTGTAGCTTCACATATCCACGGTCACCATAGCAGATCACCACAGCATCTGCATAACTACAGACGCTGCTTTACCCTCTCCCAACTTTTGAACAAGATACCCCAATACTTAAACTTCTCCACTTGGGTCAAAAACGCTTGCCCAACCCAGAGTTGATCCTTTTGAAGCTGAAAACCATGGTTCTCTTGGCGATGCTAAATCTCATCCCTGCCACTTATTCACACAGCATCCTGGATAACCTGGAGGTCACTGTTTGATCAACACAGAAGGAACACATCATCTAAGGCAGGGGTGTCAAACTCAAATACACAGTGGGCCAAAATTCAAAACTGGAACAAAGTCGCGGGCTAACGTTAATATTTATTGAAATATATTTATTCATCCAGATATAAGAATGAATATTTTCTTATGGACTCAAACACGTTTTGCTGAAAAACTGAATATGGAACAAGCAAAGCTTAATACTAAACAATATATATATTAGCTGTATAATACCAGTAGGCCAGCTCTGATAGTAATTTGGTATGGCTTCGCGGGGCATGATCCTGAAGCTTCATGGACACCATTCACCACATGGATGCAAATTCCTTTGTCTCTAAAGTTATCTATAATATATAGTTCGATTCCCGCCTGGGGTGTCTGTATCCAGTAAGGGTCCTAAGGCTAGACCCCCTATGCTAAGCAAGCCTACCGCAGACATGAGTGAGACAGATGAATATGAAGGCATGTTGGCTCGGACGTCGCCCGGATCGACAAGGTCCGCGTCAGGTGTTGAGGAACCAGGGCACCCTGACGAGAAGTGGGCTACTGGAACAAGAAGGCATCGGTGGGCAAGAGACGAAAACAGGGCGTTGTTGGAAGGCTATTACGCAAGTAACCCCAGCGGAAGGGGTTACATGAATAGGATGAGGGACCTATGGATTCTTCGATACCCAACATCCACAATGACGGCGAAACAACTAGTAGCTCAGTGTTCCAACATTCGAAAGAAGGGACTGCTCTCACAGCTAGAGATTGACGAGGTACAACACAAATGCTACGGCAAGGGGGAGCCAGTACACCAGGTCAGGGGGGAGATATCATCACCCCCACCCGAGATTGTGATAGGAGAAGGATTGTTGAGTGCGAGAGGAACTGACCTGAAAGATAGGATCATAGCCAAGCTTGAAACCTGGTCCCCCCGTAGCTGGTTACCAAGATTACATGAAGTACCCTCAGAAGGTCTGCTAGATTATGTTAATGCAGCACTACGGACGATACCTACAGCCACGATTACCGACACTAACAGTTGATCTACAATACGGCAGCAGTGATCAGTGAGATGCTTGGCTGCAAGTTGAACAGCCACAAGGGGCAGTACCCTCCATGGAGAAGGAGGCTAGAGGCTAAGATCAAGGTAGCACGGAGAGAGGTTAGCCAACTATCGGAGTTGCAGAAAGGCGCGATGAGGAAGGTGCCTAAGAACCTATGGAAGCTGTCCATACCTGAGGCCTTGGAAACTGCCAAGCAACGACTCACAGCCTTGGCCAGCCGCTTGAGGAGGTACACCAGAGAGATAGAAGGCAAGAGAATAAACCAGCTGTTCTCCACGGAACCAATATGAGAACAGCACCACCAAGGCTGGAGGCAGAACAATACTGGAAGAGCATATGGGAGAAGGATGCAACCCATAACGGCAATGCTCAGTGGCTAGTGGATCTGAGGGCAGACCATCACAGTGGCAGATATCCAAGAAAGTATGAAGTATGAAGAGTTGGACAGCACCAGGCCCTGACATGGTTCACGCCTACTGGCTGAAGAAGCTGACTGCACTCCACGAGCGACTGGCAGCACAAATGAACCAGCTGCTAGTTGACGAGAGACACCCGGAATGGCTAAGCGAAGGCCGGACAGTCCTGATCCTCAAGGACCCCCAGAAGGGACCAGTCCCCTCCAACTACCGACCAATAACCTGCCTCAGCACCACGTGGAAGCGCCTGTCAGGCATCATAGCGGCTAAGATGAACAGGCACATGGGTCAATACATGAGCGGGGCACAGAAAGGGATGGGCAAGAATACCAGAGGCGCAAAACACCAACTACTGACAGACCAAGCAGTCAGCCGAGACTGCAGGACCAGACTGACCAACCTGTGCACTGCCTGGATTGATTACAAGAAGGCCTATGACTCAATGTCCCATAACTGGTTGCAGCTTTCCTAGCGGCCTCTTCATGGTTCCCATTCGCCTGCGGGATCCCCAGGTACTTGTAACTGTCCTCTATGTCTGCAATGTTGCCTTCTGGTAGTTTGATCCCCTCTGTTCTGGCTACCTTCCCTCTCTTTGTTATCATCCGACTACACTTCTCCAGCCCGAACGACATTCCGATGTCATTGCTGTATATCCTGGTGGTGTGGATTAGTGAATCGATGTCTCGTTCACTCTTGGCATACAACTTGATGTCATCCATGTACAGGAGGTGGTTGACAACTGCTCCATTCCGTAGTCGGTATCCGTAGCCAGTCTTGTCAATTATCTCACTGAGGGGGTTGAGGCCTATGCAGAACAGCAGTGGGGACAGAACATCAACACACATATACATACATATACATATATATACAAAAAAAACCCAAAACACCCAGCACGCCCCTGCGGGCGGTTTATCCTTCAAGCTCGGGTCCTCTACCAGAGGCCTGGGAGCTTGAGGGTCCTGCGCAGTATCTTAGCTGTTCCCAGGACTGCGCTCTTCTGGACAGAGATCTCCGATGTTATTCCCGGGATCTGCTGGAGCCACTCGCCTAGCTTGGGAGTCACCGCACCTAGTGCTCCGATCACCACGGGGACCACCGTTACCTTCACCCTCCACATCCTCTCGAGCTCTTCTCTGAGCCCTTGGTAAGTACATATATATACATATACATATATACATATACATATATATATATATATATATATACTAGGGGTGCAACGATACTCGTATCGATATTGAACCGTTCGATACAGTGCTTTCGGTTCGGTACGCATATGTATCGAACAATACAAAATTTTTAATTTATTTTATCAACTTTCCTTCTGACGATGCTGTCTGTGTTGAGCGCTCAGTGGATCTGCGCTCGACAGTGCAGCCTAGGCGGAGTAGTCGAACGCAGATTCACTGAGCGCAGGGCAAGCTAGCGAGACAGAAGTTAAGCTCTCCTTGCAACATGGCAAATTGAACCTCCCCCACCCTCATTCAGATCTGGCGTTTGGAACTATTTTGGTTTTCATGTGACGTATGACCCTGAAGGTAAGCGCGTCATGGACTAAAGTAAAAAGTATGTTGGATGTGCCACGCAATGTTCAATTACATGGGTGGGAACTAGTGTGTTAGCGCAGTTAGCTCGTTAACGTGTTGGCCGTCCAGCCCCACGCACGGGGCGATCCGCGGTAGCTCGTGTTGTGGCGTTAACATCATTTCAACGAGATTAACGCTGACAGCACTAGTGGGAACACAACGAATATGACTGCACATTTACGCCGACATCATCCTAGTGCAAAGACAAGTGGAAGCAGACAAAAACAACAAGCACGCATGCTACAAACTTTACCCGAGTCATTTAGACAGCCGTTAGCACATGATTCTCCTTATGGGGACCTGATATGTTTAATATGCTGCTGAGAATATAGCCCAGAAGAAGCATATAGTAAAGCTTTTATTTTGGAAAGAGCCATTTCTCTGTAATAAACTCTCTTTTCCAAAGATGAGTGATTCCTCAATCAGATACAGGGCTCGCAAAATCGCTAGCCCGATGTCCCGGGGCTAGCGATTTTTCCAGTCGGGCTACCAAAATCTATCTCTGCCCTGCCCGTCGGGCTGTCATAGGAAGGAAAAATATATGTCAATGCTTTTGTATTCTTTCGGAAATGTAGCTGGGTAATTATGTCATTGGCATCGGTGAGCCACTGTCAATATGTGACATATTGAAATCGCGTTTGAATTTGCGCTTGTTTTTTGCTTTCACTTTGCAATCGCGCGAACTGTGTATGGAGAGCGACAGTGCTGATTGGTTACCCTCAAGCTCCCAGGCCTCTGGTAGAGGACCCGAGCTTGAAGGATAAACCGCCCGCAGGGGCATGCTGGGTGTTTTTTTTTTTTTTTACATATATATATATATATATATATATATATATATATAAAACATAGGACACCCTGCAGGACCCGGTTGTCAACATGCAGACATGTTGGACCATACACCCTCAAGTATTGAAAAAGTAGCTTAGCAACTGCAGGACCTGAAATCTTGCTTTGCATATTTATTTAGACCCAAACCCAAGCTAGTTAGTTGCTCAGTTAATTTCTGGTTCAATGATATTCTGCAAGATAGCATATGGTGTGAGCTGTGAGATGGAAAAAAATGATTTAGGAGAATTAATTTCCCATTAAATGGCTCTCTAAATTCCAAGAAAAGTCTATTGTACAAATTATTTAAAAAATGTATAATTGTCTCAAAAGCCTGAAGAAGAAAAGACATACTATTAGCATTTTCTTTTCTAATATACATAGTCACTGTGATTTATGAATGTTGGAGCAGACACTGAAGTTTAAATCTATGGTTTTTCTTCTGTAGTCTCAGACTTTCTTCTTTTGTTTGAAAACTAAATATCCATCAACCTGCTTATGCTTCTATGATTTATTCAGTCTTATTCAGTCTTTTCGGGTGTAGTTGTAGTTGGCTGACCTAATTATAAAACATTAATCATGAGACTACTTCAACCTAAATCCTCAAAAAGGTAGACTCACATGGCTTTTTACCCGAGGAAAGCATCTTTGACCTCTAAGGCTAGAGCAAAATCATAATGAGCACACTGAGCACACTCTCATTCAGACATAAAAATTTCCATCCAAGAAGAGATGCAAACTCACACAATCTGTTGTATTACACAAATGTGCACAGACAAACACACATGCACACAAAGAGAGCACTGAAACAAGTGGCCAGTGATGCAGGCCTTCCACGGAGATCAGTCTGATAATGGAGCATGGCTGTTAAGTCTGGAGATGAGATGATGATTGCCAGACGGCCCAAAAACAAATTAAAGCATTAAAGCCCCAAGCTCATTTCTTTATTAATGCAGCTAAGATGAGATTCTACATTAATAGATGAATGATTAGCCACTCCAGGGTTTCTTAAAATTCACCCAAACCTAACTGGAGCAGAGATTTCAAGGGCTGTTAGATCTGAAAACAGATGCTTAAAATTGTGTTTCAACACATTGTGCTCAGCTCAATTTAACTTTAGAGACACTTAACTGTTCGGAAGACTGCATAAAGACGGTAGGTTATATACCCAGAGTCTGGTTAAATTGAATGCTGTTTTATCAGATTATACGGGGAGGATTTTAAGTAGCATTTATTTCTTTTCTTTCTATATATGTGATTTTAAAAATAGCGCACTCTTTGAGTTGCATTTATTCATTTAGTGGTTATTATTAGTACAACAGAAGTGCATGGATGCAGGCTGACTTAAAAACCACATAGTTTAGCCAAGTAAGCAAAACTTTAGTTCAGTGGCATTCTATCGCAACAAACAAGGCAAGCAGTGCTTGTTTTGTCAGATTAAAACATGCCAAAGTAAAGCGATCTCCCTCCTTTCATCTCAAGCAGCCCCTTGCTTGTTTGCATCCATCTTTTCCATTATTGCCATCTTGTGGCTGCAGTTGGCTATTGTTGCTGGAAGTGCCGCTTGTTTTATAGTTATAGAAAACTGTAGCTCTTTCCATTTTCAAGTTGTGGCTATCTGCTATTAACATTGACTGAAGATGGGAAAGAAAATATTTACAAACAAGCTGTGTTATTGATTTTAATTAGAAATTAGTCAGCAGACAGCCTGCTGGAGGCATTTTATTACATTTCTTTTAAGAGTGTTTTCTTGCATGTAAAAACAATTCTACTATTGAATTAAATTCTACTATATTGGACAACTATTAGAATCTTTCACACGGACAATGATTTTTTTTTTGTTACCTTTCTTTGCTGTAAATAACACTGACATTGCAATCTGATTTCTGTTGGGTTTTTTGTTGTTGTTGTTTTATCTTTTATCACTCTCTTTTTACAATTTTGGTTGCAAAACAAAATGGTAATTTAAAAAAAAAAGAAAAAAAAAAGAAAAGGCTACTCTTTAAGTTAGGGCTGCCACGATTAGTCGACTATCAAAATCGTCGACGACTGATTTAATAGTCGACGCGTCGTTTGAAGCTTTGTAAGATCACAAAAGACGCAGGAATAAGTAGTAAGATTTAAGAGTTAATAACGGACTGAAACAGAAGATGGCAGCAATGCATGTACAAGGATGCCAGCTGCCGTTAAGCCCCGAAGAAGTAGCTCTGTCCCAGAATTCATAGCGCAGCCCTGCTCAGTTTCCAACAATGGCGGCAGCTAGTTAGTTTTAATATTACTCTTATTATTCTTTCTGGGTCACAAAATAAACGTTTAACATATTTTCAGGTGAGAATATAACTGTGTAAACCTCAAATATCTGCTCAGTTTATCAAGACACCACATATTTTCAAAAGCGCTCTGACATTTTCAGAGACGTCTGTTACCCACCAGCTCGATAGCTAGCCGGGGGCAAAGCTCACTAGAGCCCGTGAGAACACCGGACTCCCGGCAAATCGTTTTCAAACCCACCGCCGTCTTTCGCTACTCAGGTTAAACATATATGAGTCACTTAGATAACTTAAAAATGTTATTGTTTGGCTTTTTTTTAGTATGTTATTTGTTCCTGAGTAAATCAGTTTGGCTGAGATTACAGTCATAGTTTTTGCACAGCTGAATAAACGTCAAGCAGACAACTGATTATCAGAAGTGTGAGATGCTCGAGAATATACTCCGGTGTCCCGTTATTTTAGATAGCAAGGAGTTTATTAAACTTCACCTAAACAATCTGCAAATTTCATTAAAATTTAATAAACTGTCATCTTGTCTTTATTTTTAGTTAGCACATACCTTAAACACTTAAAGCTGTAAGCTAATGATAGTTATATAAGAGCAGATGCATGCTAGTGCAATAATCTATACGTTTTACATCCAATGGATGCATGATCTGATTAGTCGACTAATCGCAAAAATAATCGGTGACTAGTCGACTATCAAAATAATCGTTTGTGGCAGCCCTACTTTAAGTCAGGGGTGTCCAACTCTAGGCCTCGAGGTGCCGGTGTCCTGCAGGTTTTAGATGTGTCCTCGATCCAACACAGCTGATTTAAATGGCTAAATTACCACCTCAACATGTTTTGAAATTCTCCAGAGGCCTGGAAATAAACTAATCATTTGATTCCGGTGTGTTGACCCAGGGTGAGATCTAAAACTTGCAGGACACTGGCACATGTGTCACCCCTCCTTTAAGTCATGCTGTAAATGAATGAATGTCACAGAAAAAGGTAAACTTATGTCCATTTACTCACACATAACAAAAGAAAATATTTCATGACTATTTCTTGTTTTGCCATGAGACTGGGTTGTTTTGTAATTATAAAATAAATGCTCACATGAAAGCTGCATATATATCATTTGGCAGTAATCCCAAGATTATTATGAGACTGATCAGCTTCCAGACAGCAGATGTGACGCTATGGCCGTATCAAGCAGAACAAAACACATCTGAATGCAAGCTGCAAATGAGGTCTTAGTCAGTGTATGTATAATCGAGTGTTCAGCCTCTGCTTACAAATTGATGATGAGCACATTGTGATCACATATTTTTGTGAGTAAACAAGGGAGTCAACTGCCTAAACCCGGAGCTACAACAGTATCCCTGCATTTAACACCATCATTATTCCCACGTCTTTCCAGCCTGAATACACAGTGTACTAGAATATCTCTCTGCAACCCATCAGCTTAGACATGTATGGTTTTTAGCACTCTTACTTTAGATATAAACGAATAAACTATTTATATGAGTGGCATGAAACTAAAGATCCACTCTGTATATTTCTCCCAGTGGTTAATTCACTCTTTACATAATTTATTCACCCACTGACTGCATTTTGGTCCCACAATCTATTTGTCCATTAATATTAAAAACATTTGTCCATAGCAGAGTAATATGGTCTATGAGAATGTCAGTTGCATATAATATCTGTACTTTTGTACTTTCAAGCATGCACACATTAATGTGATAAATCCATGTGTCCGAGCTTCTGTGTGGTGTACCAATGTATTCATTGAAAAACATGGGTGAAAATGCAATAAAATAAATGTATGGGTGCATACCGTATTGTCTGCTATACATTATTTAGATGAGATGGCTACACGCACTCAGCCCTCCCATCGTCAGTGATTTCCCTTTAAAACAGTCTACCCTGCAATTAACTACCTCTGGAAAGTTCACCCTCCTCCCACTGCTATTGATCTAGTGGTCAGTTAACTAGGCAGAGGAAAAGGATGGTGTGCATTCAAGTTTATTTATGTGTGCTCCAGCAGAGCACTGTGCAAGCTAAGACTAAACTTTTGACTGTAATTGTATTTCATCTAATTTCATCAGTTAGTTAATTTGTTTAATTAGCACAGTTTTTCTTCTAGTCTAAAGATACATTAGGATATATATAACTAAAAGACTAAGTAACCTGAATCTGAACTTAAACATTGACTAAAAGGGAACTAACACTAAAAATATGAACTGAACTTTGTTTTTGCATCACACTATATAAAGAACTGAACAAAAAAATACAAATAGTATATATTTTGTATACTATGAAAGTCTTGAGCCCCTCCTCATTTGTTTATATTTTGCTTCCAAGAAGCCGGGCTTTTTTATCATTATTAAAGTAGTCTCGAGTAATAGTTCTCCAGGCTTTCTCAAGGTCTTTCAGAGTTGTTTCTTAAGAATGAGTTGCTTTTTTAACTAATTTTCAGTCAAGTCATTGTACCTGACCATTTTCAGAGAGAAAAACAAGAAGTCAATGTGTCTTTAGGGACTTTGTTATTATTAGCCTGTCACAAAAACACATCACTTGTTCCCATTTTTAGCTGAAACTATGAAAAACGCTAAAGATAACACAGTTTGAGAGGCACAAAGGAGCACAGTGCGTCTTTAAGTTGGAGAAACTGGAGGACGAAACAAGGTGTGACAGGCTTAAAAAACGATCTATAGCAGATGAACAGTATATGAAAGTCATGTACTTAAGAAATAGCAACAAAAATCCAGCAAAGATCTGACACCAAGCCTGAGAGATGCATTTGGCCTCATCAGAAATGGTCTCAGTGAAAGTGTAGCTGTTAAGGAGCCATTATTAAGAAAGGAAAACAGAGAAAAGGCTGAAGTACGACAGTCTTAAGGAGTGATGAATACAAATTTGAAATTTTTGGTTCAAATCATCGTCAGAACTTACAAAAGGGGTCTGGAAAGTGGTACAATAGTGTCTACAGGAAAATTACACACAGCACAGACTGCAACATTATTGAAGCAGTGTGAGATCATCTTGACAGAGGACGGAACAAAAGGCATCCAACATCCAAAGAGAGGCGTTGAATGATACTGTTCGAGAAGCCTGGGAAATTAATCCTGAAGGCTACTTTACAGAAAAGTCCCATATTGAAGGGAGTTAAGGAGACGCTGAAGAATAAAGGTGATCATACCAAATATTTTTTGGTATTGTCTTTGAAGCTCAAATTTTGAGCTCAATCGAATTGTACAAATTGTGTTTATTTCTCATATATTTTCATGTATATTTGCATGTTTCAAGAAATCACTCTAAAAGAAGTAAAGGGTGTCTAAAGACATCTAAGTGACTCGGTTGCTCAATTCATTTTTGAGGTCATGTTTGAGCTCATGGTACTCTGCGTAGGATTTTGGGAAAAGGACACCAGGATAATAACAAAAGTTATTATACCCCCCAAAATTGGCAATACATCTGATATTTATACCATTCTTCTCATTATTCTTTGTACACCAACAACAAAATGTTCTGTTCCACCAGTGACCACAACATCTCCCATGAGGTTACAGCAAATTACAAATTACAAATTGCACAGTCCTCAATGTGACTGAGTTGTGTGTGACTCCAAAAATATGTGTTGGCATATAGAGCGAAACTACAACAGCTATTTATTGTGAAAAAGGGGAATTATACTTTCTGGAGACATGCTTTTCGTTATAGGGTGAGAGATCAATAGTGAAGACATTTATTAAGTGTCAGTACTTTACACTAAGCCAGTGTGCTGAACCACTCTTTTCTGGCAATAAATTCGCAGCAGTACTGTGATATTGTTTTCAGGATGCTGCTGCTTCATCATTCTCTCTGCAGTATGTGCAAACTCAAAGACTCTCAGCTCCAAGATGTCTGCTAAGAGTTTAGGTCTCAACAACAAGCACAAGTTCGTATTTTTTCAGTGAATAATGACTTTCCACCTACACATCATTGCATGTTGGATTTGAAGCAGTTTAACATTACCGAGATGCAATAACTGAAGATTTGTGGAGATACGCTTATCAGTACCCTATAATAAATAAATGTGATTTGACCTGGCAGGTTGCTTTGCTCGCAGGGTTTCTTTCTCATGCAGCAGAAGAGTAAAGTAGTATGTAGAGAGCAAAAGGAAATTAACCTGGAAATAAAGGCCCTGGAGAGTGCATTCAGCAGAGCTGAACTTAATGCAGGTGGAGGTTGGGGTGGAGAGGATTCTTGGAAATGTCTGAAGCAGTGACAGCAGCAAGCACATGAGGAGACTATAAGAACACAGACCTTTAAACAGGGTAGTGGATTACTGCTGTGCAGACACTGATGGTGACTATATGTACAGTGTGTGTCAGCTGGTGCAAGAGACCCAGCCTCATTTAGGTAAAGAATCCCCGGATAGTGTCAGATGAAGCATAAACACAAGTTATTAACTTCAAACATCCCTACAAAATCCTTATAAACAGAAATTGCTCCATACCTGACAACTCTATGTGCTAACACCTCTGTTATACTGGTTTCTTTACATATCTGTGCTATGTGCATTAGTTATTTATTGTTGCTATCTGTGAGCAGCTGAGAAGCTGTAACTCTTCTGTTGACTTTATTTCTAATTGTTTGTAATATTTTTAAAACATCCTATCCAGTCGTTAAGTGATGACGTGACGAATCCTACTTCCGGGCCTAAAGTAGTCTGCTTTTAATATGGCTTTTGTGTTGTTAACATGTTTAATGTTATGTATTTTCTTCTATTTAATCTCAAAAAGCTCCTAAAACAGTCAGTGATCACTGTTGACCTCCCTCGGCTTTTATTACCGCTAATCATTTATTTAAGCTTTTTTTTTTTTTTTTTTTTTTTTTGCTTGAATAGTAACACAGAAAAAACATTTCTGTACCACTTTATTGTTATTATTTTATTATAACAATCCATGAAATCCTGGCTTTTTACCAAGGTCTTCAAGCTTACCTTAATGATTTATTGATCAAAAATTTTAACAAGTATTGTAATTATGATTCTTAAAAATATGGTGTGCATTGTCAACATGTAGAAAGTACTAAGTAAAGATTTAAAATATCACATTTGAAATCTGCATTACAACATTTTTGTAGACTTGAAGACTGGGAAACAGCCTCAGAACACAACACTGATATTTTGTGGTGAGCATGTTAGCTAAACAGCTAATGATTTAGCAGACACGAAGCAGCATTCATGTTCATCTGAAGTGTTGCTTCTGGCCACAGCGTAACTGTAACTGAAATAGTTACATTCAAGTTTATTGAGTTTTGGTCTATAACAATTCCTGATGAAAATATCTGCCTGATTGGCTGCTAAGCCCATCAAATCACACCTACAGGGAAGGTACTGTACAATAACACACTGATGATGATATTTCTTCATCGGTTTGTTTGTTTAAACATTTAACAGAAAAGTGAATTTTGGAATTACAGTATGCTTAATATGAAAATTTTTATTTCAGCAGCTTTAGGTTTATGTTGTGAATTTTATTTCATCACTTACTGAACCGTGCTGATAGCAGGACATCAAGATTCTTTGTAATGAAATCCAAACTAATTCCATAATGTATCTGGCATAACATTATTTAAGTCCAAAACTAGGTGGTCACAGTTTTTTTTTTTTTTTTTTTTTTTTGTCCCGTTTGGATCTTTAGCCATCAGAATTGTTGTCTTAAGGACAAGAAAGATGCCAAGCGGATTTATTTTACCAAGTGGATCATCATGGCCTTGCCATATTGGTCCATTTGATTGACCTTTATTATAATTATGAATTTATTTTATTTTCAGTTGCTACAAATGGGACAGACATGACTGGGGGATAGGACAGGGAGAAAGAATGAAAGAAAGAGAGGGAGAGAAAGAAAACCAAAGGGGAGAAGAGACGGTGAGAAAGGGGGGAAGAAAGAAAAACAAACAAACAAAACACCTGGATCACCTGTATGGAGAAAAAAAAACAGAAGAGAAAGCAAACAACAAAGAGCAACATAATAAAAAAAACAGCACCATCACAATAAACTAGCTAGCAGTAGATAACAGTAGATACTAAATATTAAACGATATTGTGCAGCACGCAAGATAGACAGCGTACAATGTGCTTTGAGGCAGCAGCCAAGAAAGGTGTAGTCCGCGTCTGTGAACACCCGTGTGTACACCTGTGTGCATACCTGTGTGGATCAGCATGCTTGTATTCCAAAGGTTTCTCCATGTAACGATCTGCTAGGGAGTGTGGGGAGCCACAGCCCCGTCCACCAGGGTATGAAGCAGGTATGGAGGAGATCAAAACTCCAGACATCCAGAGGCCCCAGAGTACAAGGACCCAAGGAGGACCACCAAAGGGGGGGAACCGTGCCACCCTCCTGGGAAGAGCTGAATAGAGCCCCAAACGAGAGGTCACCCCGCAGCTATGGAGCAGAGGCCAGAGGGGGTTGCAGTGGTGTGCCCGTGGGCTCTGCCGGCAGCCAGCTGTGCCAGAGAGGACCGAGCTTCAGGCCCAGAGGCCAGAGGGCATCCCACCCCCCGGAAGGAGCCCAGCCGGGCCACAGGCGGCCGGCCCCGCCAATCGGCCACCAGGAGTGAGCCGGTACATACATGAGCGCCCAGCCCCAGACGACAAGGACCACCAACACACCAACGTCTGAGGGCATCAGCCACCGGCAGGGAGTGTGGTGAGGGGAGATAGGCCTCCGTACTTTAGAGGGCCTGAGATGTACCCAGAGAGTAAGCTCAGTTTTTAAAACCTTAGGATGTAACTACAGCCCAGCCCATGCAGCAGTATATGAATGACTAACCTCGTATTGTGGATGGATTATCTCAGTTGTTCTCCTGGCTGAAGTTTGGTCCTTTTACAGCATCCTGCCATGCGATTACATTTGTTCCTGACCACCGAGAACACTCACGTTAACGTTTATCGAGTGGAAAAAAAGTTAGCTTGTTTATATTATGCTAACATAGCTGTGTCGCTAGCGGTCACGTAGCACATCGTTATATACCAGCTAGCCAAACTTCAGTAACCCTACAAACGTCACTGCTGTTTAGTTTTCTGTCTTCATTTATGCTGGAAGTGATAGCAGAGCTGTACATTTTAATTTGTTTCTAAAACCCCGCAGTCAGGACATGCTATATTGTATTTAGATAGAAGCTAGCGAGCTAACTTCCTGCTAACTTCTAACGCCGTTAAATGTCATAAATTCCGTTTTCATGGATGCCTGGATATTAAACTCAATTGTTACACCTGGTAGAGCAGAATGCTGATCATTTTATTAAAGATGAAAGACTTTAGCCAGTTTTTCAACTCTCAGTAATGCCATAGTGATCGTCTGATATGTGGACCTGCAGCGGAGTTTAGGCCCAGACACGGCTAGTGACGTCAGACTTAACGACCGGATAGGCTCTACTTCCTCTGTTGCATAGAGCTTATTATCTATTAGTGATTAAAGACAAATCACTAAGCTGCATTGTCAGTCTTGGGTAACACATTTCTTAATTACTATTAAAGTAGAAGTAAACAATCATCTGAACAAACTATATTACATTATATTACAACACTAAGGGTGAAAAACCCCCATTATCATTCTGTTTAAGAAGAACTTATGTCTGATTATAATCATTGATATCTTGCATAATTATTTATTTGCAGTGGAGCAAAATGAAATTTGTTGTGTTACTTACCAAAAGAACCAATAATCGCTTATACATTTGAGAAGAAATAATTAGTATAATAAATAAGTGTGGTACAGCATATTTTCAGGTGAGAATCAATAACAGCATTGATTGACTTTACAGGGAGTGCAGAATTATTAGGCAAATGAGTATTTTGTCCACATCATCCTCTTCATGCATGTTGTCTTACTCCAAGCTGTATAGGCTCAAAAGCCTACTACCAATTAAGCATATTAGGTGATGTGCATCTCTGTAATGAGAAGGGGTGTGGTCTAATGACATCAACACCCTATATCAGGTGTGCATAATTATTAGGCAACATCCTTTCCTTTGGCAAAATGGGTCAAAAGAAGGACTTGACAGGCTCAGAAAAGTCAAAAACAGTGAGCTATCTTGCAGAGGGATGCAGCAGTCTCAAAATTGCAAAGCTTCTGAAGCGTGATCATCGAACAATCAAGCGTTTCATTCAAAATAGTCAACAGGGTTGCAAGAAGCGTGTGGAAAAACCAAGGCGCAAAATAACTGCCCATGAACTGAGAAAAGTCAAGCGTGCAGCTGCCAAGATGCCACTTGCCACCAGTTTGGCCATATTTCAGAGCTGCAACATCACTGGAGTGCCCAAAAGCACAAGGTGTGCAATACTCAGAGACATGGCCAAGGTAAGAAAGGCTGAAAGACGACCACCACTGAACAAGACACACAAGCTGAAACGTCAAGACTGGGCCAAGAAATATCTCAAGACTGATTTTTCTAAGGTTTTATGGACTGATGAAATGAGAGTGAGTCTTGATGGGCCAGATGGATGGGCCCGTGGCTGGATTGGTAAAGGGCAGAGAGCTCCAGTCCGACTCAGACGCCAGCAAGGTGGAGGTGGAGTACTGGTTTGGGCTGGTATCATCAAAGATGAGCTTGTGGGGCCTTTTCGGGTTGAGGATGGAGTCAAGCTCAACTCCCAGTCCTACTGCCAGTTTCTGGAAGACACCTTCTTCAAGCAGTGGTACAGGAAGAAGTCTGCATCCTTCAAGAAAAACATGATTTTCATGCAGGACAATGCTCCATCACACGCGTCCAAGTACTCCACAGCGTGGCTGGCAAGAAAGGGTATAAAAGAAGAAAAACTAATGACATGGCCTACCTTGTTCACCTGATCTGAACCTCATTGAGAACCTGTGGTCCATCATCAAATGTGAGATTTACAAGGAGGGAAAACAGTACACCTCTCTGAGCAGTGTCTGGGGGGCTGTGGTTGCTGCTGCACGCAATGTTGATGGTGAACAGATCAAAACACTGACAGAATCCATGGATGGCAGGCTTTTGAATGTCCTTGCAAAGAAAGGTGGCTATATTGGTCGCTGATTTGTTTTTGTTTTGTTTTTGAATGTCAGAAATGTATATTTGTGAATGTGGAGATGTTATATTGGTTTCACTGGTGAAAATAAATAATTGAAATGAGTATATATTTGTTTTTTGTTAAGTTGCCTAATAATTATGCACAGTAATAGTCACCTGCACACACAGATATCCCCCTAAAATAGCTAAAACTAAAAACAAACTAAAAACTACTTCCAAAAACATTCAGCTTTGATATTAATGAGTTTTTTGGGTTCATTGAGAACATGGTTGTTGTTCAATAATAAAATTATTCCTCAAAAATACAACTTGCCTAATAATTCTGCACTCCCTGTAGTAATGATAACAGTATTGACAGAACTCTTGACATGTCCATGCCTGCTGTTATAGAAAAGGGAGACATCAATACAGTCTGACTGGATGTTATGGTTAATCTCTCCTCTGTATGGACTTCATCTATTGATTCTTTTCAGCAAGAAATACACAAAACATAAACTAATCAATAAACAAATACAATACAAAATGGAACAAAGAGAATCGGAGAGGACAAACTCTTGATATAAATAACGTTTTAAAATTTTCACAAAATACACAAGATCATGAAATTAGATCAAATAATAAAGTGGATAATTTAAAAATGCAGCATATGTAGGCATGTGTGAAGATGTCTGGTACCCCAAGCTTTTGGGTTTCCGTTCGATTGCTGTCAACTGATGGCATTTGAGCAGGCTTTGCTTGCATGCAGGTAAACAGTTGATGTAAAGAGTAAATGATGGGTTCAGATACTTTTAAACCTGCATTTGTAAACGATGAATGGTGAACGTCACAGAAAGACTCGGAGTGGATATCTACTGGCTACTCTGGTGTTTGGTGTGTGTATAAGGTTATATATAAAAAGCACTGTTTCTTTAGTAAGTCTGAGTATACTGAATACATCTGAAAATAACAAATCTAAAAATAAATTTCTAATAGGCTTTTATTGGATTTTACTGCAGTGTGCACTATAGATGAGCTATCTCCACAGCAGTAATGAAGGTGCAGTATTGGTGCAGTATTTATGCCTCTCGGTTTTTGAGAGACTGTTTGAATATTCAACAGCCGCTGCGAAATAGAAAACCCCTCATTTTGCACTCGAAGATATGGACACAGCTAGTAATTTGGCAGAATTAATTAGATGCAAAGAGGAAGAGGGGTTGCGCGTGCATGTGTGAGAACATTTGTTTGAGAGAAATACTCCAGCAGTTGCAGTAAGTTCAGCATGACTCACATATTAGCTTGTCTTTAATTAACGATACTGGTCTGGAGCTGTCACACTGACACATCAAATAACCAATGATGGCGAGCTAAATACAGAAACAAAGAAAATCATGAATGCCAGACTGTTTTTAACCTTTCCCTTCATCTCTTTTACCTCATGAAAAATCAATTTTCCATGAGTGAAAAACTATAAAACCTCTATTATTAAATAGAGACATACTTATATAACATATAATAGGTAAGCATAGACACGTATTCTCAAGCGTGGCTCTGAAACAGATTATAGAATATACACAAATAACTTTTGTGTTGTGCATCTTTTCAAATAGCTTTGAAAAATGTTTGGGAACCGATGCATCTAAATATGTTTTCCATCCTCCTTTCCTTCGTCTTATCGTCATCCTCTCCCTGAGTGTCTAAGCATAATTGAACTCAGGCTTGCAGAAGGTTATTTCCTCCACCCACACTGAACCAAATGCAACACTTTTTTTCTCCTCCTTCTTACTCAAACCCCATTTTGTAAGAATAGAAGGCAGGTTGCAAATGCATCACTTAATGTGTCAACCACTACATACAGATTACACATTCTTCAGACTCTGTGATTGGCAAGCAGCACAATATCAGTAATTAGTGGTGGGGTGGATGAAATAGAGGGATTTCAACAAACAGAGGAAGGCAGACTTCAAGGCAGCTATCCGTCTTGACTAACGAGAACCAGCTACAGATGTTTCAGTCACATGTAAAAAACCTTTTGTCTTATCCTCATGTCATAATTCTAGTGCTAGTGTCAACAAATATTTCTGCTTTTGTTTTAACTTTCTATTATGTTTAAATTTACTGTCTTCTTGACAGCTTAAGATTTGGTTATGGTTATGAAAATAATGGTTATTAAGTTTAGTTCTTTATATGTGCTCTGTTTGATCATTAACATATACGTTTTCATACTGAAATAGAAATAAATCAAGCTCATAGACTGTCTACAAAAGATGGCTGTAGCCCCTGTGACAACACACACTGTTTTTTAGACTCAACATACCATTTCTGCCTTTGTCATTTTGCTTTCTGACCTCTCCATATTTTGACATAGGCTGGAGCACTATGTTATAATCTACCAATAGTAAGCTTGGTTAGCAAGTTGCATTCAGGAGGCAAGTTGCTGTATTGCTGTAAATATTTATATTTTAGCATGGGTGTCTATGGGGACTGGGTCAATATGGAGCTAACCTTTAGTGGTTAATAGAATAACACAAGTTTTTGCCACTTTTGACTGTTTTAGATAGAACCACAGCACTGAAACTGCTCTGACCAAAGTGTTTAATGACATATGTCTGAATACAGACAGTGGAAAAATGTCAGTTTTAGTTTTACTGGATCTCAGTGCAGCATTTGATACAGTTGACCACAACATATTACTCAAACAACTGGAGAACTGGGCAGGTCTTTCAGGAACTGTACTAAACTGGTTCAAACATACTCAGAAAACAGGAAATACTTTGTATCAATAGGTAACTTCACATCTGAGCAGACAAGTATCACATGTGGAGTTCCCAAGGTTCCATCTTGAGACCCCTTCTGTTTAACATTTACATGCTCCCACTGGCACAGATTATAAAGAACAACAAAATAAACTGTTGGGTCTGTGTTTCCACATGCCCCGCTAATTCTAGAGACTTATTCGTCATGAAGAAAACAAGACAGTCGATCGATCGATTATTTGCGCAAGGGAGGCCTCGTCTGTGTCCACCACGAAAATGACCCCCAGATCTGACCTCCTCCTGCTACCTTTTATTGAGAGACAGTTCACACAAAACACGTCAGAACAAAGCCACGCCCCCTTGGTTCTAAGACAAAGCATTTTATGTATATGTGTGAACTTCTGTAAGAGTGTATGTGTGTGTGTGTGTGTGTGTGTGTGTTATGTGAGAATGTGTGTGTGTGTGTGTGTGTGTGTGTCAGACCTCCTGCTGACCAAAGGGTCGTAAACCCAGGAAGTTTACATCAAAAGAAACAGATCTTTCAGATAGGATGTATCTACAATAAAACCTCCCCCAGCACAGAGTGGTTGGAGAGGTGGTCAGGATCAAAGGAATGGCTTTGATCCTACTGCTTGAACTAAGACTGTACAAATTTAAGAAACACAATGGCAACATTCAACAATTAGACTTAACATAAACTATCATAGCTATGCAGATGACACACAAATATATATCACAATGTCACCAGGAGACTGAGGCCCTGTACAGGCTCTTGGTAAATTTATTGAGGGAATTAATGACTGGTTGTGCCACAATTTTCTCCAGCTAAACAAAAACAAAACTGAAGTAATAGTCTTTGGTGCCAAAGAAAAACGATTACAGGTCACCAGAGAACTTCAATCTATACACCTAAAAACCACAAACCAGACGAGAAATTTGGATGTAGTGATGGATGCAGACCTAAACTTAGAAAAACACATTAAGACAATAACAAAATCAGCTTAATATCACCTCAAGAATATTTCAAGGATAAAAGATCTGATGTCTCAACAGGACCTGGAAAAACTAGTCCATGCATTCATCTTTAGTAGGCTTGATTACTGTAACAGCATCTTTACAGTTCTACCTAAAAAATAAGTCAGACAACTACAGCTCATTCAGAACTCTGCTGCTCGAGTACTCACTAAGACCAAAAAAGTGGACCACATCAGTCCAGCTCTGAGGTCTTTACACTGGCTGCCTGTCCGTCAGAGGATAGACTTTAAAGTTCTGATCCAGGTCTATAAAGCTCTGAATGGTTTAGCACCAAAATACATCAGTGACCTCCTGACCCAGTATGAACCTTCCAGATCCCTCAGGTCATCTAGATCCATTTTTTTTTTAATCAGTTCCCAGAGTCAGAACCAGACACGGAGAAGCTGCATATGCTCCATATATCTGGAACAAACTCCCAGAAAGCCTCAGATCAGCTGAAACACTCAGTTTATTTAAATCCAGGTTGAAGACTCACCTGTTCTCAGCTGCATTTGAATAAAACACCAAATCCACACTTTTAAGCTTAAATTTCAAAACTTACATTTTAACTACTGATTTTATCTACTGTTCCTTTCTTTTTTTTTCCATTTTAAATCATGCTTTTTATTTGTTTTTGTTTTTTAATGTCTCTGTAAAGCACTTTGACTCACCTTGCTGTTGAATTGTGCTATATAAATAAACTGGCCTTGCCTTGCCTTGCTTGATCAAGATAGTTCTTCTTACACCAATAGACTGCAGATACCGGTGGGTGAAATGAGCTTCCTCTGTAAGGTGTCTGAGCTAATCTTTAGGAAAATTCATGGTAGCATTGTTATGTCCGTTTCTGGGAATGCAGCCTTTGCGGATTTGCATGCAAAAGTCCTCCAAAAACCCAAAAACCAAAACATCAAAAAACAATGTACCATAGCTTGGCTTAGGAATTCATTGGGGCTTCCAAACAACTTTGAGGTGGTTTTCCACAGACAAGGAGGTCTGCTGTCCCCACAACCCAGACAAGCAGTGGATGTGGAGCATCAGAAAACTCTGTTTTCCACATAAATCATGCACATTCATCCCAGTTTGATTGCATAATTTTACCCGGGATCTCCACACTCCTTAATCCCCTTAACTTTTAGTGGGCCTGTGGTTTGAAACTCGAAGGCTTAATCCCTTCAGTCCAGGAGGAGAGCTGAATCCACTGAGGCAAAGTGAACAAACATTTAGACCACAGATGAAATGTGGTATTAATTTTCCCTGGAGAGTTATAACTTTTAAGCCCCACTAGAGAAGGCAATGTTGGCACAAACAAGCAGATTTCAACCATAAGTTTATTCAACAACCCTCAAAGGCTAAAGCATTTTGCTTTGTTGTCGTACCAACCTTCATTTTTCTTTTTATTTCCTTTTCTTTTGTATTTCTCCTTGTCATGTGCACACTCTCATAGTCTTCCTGTTACACCCTGAAAGTTTGGTAGGATCTCACTGTTACAAAGTTTCCACAGCCATTTGTTTTATGGACTGACACAGACACACTCCCACAGAGTTTTATTAGGGACTCAGCAGACTATCTCCATTACAGACATTTATCTGACTGACAGTAATGCACCAATAAAAAAAAGGACAGGAAGAGGGCACAGACCAGCAGATGACCACTACACACACTCCAACACACACTACACACATTTTTCTCTCAGACAAATGTAATCAGTGTATAACGTGTTCTGTGTTCCAGGAAATATTCAGTGATGAAGTGTTGCAATAAACAGTTTTGCTAGTGATTTCATATATTTCCCAGAATGCTTCTGTCATGCCACAGTAGGGTTGTGTACCTTGAGTTAAGGCAACAGCCTCGCCTTCAGAACAACAGTTTGCAATAACAAATACTGTATCAAACTTGGCTTAGTTACAAAAGAACAAATAAGGAAGGAATAGAAAACAATCTGACAGCTGATAAGTGAGACTCTAATAAGCTCTTGGAAAAAGTGGTCTCAGTAGAGTCACTTTCGCTGTATATTTATTAAGTTTAACTGACATTGAGTTTGCAGTTACTGTAGAACTTGTGGATTTGGAACACAGCTCATGTTGCTCTTAATGTCCTAGCATTGTCTAATTAGCCCTGAACACAAATTACATTTGAGGCTGATATAAATGTCATTAGTTTTGCTGGTATTTAGGTCATTAACTAAAGCACGAAACATTAAATTTTTAAACTAATGATGGGGCAAGATTAAAAAGGGGGAAAAAGCAAATGGATATTACTGTTATGAGGAACATGAATGTCTCTGTCAAGTCTCGATTTCTACTTAATGATAAAAAAAAGAAAACAGGCTCTTGCTGTGTGATTCTCAGCGAATGACACAAGACCTGAAACTTTATCATCTCCGAGTCTCAGCAGGATTGTTCAGGCTTGAAGCATTTTTCGATGTTGTCTCATTAAGTTTGTCTGTTCTTAGAATATGCTTCAACACACACAGAAACTGACCTTGCACAGGCGATGCAACACAGCTGCTTGTATAAATGCTACTTTAGGGAATAACTTCACATCTCACAACTCTCTGTTCTATCTATCAGGCATGAGTGAGAGATAGAACAGGTTCCTTTTTCAGGGAGCTTATTGATAGAAAGCCGGTGAACAAGAGGAAAAAGAAACTTGAGCTCTTTTCAAACATATATTTGGGTTTTTAAAGGGACCTAAGTCTAAAGCACGAAATCCAAAAATTTTTTATGCAAGACACAAAAACTGTCACAACATTTTTATCCTATTGACTGGAATAATAGTAATATAATCCAAAACAAGATGGCAGAATGCAAACCATAGATCAGCAAAAAAAAAAAAAAAGAAGAAGAAAATGGTGAGTTTAAAAAGGCAAGTTTATTGTTGCATTGACCAGTTGCACGTCTTACTGTGTACGACACAATGCTCATTTCGTAACTGTTGGTCCCCCTTAGACTCAAAAAGGAGGCCAGAGTAGAGTATACATCACATTACATTATATTATACATTACTACATTAGAGCAGGCCTATCCGGTCGTTAAGTGATGACGGGACGAATCCTACTTCCGGGCCTAAAGTACTCTGCGTTTAATATGGCTTTTGTGTTGTTAACATGTTTAATGTTATGTATTTTCTTCTATTTAATCTCAAAAAGCTCCTAAAACAGTCAGTGATCACTGTTGACCTCCCTCGGCTTTTATTACCGCTAATCATTTATTTAAGCTCAGATTTAAATCCTTAGGATGTAACTACAGCCCAGCCCATGCAGCAGTATATGAATGACTAACCTCGTATTGTGGATGGATTATCTCAGTTGTTCTCCTGGCTGAAGTTTGGTCCTTTTACAGCATCCTGCCATGCGATTACATTTGTTCCTGACCACCGAGAACACTCACGTTAACGTTTATCGAGTGGAAAAAAAGTTAGCTTGTTTATATTATGCTAACATAGCTGTGTCGCTAGCGGTCACGTAGCACATCATTATATACCAGCTAGCCAAACTTCAGTAACCCTACAAACGTCACTGCTGTTTAGTTTTCTGTCTTCATTTATGTTGGAAGTGATAACAGAGCTGTACGTTTGAATTTGTTTCTAAAACCCCGCAGTCAGGACATGCTATATTGTGTTACAGGCGTGGCCCTTTAAGGATGAGCCTGATGGGAAATGTGTGCGGGGCGGAGAGAAAAAGAGAGAAGGAAAAAGGAAGAGTAACGGTTAACTACAGAAGAGACGAAGAGAAAGTAAATAAAAGGAATATAATAACTCCCTCGACAGCCAGAGTTGTATCGGCGATGCCCGCTGTGAGTAAACTGTTTCAGCCCACTGTACGCGGTGTTCGTACCGTGGAGGAGAAATAAAGGTTCGGTAAAGCAGTTTCCTACGTCTCCCTCGATCTTCTTGCTAGCGGAGTTGACCCGTATAGTAAGCTGTTGCCGGCTGCGAGTCAGTTACGGAACCTTCAAGTAACTGCCAGAGGTTTCCTTACTACGGTTCGGGGCCGCGGATCTGGCTCGGTAACAATTGTAATTAGATAGAAGCTAGCGAGCTAACTTCCTGCTAACTTCTAACGCCGTTAAATGTCATAAATTCCGTTTTCATGGATGCCTGGATGTTAAACTCAATTGTTACACCTGGTAGAGCGAAATGCTGATCATAGTCAGATCTGCCCTATACCAAGTAAATCAATTTCAATCAATTTTAATTATACAGTGGTCCCTTGCTATAATGCGGTTCACCTTTTGCGGCCTCGCAGTTTTGCAGATATTTTTTGTGGAAATATTATGGTTTTTTTTGGTTGCTCTTTTTTTCTTTTTAGCAGCGCATGGTGTTCTGCGTCCTGATTGGCTGTAGACCATTGTCAATTAATCTCCTCCCTGCCGTGTGTCCTCTACAGTACAGAATTCGTTCAGCTTGTCAAATTTACATAAATCTTCGATTGCTAGCAGTGTGACTCTGAAGTGCTGTATGCTTGTAAGTATTCTCCCCAACAAACGCAACAATGTTGACGAAATGTTTTGCACTTCCGGAGGCTCCCAGAAGGCAGAGTAAGATGCTAACCATTGCACAAAAAGTTGGACTTCTGGACATGCTAAAGGAATGTAGAAGTTACCGTATTTTTTGGATTATAAGGGGCATTAAGCAAAACAAAACAGTCAGTTAAGTCAAACTTTACTCAACTCATTCTTCTTGCTTCCTCTACTTCCGTACCATTGATTCATTAATGTTGAATTCTCTCGCAGCTTCCCACGTTCTGGACCTGAAAACAAGGTTTGAGCTTTGGTTTCATTCTATAATACTGGACTTATTTGTCTATGAAGGTTTGAACTTTGAGAGTGTTTAAACAAGAGAGAAAAGTGTGAAAAGGAGAAAAGTGAATAAAGTGTGTAGTGAGGGGTTTTACAGCCTTAAAACATCTATAATAACTGTAAAAAAATAAAGTTGGCTACTTCCCGGATTTCACCTATCGCGGTTTATTTTTAGAATGTAATTCCCGGGATAACCGAGATTTTATGCTGTATAGCATAAAATCACTATGATACTTGCCCCAATGTGCTATATATCGTAAAGTAGCGAAAATATAATAATACACAGAAAACCCCAACAATCAAATGAACCGCTCTGAGCATGGACGGCAACAGTGGGAAGGAAAAAACCTGTTCTGCCATTCTACCATTGTCTCTAAACCCTAGAGATGGTTGTGTGGGAAAATCCCAGTAGATCAGCAGTTTTTTAAAAACTCAGATAAGTTCTTCTGGTACCAACAACATGTTGATAAGATGTTCAAAGTCACTTAAATCACCTTTCTTCTTCTGATGTGCACTTTCAGCTTCACCAAGTCATCGTGTCATGCATGCATTTAGTTGCTGCTATGTGATTGGCTGATTAAATATTTGCAAGAACAGTTGAACAGATGTTCAACACTGGCCATTAATGATGAAGTGGCCGATAAGTACAGTGGCGTTGTAGGTGAACACCTGTGGTCGCTGGCAGTGAAGCTGACACCACAGCTTCAGTGCCAGTGACCACAACATAAAAGTGGTAGCCTCACTCAACCAGACAATGGTTTAGGTGGTCAGTTTCTTCTCCATTAGGCTGTTGTAGAAACAACTGAATCAGTTGTCAGCGTTAAGTGGTGAATGAACATAGCCATTTTTTGATAAATGTGCTGACAGCTGCTGCTGCCATTACAGCTTCATCTATCATGGTAGACTGGTGTGCTCTCGCAGGGTCCATTACTTTCTGTAAGGCACGCACACACACACACATATGGAAGAAATGGGTGAAAGCTTCAGAAATGCTCAACAGTCTGGAGAGGAAAGGACAAGCCGTCTTGTGATTTAATGGCATGAAACACTTTATTCTGAAAGACTGAACAAGAAAGAGTGATACTTTTATGTTGTGTGTGTGCGTGTTCATGTTCAGCACTCTTTTCCCCTTCAGTAACACCCCCATCCCACCCCACCCCCTTCACTTCAGCATTTCCTTCCCTCTGCTCACCCAAGAAGTGGAAATCTCGACAACCCAGGCTGCATAGCTAAAACAAACGTCAAACGCCACCAGCTAGCAGTAGCAGTCGGAGCATCACTGCTGTCTGCTCACTCTGTATGTGTGTGTAGGTGTGTGTATAAATGTTTGTATCATACAGTTTGTCTGTCGCTTGTATGCTTTTCCTTTGGTTGATATTTCTTTAACACACTCAAGATGTGACTGCAACGAGCAGAAGAGTGAAACTACACAGACATCTGCTGTCCTCTCACAAATGTGTCGGATTCTTTACAAGCAAATAAAAAATGTTCTTATTTATGAGCCTGATGGTTGTAAAGAGTCTTAGTAATCATTCTCATTTAGCTTCTGAAACTTTCATGAGAGGCTCCAAGATCCACATCACTGTGATATCCTCTCTCTTTCTCTCTCTATAAATACATAGATCTCATTAACATTCTTTGAGTGGCATAAAGTCAAATGCCAGCAGTCATGGTCAGACTTATAATAATGAACACAGGCTCTTTGTCAAGTAATTCAACCTTCGCTAATACAAATTAGGTTTATATGCAAATATCATGAAATACAGATTTCAACTCTGTGTCAAAGATCAGTACTACTCTATTGTAAGAAGTTTGTATAATTAAGTAAATGGTCTGTGATACTATTACTGAGGATGAAATAATGCATGTGAAACTTGTGCAAATTGCCTTTGTTATAGGAATTTTGCTAGGCTGATATTGAAGAATGAGAACTGCAGGAAAAAAGACAACTGGGCACCCTTTATCTGCTGAAGATTTCATGTGATTTATAGCTTAAGAACAACAATTGCCAGTCCTTTGGGTGAGATTGTTCTGCCAACCATTACTTAGGTTGTGTTGTTCCTCATCCAAAACCATAGATGCAAAAACTCTAGTGTGCAAGTTATCACGTAAGTCACTGTTTTAAATGATTAACCAACAAGGGCCATGGGGAGGTATATTCTATCCCAGCTGTGGCAGTCAGTCTATCACAGGGCTAACACCCAGAGACAGCCAATCATTCATGCTCACGTCCACACATATGACCAATTTAGAATTACAAATGACATAAACTAAGAAAACTGGAGCAGCAATCCCCTGCTGGAACAGATGAGAAGGTTCTAGGAAAATGCTGCCGATGAAGGATTTTCTGACAATTAGAATCCATACGATTACAGCACTGTTTGAGTTGGAACCTCTGCACAATCTAGTGCTTAAGGCAACTGTGTGGTTATAGTACAGGTCCTAGATTTGTAGATAAAATGAATGCAACTGCAGCAATGGAAAAGATAATGCACAGCTTTTAGAGTTAACTTTAACGTTCAATATGTATTAGTAATATAAAACATGTGAACGCAAAAAAACCCTTTAATAGTTTCCAACAGTGTCATTCACTGTTAATACTTAAAATGTAAATATACAGTATATTCCTTTCTATAAACCCAAGAGAATCACCACTGTTGTATTAAAAAAGGTCTTGATATCCAATCACAAAAGACAACTTAAACTTAAATAATTAGAAATACACAAGTCTGCTAACCTTTACTGAACTGAGTGATTATGCTTTATGAATGGCCATGCTCCCAAAAGCATAGATTAAGACAGAAAAAAACCCAAATTCCTGCACGCTACTGTTTGTCATCGCTCTCTTTGACAGGCATGTGTTGTTTTCCGCTCGTTATTAAGGTTTTTAATATATTTATCCATATGTATCAAACAGAACAATAGTTCTGGCAGGTCACAAAGCAAAACTCATCTCAGTGCTTCTGCACATATATTGGCTCATATAAGGCATGTGATGTACTTAATCCTGCCCTCAAGTGCTGTCTTATCTGCGTGCCACTTTGCAACCCACCTCCACCACAGCTCCTCCTTTCATGCTGTATCTGACTTAATCAATGCATGGAAGAATGAGGCCTGAACAAGGCCATGCTGACAACTATAAATTAATAGAGTTTAGATTGTACATACAGAAGTCCAGGGACCCTGAAAGCCTAGAGTTGCAGGTTGCTGTGATGGGATTTATCCTAGTGTTAACCAGGCGACTACAGACCGCTAGAGGCAATCTGTATCATCTATGGAGTGCATTTAGTTGTCGTTTAGAGTTATGTAGGTTTAGTAAACTGACTATACGTAAACATGAAGCAGTAAGCATAATTTAGACATGGTGACTTTGAAAGTTTTCTTTTGATGTTGGGATTTTCTGTACTGATGCTCTTTAAAAAAAAAAAACCAACAACAACAACAAAAAACAGCCCCCTGTCATCACGACATGACAACACTCCAGCTGTGAAGACCAAATGTAAAAATGCCAAATGCAAATGACAGATGGCAAGTGTCCTACAACATTATGAAGGACATGAAGTGGAAATAACAGAGAGCGCTGTAATGATGTAAGAGTCTGTAATCTTATCTCCACCAAACACTACAACTCTAGGGTGCTTTTCAGTGTTATTTATTCAGTTGTCATCCATCCTCTTTTTCTTTAAGTATCATCTGTACAGCTAAATATCACCCCCTGTCCCTCTTTATTCAAATATTTTATTTACTGAAAATATTCAAGGATTAAAAAAATCATTCTGAGGATAAAGACACAAGGATAAACATCCCCTATTAGCCTTTGGTTGAAGCTGTTTGTGAAGCCATTTCTTTCTTTTCCTGGAGGCTCTCATGATGTCCTCTACCTGTCATCCAGATATTGTTTCTTAATGAGCTCTGCAGTTTAGTCTGTGGCAGCATTTTCATTAGCTCTTTGACCACGAGCGTCTTTTCAGTGAGTCTTAAATTTCCTCCCGTCCTGACATCTGAGCTCCTGAAAACTTGGTGTCTTTAACTGCCAGTACTCCTGCCTGCTCTGATTTTTGATGTTTTTGGGTGTCATAACCCAGTTAATATCTTTTATGAGTCAACATAATATCTGAGAAATTCCAATCTGGTTTTAGGGCCCCTCAGAGCAGAGAGACTGTTCTCCTCAGAGAGATTGATGACCTTCTTTTTAATGGCTGATGCTGGAGAAAGCTCCATTTAAATTCTTTTAAATCTCACTGCCGCCTTGAATATTGGAGTGAAAATAATTTTATAGCAGCGCTTGAAGGCCCATGTTCAGAGGATTTTATGGGCAGCGCGTCTCTTGGAAAGACACCTTGAAAGTGCAAGACATTGAACTCAAGATTTGTGACTGCAATTCTACCATTTTAACTGGACTTGAACCCTATTTGTTTAAGTCAGACATTTTAATCAACTACGTATATGGTCTTCTTCCAAGTCTCAGGTCTTCATTATTGAGGGCTGATTTTATTACAAAATCAAGAAAGGTTGAAAGTTGCCACCATGACATCAAACACTTTTTGGTTCCTGATTTCTCAACTTTAGCTCGATGGCTGTGGCCATCTCCATTCTTTAAAGCCAGAAGTGACGGTATTTAGATGAAGGCCCGTGTATTAAGTGAACCTTGCTTAGCAAGCTGGTTTCATAAACTGTGTTTGTTACTCAGTACTAAGTAATGTACAAATAAAATGCCTTTTATTTATCAAAACTGATGATGTTTTACTTGTCATTTTATACCACTGAAACAAAACAACTTGACAATTCTTAAAACGTCAACCCTCTGATGATCAGTAACGTGTACATGTTCACTTCATATGGGTAAAACTGGCATACATTCACAGAGGTGCCATGTTCATGCAGTTTCTGGTAAGCAAAAATGTTCAAAAAAACCCTATACTTTTTATGTGAAGTAAATATTTTAGTTAATCGCCATATAATCTTGGTACCCTAGATATAGGCAAAGGTTTTGTCAAGATTCAACCAGTTGGGTTCAAGATTTTGTAGCAAACATATCACTATAATACACATATCATGTTGATGAGGATGTGATTTTTTTGCCTAGTGTCCCAACAGACTCCAGAATCGCCACTGATCAATGTTTTTATATATGTGTGTGTGTGTGTGTGTGTGTGTGTGTGTGTGTGTGTGTGTGTGTCTTACAATGACAAATAGACCCTCCAAGAGCACACAAGTCTAAAATGATAGATGAACCTTTAATGGAAAAAAAAAGATAGAAACACGCTAGTAACAACAACGCCCCTAAATTTAAGCCTGCATACAGTTGTTTCAAAGGAGTAAATTACCTAGAGACAAAAAATATATTTTTGCCAGGCTATAAAAATGATTGATTCTGCTCAATACTCATGCATTTTACCATTAAGGTCAATGGGTATTGATTCACTTAAGTGAACCGCTTGGTTTTTCAGTCTCAGAAGTTGCTTCTTAATGAAGATTCAGTAATTTTGGGTCCTTATTAGGAATTAGAAACAGCAGGAATTTGCCTCATATATTCGTCTTATATTCCTAGTATTCCCAATAAACTCCCACGCAGCCTCTGTAAAACAGATTTTGCCATTTTAGGTTTTTCAAATGATATTAGATTTATTTTCCTTTTTCCCAAAATCATTTTTAAAAAACTGTAAACTCATCAAATGAATTAAAATTAGCTTAGCCTCACTGAGAACCTGTGGGATGTGCCGAAGAAGACTTTAGCAGTCCCATAATCAGTACAAGATCTCAAACTGAACATAACCTTGTAACTCTTGGGGTTTGACTTGGGACAAGTTTTTGAGGTCCTGGAAAACGACTGATGGTTTTACAGATTTTTTGACAAAGAGCAAAATGGGAATAGGTAGCATAGATTGATGTGAAATGTCCTGAAAGTTTGTTAAACCACATATTTTTTTAGGTTTCTAGTATGAGACTGCATACTAAATCTGGGTGGAACACACATGTTGTAGCATCTTTATATTGTGGCTCCTAGGTGGCTTCAAATCAGATCAGTCCGGAAATTACAGGCCTACCTAGGACCATAAAAGCTGATCTCAGATCAGGGGAGACCAAGATCCTGTCTGAGTTGATGCGCTCTAATATTTTCCCCTTTAAAAGTCTTTCCCATGGGGTTTATAATGGCCTAATCTGTCCTCACTCTGGCCCTCTTCCCCCTCACTCCCCTTATCTAATAAAATGAAATATGAATACAGGAAGGGGCCAGGCCATATGAATACTGATTCTCCCAATGGCAGGTGAGTGAATGAGCATAGTCGCACATTCGAATGGAAATGCATGCAAAAAGCCATTTCACACCAAGTGCCATTTCAAGCTGTTGCTAGGAGTAACAAGTGCATCCATATTTCTCCTGGATAGGTGTGATTATGTAGCATTTGTCATAGGCCCTCTGCCATGAAATGGGGGCAGTGCAAGGAAAAAAAATAGCTCAGATGAACTCTTTATTGAAATGGAAAAGCGTGCTGATAATGGTTTCCAATAGATTTCCCATCACGACTCACTAAAGGCCCTGTGGATCTGCTGCCAACTGTCACAGGGGGCCGTGCAGCTGCACTCTCATGCTCCCACCCACTCAGACACTTTATACCTGATCAGAGTGGCCATTTCTGCAGAGTGAAAACTCTCAGAGTATCCTGACTGAATAAGGAGCTGAGTCCAGAATTTTTTTTATCATTTATAAGGCTTCATTAAAGCTGCATTAAGCAATACTGGGTCTAAGGTAAAGCCTGCTGGCACAGGTGTGGACTTGAGAAACAAATTTCATAACATCAGACTTGACTTGATAAAACTGAACATATGGAACTCTGGCCACGTGACATTGGATTAAAATCATACCCCCCTATGTTAAAACTTTAAAAAGCATGTTATAAAAATGTTCTGTGAATCAGCTGACAGTGGATAAAAGCAGCCGACAGACACGCAGCAGATAATCACATTGTATGCAGGCAAGGAGAATTCTGTTTCTGGGCACGAGCAACTAGCTGACTGCTAATGCTCGATATCTGTGACAACAGCCTGAACAAGAAGCCAGAAACACCTTTTAACTCAAAGCTCTTCTGTCTTTTTGCTTCTCCTCAACACAACATGCACGAACAAAAGCAAATCTTTAAACCTCTGCCTCAGAGGCTCAAAGAAGCTGCTTAAAATACATAGCTGTAGCCTACCAAGGAAAACAGAACGGCGACATCTGGCTGACAGTCTTTAAACCTACTGATAAAGCCTAAAGATAACACCGAATGTCTTGATGTGGGAGGCAGAGGTATTAATAAAGGCTCAGTAGCTCCCTGAAATGTAATTGCTGCCAGATGTAAAAACTCAAAATTTATAAATGATATTAACAAAGAAAATAATCCCCAGATCTTCACCACATGGTTGAAAAATCTGTCACTGCTGTAACGCTCAGGTATTTTACTTTAGAACAAGACACAACCAAAACTTCAAACCACTGAGATGAGATGAGGAGCTGCAGTCGGATACATGGTGCAGAAAAAAAGCAATCTGGCTTCAACATGGCTGCTGATTACAACCACTCAAGACGAGGCTGACGAGGAGGGCTTTTCAGAAGTGTGTCAGGAGCTGACCTCTGCTCAGTGTCGCATGAAATACTGTTAAAATAGTGGACGATTTTTTTTTATTTTTTTTCATGGAAGCCGCATGAAATTGCACAGAGCAGGTGAGGACTGCAGGAAGTCAAACACAAAAACAGCAGAGAAAATCTGGTCAAATTTCAAAATAAAAGACTGTGCAGCAAATATGATGCTTCTGAAATAAACTTGGTGTGTTTGCACTGAGTTCAAGCTGCAATGTTAAGGGCACACACCAAGTATATTCCCAGGGTATGCTCGTGACAAAATGAGACACACATTAGCAAAACACTTGTCACACCTACTGTGGGCAGGTAAAGAAGAGCTAAAAATAGGTTCATTCAAATTCAGAATTTTTCAAAATTTGATAGCATTATTGATATTTTTCCCAACAAAGTGGTTTTCTAGCTAAATTTAGTTCCCTGCATCCTGTCAGTCCACCGGTTGGCATACTACACCATCTTGTTGAGCTTGAAAAAGTTCATTTGCTGACTAAGACATGCATACTGGTTGGCTTTTGCAGACTCATATTCATCCCATTCACTTCATTCACCATCAAATACTTCCCCCAAAGCCACAGGCAACACACTGATACACATGAGGTGTCCTATGGCATCGGTGCAGTGATGCACAAGATTATAATGAGGTGGATCTTCCAAAATCATCACATATGGATAATTGCATCCTCTTAACACACAGGACCCCTGAGCATCACAATTCAATGGACTTGATGAGAGTTATTTTTAACTTGCACATTCTTTCTCTACGCCTTCCCTCTAGTATTTTTTGGTACTTCAATCTAACAACGTAATTTTTGGTAGACAAACCTAACTAGCAAGTGAAAGCAAAAATAAAAAGTGAGCATAAACAAAACTAATGAGAAAGTAAAAACATACTAAAAAATGTCCCCAATGGTACACAAGCCAGAATCCTAGCAGGCAAACTTGTGAGTTACTCCTAGAACCCCTAAATGTGGAGTTTTTCACTTTAAAACAGAACAAATATCCCTTAGCAGCCAGTATTGCTGCGGCTGGTGCATCTAGACACCAGTGCCAAAGGACATCTTGTGCACATCTCTGCATCCAGCTACATCAGACAAAACAGCCCTGCCAAGTCAGATAAATATGATTTGGAGATACTAAAACTATACTAAAATGTTATAACTTACAGTTAGAATGCAGACATAAACTCAGGTTTCAATCTATGCGATTGCAGTTACTCAAGTATAACAAGACCACCAGTGTAGTTCCTGCTACTGAGGATGGAAAAAGAAAAAAAATGGTGTAGTCACTATCTAACCATAACCAATATAAAATATAGCTGCACAACCATTAAAAAAACAGCCTGTCTTACACACCGAGTGAGATGTGTTTTTCAAATATTGCTGTGTTTTTGTTGAGCAGGTAAAATAATTTCGCCTTCCCCGAAGACCAAGGGCTCTGAGCCGTTTTTCAACACTCAATCAACAACTCAGGAAGAAGTGTCTTGATCTTTTAGTGAAGAAAGTTCTCTCTTTCTCAAAGCTTTGAGTCAGTATCCCTCCGGTCGTCTGTGTAGCCCCGGGTGATGGTAGGAGGACGGGGCTTGAAAAGCATCAAACGGCAACCCTGTGGAATTAATCAATGCAAGAGAGCAAGAGAGAGGCCGTGTCAGGGAAAAGAAGAAAGGGAGGGACAGAGAGATCAGAAGAAGTGAAGAGTGTCAGGGAACAGATAAGAGGGAAAGAAGAACTGAGTGTCTGCGTTGTGGATATATGTTTTAAGACTGTGCAGATATTGTCCAGTCACCCCGATGTGGATTTTTTTTTTGTTTAATTTTATTTTTATAACTTGAACGTTTACACTGTGAAATTAGGCAATATCAGCTTGTTGTCTGTGAACAGTGCTGAGCCCGTTGGAAGCTTTAATTTACGCAACAGGAACATTTAGCATTTCTTCACTGAATTGCTTCATATCATATTTAGGCAGTGGATCAATCCCCGACTCCTCTAGGCCGTGTGTCCAAGTGTCCTCTGGCAACATACTGAACCCTATATTTCTCCCAGTGTATCTGCTGGAATGTTTGAACGTTGTTATTGTGTGTGGAAGTGCTAAGGCCGAGAAAAGTGCTGTGTGTGATTGGTTTAATAAGATTTGCGGTAGAAGCACTTTGAATGATCAAACGAGATGAATGCAGCTGTATACAGCGCTGAGAGAAAATATTTCCCCCTTTCTGATTTTTTTTTTTTTTTTTTTACATTTTTGCATTTTTGTCACACTTCTATGTTTTAGATCATCAAATAATTGTAAATTTATCTCCATTAGTTTAAACAAAGATAACCTGAGTAAATCAAAAATGTGTTATTAGATGTAGATATTACATATATTAGATATAGGGGCCAATGTGTCCCCTATATCTAATAATTGCAGTCAAGTGTGAGTTTTTCAGATCACTGTGAGAATTTTGGCCCGCTCTCTTTCTTTCTTTCTTTCTTTCTTTTTTTTTGCAGAATTGTTTTAATTTAGCCACATAAAGTCATGCCAAAGCATCTTAACTGGATTTAGGTTCAGACTTTGACCACGTCACTCTAAAACCATCACACTACCACGACCATGGTTGACTGTTGGTATGAGGTTCTTTTTATGAAATGCTGTTCGCTTTATGCCACATATAATCTGACCTTACGATCCCTTCTCAAAAGTTTGACCTTGGTCCCATCGGTCCACAGAATATTTTCCCAAAAGTCTTCAAGATGTGTTTTGGAAAATGTGAGATGAGCACATTCACAATCATAAACACTGACCTTAAATGAGGCTTTACATTCTTTAGATGTTGTTCTGGGTTCTTTTGTCACCTACTCAATGAGCTGCTGTTGTGCTCCTGGAGTAATTTTGGCAGGCAGGTGAAGGTTCACCACTGTTCCAAGTTTTCTCTATGTGTGGATAATGGCTCTCATTGTGGTTAGCTGGAGTCCCAAAACCCTAAATATGGCCTTTTGAGGGTGATAGATGTCAATGACTGTGTTTCTCAGATGTTTCTTTTGGATTGTTTGATGGTGTGATGCTTTCTTTGAGACCTTTCAGCCTAATTCACTTTGTCAGACGGGTTCTATTTAAGTGGTTTTTTGATTCAACAGGTCTGGCTTCAAGCTTGGGTTTGGCTACTACTAAATGATAATTTCATGTTTTTAAATTCAATCATCATTTCAAAACTGCATTTTGTATTTATTTGGGTTATCTGTGTCTAATATTAAAATTTGTTTGATGATCTGAAGCATGTAGGTTTGACATACATGCAAAAAAAGAATGAAATATTAAGTGTTGATAAAATGAGTACATTTGCTGGTGGTTTGATAGAGCAAGATTCTTTAAACTTCATATCAAGAACAAAAAAATCAACAACTCGCATAATGCACATCACAATTGCAAAAACCCCTGAACTTTTACACATATCTGTGTCATCTTAAATCACATCCAGCTAGTTACAAGTCCCATTAAAATGTGTAATTACTCAGTGAAAAGGAAAAATCAGATGAAAACTAGGAAGTAATAGAGAGCTATGTAGGAGTATAATTATGAATTCTTTTGATTCCATGTGAGGCTGATGGTTTAAATAGCTTTTCATCATGCCAAGTTGTTTTATTCAAGTGTGGGAAATTTTCTCTGTTTAAGGACCATGGCCTTTGTTTCTACCTCAGCTCACTTATTTTGCAGTTGTGCAGCTTTTCCCCCTCCTTGATAGCAAAGGAACCTCCTGATGTCAGATTACGCTTGGTTCATTAACCACCAGGGAGAAAAGAAACATCTGGCATGACTTGAAAAGAGTGGATACAACAGTGTAAAATTTCTCAGTATTTTCACAGTATTTGTTGTCACAGTCACAGGAAGTGCTATATTCCTTTTAAAGCGAGTGAACAGAGTTAAACTACAAGTACATGAGACAAAAACTTTTGTGGGTCTTTAATGAACAGTGAAGGGGATTCATGTACGACCATATTGCAAAAGAAGTCATAATTATTCAAAGCAGTGCTGTTGTGTTTACTGTGCTGCAACAGCTTGAACTGTAAGTATTTCCCCATTGTATTGTGAAGTCAACAAACAAATCCAAATATTTAAATTAAAGATCTGATAGCAGCTTTCGACTGTCATTTTTTTAAAATGCCCTTTGTGTTTCACAATTGTTTTATCTTTGCATTAAAGTGTTTATTTACTGCAGCACTTTTTGAGTCTGCAGACAAGTTTTTATGAGTTTCCCAGTAAGAACACTGCTTCAGGACTAATGTATAAACATCTATTTCTCCAATATTTGCTAAGATAAAAACCTCCTGGTCTCCTGCAGACATTGATGATGTCAGTTTAGGTGATTCCTCTGAATTTGTTTACCGATTTGTGCAAGAAAAAAGAAGATAAACATCAGTAACATTTTCTATTTTCATTAATAACATAAAATTAATTATTAATTGGTGTCCCAGACAGTACAAAACTCAAGAAATGCTGATTTATCATATAAATCACAATTATGACTGAGGCATCATTGATTTTTAGTTAATCAATAAATGACACTGAATAGACTGCAATGTTCATTAGTGTTCATTGCATTATCAGATAGTGAGTTCATTTTTACAGTGTAAAATTCAAATTTCTCCCCTTGTTATAGCACCATAGAGTTTCCTGTGTTGCACATCTCGGTGGTGTCTTTGTTTTTCCCGCTGATTGCTGGTTCAGATGCAAAAGGTCCCCATAATGTTCCAACAAAGCAAGGGTGTGACCAGATTGGTGCCGTGGGTATATATACATAGATGTCCTTGATGATTTTTATTTGGAGGTGGGGAGAACAAATGTGTACTTTAAAGTTGAGGAGGAGCTAGAAGAGCAAGGCCAGACCGTGAACAACACACAAGGGGACAGCTTTCGGGGAGCTTTATGGGACACGGAAGCCACAAGAGCTGCTGATTTACACCTTCAGTGCACTTTGGGAAGTGCAGTGCAGACACAAAATGACAGAGACAAACACACAGATGAATGCAGCACATGCAAGGAAAGACGTAAAGAAGGGGAAAAACATAAATTTACCGCTTTTAATGCTCGTAGAAGAATGAAGAATCGGCAGCATGTTGAAGAACCTTAGTGAAGACAGCAGTTTAGATGCAAACACACACACAGTGGCCCTGCGCACCATCTCAGCTTTCTGGCTCAATATGTACGCCCAACAATTGGTGTCAGCAGTAATATAAGGCAAAGAAATGATTATCTACCATTGAACTCACAGCGGGAGAGCGGTGCTTGTTTAGATTCTCTCTTTTACCTTCCTGTTGGGATAGCTCTCCTAAAAGAGAGGGAGTGTGGCAAAAACCATTACTGCCTTCTCTCACTACCAGGGTTTTATTATATGATAGGTCATTTTATAACATTGCAAAGCCTTTTCTTACTTCCACTGGTACTATACTGCCTGTGGCTTGTAAATGCCATATATTCCATCTAGTTATTGGCCCACTGATTAGACACACAAACAAATCTCACACAGATTTACAGGAATAAAAATAGTCAGTTTTCCTGTGATGCATAGAGAAAAGATAGAATTCAAACTGTGCTGTGTCAGATCAAGAGAATTCACATACTTTTGCACCAAAATAACTCAAAGACTTATAACAGAATTGTAAAAGGCCTTGACTTTTGCAAGTTAAGAAACCAGGCTTGAGCCTTGACATATTCATTTTTATGTTTCGTTTCAGACAAGCTGGGTTCAAGTAAAAAAAACCTGCTAGTCAAGAATATAAAATGCAGAATGATTCAATTCTTTTGGGATTTGCATTCAGTAGTTTATTTTATAGGTCATTTGTCTGTGGTGTTATTTCTCTCGTGTTACCTTTTTTTTTTATCTTTAGCTTTCATGTTTACTGTGCTATGATTTCAAATGGGAAATTATATTCGGTGTCATAATGATGACAATTCTTTGCAGATGTAAAATGTATTTTCATATACCCATTGAGGGCTAACCAACACATGGTTGCATGGTGGTTAGTACTGTTGCCTCACAGCATGAAGGTCCTGGGCTCAAATCCACCAGCTGGCTGGGGTTGTCTGTGTGGCGCTTGTATTTTCTCCCTGTGCCTGTATGGGTTCTCTTCAGGCACTCTGGCTTCTTCCCACATTCATGGATGTTAGGTTAATTGGTGTTTTTGAATTGGCTGTAGGTATGAGTGCAGCGTAAACCCCACCTCTTGCCTCATGACACCTGGGATAAGTGCCAGGCGCCTTACGACCCCGAACTGGATAAGCAGAAGAAAAAGAAAACCATGGATGATACCGAATTAAAACGCATTAATTTATTTGACCATAATGCAAAAAAACTCTACTGTTCTTTGTAAAGCAGTCACACTGAATGATACATTTTATTTTCACAGATAAGAAAAATGATAAGTACACTTATCATAAAGCACGAGGATTACTCAAAAAACTATAAAATCAGGAAGGGGGCAAAAATCTTTTCATGGTACTGTAAGCTTTTTAACTTCCCCTTCCTTTGTGAGTCTCTCTTAATCAAAGTACTAACCAGGCCAGACCCTGCTTAGCCTACAAGATCAGATGTGTTCAGGTGTACTCAGGGTGGTATCACCACTGCTCGCTGGCTGGCAGTCTGTAACAATCAATATATTGCTTTTATTTCGCAGTCTGTTGCAAATAAAGATTTGGCAGTATAACAAAGAAATGTTTCAGGCCTTTTTCATGAACATTTTTTGGTACCAAAAGTTTTAGAGCTTAAAAAAAAAGTTGAACTGGCCTGCAAAAAAAAAGAAAAAAGAAAAGAAAAGGAAAAGGATTATGCCAATTTCATGTGCAGATTAAAATACCCCCACCCCTACTGCAACACAGCCCACATCCTTGCTTCATTACAGCTATTATCTGTTATAACAGTTGTTAATGTAGGAAAGGAGCCCACCAAAGAAATCCTACTGTGCATAGAAAATTCTCCTGCGTTTAGTTTTGCACAGTGGAAAAAGCCGTTTGTGGTTTACAGATAACCAAGAACAGAAGAACACACAAAAGTAATAATTACTTTAAGGCGCCTAAAAGATTGAGAAAGAAAAGTTTTTAAACAACATTTCACTGATGTGGGTCCTTTATTAATGTGGACATAAAACATATTGTCAAAAAATATTATTCTTTTTAGTCATGCTCAATATTCAGGACTAAATGCACTGATAAATTTATTAAACTGAGCTGCTTCTATGGCTAAAATAAAAAAATTAAAAAAATGGAACAACATCGTTTTTTATGATGAAATATCTTCCCCGTATTGTAACAAAAACACTGGAATAACTCAGATCTCTATATGTCCATCTGTTCTTTGCCTAGGTCAAAAACGGTGCATCCCACTTGCTTCAAACTGTGTTTGTGGATGTTTGTGCCCACAGTAAGCCCAGCGCTGAGACTGAGGTTATTTGGGTGAAAAATTCTCATATTTTGGCTAAATATTGTTTTTTGTTACCAGTGTTTCCCTCAAGGTTTGAGGGTTGGGCAATACAGCCTGAAAATTATATCAGTTTTATCAGTAAATGTAGCTTGCACGCAGCAGCATATATTAGTGCAAAGAAAACCAACATTTTCCATCTTTCATTTCCATGATGACACACTGCTTTTCCCTGGAAGTTGAAAGTAAAAATGTAACATATACTCTTTAACACTTTAGTTAGTAAAATGCACATCATCTCAATCATTTCTGAATACACTTCACGGATAGTTAGAGCTATAGAGCTGCACAATTTCCAAGATAAACCATCATTCATTGAGCACACATTGCAAAAACTAAGTAACACTTGTATTTTGAAAATTCATTTCTGAGTTAACTTTTAAATTATTTTTGTCTTTGATTTTCTGTAATAAATGACATAAATAATTTGTCACCCACACTGCTTGAATGAGCGACTCTGTTCTGCACAGCCGTGCTTTGAACAGACAATCTCAGGCCTGCATTCAGTGAGTGTATCCGGAAACAGTATCTTTCTGATTGCTTACTTACAACACAATTCTGGATAAATGTAGCCTGGGTTCCACTCTCACGAACTGGCTCTGCACTAGTATCTCAAATCGGATAAAACCCATAACAAAACATCTGGCATGCAAGATCATGCTCCCATTCACACAGTGGCATTTATGTCTTTATATAAGATAGAAAGCAGAAAAAGGGGGTTTTCTTTTTTAAACAATAGATGCATTCACTGACATCCAAATAATAATTAACTTTTAATTAAAAAAAAAACAATCATCTGACATCGCATATATTCTCAGTAGATTGTCTGAGTAAAATCCCTGGGTCTAATGTGCTGCTGTGACCTTTTACATTATTTCAAACTGACTCCTGGGATACTTGAGGCAAAGTTTTTTTTATTTTTTTTATTGATGGAACAAAGATGATCATTCCACAGAGAGGAGCTGGATAATTGGTAGAAAATACAGCTTGCTATATGGTATGAGAGAGAATGAGGGGCAAGGGAGCTTGTTGTGTATGCAGGGCCGGTGGTGTCTAATACTGTATATGCTCTCCCCATTTTAATTCAGTGTTTTACATTCTAGTCGGGGAATGAGCCCAGCATCACATTAATTACAGAAAACACAGCCATCTACTCTATTTCTTTATATGTGTGTGTGTGTGTGTGTGTGTGCGCACTTGTAACTGCATTTAGAGAATTTGACAAAATAATGTGCAACTCTGCAACATCTCTAAGCTAATTAGTGCAGGGATTTATATTGAAAACGCTGACCGCAGCAGACAAGTACTTGTTTATGAAATCAACTTTTTACGATAAATGCTGAGGAATACTATCTGTGTTCCTGCTCTGCCTGTACAGCTTTGATCCTGATTATATAGTGCACCAGCATGAATGCTCTGCCATGGCTCTCTGATGAAACCCAGCAAGACAAAATCTTGTTCCTTTTTCTCAGTTAGAACAGGGGTCGACCTGGGCTGCAGGCAGTAAGACCTGAATAAATCTGCTGTGCCTGCACAGGCATCATAACTACCATGCAGACCAGTTCTTAGATACTAAAACTAATGTTCCTGCAACTAATGACTCGTGATTTTGTTGAATCTTGGTTGAATCATTCAAGCTCCTCTAAGAATTTAACTCATCACTGGCTACTGGTCCATAATGGCGTAATAGAGTATCTATATATTTATATGCCTTTTCCCCATCTTTTTTGACCCCTTAATAGGGCTGTGCGACATGACCAAAATCTCATATCCTGATATAAGACATCTTTCGTCCCGATAACAATCTAAATCACAAAAATTTAACATTTTCTGTAAATTCTGTGACTCTCGGGCAGCTCGACTTGCATGAAGTGTTTCCAGCTGAGCGTCGCATACCTGGAGTCGAGTGTTTTAACCGATGCATGAAACGATACATTTTTAGACATAAGTTGTAACGGCCGCCGTTTTCTTTGTGAGCATTTATTACACAGCGTGCTGCGGGCAAAAAGCCTGTTCTAATGTTTGAGTCTAAGGTTTATTTTTTAGCACCTGACGGCTCTTTGTTGCTTTTCATCCACAAACACTCTGCATCCTCTTTCACATGATTCAGTTTATTTTGAAAAGTCTCAACAGGATCTTGAGCTTTATTGCGAAAGGTTTATGTGGAAAATAAACAAGCGGACATGCGATGGTTTTACCGTCATTGTTGCTAACACAACGCATAAAAACAGGCCCTTGATCGTCTGTAGTGTGGTTATATTAAATATAAGAGAAAGAGAGAACTTTAAGAAATTAATATAGCCACTACAGTGACCATCAAAACGATGAAAAAATATTTCCGTAAACAGTTTATTTTGCGACACCACGAAACAAACAATAGCGTAAAATGAAACGATAGACGTTTTTATATCGTCATCCGATATATATCGTTATATCGAACAGCCCTACCCCTTAACCTAGTGTATAAAATGTACCTACGTTATACTATAACGATACTTTGCTGTCACGCTGAAGCTTAGTATAATAAAATCCTTAAAGATTAATATGAAGCATGTTGAGGCCGAGCACCTTAGAAGGGAGAAAAGCCGTTAAGGAAGGAAGGACCCCATTATTTTCTGTACTCCCATTAAGCTTATGCATGTTACCATTTGTTACCCTTAGATTTCATTAAAACTACAGTAGTTGTATTCTGAAACTGTTACAGACACTGGTATAATAGTATGTATGATGTAATGGTAAATGAACAGTTTTTATAAGCCACATTTACACAGTTCATCGAGCCAATTTGGGGTCTTGCCCAGGGACACTCCAGTATGAAGAGCCAAAATATAACATGAGTGAAAGGAGACTTGTCCTAGTCAAGGAGATGAACTTTTTAATAGCTGAGCACTGTTTTATAATTCATAGCAAATCATTCTGGAGACTCGTTAGTAATGGGTCATGGGGTCTCCAGAAACACTCAAAATGACTAAAATTGGGCTAAAGCTGGTGTAACTGAGCTCAGAATAGAGGCATTTAAACATGTTGCTGGGATTTTATTTGTAATCTTGCCTGAAAACATATACCAACACATCCATCCTCACAAAGAAAATGACACCAGGTTGTTCCTTCTGGCAAATTATTGTAACCTGTTTTCATAGTTTTTCATCACATAAGCATTAGTGTCACGGTTTGCCGGGGCAAGCCATGTGGAATATTTAGGACCAGGATGCGGCAGCTCTGGTGCAGGTGAGTATTTATTAACGAAGGGAAAAACAAACAACAAAGGCACTGGGAACATGAAACTGGAACCTAAACTGGGTAAAACTAACAAAACAAACCAGAAACGAAGATGCAGGGAGGTCCGGGGAAATACACATGGAGAGATGCAGAGAGACCGAGGGGAAACAACACAGACGAACCAGCAACTACTATGACAGAAGACACAACTTAAATACACTCAAAGAACACAGGGAGATTACACACAGGTGGGGAACACAGCTGGGAGTGATTAACGTGACGAGACAAGGGAGGCAAACTGAAAACACTCACATAAGACGCAGACCTTCACAATAAAACAGGAACTACGCATGAAAGGACACAAACTAAGAAACACGGACTAGATACAGGAACACACGGGCAGAACAGAGTAAACACTAAACAGAGGAAGAACAGAAAACACAAAACGCTGGGTCAAAAGGACCCAGGATCATGACAATTAGAGGTTTTGTAAGACAGTAATTTAATTAAACATCTCACAAAAAATAAATTTTTGTATTAATTAAGCACTTTAGAAAAACAAAGTTGCAAGTGTTTAAGTCTTTAAATGTCTAATGTTCACATCTAATCTAAATGCAATAATCATTACAGGAGCAATGTGATATAGTTACCCACACAACACGACTATAGATATTTATCATGGTTATTCCTTTATGCTCTAGATATGTTTTTTTAATCACTTCTACTTTTGTATTGTTATGGACCCAAATAAATGACTTTTACTCAAACCCATCAACAACCAAACTCATTTTCAAACATACACTGCACTTCTAAACTCTTTAAACCATGACCTAGCAGAGATGCATGACAGAGCAAACACCTGGCCTTTAACATGTCATTTTCCTATTACAAAGTCTGCATGATGTCACATTGTGCCAGGGTGTGAATAGCACAAAACCTTCACTGTTAGCAAGTAAGCATCAAATCTGTTGCTTCCTGCACACTCTGTGCAGATAGCTCCCTCACCTAAATCTCACGGCCTCAAGCCAGAAGTGTGAATCTGTCTGAGGTGTCTGGACTATCAACTCCTGCATGCAAAATGCAATGTCATGCAAAACAAGTTACTTAAATAATAACATTATAATAATAATGCACCATGTTACTCATTTTCTCCCCCTAGGAAGTAGACTGTGACAGTACTCATGCCATTACTTTTGTGTTACACATTTAGAAAAGGATGATGTGAATGGTTACATAATTGACAATGCAGTTAACAATATAAACCACAGGCTATATGCCGACTCACTGACACAAATCCTCATATGCTTTCATTTTTATTTGTTATCTAATTTTTTTCATATCTTTTTCATATCTACCTTGGAGATATGATTAGGAGTCATTTGTTGACTCTTCTTTGACAGATAATATGAAATGACTTCAAGTCCTGTTTCTCAGCGTTTGCTGTGGTGGTTTGTATAAATAAGTGTATCAGCTCAGAGAGTGAGTCTGTGAAGGTAAGCTGACTCTGAACCACTGAAAAGGCATTTATAGTGTACCGCAGAGAGAGCTAACGGCAGGTGCCAGCTGCCTGAGATCTCTTCTTGTTATAAGAGAGTTTTTCCTTTCCACTGTTGCCAGAAGTACTTGCGGATAAGGGATCATCTGATTATTGGGGCTTTCTCTGTTTTCTCTGTATTATTGTAGTGTCTTCTTACAATATAAAGTGCCTAGCGGAAGCTGTTGTTGTGATTTGGCACTATATAAATGAAAGTGAATTGAAATTGATACTGGTTCGAAAGCAGATGGGAGAGGATGACAAACAGTGAAGATTTTATTATTTACATGTGGGTGTCAAACTGAGACAAAAGGTTACAGCATTAAGGGTCTGAAAGACAACTGTGGGGTGACAAGATCTAGACTAAGACATAAATAAGTAACCCAGGGATAATAAGCTTCTAAAGGCAAAGCAAAGCAAAAGATTTGGAGAGGTGGGTCTTTCTCAATATTCTCCATCACACCTCCTATGGGTTCTCTCAGAAGCACCAGGAAATATGAACACACTATGGAAGAACCGTTGAACTCTTAAAAGACTAATAAATGCCCACCCATTTCTCTTGTTTCTCTTTGTTTGTGAGAAAAGTAAAACCTGAGCATGTTTGCCAAGATTTCATTTGAAAGATTTCTGAAAAAGTGGCTTCCTTACTCGAGCCCACTGAGAATTTCATGTTAGTGAAGTCTATGAATTCAGCAGAGGAATGCATTTTGACTGAAAATGGGAGTGGCACCGTGGCATGAGAGTTACTCCACCACATGAATACCCATGTATTGCTAAATGGATTATCTATGGATTACTGCAACATGTACTGTACTACAGCTTCCAGGGATGGAAAATTAAAGCATGTTTGTGTGTCTGTTCACACGTATCCTTAAATAAAAAGAGTTTTTATGCATTAGGGTCTTAATCTGAAAGTTTAATTCACGGATGTTTCTATAAAAACAAAATGACAAAAGCATACAGAATGGAAAAAGACAGTGTTCATCATCCCCTAAGCTAAACCATTCAAACATCTTTCAGATTATGCATACTGCAGCCAAATTTCATGATTAACAAAGGTGATTAGTAACACAGAATGTGCAGAAAGAGCTGAAAACTCTAACTAGAAATGACAAGTCTTTAAGGGGAAGTAAGGTAAAGCCCAACCAGTTTAATGTTAGTATCTCTTAAAAAGAAATCTTGATTAATGCATGAATATAAGCCATATTCTCTGACAATTTGAGTTCTAAATGTCTTTTTTAATTGAACTTAGCTTAAGAGGCCACAGCCCACTTTCAATGTCAAAATGGCACAGATACAAATACATGTACTCGCAGAGGAAACAAATGTCCATTGTAGAGCTCCTGTAATTTCAAATATAGTGGGTTATCTTATATTTGATAGGTTGTGTTTTGAAGAAACACAGGTATAAATAATCTTAGATTTAATCTGAAGTGGTTCTTTGGGGGGAAAAGGCAAATTAATAGCTGTTAAAGAAGGTGCTTTTGCTTTTCTTCCCACGTGTGTTGTTCAGCAATAATGAGCCATCTACAGCCCAGTTTTCACAGAAATTGGATTTATGTGTAAGCATTTTAAAGCTAAAATTTTTAAAAAACAAGATCATTCTAAATTTGATCCCACTGTATCAAATAAGGGGCATGTTTACCACTGTGCTGCATTACCTCTTCATCTAACAACACTAATTGTTGTAGTTTTAAAAGTGAAATGTTTTCTTCCTGGATACGGGATTTCATTTATTCAGCAGTTCAAGGTCCACATTGATTTATTTTTTCCATTTCAAAATATCTATATTTAGTATTCAGATGCTTTTTTATTATGGAAACAGGCTGTTCTACTGTTGGAATATATGCAAAATGTGAGTTCCAGTTATCTTGTATGTAGATTGGAAGCACTGTCCTGCTGCATGACCCAATTTTGGAGACGCTGTTGGACATTTCACTCTAGAGTATTTTGGTATACAGACGAGTTGATGGTTGAGTCAAAGTACCCCCATTCCTGTGGCTGGAAAACAAGACAAAATCATCATCCTTCCACCATCATACTGACCAGTTGGTATGTGTTTGTGCTGTTACGCTCACCACACATGGTATTGTGCATTATGGCCACACATTCCCAGATGTCATTCTGCCATTTTTTCCCCTGGCAACCATTCCAAACAACTTACACTTGTTCAGTCTTTTTTCCAATTGTACTGTCATAAACAGTAATATTTAGCATACTAACTGAGGCCTGTACAGTCTGCGATGGAGTGCTTTTATTATTACAATTTTACAATTTCTTTGAGCATCACACGGTCAGATTTTGGGATTAATTTGCTGTAACGTTTACTCCAGGGAAGACTGTGGCATTGTGTTAAACACACCTTCAAACCAGCAGACTGCCAGACCTTCAGCTTGTATAGTGGCTTTTATAGCCATGCATACTTACAGGTAGCATTTATTACTGTAAAGAGGGATTGTTCCTGACACTAAGTTGATTACTTCGAAATACTTACAAAACATAGTCCCCTGTTTTTACAGAAACCTATAGCAACTCAGAGATTGGGAAGAGGATAAAACAAATTCTATTGAAATTCATGTCATGTGTTTGACTTTTTAGAAGATTCACTCTGTAGACTTTTGAGTCTCGAGAAAAATTGGCTCCACACTGAAGACCTTATCAGAAAGGACACGGAGACCTACACCTGCCAATCATCATGTCGGGAAATTTGCTTGTGTGTGGCTCTGCGGTCCTGCTGGCTGATGCATGGAGACAAAGCTCTGACAGAAATGCATCTTATCAAGTCAAGTCATGTTGCTTTAAGTAAATGTACATGGTGATTGTATTGTCTATTTTTTTTTTTTTTTTTTTACTGCTTATGCAAAAAAGGGGGAGAAACAAACTTGGAAAGAAAACAGTGCATAGTGTTACAGCAGCATGGTGCTTAGATAATGTTTTTTAATATTAAACTGTTTCAATACAACTGACTGTACAGTTTGTGTTATAAATTAACTATGTTACACTCTGATAATTATCACACACAAAAAGTGCTCAAAATGACATCTGACTAATAAGCTGCCATCCTAATTGGCTTCATATATTTTTTAAAAGTCTTATGCAGCACGTGATATTTTCATCAAGGTGCTGTTTTTCAATGCAGTTGTCTGATCGGTTTGATCTGCATTTGTAATTAAAATTAAATTATGAAGTAATTTACATAATAATTGCTCATCTCAGGTCGATATCATCAGCTTCCATAAAAGACTCCCCTATATAATTAAATTCCAGTGTCCCCATGCTGAATTAGATATGTTTTAAAATACATTTTCTCAGATTTCTGTAGGTAGTTTTGTTAGGAGAAAAAACAGCTGAAAACAACGGAAGGTAAAGTCTTAAAATGTAAAACTTGGACTGTAACATAGGTGGTGTGTGTGAATGGCTGCCTTAAAAACAGTGCATTTCTTGTGTGTAAAAGCCTTTACTCTTTGGTTTGTCACTTCTTTAGCGCAAAACTTTATTGAATGCAGGAATCATTGTAGTCAGGGTGGCACAGGGAGCGCAGTCCACTGCAACAGAAAGAGATGAGTTATATAATAAAAAGATGCCGAAACCAATGGTGAGTATATTTTTCAGTGAGGAGTGGCTTGCTTACTTAGAGGAAGTGGCGAGTTGAGGTTCCAGAGGGGAGAGCTTTGCCAGGTGAGTGTCAGAGAGCATGACAGAGCAGAAAAAACAAGACGTCTGACTTTTCCTTTCTCTTCCAGGATCAGGAGGGCAGGAGCTGCAGGGCAGGCACGTGAGATATCTGACCTCTTTGTTTGTTTTTACAAAGCTGAGGAAGGGTGGGCAGGGGAAACCAGTAAGTGTATTGAAAGGTAGAGAAGACCAGCGTCAGTGAAACCAAGAGTGACTGGAGAGTGTGAATGGTGATCCAAGGTACAGATCACTGGAGACACAAGGTGCCCAAGGTTTACACAAGAAGTATTAAAATGCAGGCGTACAAGTACGCGGGATGGACGCGGGGAAGTGGAACTTCGCCCAGAGCTGAAAAACAGAACTTCAGGAGCAAGACAGGAAAAATACACCAAACTCTGGCACTCAGATCATGACAATGTAAGGCATAAAGTCACATGAACACTTTAGTAGGATTCATGGATGTACTGAAGGAGGAAATGCAGAGGGCTTGGTGTGACAGAGGAGGATGCTGGGAATAGGGTGAGATTGACACAGATCATTGCCCGTGGCAACTCCTAACAGAAGCAGCAGAAAGAAAAAGAAAAATTTGAGATGATTTGAGCTTTGTGACATGGTTCGTTATCCTGCCGGAAGAAGTCATCAGAAGATGGGCACAGTGTGGCCATTAAATGATAGGCATGGTCAGCAACAATATTCAGGTAGGCTGTTGTGTTTAAACAATGTTTATTTGGTATTAAGGAGTCCAAAGTGTGCCAAGAAAATGTCTCCCACACCATTACGTCACCAGCAGCTTGATCTATTGACACAAGGCAGGATGGATACATGCTTTCATGTTGTTTATGCCAAATTTTTTCCCTACCATCTGAATGTTTCATGAGAAATCAGGACTCATCAGATCACACATTCTTCCAATCTGTCAAATATTGGTAAGCCTCTGTGAATTGTAGCCTGCAGTTTCTTGTTGATAAGTGTGGCACCCACTGTCATCATCTGATACTGCAGACCATCTGCTTCAAGGCTTCATCTGCTGTGAATTCAGAGATGCTCGTCTGCATAACGGACAGTTATTTGAACTACTGGAGCCTTTCTATCAGCTTGAAGCAGTGTGGCCAGTCTAGTCTCTCACCTCTAACATCAACAAGGCATTTTCACCCACAGAACTGCTGCTCACTGGATATTTTCTTTTATTTAGAACATTCTCTGCAAACCTTAGAGGTGGTTGTGCTGGAAAATCCCACGAGATCAACAGATTCTGACCAGTCGGTTTGGCAAAGTCATGTCCCATTCACAGTCGCTTAAATCACCTGTCTTCCCCATCCTGATGCCTGGTTTGAACTGTAGCAGGTTGTCTTGACCAGACATGGGCAGTAAGTTACTGTAATCCAATTACTTTTTTCAAGGAATAGGTAAAGTTAGGGGCAAAGTAAGAGATACTATTGAAAAAAAAAAGTAAATACTGTTACTTTCCAGTAAGCATGCCACATTACTGTGTTACTAAACCATGATTTTATTTGTGAGAGTGTCTCATGACAATGACGTACGAGCCTGTGACGTCGGGGGCAGCAGCAGACGTGTGTAGATCAACAATGGATAATAGGGAGTGCGAGAGAGAGAACGAGTGCGTGGAAGTACTGACATTACTTTGAGTTTGATTCCGTAAAAAGTGACAAGAACATTAGTGTCTGCTGTACACTCTGTGTGGGAAGAAAACTTTCTACAGTGAAAAATTAAACTTCAAATCTGAGCAAGCACCGAGCACGGTGCCACGGGAATGTGAAATTCACAGAGAAATCCCTGGATCCCCCCACTGACATGACCGCTGCAGCACCGGCAAACCTCCACCGACCCCACTCCTGCTAAACAGGTAAAAATAGATTTAAGAGCGACAGGATTTAGTGCTGCTGATTTATTATTTATTTATTTTCTGCTGTGTTTTACTCGCATCTATTTCAAAGAATGAAACACAAAACATTATTTTATTTTACATGCTGGATTTTGAGGAAAATAAGTTTAAATGTTAGAAAAATTTCTTCAAGTCAAAGACTGTCGCACATAATTTAATTTTTGCTTAATGCAATGTGTATAAAGTTAAAAGATTAAAACTAATAAAACAATTTTTAAAAAGAGACTTTTGTATTTGATTCAATTTTATATGATGGATTATGCATAAAAATAGAATTGGGCTGAAAGGTCTGCTTTATTACTTATTCAGTTTGTGTATCATGTTTTAAAAAAGTATTTAAGTAATAAAGTAACTAATTACTTTTCAAAAATAAGTAATCAGTAAAGTAAAGGGATTACTTTCTTGGAGAAGTAATCAGTAATTAGTAACCATAGCAGGACTGGCCATCGATGGTGATTTTTCATTTTTATGGGCCGATGTCTTTTTGTTTGTTGTTTGTTTTTGTTTTTTTGTAACGGTATAAACAATGAAAGGTGGGGGATTGGCCAGATGCTGGCCGATGTGTAAAAATAACTCAGTTGTTTGGTGGTGGCTATGGTGGAGCTTCCACAGATTCAGTAACATTAGCAAGTGGTGGAGGCCAGCAGGTGGAGGAGGGAAAAGGGAGGCAGGAGGAGCAGAGACCCGAGGCGGCCGCCGGTCCGAGTGTCAGGTGAACTGAACTTCAGGTAAGAAGTTATGACCTGCAGTCTATCTGGGTCAGATATAAACCAAGTTTAGGTGGAGTTTATTTTCGTTATGCTGACTTTTTACAGTCAGTTACAATAATACTGCATATTAGCTAGCATTACGGGATGCTATGATGTTACTGATAGTGAACTTTTGTTTATTCAGAAGGTTAGTTAGTAGAGTTGCAAATGGAATCGGACCGTATTTAGAGAAATTGATTTTGTATTGTGGTGAAAATGAACGCAGTTTGTCCCGTACTTCAGCTAGAATGGAAAAAGACAAAGCTGGAGTTATTCTGTGTCTTTACGCTGTCAGCTGTCTCTTCTTCTCTCATTCTCTCCCCCCTCCCTCTCCTGTTGCTACTTCAATCACGAAACTGATCGATGATCAGCTGATTGGCTTTTCTGACCCATCTCTCTTGTTTGTTTATCACCCACTTTGCGCCAGAAAGAGGAAACCAGCAGGTGTCGAGCTAAACAACAGCAGCGCATTTAAGCTTGATCAGCTGTTGTTAGAATTCATTTAATGTTACTTTCTAGCTGATGTTTGCTGCAGGGAACCATGAAGATGAAACCAGGAGATGTCCTTACTGAATCATCAGAGCTGAACAGGTGATGGAGAAACAGGTTTAACTTTACGTGACATAAATGAGTTGAAGGGATGTTATGAACTGTTTGTGAGAGACAAATAACACCAGGATCCTTAGGACCTGACCAGTGGTAACTGTGCAGGGGCGGGTCTAACAAAGTTTTGCCAGGGGGGCAGGTAGGGCATTAACAGCGAGAGGGGTGGCACAAAGAAATACTTTTCTTTCTTATTCTCATTTAAAATATCTCGCTTTTATTAGATAATTATCTGAATCTTACAACCAAAGTTTTCTTCTGATGTAAAATGTATAGAAATCATTATTGTACATAGTAATTTTTTTTCAGGGTCCCATCATAATTTCTTCAGAAGTAAGTGCTGTATATGATGCCAGTATTTTCCCACATTTTCTAAATTCTGCACCAGTACTGTGTAAAATACCATCAACAGGTCAATTAAGTTTTATTCTTTCTCACCTGTCTTTCTGGCTACTTTCACTTTTTAAAGGTTGCCATGTTAGAAAAATATTTTGTGCTGTCATGCTGTTAATTGATGTGGTAAATAAATAGTTTATGAAAATATCACTAAATCTATCATTTATTTATTTTAATATTATCATATCTCACTTCTAGTTTTCTGTCTTAATTTCAGGTTTCCACCATGTGTTGTAGATAGTTCAGGAGGTTAACTCGACCAAGCAGTCTTTGGTTTCTGCTAAGTACTGTTTAGAATACCAGAATAGGGAGGATGCTGTAGGTTTAGGTTTATTAGATTGATACATATATACCAACAAGACAGTGTACATCACTGTCACAACAGTGTTTGTTTTCATTCAAAGGCTTTATGGTTTTTCCTATTATACCTGGGGGGCCGGTCTCTCAAAATGCCCAGGCCGATTTTTTGTCCCAGTCCAGCCCTGTTAGTAACTAATTACTATTTTCAAGTAACTTGACCAACACTGGTCTTGACCAGTGCCTAAATGCCTTTAGTGTTTACCAAGTGCTGAATAGATGCATTAATAAGCAGTTCAGCAGTTATACCTAATGAAATCACAAATAAGCGTATAATAGTATAACTGTGTATAACAGTGATCTTTTTCTGCGCACACAAAAAATGCTGATATGTTTTTACTTTTCTTGGTATCTCATAAGCACCATTCAGGAGCTCCTCTTATGCCTGGTGTTTTTAATACAATTTGGAAGAATTAAGTGGAAGCATAGTTTTGTATCTGCTCTGGAAATTGTCCACACAGCAGACACACAGTTAGAGGTAGGGATACTAGATATCAATTGAATCGTAATGGCTGAAAGCTTAAAAGATTTGGATCTAAGGACTCACAATCACAGAGAAAAACAGATGACATGTAAGCACTGAAGTCAACTGAAACATCAAAGATGTAACTGAAGATTTTGAGATAAAAGAAAGTGAAACAAACACACCTCTGTGATAAAACAGTGGTGCTGACACTTGTGTTCCACTATCAGCTGCTTGTTATAAAAACAATGCAGAGAAAGCTTTCTGAAAGCTTTTGTCTGAACAGCATCCGCACAGCATCAGCTGTAAAATTGTATTTGCTATAATGGACAACAAAGAAAAGGAGTTGAGTATCACACACAGACATGCTAGAACTACCAAATGTTTGAAATACATGATATTATGCACTGCAGTTTTGTGGACTGCAGTTTTAACACCTCAAGTATTTTGACGGTCAAAACATTTTGTTATTTTTTGAAACCTGTGGTTTCTTTCAGCGAGATCCAGTTAACGAGGGATTACTCCCACTTGGACTCTGACAGCTGTACGTAGTCACACCCTAATCCATACAGTATGATGCTTTATTACTACCATTCTAAACAAAATCTGACTTATTAAATCAACAAATGCTTTATAAAATAATTCTTGACATTAGGGACTAAAACCACAACCCAACTGGGAGAGGATTTACCGAGGTCTCAAAACAAGAAGTGAGAAATGAGAAGTACTTTCATTTTCTCAAAGCCTTTTATACATCTCTTTGCTACAGCTGAGTCACCCCCCTGCTGGCCCCCAGAAAGAAGTTTCCAGATTGGCTTTACAAATACACCTGGAGCCAATGTTCATCTTTTGTCTACAGTTTATGCTTCCAAAAGACATGACTGTGTACTTACCCCTCCTGCCTAGTGACACACCTCCATATGTCAGAGGAGGAGGAATAATCTCACTGATCACACTCATGACCCATTCATGTCAGAATCACCATGGCTACCGAGTGGGGATAGAGACAAACAGAAAGAAGTGGGAGCCTTGGGAGAATGGAAAGCAGTTCTATTTTCTAATTGAATAGTGATTCAGTCCTCAAACTCAGTGAGCTGAACTGCAAAGCAATTAGCCGATTAATGGTGATTGGCCTGGATGGTGAGGAGATGGGGGAAGGGCTATTTAGTGTGTGTGTGCGCGTGTGTGTTCTTTTATCCCGGCCACATCAATCACCATCAATCATTTAATTGCTCTCACTGTACAGAGACACATACGCACAGTTTAAGTGCAGAGGGACCCCTGGTGTGACTGTGAAATTCCCTTGGCAGCAAATAATTCAGAGTATAGGCATGAAGTCACAGCGTGAAATCCCAGTAGTGCGTGGTGGATTACTGCTACTCAATTCTCGCTGCCTCTTTGAGAGACAAGCGGAGCCTGTCAGTCAGCCCACCTCGCTCGGCTCCACGTAATTGTGAAACAGATTCTCTCTTCTACTGTGACATACGCATAAACCACGGGCATGTATGCACTACACAAACTACATGTATCAAGGAAAAAATATATTAGAGAATTCTGGAAATCAAATCACGGAGGTGAGTCAAGGAGAGCTGAAGGTATATTAGCACGACAACCACGTCCCAAAAAAATAGGAGGTAAAGCTGCTGGAAAATAGGAGGAGAGGCTACATATACAATAATACCTTTTCATTTTAAAACTAAAATGATCTCCATCCAGACAAACCTGACATAGGCTGTATTTGGTAAACTACATTATGGAGCATTGATTTTAACGTGTTTTTTTTTGTCAACAGCTTAATTTTTTAGCTATACATAACCACTTGTGGAGGAAAAGGTGGATTGCTAGTGGGAGGTGATTAGCAAGGTATATCCATAAGTGCCTCTATTGCTCTGAAAATATATGTAATGAAATAAGAGTACAATTTTATGCACTAAAACAAACCCCCAACCCCCCTCCCCCCCTCAAAAAAAAATCTGTCAGTACAGACTGTTGTCCGCAACAAGCTAATTTCAGAAAATGGCCTGTCACTGAGGGAATGACACTTGTAATAAGAAAGCACTTTAAGTGTTTAAATAAAGTATAAAATCGCTTCATAAGAACCAATCACTTTAGCATTTACTGCATTGGCAAAATGCCGACAGTTTGCTTCAGCCACCTCTGTCAGCAGTCACCTATTACTCCATGTGGTCTGTGGCCACACCCAAAGGTCAGTGGCCACGCCCAAAGTGATGCAACTTCAAGCTTCATGATTTAAACCCCTCATCTCCATCCCCATTGTATTTGTTATAAAGCTTTAGAGCATAGGTGTCAAACTCTGGCCATACCAAATTACTATTAGAGATGGCCTACTGGTATTATACAGCTAATATATATATTGTTTAGTATTAAGCTTTGCTTGTTCCATATTCAGTTTTCCAGCAAAACTTATTTGAGTCCATAAGAAAAGATTCATTCCTATATCTGGAGGAAGATTTTTTTTTAAAATAAATATTAATGTTAGCCCGCGACTTTGTTCCAGTTTTGAATTTTGGCCCACTGTGTATTTGAGTTTGACACCCCTGCTTTAGAGTCTACACGTGCAAAAAAAAATCCTTTATTCGTCTGTTATTTAATTTCTATTATTTATCTATTTTCTGTGAATTTTTAAGTTGATGTCAGATTGCATCGTTTTTTTTAAATAGAAGTTGTGGTCTAGGAACAATACAAACACATATTAACTTGCAGCACCTTTGTAAATGATTAAACATCTGACAGAAGCTCCACTTGGTTTACAAGAAATCAATGATCAATCACAGTCCACACAGCTTTATTGCCATAGGCAAACTCAGACAAGTTGCAGTCCAGTTGTTCTTGATTGCATCACTACTTGGTTGTTTTTGTGAGTTTTTGGCTGGCTTTATCTGCACTGCGTCACACATTTTAAGATATCAGACAGCAAAGTACTCCTGTTTTTTTTTAATTTCCTTATATTTTTAGATGTATTTGTATTTATATTTTTATTAAAAATGTATTCTAACATATTTTTATTGCTATGTTTAACACTTTGTCAGTGGTTTTTAAATAAAGTTGTCTTGGCTTGGCTTAACATAGAGTTCTCTGAGTTGGGGTTTATATGAGGTAATGAAGTTTTTGGCATGTTTCCACACTGGCTTATTATTTCCGGCTCAAGAGGTTGCTGCTGGTTTAGGAATAGAAAAAAAACCAACCTCCAACGAAAAAACAAAATCCATGTCGCACGTGTCCTCGTTTCTAAAGGTCTCCTACGCACATCAATCAATTCTGCAAACAGAGTTTTCATCATTTGCACCTCAGAAAACCTTTTCAGCTTTCAGTTACCTACAATTGACCTGGTATTTAAACATATATAATTCCACTATAGATAATAAGTTAATGCACCTGTCAGTACAGATGTTTGCAAGCTTTAACACTGAACGGATGAATGGCCGAATCCTCAAACTCCAGCTTGGATATTATAATGAAATCTCCTGGGCAGAATCCCTGCAGTATGTTCTTGTTCTTTCTGCAATTTACTCAAGTGTGATTTGGGTAAAAGCCATTTGGCTTCTGGAAAAAATGTCAAACCACTCCAAATACAAGTGTAAGGAGCAACAGAGGCAAAGAAAACAACAAAAACAAGTTAATAAAAAAAGATGGGACTTGCCTGTCTCAAATGATATACTAGCTAAATACACTCCATCAATTATAAACATATGAGCGGGTAGCGTGAAGCATAGCCGCACAATGACATTAAACAGGGAAATGCTCCAATGGGGGCTGCGAGCAGCAGGCAGTCATTTCTCACTCATTGTCACGATACTTAATTTTTTTGTGGAAAGAAGCAGAAACGGCTTTAATATTTCCATCCACGTATTAGCTAGTTGTCCTCACTTATTTAGGTCAGGCTCCTTAATGATTGTGTGAAAGTGCTTTACTCAAATCCCATGTTTCTCCGGCTGCAAAATGAGCTGGAAAAGAGTTTTGCACGCATGTAATTATATGAGCGCTAAGGCGTCTTGATCCTTGAGTTATCTGAGTAGCTGCAATTGTGTGCATGCACTTGTCCATAAATCAATGTGAATTAAGGCTGGACTGATACATTGAGATGTGAGAGTCTGGATGTGGGTTTCTCTTAAAGGGAAATGCAGAGTCATGCAACTTACATCTAATTTTTTCATTACATTTTTTATTGGTACTGTGTTGACTGACTGCCTGCTATACCCCTGATTAATAGAAGCTGTTGATTCTAGGATAACAATACAATAACTCTGTGACAGGTGAACACACCTGTCAGGCATGAGATTCCACATACATATGTCTGTAGCACAATCATTTTCTCTTGCGGTAAAATCAGTAAAAGGCTCTTTCTGCTCGTCTATCTATTAGCTATTGTTGCATTACTTCCTAAGCATGATACATTTTATTTGCCAAGAGTATTATTACAGTGGACTGTAAGATTACAAAATAATGTTTTCTCCTGTAAAGCCAAAAGCCACAATCAAGGATTAAGGTAATTTTTGCGACTCTGTTCTGCTCTTTATTGAATTTAGGAAACTGAATACTTCACTGAGCCCAGGAAGTGATACTCAACATTATGTATTTGCCAGTAACAGATCAGTGAAGCAGCTGTGTGGCTTGTCCAAGAAGGACTTTTAAAGTGGATATCGAAAAACATTTGTTGAAATTATCATCATAAAACGCACTAAATTCAGACAAGACTGAGATTATCATATTTGGGCCTAAGAAACCTCAGAAACATGGCACCTAACCAGACACTTGGTCTAGATGGCATTACCTGGCCTCGAGCAGAGCTGTGAGGAATACTGCAGTCATTTTTGAACAGGATACGCTTTCAGCCATCTGTGTAATACCTCTAAAATTAGAAATGTCCAGACTCAGGGTAATTCTGGAAAAGCTAGTTTATTCATTTCTTACTTCTAAGCTATTATAAAGACCTCACAGTATCACATTATCCTAACAGAGCACTTTGCTTATTGTGATACTTGAAACTTACCAAAGTACAGGGTGGGCCATTTATATGGATACACTGTAATAAAATGGGAATGATTGGTGATATTAAAGTCCTGTTTGTGGCACATTAGTATATGTGAGGGGGCAAACTCCTCAAGATGGGTGGTGACCATTTAGAAGTCGGTCGTCTTGGATACAACTTTTGTTTTTTCAATAGGAAGAGGGCCATGTGACACATCAAACTTATTGGTAATGTCACAAGAAAAACAATGGTGTGCTTGGTTTCAACGTAACTTTATTCTTTCATGAGTTATTTACAAGTTTCTGACCACTTATAAAATGTGTTCAATGTGCTGCCCATTGTGTTGGATTGTCAATGCAACCCTCTTCTCCCACTCTTCACACACTGATAGCAACACCGCAGGAGAAATGCCAGCACAGGCATCCAGTATCCGTAGTTTCAGGTGCTGCACATCTCGTATCTTCACACCATAGACAATTGCCTTCAGATGACCCCAAAGATAAAAGTCTAAGGGGGTCAGATCGGGAGACCTTGGGGGCCATTCAACTGGCCCACGACGATCAAATCCACTTTCCAGGAAACTGTTCATTTAGGAATGCTCGGACCTGGCACCCATAATGTGGTGGTGCACCATCTTGCTGGAAAAACTCAGGGAATGTGAACAAACTTTTTGTTCATTAGAAAAATTTTTTAGGTAATTAATGATTTTCTCAAAAGCTGGATGTCACACACTGTTAAGAAGGTTTTCACATAGGAAGTGAAATCTTTTATAATTTTCTTTAAAGTAAAATTCTGATCATAGGTAAGTAGCTTGTAATAGAACAGGTAAATTTTCTGGAACTTTCTCAAGGCTGAAAGCTCACGAGAGCAATTTTTTACTTTGCTCTCCGTCCTCCTTACTCTACACAAGGTCAGCTCTGGGCCTCCAAGTCTGCAAAAACAGGTATGTTTTCCTGCTCCCCATGGAAAACATACCTGCTTTGGCAGATACACAAGTTAGTATTCCAGCAGGCACCACAAACAGGACTCACTTTGAGGAGGAAATATGAGCATGAGTACAAGATTAAAAGACAAGTAAGCAAATCGTAAATCATAAATCTGACCTATAAACAGCCCAAGCAACATTCCCACATGGAGCACATTAATAACCTGGCAATGGGCAGTGATGTGAGCTGTTTTTAAATACTGAAAGTGGTTGAAGATGGGAAACAGGTGTGTTTGCTTGGCTCTTTCCTGGACCACACCTACTAATGGAAGAAAATGGTTAGTTTCACTGATGTTCAGAGGTGGATCGAGTATCCAAAAATTGTACTCAAGTAAGAGTAGCATTACTTTAAAATATTATTACTCAAGTAAAAGTGAAAAGTAGTCGTCAAAATCTTTTTTAGTATTTCCAAAAGGAATATATGTAAAAACATCAACAAAATAAGGCACAACAATTCTAATTTCCAGATTTCAGTTTTTCACAACATAAAGCTTTTTTCACTAATACCTACAATAAATAATATAAATATATAAACAGTGCAAACAATTCCCAGTGACAAGACATGCTGTAAACTTTATATTCATTTTTGCTCCAAATACCACAGCAGCCTCAGAGAAACATTAGAATGAGGCATCTTCAACATATGTGCATACAAGGGAGCTCAGTTTACCTTATATTGTATGGGTGTACATTTAGTCCTGCATATTTAGCAAAAATGTGCCATTTCTTGACTCAGTGAGGTGATGGTTAAGCTTCAGCAGCAGTTTGCTCTCAAGGTTCTTTCTGTGAAGCTGTAACTGTTCAGCAGTGAACAGGAGTCCTTCACAAGCTCCAGATGCAGGAAGAGCAGTATTGATTTTGATCGACAGCTTCTTGATGTGAGGAAAGCCATGCAATAAATCCACACCTCCAGTGAATGGACATGAAAGGTACCTCTCCAGCTCCCCTGCTTCTGGCTTTCCTGACTCCATGGATCCATTATCTTCGTCGGTTAGGCCGCTGTTTGTGCTGGCCTCATCCAGCTCTGAGTCTAGGTGATGTCTGATAAAGTTGAGACCTGTGGAAAGATGTAACGTTTGCAAAAGAATTAGGTCTGGTCATTATAGTGCTGTATACACTGCCAAGCTGCGGATGTTTGTTTGGAGCTAGCCTCCAAAAGCTGGGCATACACTGTGCGATTTTTGGCCCATTTTGAGCTGATTTTTCAGTCGCGCAACCGTTTTGGGGATCGGCCCGAGTTTTGCCTTAATCATGTGTTGTGCATCGTGTCGTATACAAGGGGTAACGAAAAGCAGTTAACACCTCACGACCAGCTCCCAATCATCAATCGTATGGTTGCAAGATAATCAAACCTGTTTGAAATCCTGTCGCCCCTCAATGCAGCCTCTCACACTGTGCACGCACAAGCACAGAAATGAAAGTGAAATGGTGGAGCAGCACGGCAGTGAAGCGTGTGATCTGCACAAAAGAGATGGAGGCACAACTTGTAGAACTTTGGCAAGCTCATCCGAGTACATAAGCGTAGAGCTGCCACCCAGGCAAAAGAAAAATAGAGCTATATCACGTTATAAAGTGAAAAGTTTATTGTTTTTTGTTCTACCAATATACTTTTCATGTTCGTGCAATATACCTTTCACGTTTGAACAATATATTATCACGTTTGTACTAGAGATGGCACGATACCACTTTTTTATGTCCGATACCGATACCGATATCATAAATTTGGATATCTGCCGATACCGATATGAATCCGATATAGTGTTTTTTAATCAACAAAACTGTTTTTTAAATATCTTGCTGCATTTTGTATAAGTTCATACTCAAGTTTAAAACAACAACTACACTAAAGCTATTCTGTTATACCTGTATGCAAAAAAAAATATTTCATAGTTCAGCAATACTGATCAATCTGATAAACTTAAACCTACACCATCCTCCCTATTCTGGTATTTTAAAGAGTACTTAGCATAAATATTAAGCAACCTAACTAATAGGGTTCCAACTCCCAGCAACAACAAAAATAAATAAATAAAAAATAGGGAACCACCCCTCACGCTCCACCTCATGATGCTTAATCGACGTAATCAACCTTAATTTGATGCAGTGTGAAAAAAAATGCACAGAAATCAATTCTTTTTCAAGAAATATTAAATAGATTCAACATCTTTCTTCAACAAAATTGCAGACTGCACAGATGGTACCTTCCCAAAGGAAAAAGTACTATAGCTTACTAGGGTATATTAGACTTAACAGTTACTATATGCAGTAATGGACTTCTATACATTTTACATCAGATTAAAACTTTGGGTGTAAGATTCAGATAAATATTAAATAATTAAAAGCGAGACATTTTAAATGAGAATAAGAAAGAAAAGTATGTCTTTGTGCCCCCTTTTCCCTGTTCATGCCCTATCGGCCCCCCTGGCTAAACTTTGCTAGATCCGCCCCTGCACAGTTACAGCCGTCAGCTGCGTAGAAAAGGATCCTGGTGTAGAAAGTAATATTAAATAAATTCTAACAACAGCTGATCAAGCTTAAACGTGCTGCTGTTGTTTAGCCGCTGGTTTCCTCTTTCTGGTGCAAAGTGGGCCAAAAGCAAACAAGAGAGACAGAGTCCCGACAGAAAAGCCGATCAGCTGATCGTTAAGCAGTTTCATGATTGAAGTAGCAGCCGGAGAGCGAGAGGCAGTCGCTCGTTAAGCTTAACGCAGGAATGCTTTACAAACATTCAGAGATGGACTTACACACTTGCTTTACTTCTCTCGGGATAACTTTGTCGGAGATGAAATGCCGGGTTGCTAGCGAAGCTCCAAATGCTATCCAGACCACCAACAGGTCCCGCATGCCACAGCCGCTCTATCACGTGATGCATACTGCTCCGACGTGCTAACGTTCTGAGGTGAGTTACAGCGTGTTGCAAGTTTTGTGAGGTGCTTTCGTGATATTTAATGGATCGGATTACATTTTTTATTTTTCTCCGATATCCGATCCAGTAATTTAGGTCAGTATCGGACCGATACCGATACGTAATATCGGATCGGTCCATCTCTAGTTTGTACAATATAATATTTATATTTACATATTCACATTTACAGTTTCACAGTTACTGGTCATGTGACTGCATGGCCACATCTAATTGGTTACCGGAAACTCCACTGGCGGGATGTTATCTAATGTGTTAAACTAATTATTTTTTTAAAAAGTAAGAGTCGAATTTTGCAAATGTAGCGGAGTAAAAGTACCGTTTCTTCTTCACAAATGTACTCAAGTAAAAGTAAAAAGTATCGTCCAAAAAAGGTACTTTAAAAGTGCATTTTTTCAAAAACTTACTCAAGTAAATGTAACGGAGTAAATGTAACTCGTTACTACCCACCTCTGCTGATGTTCCAGATCCAGGTCCACATGCAGGGGGAGACAAAGATACAGTCACATAGATAGTAAAGTCAAAACTGACACAAGGTTTATATTGATATAGTCTATGTTACGTTATAATTATACTTGTGGAGCCGCTAGTTTGCCGCTCTTTCATCCACTTGTCTCTACGCAACGTTACTCTGCCTCGCCTCTCTCCTTCACTGAACACAACTCCCCCTCCCCCATCGCTTCATCTGCAGGCAACGAAAAGATGGACACGGCACCTATCAAAGAGGAGCTGGTCGGTAAAAAGAGCAACAACTATTTTAGTGCTGTTAGCGTTAATCTCGTTAAAATGACGTTAACGCCATAACGGCGCAAATCTCCGTTAACGAGTTACCTCGGATCGGGCCCCACGCACGGGGTCTGCACGGCCTAAAATCATTTCATTTTCTCATAAATTGACAGCGCGCCTTATGTATGAATTCTGGTTATGCTTACTGACCGCAAACCGATTTTATGTGGTACACGGCGCTCAGCAATCTGTCGAAAAATGTTTTGGTACGACTTTGGTAAGCTATGAAGCTGCACCGCTTGATGGATTGTCGGATTATTACGGCTATCGAGGAGCCTCGCGGAGTGATGCGTACTGTGCTTCAACGTAATATTACCGTAATGTGTGTGTATAAGGACCATAAATGGCACCTGTTAAGAGACACGGTTACAAAGAGGCTTTCAAACTCAAGGCTGTCAGTCACGCAGTAGAACTTGGGAACAGAGCAGCTGTGAAATCTCAGCGTCTTTTAGTTTACATTTTGACTGCACAATTGTGAGCTCTTTGTTATGCACAAAAACAACATTGTTTTATTTTATTTCGGGATCATTATTTTAATAAATGCTGATAATTTATTTCTGAGTAATTCTTTTATGTCCATCTACGCTGTATGTTAATAAAAGTGCCTGTGTGACATCTGGGACACAGCTTTGACTAAGAACTCTCTTTTTGTTCTTACTTCATGGCTTTGAAAAAATAGATATATATCGTATATCACCATCCAACTAAAGAATATCAAGATATGAATTTTGGGCCATATCGCCCAGCCCTATTACAAAGTAAAGGAAAAGTGTAAGAAACACATACAGCTGGGAGAGCGCAATGCCCTACCCAAGCCACTGTGGGTGTGCCTAAATACACGAAATAATGAGCTTGCTTTAATGTGCGTTTTGAATTTCAGCGACTAATCAGTAACTCTCTATTGGTACAGCACTACAACACTAGACAGGAGAAGTGGTGTGTTCACATACTGATACAAAGGAGGGATCCAAAAATATGTATATAGCATTGAAATGTCAGCCTTCAGAAACCACTGGCAGGCTGACCCTAATGTGAAAGCAGCAAATGTTTATAGTCCGTCCTTCACTGTTAAGCATGCAGCGCTGGGATAAACAGACATGCTTTAGTGGGTGTTTGCTGCCAACCTTGGGGTTATTTATGAGCTTGCTACATACAGCCTTTGCTTCTCAGCCAAACACCCTGACTGGTTTATGCTTTGTTGCTTCTAGCTCAACAGTCACTGTAAACAGCAGACTCAGCACTGAATATCTTGCTCAAATTTTGTGGAAGGGAAGAGGATTTGGAGGGAAGTGGGGGAGTATGAGGGCAGGAGGGGGGTGCCGGTAAATGAGGATGGGAATAAATACAAATTTCCATTTGCTGTTTCTTTAATGGTCAGATTGCATATGTCTGACAACTCCTTAGATATAATTAAAAATATTAAAATAATTGACTTAAAAACTATTAAAACTATTCCTTTATTGGTTTTGATTAGTAAGCTGTCCAGTCAAAGATTCACTGAAAATAATCCTGATCACTTTTTTTCCCCCTTCTACAGAGAGTCAATTATTAAGTTCACTGCAAGGCTTTCGAAACAACCTGGACTGCTGATTGTAGCTTTGATTTGTACCTTTTCTTGTCCTTGGTGCACCTTCAGTGCACAGGACAAATCTCCATGCAGGCGCAATAAAATTTATCTTAATCTCAAACTGCGCAGACCTGAGTTTGTGTATAGTGTCTCCTCCATCAGAGTGAGTGAATGAGGTGTTATCATAGTGTGCTCACACACTGCAAGAACAAATTGCTCTGGAGAAGTGCAGGTATACAGATAGCACTGAAATATGTGACAGATATGGTTGATAAATCATGAAGCTATCTCAGGTTTCTGTATCCATGCACTTAAGAGAAAGCATCAATGGCTGCTGTAGCTTTATGGTGGGCTTTCAGGTGACACAAAAACATGCTTGGATATCAGTGATGTTATATACATCCACTTTCTAGCATTATATATAGCACAACAGAGTAAGAGGTCTGCACTGGTAGGTGCAAGTAACCCTTAAAAATGAAATACCACCTTTCTTCCATAAAACTGGAACATGTGACCTGAAGATAAAAACACCGCTTGCAGGTGAAAGATAACCACTATAATCTTCTTATCACTAAGCTTGTAGAAAGAGTTGTTCTGGTCCTGTATTGCTTGTAACAGAAGCATAGGTAGTTGGTTAACATCACTGACACTATGTGCCATTGTGTTATGCTCATAGAAAGGCTCCAGTACCAATGAATGTAAAAAGAAAATCAATATTTCTTTAATATATGAATCTACATTGATAACTAATTTACTGTCCCTTTGAGGATAGCATTCACAAGATTTTCAGAAAACTTCTCACTGAAATTTAAGCCTATGTGAGATTTTTAGTTGATAAACATTTGGTATCAATTTCAAAATCCTATGTTGGGATTCACAAGTTACCTGCATTCACAAACCCGCCCGCCCAACAGGGTGAAAACGATACCCCATCAGCCTTTTACAGCTAACACTGTTTGTAGCTTTACTGGTTAATAACACACAAATTCAATAAAGTGACCTTTCCAAAGTGGACTTTGGAATCACTATGCAAATCCCTAAGTATTTCCATACAAAGTGAAGTTAAACTACTACTTCACTGCATCACAACTGTGGGTATTATCAAGCTGATAAATCTCCAGCGGGTCTGCGTAATAGAACCGAGAGTGGGTGGTAAACAGCAAAACTTTAGTAGCTGAATTAGCAGGCGCCACAAGCTCTGCTTTCTACTAAAGGGAACTGACTGTTGTAGAAAATTGCAGAGCGCTCTGAACTGCCATTTCCATTGATTTGGCTTTGTGTTATCCATTTCTCTTTTCTCTTCAGAGTCTTCAAGACCTGGTGCCAAAACTTGATTTACTGACAAGTGAGGCTATCCAGGAACACTCCAAACTTTTCTATTGCATTTTAAACCCAAGATTTCTAAGATTTCTGCTGCCGTCACCTTTTGTGTGGGGAATTCTAAAGTGGTTGTGTTGCAGTTTAATCAATTTTAATACACTTTCAGATAATATGTCAGATGTAGTGACACTTAGCACCATTTGATTAGTCTTCTTACTTGAACCCAAGATCAGAATCACAACACAAATGTACATTGTCTCATATCAAGGTTCATCCTCTCATAATGTGATCCAGCCTCACCAGATACCATGCCACTATTATTGATCTCTCAATGCATTAATTACTGAGTTGGATTAGTTATTGACCCCCATGGCAGAGAAATGAAGAGATTGGTTCATGGCTGTAGCTAGTTTCATGATAACTACAGGTAGAGTCACGTGAAAAAGAAAGTATACAGGGAGTGCAGAATTATTAGGCAAGTTGTAAATTTGAGGAATAATTTTATTATTGAACAACAACCATGTTCTCAATGAACCCAAAAAACTCATTAATATCAAAGCTGAATGTTTTTGGAAGTAGTTTTTAGTTTGTTTTTAGTTTTAGCTATTTTAGGGGGATATCTGTGTGTGCAGGTGACTATTACTGTGCATAATTATTAGGCAACTTAACAAAAAACAAATATATACCCATTTCAATTATTTATTTTTACCAGTGAAACCAATATAACATCTCCACATTCACAAATATACATTTATGACATTCAAAAACAAAACAAAAAACAAATCAGCGACCAATATAGCCACCTTTCTTTGCAAGGACATTCAAAAGCCTGCCATTCATGGATTCTGTCAGTGTTTTGATCTGTTCACCATCAACATTGCGTGCAGCAGCAACCACAGCCTCCCAGACACTGTTCAGAGAGGTGTACTGTTTTCCCTCCTTGTAAATCTCACATTTGATGATGGACCACAGGTTCTCAATGGGGTTCAGATCAGGTGAACAAGGAGGCCATGTCATTAGTTTTTCTTCTTTTATACCCTTTCTTGCCAGCCACGCTGTGGAGTACTTGGACGCGTGTGATGGAGCATTGTCCTGCATGAAAATCATGTTTTTCTTGAAGGATGCAGACTTCTTCCTGTACCACTGCTTGAAGAAGGTGTCTTCCAGAAACTGGCAGTAGGACTGGGAGTTGAGCTTGACTCCATCCTCAACCCGAAAAGGCCCCACAAGCTCATCTTTGATGATACCAGCCCAAACCAGTACTCCACCTCCACCTTGCTGGCGTCTGAGTCGGACTGGAGCTCTCTGCCCTTTACCAATCCAGCCACGGGCCCATCCATCTGGCCCATCAAGACTCACTCTCATTTCATCAGTCCATAAAACCTTAGAAAAACCAGTCTTGAGATATTTCTTGGCCCAGTCTTGACGTTTCAGCTTGTGTGTCTTGTTCAGTGGTGGTCGTCTTTCAGCCTTTCTTACCTTGGCCATGTCTCTGAGTATTGCACACCTTGTGCTTTTGGGCACTCCAGTGATGTTGCAGCTCTGAAATATGGCCAAACTGGTGGCAAGTGGTATCTTGGCAGCTGCACGCTTGACTTTTCATGGGCAGTTATTTTGCGCCTTGGTTTTTCCACACGCTTCTTGCGACCCTGTTGACTATTTTGAATGAAATGCTTGATTGTTCGATGATCACGCTTCAGAAGCTTTGCAATTTTGAGACTGCTGCATCCCTCTGCAAGATATCTCACTATTTTTGACTTTTCTGAGCCTGTCAAGTCCTTCTTTTGACCCATTTTGCCAAAGGAAAGGACGTTGCCTAATAATTATGCACACCTGATATAGGGTGTTGATGTCATTAGACCACACCCCTTCTCATTACAGAGATGCACATCACCTAATATGCTTAATTGGTAGTAGGCTTTCGAGCCTATACAGCTTGGAGTAAGACAACATGCATGAAGAGGATGATGTGGACAAAATACTCATTTGCCTAATAATTCTGCACTCCCTGTACACTTAGTGCTTCCATAGGAATTAAGAAGCTACGAAATGCGAGAGAATCTATAAAGGCAGAAGGCTTTGCAGTATGCAGGTCTGAAGGATTCAGGTGTGCGCTGATACAACGCCACATTCTTCCCTGGAGCAAATGTCCCAGCAAATTCATCCAAAGATCAGACCGTGCAATGCTCAGAGAAATTGTAAAATTTTTATTGTAAAAGAGCTCCATCTCAGACTCTGAAGGCCTCAGTTGGTATGTTAAAAATTAACGTTTATGACAGTGCAATTAGAAAAAGACTGAACAAGTTTGGCTTGTTTGGAAGGAGGCCTCTTTTCTCAAAAAGGAACATAGCAACACGGCTTAGGTTTGCAAAGTTGTAATTGAACAGAATAGAAGACTTTATGAACAATGTCCTTTGGACAGATACGTTAGAGGGGCAGAGGTTTGGCCATAATTTATCAGAAACCAAACAAAGCATGTCTGCACAAACATCACGTACCAGATCTCTGCATGGTGTTGGACAGATGACGACCTTGGCACCTTGAGTCAACCTTAAACTCATCTGTATAGCAATGTATTCCCACTAAAGGTGGTAACACAAGCTATTGAGTCATGGGATGCATTTAGTTTTTAAGATGACTGCACAGAGTCCTTTGAAAACTCTCCTTTTCACATGACTGTATATAAACTGAGCTTTGCATGAAACATGTAATTGAGATGAGAATCAGTCTAACCTGTATTAAAAGTACATTTTCTGTTAGTGTAATAAACTGTGAATGGACTTGACTAGAATTTATATAGTGACCACACAAAGAGCTTTTGACTATACACCCCATTTAACCATGCAGTCATATAGTACTGTATATCCTATACTGTTTAAGCACTTTTTGGCTTCTGGTTCGTGTCCAATTTTAGAATCACCATTTAAGTAATGATGCACTGAGAAATACCATGACAATAATGTAATATTGTCATGTGCACATTAACTTAACTTGCTGCCTAAAATTGGTCTTAAATTTGATTCCAATGGACCTGCTATGTCCACTTTAGGAACCAGCTGTTGTTTTGCTTTTTGGACGTCCTTTTGGGAATTAACCTGTAGAGGTGTACCAGACAGGCTTGAAGTAGAACCTGAAGCAGACCCAGTATAAGTTTGTGGTGTAAATCCTCATACTTGGCCTAAGCTCCTTAGGGGAGCTGTCAGGGAAAAAAATAACTTTTTTTATGCTCTGCTCACCCTGAGACTGACTGGAAAGCAGACAGATGAAAATATTTTGAATTTCACTCCTTGAAACATGAAAATCTGTAACAACAGTGACCTCAAAAGTCACCTCTCCCCAGGATTTTCTTTTCTCCATTACACCGCTTCCTTCTCATTTCCCTGATAGTGCTGCTCACTGAATCCAACTCCTCACTGACACATCTGTGTCACTTTCATCAATACAGCAAAGTTGTTTGTTTGCGGCAGATGGCCTGAATGTTTCCAGCTCCCTGTGAAGTTAGAAATGAATTTGCCTTGTTTTCCTTTTTGGTTATTTTTTCCCTCCTCACTCCTCGTTCTGTCACAACTTATCTTCTTCAGGTTGCTGATGAGCCTAAGCAGCTGTGCTCAGAGCAATGAGATAATTGTCACTGTTTGTGTGTGTGTGCATTTTTTTTCATGTACTAGGAATCTGTAGGCCTTGTGGCAATCTTCTTTTCATTGTTTTAGTCTGCCATAATTAGCAGACTTCTCGGAAAAATGGTCCAACATACACCCTGACATGCAGAACCTGAATCAGCTGTGCAGATGGGAGAACATAAAATGACCTCATGTTGCCGATGTAGTTTTCTCAGATCTCGAAGCAACACACTGGTCAATAAAGAGGTATCACTTAGAATGAGAAAGCATGGAGGGGAGGCTTGCAGTTGGCATTTGTAAGTCAGCAAAACATTCATCTTCTAGCACAGTTCTATTTATTTCTGTCCCTGTAGTTGCTCATCATTCAATATCTATAAATTCTCCTTTTTTTGTGCTGAGGGGACGCCTCACAGCTGCACCTCCCTGTATTGTGATAGGTTTGGTAACAACCATAGCAGTGTTTATATTCAAGGTCATGACAAACAATATTTTGATTCAGATTTTATCGTGAACAAAGACATTTATTTTCACTGGGGGGAAAGATAACAAAAATAGATATAGGCACTGTGATTTTCAATAAGAAATACAATGAAACTCACATTACTGCAGCTAAAGTGCAGAAACAGGTAGCAGGTTAAAAGAAAATAATAAAAGAGAAAAGAAATGTAGACACTGCAATTCATAGAAATTACTCATTTGTCTCTTAAATACCAACTTTGTAATTTATGTTTATTTTAAGCATAAATTAAAAGGTTGAGTTTTAAGGACTGATTAATCTGACCATTACATACCTGGGTGGTGCCACTGAACTATTGGTGATTGGGTGGGTCCATTACTAGTTAGTTAAATTGGGTAATATTGTTTGTTTGATTTTGCTAATTTACAGTATAAACATATCACTCAACTGCAGGTGTCACAATATACCTGTAACAACGATAACTGTGGCAATGACACCAGTGCAGCCACAGTTAGAGACTCACTTTATCTGAGCTCTCTTCCCTCTCAGTAACTACTCTAGTGGAGTCTCAGCTTATCTACTGCAGGTGGGGTAAATACAGCTAATGGTATACACTTTTCTGTGGCTGCTATGGCTGCTGTCACACACAAGACTGAATCACTAATATAGATCCTGTTAGACTGTTGCTACATTGTTGTGAGAATCCATGAATACAGGTGAAATGTTGAGAACTCAGTTCTAAATTCTCCTTTTATGCTACTCCTAGCTGCACCATTAAAATGCACAGCTGTGCTTTGCACCCAGACTTACAGCTGTGGCTGAAGGTTGGGGCTGGCCTGATTGAATAAATACTTTTTCTTTCTTTTTGTTTTAGATATTTTGGACCAGATTTACTAAGTGCCACAATTACGAAACGTGTCGAAGGAACACTGTTATAATTTATTTTAAAAATATTCAGCAAGTTCATTTTAATAATGCCAAATGGCTGAAAGGCATCAAAAATTAGCTGGTCTAATATGATGAGGCAGCAAGCGATATACTAACCAAACTATGTGTGTGACAGCTGGTCTCTGGATAAAACAGACAATTCAGAAAAGAGCTACTCAGCACTTTCTCAAGTTCTCAAATATAGTAGAAAAGTGCTACATCGAGTCCATCAAGTCAAATCCATTTATTGTGTATAAATCTGTAACAGCTGACCTGCATAATGTTAACAACAACAAACACTTATCTTACCTTAACAATCCTAACCCATCCAATGAAGCTAATGAATTGAGCTAATGCTAATGAAGCTACTCCTACTCTGCCACATGCATAAATTCATACAGAAAGGCATGCAGAAGCCTTTGTTTGATGTGTAGTTTTCACCCTTTTCTGTGTGTAACTTGACTCCCTATAATGTCAACCAGTCCCTTACTATAGTTATTGTAGTTTTTTAACACATAAGACAAAGAAAAGCAACAAAGCCTCATAATTAATGGTGGTTTCACGGCTATATATTCATTCATTTCCAGATGAACATGTTTATTAACTTTCCTGTGGTTTGGTTTATGTTCAAATACAGAAATCTCCATGTGAATTCCAAGGGAACCAAAATGCACTAGAAACCACAGCAGAAGGTTCAGACTTTGTACTAACCTGAAACAAAAAGTAAATATTGGAAGAAGGTGGTCTGGACTAGTGGATAATATGGATGATTCACTTGATTTTACAGCTACTTAATAGACTTAGTAGACTCAGGCACATCAGTGATAATAGGAAGGCTGAAGGTGCTAAGCTAAAACATCCAGAGGACATCTGGTAGTTGGGTCTGGATTAAGATTGGATCCAGTTCTCGCAATAAACTGTTTTGTAGCTGATTTGGAACAAGAGCACTTCCACCAAAGGGTCCGTTATGGTCTGCACTTGAGTGTGATTACCGTGTCCACATGTGCAAAATGAACCATGAAGCCAAGCAACAAAAGGGAAAACAAAACAGGGCTCAATTTGAATGAATGAATACAGCCCAAGAAGCCAGAAAACCTAATATCTATATCTATATATCTATATATCTATATCTATATATATATATAGAGAGATAGATAGATAGAGATAGATAGATAGATAGATAGATAGATAGATAGATACATACATGTGTGTGTGTGTGTGTGTGTGTGTATGCGAATTGACTTATCAGTTCAGCTCAAGCAGGAACCAAGGCTGAAGACTGAGTATGATGGTAAAGTGCATTGTGTTGGAAAAGCACAATCTAATTACACCAAATCAAATTATCTCATGCTGTTATGACTGCAAACTCAACAAACACCAGTGGCTAGCAAGTATCGGGAACAAGCGGAAATAAACTGCTAATTACTGCCTCACACTTTTGTTGTTATTTGTTTTTGTTTAATGGGAAAGAACTATTAAGGGTTTGTGGGATGAAAGTGTAGAAAAGTAGTGCTGTACATCAGGGTACTGGAAAACAAATGCATTAATACATGCCATTAAACCTAATGTAATACTCTTAGTTGCACACTGCCTGTTGAGAAGTACTGTATATTGAGATGATTAATATAGACCCAGTTATCAGGCATTGCTGCCGATTAATTGATGGTTACTGGAAATCACGTGAGTGGAAAGGGAAAATAACTTCCCCTTTAGGAGTGTAGTGTGATATATGTATAATTAGGTCTCATTCTCCACTGAGAAATATATAAAGTAAAAGACCTGAATGTACATCTATAAAGGTGTTTCACATTTTCCATGCACGCTGCTCTTTGTAATTAAATTTTTCGCAGTTGAGAAATAGTGGAAGCACATTGACCCTGCGGTGCCATACTTTGGATTTATTCTGTATCGGTCCTGAAAGGGAATTTCATAAAGAAATATGTTCTATACACATGGAAACACACACTAAATAAACTTTATTTCCCTTGATATTTTATTCTTTATCTGGTTTTTTTTAATCTGATCTCCCCTCCCTGCCTGCTTTTTGTTACTCTGTCCAATAACTGTGAAAATAATCAAATGGAAGCGAAGAAAGTGTTCACTCTTAGCATACTTATGCCATCTCTGTGTGTTAGAGTTGTCTTGTTTTGTCTACATCTTTGTCTCTGTGTGGCTGGTTATTGAGGTTTCATGTGGAGCTCAGCAGAGTGCATCTGTGTTTGGAGATATTGATTGATCTGACGTTGGGGGCCAGCTGGCGAGGGGAAGTGGTGGCTTGTGACAGAAAAATCTCTGCTGCCTACAAAGGCGAAGAACCAGAGCTGCTCCAAGGCTTAAAGTGACACTAACCAAGATTTTATGTACAAATAAAAATGTATTACCAGCTTAAATCACAAAGTGGGGCCCACAGTGCTCAGTGTGGCATTTATCTGGCACAAGAATGCTGAACTCATCCTCAAAATAAAGTTTTGTTTATGTGTTCGGGTTGTTCTCCGCCTATACAGAAAGTAATTAATCATTAAATAAGACTGAATCCCCAACTTTCCTTTTTCATCTCTCAAGCAATCTTTATTTAGAAATTGCTTGATGAACAACAGACATTACCATGTACATTTGAGAGAGTGTCACATGCTGTCGTTTTCAACCTACCAGCACATGCAGACTCCAGGTTCATTTTTCTTTAATGCTCAACTTGCTTCAGGTTTACACAGAATGTCTTAGAACTGCCCTTGCTAGAATTTTCTTTTGTTTCAGCATCCAAGAATTTAATTTTCATTCTTTGTTCTATGTCCTATGTCTTCCCCTCCACTACAGCGGCGACATACAGTAGACGAGGCAGCGTTCAGTAATTAGAAAGAGATAAGATGCAGGCCTACTTAGCTTGGAACGAGAAGCAGAGACAAAAGCTTCTGCAGCGGTCAGCAAAAAAGAAAGAAAATATAGTAGATGGTGCTTTGGATCAAAGAAAGGTTGGAGGAAAGGAAATGAGAATAGAGACAGAAGGAAGAGGAGAAAGACACATCCAGATAAATGATTTCTGGTTTCAAAGAACGGATGATAGCAGACAGGAAGGAACCACGCGAGTTAAAATCAAGCAATTAGTAGAGCCTGGAGAAGATGAAGGGCAAAAGATCAGAAGTTAAAAAGTGCAAGGACCTGAGATTTTTCATTGTGTTTTACTCTTTTTTAAAAAGAAGACATGAAGACCGGTTTATTCTGTGGATCAGTCATGGCTGTGTAGCACTGAGTCCTCCATTTACCATTTAGATCTATTGGTTTTTACCAGAATCATCTGCAAGCCCAGCACGCAAATGCACTCTCCGTAAGGTCTGGTGCTCTCTCTGACATTATCCATTAGTTCCAATAGATCGTTTAAAAGGCTCCAACCCTCCCTTCCTGCCAGCCTGAGTCATTCCTTTTTCATCCTCTCTCTCCTTTCTTATACTCTGCTCCTGTCATTACCTCCCTCCCCTCTTTTCCCCCCCTCTTCAATTCACTCTCATCAGCTCAAGTGACAAAAAAGTAACACTTGGTGTCTAATATTTCACAGAGCTGCAATCGGAGTCATCTCAAAGGACCTGACTGTGGCTAATGATTCTCAGAAATACAGCTCAGACCCCCAGGCCAACTCATACATGAAAGGAAACTTGGAGAGAGGAAAGGTAAGGAACTAACTTGCCTCACAGGGCCTGCTGTGCTAATTATTCACAGTACACTTAATTATTAGGCACATCGATCCATGGTCTGCATAAGACCTGACAGCTGGCCACTGAGAATACGCTTTCAGGCTACGGCTGCAACAAGGACATCATGTGTAATCTGAAGACACTAGAACATTGAAATTGTACTACATTTTTTTCATATCACTCTAGTGGTAGCAATAAATAATTACAATGTAGTGTTGATTTTTTGAAGAGCGGAAAAAAGCTCTCAGAGCTGGCTTACATCATAAATTGAATTTACCAAGTTTATTTGGAGTGGCTACAAAAAGTGACAAAGCATTATTCTTACTGGGTTATAAATAAGTTGCTACAGAAACATTGCCTGCAGTAGACTACACTGTGATTACTTGTTCATCTTGTTGTTCTTTCTGTTACTGTCTGTCACACACAGACACAGACACACACACACACACACACACACACACAAAAACTGGTGTGGTAGGGCCTCTTATATTCTGGCTGTCAATCATCTGGATCACCAAAGTACAAAGTAACCTACATCTATCCCGCATCTCTCTGCTATTAGTGAAAGATACAATCAGCTATTGCAGTCACTGCCCAGCCGGCATTGCACTGGTGCTGTCCATGGTGCTGAAGCAGCAGGCTTAAGACCATTTAGTGGCTTTTAGTTCAGATGTTTGATGGAACTTGTGGTGAAGTAGATAATGTGACTGAGGAATATAACCATCATTGACCATGCAATAATCAGCTGCCACAGTTACATATAATTCACATCATGCAGACTATTGCACTCACTATAGTACATTATTTGAAACAAAAATCTCAGCCTGGGTAACCTCAGTTTGCAACATAAAAAAATCAAACTTATTATTTTAATAAATATGTGCACATTAATATAAAAATCATAAATCCCTAAGTCAATAATATACATTTAAGCTGTATAATATTATGGATATTTATAAATTAGCTATATGTATATATTAGATTTCTTATATTTTGTATCTTTGTAATATTGTTCATGAAATGTTGTTCAGTCTGTTGCTGTTTTTATTATCTTAGCTGTAACAACATAATTTCCTTACGGATTAATAAAGTATTCTGATTCTGATTCTAAATAAAAAAGACGGCTGCTGTAGAGAAAGAAAGAGGATAGGATAAGGTGAAATTGAAAAATGTGAAATTTGAACGTTTCTTATAAAGGAAGTCTCATTTAGGGTCACGTTCAGGCAGCAGACAGAAGATATGCATGCCTTTGCAGCTTGAATCTCATGTCGAGGTTGGTGTGTACTTGTATTAATTTGCTATGTCCTAATTATCCATGTTGCACAATTCCTGGCATGCATACTTTTGCAGCTTGACCCTCATATCGATTTGGATGAGTGCTTTTATTGAAAAACATCTGACCTTTGTTTCACTACATCATTTTGTGTAGATGGTTGTGGAACAAGTATGAATGTGTCATGGTTAGGGTTATGTTTGGGGTTTCTTCTCTGACAGGTGGTTATGGGTGGTTTTTGTCTTTCTGAGCACCTGTTCATTACCTGGTAAGCAACTTTTTAATGACCTGCACAAACCACAACTCAAAAAGGTTGTCTTCAGGCTGTTTGGCCATCAGGTTAAAGTCTATTCTTAGGTGATGTCACTAAAAACACTTCAAATATTCATTGTTGGGATTTTCTGACACTGATACCCAACAATAGTTTCATGTCAGGGTTCCATCTTTTTGTATATCCTGAATTGAACTTGTAAGCAGCCTCCATGGGGCAACAAAACAAATTCTGGTGAGGGAGAGTGGGGAAGGACAAATTTGTTTATTGATATATCCTCAGAGATCCCCAACCTCCCCCCAAAATAGGCCAGAAATTTAGTTTCTCCAAAAAATAACATTCTTGCCGTAGAAGGTTATATTATAAAAATTATATCCCTGTAAGTCCCAGACAGTGAGTTACAAAACTTTGCTAACATAAGAACCAAAGGGGATACATCTGCCTTTTAAACATTCCTTCTCTCCACCATGCATGGGGGTACCAGCATCGCGCACTGAAACATTCATGTTTTCATGATCCAACACCATCTGGTTAGACAGTGATGTTGGGAGTTTGCACAGTGTTTGATTTCAGAAGTCTCCTGTGGCAGCAGGCGGAAATTACCTTCCAATTAGATCTAATAGATAAAATTAGAGTCCAAAGCATAAAGTAAAGCCACAGTTATATCCTCAGGCATGGATTGCCCTGGGTTTACAAAATTAATTAGAGACTGCAGAGAGTATGTTGATAACAAACAAAATGGCTTTATTATTTGCAACAGACTTCCTCTGGTTTTTACCCCTCACAACTAATAAAAACAATAATGAAATAAAGCGAGGGAGAAATCTCTTGTTACTAAAAGGAACAAAATGACAAAACAAAAGAATGTTTCTGAAGTTTGGATGAACTGAATTTTATTTGTGCTTCAGCACGACACAAATACAAGAAGGTTATTAAACACGAGTAATAATGCAACAATGACAACAGAATAAGAATAATGTAATTAATCTAAGTTGTCTTTTGCAGCCGATAACTATTCAGGTAGTTCTGTTGAACTACCTGAATAGTTACTTTCATGTTACGTTCATTTTTTTATGTGACATCCAAGTTTATAGCACAATTAACTTTTTTTTATTTGACACTGGTCTTGACAGAGGCTGATTTCCCTTTACGATGAATCAAGAAAGTGGCTTTTTCCATGCTGTATGATTTTGAACTGTTTGTTAAATCCATAAGCCACTGAAATGTGGCAAACACTGAAAACAGACCTCTGAGGATCTTTAAAAAAGGCCTTTTCTCAATGCTCCTTTTTTTGCTGCAGACTCCAAACTTCTCTCCTAATTGCAACTGATTTTCCAGACTGATAAATCAAACAAAGGGTTGAGTGTCTAGCTCCTGAAACTGGGAATTATATAATAATCTCATGTTGCATATAAGCAAGAAAACCTGTATTACACTAAAACAAAAGATCAGAATGGACAGGAGCAGAAAGGGCAATCAAGTAAATTGATTGCCCTTTCAATTTACTTGAATGGCTGATAGACTTTCCCAATGAATCCTAACAGGTTGTAATCCACAGTGTACACCATCACCTGAATGAAAGGAGAAAACCGACACGTGCATTTTACTTTGTTTGAAGAAAAAGACAGATTTTTTTAAACCCCAACATGCCCATCCACTCTCGAATTCTTGTTTTTATTCTGTAGCATTGCATATCATTATTAGCATTGTAAGGTGTGTTTACATTCATATATTGATGTCATTTAGGTGCTAGCAAGTGCTGATCAAGTCTTTCCTTTAAGCAAAATGTCCCGCATGGGTTGATTCTGTTCAGCATTTTCAATGGAAGAAATGTTTCATCGCTCATCCAAGTGACTTAATAAGCATGCATCAGAACATTTTAAGCAAAACGGTTTAGTCACAAAAGGCTTAACATCTTACTGTAGGGATGTAACAGACACTTTGGATATTTATTTGTCAGACAACTCTTGAGTTTGTTGAGTTTTTATTGACTGGGTTTTGGGTCTAACTTTGGATCTCCAGGCAGAACTGGCCTGGGAATGCCTGGGGATCCCGCAGGGAAGTGTTGCTGGGAAGCAGGATGTCTAGAATACATGGACGTCTGCTTAGCCTGCTGTTACTGCAACTTCTCTGTATTTTTATTATTATGTAGAAAACACTAAAATATCAACTATGCTGTCTATTGTTTTGTTCTTTTTCTTAAACCAGTCATGAGATTTAATTGAGAAATCAACAACACTGAACAATCAAGGTAAGCCCATCTTCAATCCTCTGTCTTTTACTCTTTACTCTTAATGGGGCGATGATTTAGGAAATGAACATGAAACCATCAATTGAGGCTACAAACTCATTAAGAAGATGGTAACTGAAGTCATAAATTCAGTGGGGCAGTTCGAGGTCATTTCTCTTAGACCACAATAAATAAAACTGGACTTCTATTACAAGGAAACTCTTGATCTAATGTTTCATCCATCCTGAGTCAGTGGCATGACACTGAGACAAGATTAAAACATTTTAAATTAAAAAACAAACTATTTTGGACTACATGTAGTAATTAGAGACAGTTTAAAAAGTTACAATGTTTGGCTTCAGTTGGGTGTTTACACAGCTCCAGATTTGCACCCAAACCTGAACAGGGGGAGCTGTATTAGCACACGACCACCATCAAAAGCAGCCGAGAGACCTTGAGGAGGGAACCTTTTTATTAGGCTAGTCAATGGTCAATTAATTTCTGTATGGCACAGAGGAAATCAGCCAAATGACCTTGATGATGGAGAAACACAGACTAGGACTACTAGAAAAAATGTATTTATAAGAATAATAAAGGAGGAGAATAATGTGTGTTAAAATATACATTCATTTCTATTTATAATACATAACATATAAATTATATAAATGAATGTAAATAGTAGTGTAATGATAATAGAATTAACTATAATATCATAAATAAAGACAATTATATTATTGCATTTTTTGATTATATAATGACTATTAAAAGAAATAAAACCAAACTTTTTATGTATTCATATGGTGAGCAATATTACTGTAACAGTATTCATTATAGATCCCAATGTGGAAGTATTATATTAATGTAAATGTAATAATATATCATGTCTGATATATGTGGGCATGATGTTTGTACATTGCAAATCATGCATGTCCGTGGGTTAATGGTATGCTAGAACTATAATGAACAGGTTCGAGATACACCTGCTCTGGCTTCACTTGTCAGATCTGGAAACTACATCCATATTTTATGTGCGATCTATGGTTTTCACCCACTGACACATTTATATGTCATTTTGATGTCAACCATTCATGCAGAATAATCTACAGTAACAACCCCTATCCTCTAGCTGCACACTCACTTATAGCCCTCTCTGTTTGAGAGATAACAGAACATAATTCAAAGGCACAAGCCTAAAAATTGCACTTGACATCAAGGCAACACCTCTCCCATTAGACTACGACTTTAAAAAAAAAAAAGTGGCTAGTGAGTGGTTAGGGGCAGCAAAGAACACCTCAGATCTTAACATTATAGTAATGGACTTCCTGACATAGGCACTACACCAATGAATTATGTATGATTTGGAGCCATCTGCACAGCTTCCAGCTTTGATGCATGGCGAGACGATTCGTATTATGCTGCAATGGAGGGGTACCTGCCGGACACTTAACAATTCTGTGAGTGTTGCTGAGGACTGCTGGTTGGTGAGAGGACTGATCTAGCGTTTGTGAACGACTATACTTCCAACCCTTTAGAAAATTTGTCCACACGCTAAACGCGGCGTCACCGTGGACCATGGTTGCTAGGACAACTGCAGAGTCGAAAGTGGATGTTAACAAGCAATGGTGATGTGGAACAAAAAGCCTTTTGTCTAGAAAGGAAGGAAGCGATTACAACACAGTGTTTGAGAAAAAAATTAGATTTATGGGTGGAGTGAGAAAGACTAAGAATATTACCTTTAGAACTCTTTCTATAAATTATGCTCATTAAATAGTCTTAATGTATTCTTAATGTTGTGTGTACACATACTGAAAAATTAATCCATTCTCATTACCCAGGTGCCAAATATGACCTTTTTATTAAAGAGACACACAAAGTTTTTTTTGGTTTCATCAGTGCCTTTGACCCACCAAGCAGCAGGAATATGTGATGTGATATGTGAGTGAAATATTCAGGTTTAAATAGCATCTGAGTTCAAAAAGTTTTTCTTTCTTTTCCAATTCAATGTAGATTTTGTATTTATCCTTAATTCTTTGGTTTTGTTTTGTTTTTAAAACTAATTAGTTCACATTTTACAGTTTTGGTCAACAAATATTCAATTTCACACCAAGGATTAGTTAACTGAGACAGGCCTAGACAACTATCTGAATGGTAATAGTGATTGTTACTAAAATGAGAAAAAGCACAACACAAAGCCGATACCGAGTATGTTCGCCTTTAAAGTCAAAGTGTAATTCACTGCTGCCAGCATATTTCCAAAAAGGTGCAGCTGTTATTTTGAAGGCAATACTCAGCTTCGTGTTGTGTCACACTTTTCACAGTTTCAACATCACTCTGAGAGATGCTAGCAAGTGATTGCAGATGAGTGGATGTCTTCCATACAAACTTGTAGTGGATTTTTGTATGACATGTATACCTATATATCTAATGTGGTGGATTTTTGTACCTATATATCTGTCTGAATATATATATATATATATATATACTGTAACTTTAATGTAGAGTTTTAGGCACGCGGTGACACACACACACGCGCGCGCGCGCGCACACACAATAAATGTTACATATCTCTTACATGGTAACAGAGATACTGAAAACAACATAATGAAATCACTGTCATGTACACACACACACTATAAACCTACACTGGAGTGTTTATTTTTATGTAAAGCATTTAACTCATATATTTGATGTAGTTAGGTAGGTAAGTATTATTCACATGAATATCACAAAAACTATGCTGTTTGCTGTACTAATGTGTGACCTTTGACCATGTTGTGACCTATTGTCATAAGGCAAAGCAAAGGGTTAACCTAAGGGTGTCCCTTTGGGCAGGGCCCTCAGCCAGAGCCCTGCCTGAACCCTGGCCCGTACTTGACCCTGCACCTGCTGTTCCTGGGCACGTGGGAAAGTTACTCAGCAGCAGGAGGTGGGACTACCTGTACCTTTAAAAGGAGGCCTGGGAAAGCCCTCGTGCCCTCGTTTTTCCTACTGTTTGTCCGTTGGGGTTGGTCCCAACCTGCATGCGCTTACGGCGAACACCCTAGGGGAGCTTTGCTTTTCCTTCTGTTTTGCTGAGCTTCACTGTTCAATAAAACAGCTGGCATAGAACTTTGCTCCTCTCCTGTGATTTTTTTGTGTTTTTGATTTTAATTGAAATTGGGAAGCTGAGATCCACCTATTGCTAATCTGAAGAATCACTCTCAATTGTGACAACTACAAACTACAGGCAACAGGCCAGCCAAGGAGGTTTTAGTTGCAGTACTCTCTTTGTGACCAATTTCACCTTGTGAATGCCTACAAACATTTGTCACTCACTCAGGGAGTACACATTTTTCCCACAAACCTGAGGTTGCCAGTGGGTGACTGACTGATCTCTAGTCCTGAGCAACTAAGGCTTAAGCAATCGATTTCACAGAGACTGCCAGACGTCTCTGGCAACCAACCAGATGAGGAATACAAATTTTTCCTTCCTGACTGGTGGTTGTGAAGGAAGGAAAGATCGTTGCCAACAGGTCAGTAGGCCTGTGTGACTGGGGTCTAAAATTGCAGGAGGGTTCATGGTACAGAACACACTTAATCAGAGGTAGAGACGTAGTATGTGTCCAGTTAATCCCTTTATTGTATTTTTTGCATTTATCTTTATTTTTGTTTAGACAAAATAATGCTTACATATTTACTTGTGGCCAGTGACTCTGTAATGTTAATATTTATAACACCAACACGTTTGCTGTCATATAAAATAATCTTCTACAGTATTCTTGTCATGTTATCCTTTGCTTAAATCTTTGTTTAAGGTTTTGTGTGATAAGTATTTCCTTATAGATTTCATCAGCCGTGAATGATAGCTAATCCATATAGAGCTATGTTACGCTCCAGTCTAGGGGTACCGGTACGCAACATAAGACTTCAAAAAAAAGGAAGTGACCCCGCCCTGGTCCCCAAAACCATACACAGAAAAACCAGTTTCTTAGTGAACAGTGGTTTATTGTCTAAACTGAAGCGTGACTCCGGGGTGAACAAAGGCCAAAATAACAAACAAAACCAGCTTAATCAGTCAAAGAGGTGCTACCTAAACCCTACGTGATGAAAAGAACAAACAAAAGACAAATGCTACACCTAACTCCCTAACTGAATAAACAGGGGGAGGTACACACCGGCTCACTCCTTGGCGGCCGCTTATCGGGGCCTGGAGCCTGGGGCTCGCTCGGGCCACTTCGGAGGTGGGGTGCCCCCGGCCTCTCGGCCTGGGGCTCGGTCACTCAGGCACAGCTGGCTGCCGGCGGAGCTCACGGGCGCGTCACTGCAACTCCCCCTGGCTTCTGCTCCGCTTCTGCTCCGCGGCTGCTGAGTGAGCCCTCATCTGGGACTCTCCTCAGCTCTTACTGGGACAGTGGCGCGGCTGCCCCTCTGTTGGTCTTCCTTGGTCTCTTGTGTTTTGGGGGCCTCTGGATGTCTGGAGTTTTGATCTCCTCCATACCTGCTTCATACCCTGGAGGACGGGGCTGTGGCTCCCCACACTCCCTAGCAGATCGTTACATGGAGAAACCTTTGGAATGCAAGCATGCTGATCCACACAGGTATGCACACAGGTGTACACACGGGTATTCACAGACGCGGACTACAGCTTTCTTGGCTGCTGCCTCAAAGCACATTGTGCGCTGTCTATCTTGCGTGCTGCACAATATCGTTTATTATTTAGTATCTACTGTTATCTACTGCTAGCTAGTTTATTGTGATGGTGCCGTTTTTTTTATTATGTTGCTCTTTGTTGTTTGCTTTCTCTTCTGTTTTTTTCCCCCATACAGGTGACCCAGGTGTTTTTTTTTTTTTGTTTTTTTGTTTTTCTTTCTTTCTTCCCCCCCCCCTTCTCACCGTCTCTTCTCCCCTTTGGTTTTCTTTCTCTCCCTCTCTTTCTTTCATTCTTTCTCCCTGTCCTATCCCCCAGGTCATGTCTGTCCCGTTTGTAGCAACTGAAAATAAAATAAATTCATAATTATAATAAAGGTCAATCAAATGGACCAATATGGCAAGGCCATGATGATCCACTTGGTAAAATAAATCCGCTTGGCATCTTTCTTGGCCTTAAGACAACAATTCTGATGGCTAAAGATCCAAACGGGACACAAAAAAAAAAAAAAAAAAAAAAAAAAAGAATAAACAGGAGGAAACAATACAGAAAACAACGAGGCAGCTCACCCCTTCGGCTTCAGTGACTATTTACAACATAGGTGTCAAACTCTGGCTAAGCCATACCAAATTACTATTAGAGCTGGCCTACTGGTATTATACAGCTAATATATATATTGTTTAGTATTAAGCTTTGCTTGTTCCATATTCAGTTTTTCAGCAAAACGTGTTTGAGTCCATAAGAAAAGATTCATTCTTATATCTGGAGGAAGATTTTTTTTTCAATAAATATTAATGTTAGCCCACGACTTTGTTCCAGTTTTGAAATTTGGCCCACTGTGTATTTGAGTTTGACACCCCTGATTTACAAGGTGCTATTTACAAGAGAAAGCTAATTTACACACTGTATACAAGTTCACTAGGTCATGAGAATCACAAGTTACAGAGTTTGGAGGCCAGGGTCAGGTCTGCTGCAGCTGTCAGTTGCTGCCCCGGGACAACTGCTGGTGCGGGACAACTGCTGGTGAGGGATTTTGAAAGCGACCACGTGATCAGGGGACCAATCAGCAGCCGTCAGCTTATCCACTCAGGGATCTGCAGAGACTTAAAGACACAGGAAAAGAAACAGCCACCAAAACACATTATGGCCAGGGCCGTAACAAGCTACTACTTACCTTGGAAGAATATACCAATTAAAATAAATTGGCACAGAACTCTCTCTATTCAAAAGCAATATAGAAAACATGAGCGATTTAAGAACTCATCTCTAACAAGAGAATTCATTTTGATCTTTTTGACCTCAAAATTTTAATAGGTGGAAAGTGAAAACACAGCATACATTACATGGAAGCAAAAAGAACATTGCAACTGATACAGAAGAGGCTTAATTAGTTCCTATAAGACAGCATAATTCATCAACAGAACTCATTTTCACTTTTTTATTTTAATCTTGCTGCATTTACTGTGAAAAGAAAAGTTCTAGCAAGAGCACACTGATTTATCATTATCAATAGGGAAGTCTGCTGTTACTCCTGCACTCTAATACCAAGGAGAAATAAAGCTGCAGGAAATACTCGAGTCTAAATGGGAAGTCCAGTCTTGCTCAGTTAAAGCAATAAAAACAGGCGAAATGGAGCCAGACTGTCTCTGCACAAATTACCAGGGATGGAGAGCATGGGGAAATATACTCAGGCATATATACTCAGGCATATACACCTGTGTGTCTGTGCACATGTGTCTACTATACGTACAGAGTGTACAAGCAGTCTAGTTTCAGAGCTTAGTAGATTAATTTTTATTACTTATTGTTTTTATTACAATGTATTTCATCACTCTCTTAGCTTAGTCAGAAAGATCAGATTGAAAGGGCTTTGTCCTTGTTTTCTGCTGTTAGAGTGCTGGATACCCATATTAAAGACGTGAATAGTTTTAAATAAATCTCACAGTCACTTTTTTGTCAGGTAAAATATTAGAAAATAGAGAAAAATGTTTAATTTATTTGTTTTACCACACCAGAGTCAGGGTGAATATTTCAGATTCCAAAGCCTTAGAGTATTCAGTTTCTAGTTATTAATACCAAAAACATTTATGATCCTCAAACCACCAGATATCATTTTCTTACTACTACATTTTTAATCATCTGTTTTACAAGTTTTTGGTGTTCTGACCTAATGTTTTCAATGCCAAACACCACATGTTCAACAGCAAGCCCCCCTTCAGGCGGGGGACCCAGTCTCCCTCTTCTTGGAAAGTTTTTAGAAGTGCATATCTAATTTTTTAGTTTTGGGTTTGTTTGTTTTTGTTTGCATACTATGTGAGTGTGTGTATGCATGTATTTTTACATTTACCATATGCATGTACAGAATAAATTCGTCTCAAAATTTTAAAAAGAACTGATTTTTACATATCTGCTTGCACAATCCAAAGACTGACTGCTGGTCAGGCCTGAGAGGTGATTAACTGTGCATCATCAGGTTTCCCAGCCTCCAGGAACACAAATGAAGAAACTAATGAATTCCATTAGGATTTAGCAAATGGCCTCTGTCAAGGAACGGCGACCAGGGAAACTGTGTGAGAGCAACGTTGTATGTAAGAGTGCATGTGTGCAGGCATTTAATCACTGGGCAACTTTTAATTAAAGGCTGTGAGATTACTTCAAGCAAACAGAGTAAAAATCTGAAAAACTTGGACCTTATTTGGTATCACAGTATGGTTTATTGGGTACAGGGGTACTGTAGCTGAGGAATACAATGAATTAACCCACCGCTTTCTAGCTCTGCTTTAAATCCAGTCACACTCTGCTGACAGTAGAACAACATCCCTCAATGGATGGGGTCATGCATTTCAATTCGAAGCACTTTGACTTGTTCAAATTGGTAAATGGCTATTCTTATTCTCACCAGTCTAACTTCTTTTAAGAAGCTGTAGTACTGCTCAGCAGCCAACTATGGGCTACTCAGAAAAATAATATCCTGAACCTGCTTTTCACAAGCTCTGTTTTCTTATTTTTATGGTAAAAACCTTCTTTGAAACAAAAGTACATTTAAACATCCCTGATTCTCCATTCTTCTCAAGCAAATGTTAAACCATGGCCCTTTCACACAGTCTGCATTTGACCCCTTCATATTAATCAGTTTCCACTAACTGTTTATTCCCAGTAATGAAAATAAATTTAATGTATCATATCATTTTCCCTCCATTTTCCAAATCTCTTCACAAAATATGGCACTATCTGACATGTGTCTAACCCAGGTCAGACACATTGCTGATGTGCGTTTTAAATTATTTGCTCTAAATGTGCAAGTCTGAATTGTGTTAGCTTTACTTAGCAAGTTACAGTAATAGAAAATCCATTGAGATAAAATGTAAAAGACTGAAGGTTATTCAAGCAGGCAGAAGGTGGAAGAGTAGACATCAAATTATCAGCAAGAAGGAGCAAAGACTAACAAACTTACAGTACAAATGCTTCCTGTGAATGGACAGGCTTCAGAAATGGTTAATAGTGTGACCAGAAAACATGAGTGATTGATCTCTGTAACAATACACACAATAAATATTTCTAAAGTAGACCGGGACCTGGACTATAAGGCAAGTTCAACATATTGGAATCAACTTATACTTTCCATTATGAGGCTTCACTTAAACTAACATCAGCAATCAGTCTAAGAAGGGGAAGGTGGTTATAAACTGTTAATAAAGTTTAGCCATTTTGAAACTGGGAAGGAAGGTCGACACAAATGCTGAGTGTGCAACTTAACAGCTGTGTCATTAAGACATGAGAGATGCTGATGGATTACACTGGTTATACCATTAAGTTAATGTTCAAATGGGCTTAACACATCGATGTCTACATGCAAACTTGATATACGGCTCAAAAGAATTAAAAGAACATTTTGAAAACACATCTGATCTCAATAGGAAAAAGGAGTCCTGCAGGAACTCCTCTGAGATCAGACCGAGCCATCACTGGTAACCTGGCAGCGTCCGCTGGACCAAAGCATAATGTCTCAGAGGTGTTCTGTTGGATTTAGTCAGTCGACCATAAGGGCCAGTCAGTGGTATCAATTCCTTTATCCTCTAGAAACTGCCTGCATACTCTCACTAAAAAGGGGCTGGGCATTGTCGTGTACCAAGAGGAACACAGGACCCATTGCACCAATATCGAGTCTGACAATGGTTTAAGTATTAAGGATTTAATCTCAAGACCTAAAGGCAGTCAGGGTGCTGTTTCCTAGCCTGTAAAGGTCTATGTGTCCTCCATGGATATCCCTCCCCAGACTATCACTGATCTAACACCTGGAGGTCACACTCAATGATGTTACAGGAAGCTAAATGTTCTCCATAGCTTCTCCAGACCCTTCCACATCTGTCTTGTGTGTTTGATGTGAACCTGCTTTTATCTATGAAAAGCACAGAGTGCCAGTGGTGGACCTGCCAATACTGGCATTCTATGGCAAATCTGTTCCTCACGGTTGTGTGTCTCCTAGTTTTCACTTTCTCTGCTCCTGACTTGCAAGTGTGTTGGATTTTTGTATACTGTCAGGCTACAGAATTAAAGCTGATTTTGTAGTTTATTCCTGTTTCCCAAATCCTGGGAGTGGGTCTACATTCTGCATGCCACATAGCCTATAGAAGAGACTCGCTTGCACTGGTTCATACACTGTTAGGTTTCTTGAACTCTGCCTCAATTTTGAATAAAAATCAAAATGATTTCTGTCACACTAATTTCTTCAAGGCTTCAATAATTACTAAATTACTAAAGTTGTGATATACTGTATCAGACATTGACCTCTGACTTGTTTTGAGATGATTTATTTCATGTGAAAATATGGAGTCAAAGTCCTGTTTTTTGCTTGTGTACGTCGGCTTTCATGCATCATTAAAGCTGGGATTTCCTCTATAACACAGTGTGTTCCAAATTGTTTGGCAGGAACTTCAAGGAAAACTGAATTTTCTTTCCAGCCAGTAAACCTCTTTATTCTTTCTTCTACAACAGACAGGGATTATTCTCCATCTGGTGTGGGAGCAGCTCATTAATTAATGACTACAAACTGGATCATGATTTGCAAGTGTTTATTTCTTTACTTTAATACTGAGACCATTTTTTTATAACTCATACTGTACATTTTGTGTTTGTTGTACCCCTGAGGGAATCTGTAATTTACTGCATTCATTTGTTTGCTCCTGTTCAAATGCTTCGCTCTGTTTTTTTTTATTTTAGTTTTGATCAAGATTCCAATTGTTGCTCTATATTCAACTGATCTGCACACTGAGACGGAAAAATTAAAGGCCTGACTGGTGATAATGCAGATAATTGGATTTAACTCAGCACCGGTGGGGCAACAATCTGGAAACGTTGTGACATAAACAACATGTTTACAAGGCTTCGGGATGAAATGCTGATTATTGTGGATAATGTGGATATTTTAAGAGATTACACTGGAAAATAGGAAGTATTTCTCACTGCAGATAACACCCAGTGTCATCCAGGGTTGTTTTTTCTGGTTCATTACCACTTTCTGGAATCATGTTGTATTTACATTGTTATTCATTTAATTGTATTTTAAACATCCCAAGGCTCCTTTAAAAGAAACGTGACTGCTTTAAAATATCAGATTCCAGCATGAACTGATTTTAGTGTTCGGATGACTTGCATGACCAAAACAATAATAACAAAAGATGAAATACCCAAAATACTTTTACAACAGTAACTAAAGTCACCCAAGTGATTGTTTACAGCTTTATCTTCATGCTAATATGCAGTAAAAGATGACAAATTCATAAGCAGATCAAAACAAGAGCAAAGAGGAGCTTAAATAGACTTCTGAAGAGAGATTTGTGTGGATTACCACATGCAGCCAGGTCTCGTAGTCGAATCAAATTGCTGACACTGGGTCATATATTGGTGCACTTCCACTTCCTGGTACTACAGGATATAAAACTGTAGCATAAGTCATCCCTAAGTTTGACTTATGCTAGTGGGAGAATTTTTGTTAAATTGGAATTTAATTCCAGAATGGCAGAATATTCCCTTATGTAAGGCAAACTGGGCCTAAGAATGAAATAGAAACAAAGGATTATGTCATATGATCAAGTGAGGGGTAACATTACTGAGTATGACGACCATGACAGCGCATATGCTTTGTATAAAATCAATAAATGAAACAGACTTAAATTCTACCTGAAAAGGAAGTAACAGGGAAACGTCTCTGGAGAGTGTCAGGATAAAGAGATAGCCGCCGTGTCTGTCAATCTGACATCTTCATACATAAATGGTTTTGCATCAGTGTGGTTTGTCTCTTGTGATTTTTGTTCAGAGCCTCACATGAATTCACTAAAAGTATTTCTTAAATAATCTGTTGACTTTAAAGTAAAAAAATATATATATATACAATCCTTTCTCATGTCTCCAGGGACCGTTGAAGAAAGTTTGTTATGCAATTTTTATGAAACGTGTACATGAAGATAAGAGGAAAAGAGTAGGTTTTTCTTTTATTTATATGCACATTTCAATTATACCTGCTGCCTGTCTTGCCTGTTTTTTCTTTTTGTTTTCTGTCTTATTCCTCACTGAGATTTAGTGGGTTTTTTTAGACAATCCTATGACAGCAACAATTCAACCTCTTACAGGGGTGGCAGATACAAAACACTTTAAAGTTCCTCTAGTCTGACCTCCCGAGAGAAGTGAGAGCACAACAAACATTTTGAGAGAAACAGAATCAGATAATTTAAGGTGAGATGTACATGACTTGGTTTTTGTTTTTCCCGAGGTTTTATTCAAAAACAAGAATTTCCATTGAGTCCAAAGAAGAAATCATATTTATCACATTTCAGACACATTCTTGCTCTTGAGGTTTCTTCAGTAAAATGCAGCAGTTGGGATTCCTGTATGCAGATTGGGGTTTGACTCTATCGCAGGCACTTTGACACAAAATCAGTCAGCGCTATCCTTCAAAGCAATGTATTCATCAAAACAAAACAAAACAAAAAACTATATAGAAAATCTCACACACATGTGCTTCAAAAACATTTCCCACTTGTCCTTTGTTGCATGCAGGCCACACAAAGACTGGATGCACACACTTGCACATACACAAACACACATGCAGTCACACCAATACTGCTTTCTTTCATTATTTCTGTTCAAAACTCAATAAATAACCACCACACCACTATGCAGGACTCTGCAATTTATGCACAAACAGTATCCAGAGAGAAGGAGGGCATCTATTTTCCCTAATACACACATGCATTCACACACTCTCAGAGCTACAGCACCAAAGCTACAGCACCTATCTGTTGGGGAAACCATCATAAGTTGAATTACAATATGGTGATTGAAATAGCTCACAGAAATCACATTTTAAATGGAAGGAGAAGCCACACATATCTGCCCTCCGTTGGTCATGCTGCATGCTCCAACCACTGTTTTCCCTGGTGTGACTGCAGAATAAGTCATCCCTGTGTTTGACTGATACTACTGGGAGGCTTTTCATTAAATTAGTGAACAACGATTTTTCTAAATTAGTTTTTTTTTTTTTTTTAATGATGCTTTTGTATTTCAAAAGATTTATTGTCCCATGATGAAAATGTAAAATGCTTTAATGGCACAGCAACAGTTAAATTTGAGCTAAATTCTGAACTTTTTTCATAAGGTCTTCACAAATTAAGTCAGCGTGACTCATAATAACACATAATTACACACAAAAATGAATTACGATTAATGAATTTCAAGTCAAGATGCCACCATTGACATATAATTTTCCACATGACATCTTGGTGTGACACTATAGCATACTAACTTAACTCCGCTGAGGCAACAGAAGCTGAAGAGAAGGCTTTTTCACAGATACTGATCCTAATAGACTGTTATTGAATTTAACTGGGCCCTGGTGTGTGGAGTAGGTTGGAGGGTTGATAGGTTTACAACAACAGTAATTAAAGTTATTTGACAGCCCGAAATAGGCAGAAGACACACCAAATCAGGCTGTTGGTACAATTACTGAATTCAGCTAAAAGCTCAGTGTGCTGTCTGCCAGGGCGGTTGGTAAGAATTTTGTAGTAGAGGTGACAAGGACTGCTGAACTTCCTCTGGAGCAAAATATAGTTAACACTGTAAGGGGGCTATTGTGCTTTTCCTTATCATTGTAATTCATATACTGTTACAATAGTGGATTGATATAAAACACGTTCAGATAATAAGGCCTGTGTATGTAAAAGTACTGGCATGGAGGCCTCACCCATCTTCTATTCAAATCTGAGGAGCAGCCAATTAGGACAAAGCAGGCTGAAAGTGAGCGTGGTCTTAAAGGCGGTTGAGCTCAGACTGAGGATGAATCGTGAGGCCGCACCAAATTCCAGTATATGATATTTATTTATTTATGTAAATGATGCTACTCTACAAAAGTACAGGATTGACATCAGAGGCCAAGCACATGCTAAAATGTAAATGGCCATCATGGTGGAGTTGACATATTTTGATCTTTGTGTCCGATGCACAATGATTTTTTTTTTTATGTTTCTTCCATTTTCAGCATTAATAGTCAGTTATTTTCATGCTGTAACAGAGCCCACTGCCTTCCCCCCTTTCCTTTTATAAAAGCTCAGCTTTATTCATTGTCATGTCTCAATTCTTCACAGACATGAATCTTTCACATCTCTCAATATAATCTTTTGGTCATTAAAGTTGAAACTCACAGCAGCTACTTGTGTGTGACAAATGATGTGTGAACCATAGTGAGTAGGGCCTTAACAGATCCTATATAACATTTTGTGTACAGTAGCTACCGTGGCTAAGAGAGGGAGTCGTGGGAGAAAGATTTTTTAAAAGAAATGTAGTAGAGACAAAAATAATTTTAAAATGAGCAAACTCAGTTTGAGGTTGGACTTACCTTCAGACTATTTTGACATGCCAGAAGGTTTTTAAACAAAACCACCTGGCCTTGAAACTTGTTGGGCTGGCATTTGCTTGGGAGGTGTTTGAATAAACCGTCTTCTAACTTAGACCACAGGTTGTAGAGAGCCCTGAAAAAGAAAAGCTGTAGTCTGAGGAGATTTGTAGGCTAGCAAACAGTTGGCATAGTCTGTCTCTGTCTCTAAAATTTGTGCATAAGAGTAACATAAGCATAATCACTTTGCAAAAAATCCTTGTTAGGGGTTTACATTATGACCTGGTTTCTAAAATTTCTAAAAAGTAAAAGTTGGGCCCTGTAAGCCACAAATCATTTATATTTAATTATTACACAGATAAAAGCCCTTGCAGTATTCTCAGGTATGGAAAACAATACAGAATTTTGAATCTTAAGACAAGGGTCAAATTTGACCGTCGGCTGAGTCTGAAACTTACTCTGAGGTTTTGAGGAATAATAAATAATATCTCACTGCAAAACCAAGTTATTCTTTTGCACTAGATGCTGAACTTCCACTGTAAACTAACTCAGGCATTACCATCTTTTAACAGTTAATCAAGTTCATGGAGGGTGATTAATGGCCCTTTCATCACTGTAACGTAATGCCTCAGTGATTCCCATTATGCGTACCTTTACAACTGATTCTATGTTTTGACTTACAGATAAATGAATGAAGACCAGTAAGTACAAGCAGCATCTCCACCGAGGATTCATCCTCTCATCTTTAATTACTTACAATTTTTTTTAACCATAATTAAAGCAGCTTTTCTTGAAATCTAATCCAAATTCCCCTGAGAACACGCTGCAGAAGCATGCCTCACGTGCACACTCATATAAAGGCAGCACAACTGCATTAAAAAGTCCCAGTGACCCTGAGAGATGCACAAGCTTCCCTACAGGAACACCGCTCGTGAACTGCCATCATAAATTCTAAAAACACATTATCAACTGTACTCACACAACAACATGTCTTTGTTCCATCAGATTCATGTCAGCAGCAGTTTTCTCAGTCGGTCCTAACAACTGTACTGAGATGGTGAATTCAGCCTCATAAATTGTTATGTGTAAATTACCCCCGGGCGGCAATATTGACTTGTTAAAATGAGCTAGGTTCGCCATGTTTGCAATAAAACAGACATTTTTTTTCCCGTTCACGAATTCACAAACACATACATGCATCATGCACACACACCAAGGCCTAGCCAAATGTAATTTACCAGCTGCTTTCTAATGGGGCTTCATCTTTCAATATAAATGTTAATAATCTATGATTACTCTGTGCTGCTGCAAAGGGAGCTGAGGGTTTCTTTCATGTATTTATGGAAGTTCCTCTCATTCTCTCTGCCTCTGCCTTGCTTTTGGGAAAATGTTTTTGAATACAGACATCAACTGAAAGATTTTCCTCTTTTGTTTTTCCCAGCATGGAGGGAGATGACTGCTGAAGTGCTTCTGTGCATCATTAACCTTCATTCTTTCTTTGTTAATTAGAATTTCTGCACTGTTTTCTTAGTTTGAATTCCATGATTAAACAGAATAAACGCATAAAAAACAGAATAAGTAAGATGATTAAAAGTCAAAAGCTGTCACATATTTGACACACAAATGTCTTTCTTCGGTTTAGCTGGATTGGGGAGGTGGCTGAAATCAGCTTTGAGTTCTTTGACTTATGAAAAGGATATACGAAAGAGCCAATAAGCAGCAATGAATCAGCCTATGCATAGAGCACTATCATGCCTCATACTGAAGTTTATTTATTTATTTATATATTTATTTAATATTGTGAAACACCTGATCGTGTTACGGCATGAAGTGATTTAGTCTTAACACACTGCTGCAACTCCATCTGCTTTGACTGAACAGCTCTTAACAACCTTAAGGTTTTTAGCAAAAACAGGATACTTTTTTTTTTAAATGACCGATTATTCCATGTCCACACCAAGCAGGAACCGCCACAGCTGAAGGTCAGAATTTGCAGTTCCTCTAATGACCACATGGGGCTAGTGTCAGAAGTGACTCGGTCTCAATAGACATCCGGGTGAAAAGCCAACTTCACAGGCCTGAAAGTTCACTTTTATTGAGTGAAATGCTTGTATTTTGTTAGTCTGATTCTTAGCACTAATTAGCAGATATATGGAGCTACAATCCAAGAATACTTGGCATCGTGACATCAAGCCAATTTTATCGTTTGATGTTAAATAACATCCATCAGGAGTTGATTAGAACTTAAAGGCGGCAAAGAAAAAAAAAGCAGCAAGAGACGAGGCATTCTTAGCCTTTGATGGTAAACACCCGAGGATGAAAAGGCCTGTCCATCCACTCTTCTTACCACCCTGTGCTCATTAAGAAAAAAAACGGGGGTGTTATGGAATTATAAGCATATGATTGTTAGGATTTATAGACAGCTGAGTACAATCTATAATATCTGACCCTTCTTCAAAATCCTTGGAACCACCCCTGTGTGGGAAAACTGTTAGTGAGTCTGAGAAAAGTATGGGAGGTAGTATTTACACACACATACACATATATCCACATACACATATATACACATACACATATATACACATAAATATATGTATGTATATCATTAAAACTGTAACTGTAGATGCAACAGCAATTTTCCTTGGATACTTCAACCAGTGACAAGTGAAGATTGTGCTACCCCTGTGTTATTTATCAAAGAACAACAGAAAAAAAAAATATGATAGTAATGTGATCTTTTTTCTTTTTTTTTTTTTTTGTCATCTTAAAACTGTTATACCTGCTACCTTAGAATTGTCATTACCCTCTGGTATGTCAGGAAAACATGTAGTGTACAAATACCAAGAAAGCTGCTGGGCATGATAACTGCAGCGCTTTTCTTTCAAAAGACATAGCAGCTGAACTTGCTCTGGGGTGGAATTCAATTTTAAATTGAAAAGAACATTTGAATTTTACACCGATAGCCCTTATGGAAGTGTTTTTGACACATCTAGAAATAATTCTGCCTCCATTTATTGCTTCAAAATAAAAGACATACTTGATTTATTCATAAGTTAAGGTACAGAAAAGGCTATTTTCACCACTGGTTATAGAACTACTAAACATTTTGAAACATCTGACATGAATGCAAGAATTCTGTTTTTCTTTGCTTTAACACAGTACAAGCAAAGATTCTCATATCAAAAGATGATTCAGTCAGAACAGAAACTGTTTGCTTATTATTTTATACATTTTTTCCCCACAATCAGAGGCCAGATTATAAAGGTGAACATAATCTTTTGATCTAGCATCACACCATGATGCCCTCCCACCCCAATGGTGTAAAACACCAAATCAATTCAAGTTTATTTTCTTTCTGCTGACTTTTTACCGTCAGTTACAATAACTCATACTGCGTACTAGCTAGCATGGCGGAGTTTCTATACAGCTGGGTGGGTGCTATGATGTTACTGATGTTGAACTTTATTTTATTCACAAGGTTAGTTAGTAGAGTTGCCAACCGTCCCGTAAAAAGACAGAATTGTCCCGCATTCAGAGAAAATATTACTCGTTTGGTGTTGAGCTGAGAAGGGACGCAGTTTGTCCCGGACTTCAGCTAGAATGATGCTGATATCGGTTTGGTTATCTGGTGAGAGGGAAACATGAAGATGAAACCAGGAGATGTCCTTACTGAATCATCAGAGCTGGACAGGTGATGGAGAAACAGGTTTACCTTTTAGGTGACATGAATGAGTTGAAGGGTTGGGTTGAATATTAACAAACATGCCATATTGGCCCAGTTTATTTCTCTTATCATTGTTGTGAGGAGACCATAAATAGCATTTGTATTTTCTGTTGTACAGTTCATTTGCTGTTATGGAGTTCTTGTTATGGATAAAAAGTGTCTTTTTTTTTGTTTCAAAACAGCTGATAACTATTCGCTGATAGCTGCCAATATCTGCGAACAAATATAATTCTATAAAGTGGTTCCATATATTGTGTAACTGCTCATATAGAACATTATTAAATTTATTGCTAATGCAATCATATGGCACACTGACTTCTGAGGAAATTTTAAATGGCACTCGCCATCAGAAAGGTTGCCGACCCCTGGTTTAAATCATCTCAAACTGGTTTCTTGATCATGACAATGACCTCATTGTACCGAAATAGCCTCTGCAGTCACCAGGAGATTCTTTTCATGGATGTGCAGCCGTCATGTGCAGCAGCTGCATGTATTTCCCAGAATAATGTTGACAACATAGTTTTCTGCAAACAACACATCTCAACATTTTAGGAACAATATCAACATTTTTTTGGAACTGTGTATAATAATTCTGATAGAAACGTATCCACTTCCAACCTCTTGTCACTCCCAATATTAAATATTAGTCAACTAATAATCTAAACAACCTACAAAATGCTGTTTTTTTTGTTCCTGTAAAACAAGATTAAATAAATATCTTGTTTTACAGATATTGTTATGTTATCAAAAATGTTAATGAGCACAGTTTTCTTTAAAGTTTCCATCCATTAGCGATGATCCATAATCAATTATCCTTGGACCACAGGAAAGGAGTGCGCTCCATTTCCATCCCGGTCTCTGATTAAATGCCCTACCCTCAGCAACATTAAAAAAATTACATTGGATTTTAGTTTTAATCATCGACTTCATAACAGAATTGAAAGCCACTGTGGAAAGTGCCATTAAACTTGCATTATTTTTAATGCCCAGCAGGGGGACACTTGTCAGGTTGTAAAATTCTAGTAATTCTAGAAGTCTCGACGTTTCAGGAGGGAAAACATTAAACATGTATTACTTTTGGACATAAACCAAAATGCCACAAACGATCATTATTTATTAAATTATTAATTTCATGAAATATTTGCAAGATATTATAATCACCTTTAATTTTTAAACAGCCTTTATGATGGCATTTAAATATTAATGAAATGGGACTAACAGGTTTAAACAAAACATGGTTATTTTCAGTATTGTTTGGTATGAAATCAGGTATTGTTTGGCACAGCTAATACTACTCCAAACCTTTAACCAATAAGAAAACACATACTGTAACACTCTCTGACAAACTGTTAACATAGAAGCTATCTCCATCCCATTTATTTTCCATTTGTCAGTGTCTGAGTGAGGCTATAATAGCTCGGTAAAGAGCCACATTAGCAGGATGGGGCGCGACAGAGCTATGGATTAATACTCTCTGATCCCTCGTTGTCAAACCCATTAAAATGTATGCAATTTGGTATTATCTCTCGTGCCATGCCTTCCTGTCAACTCCACGTGGAGGCCACTGAGTTTAGAATGAGTCAAAATCAGTGCCTCGTTTACTGTGTTTAATGACTCACCAACTGTTCTGGGTTTTTTTTACCCTCTTCTTCACCCTCCTCTTTCCAGCTACCCAGCATAAAAATAACGATAAGACATGCCTATCATTCCTCCGTGCCTGTCAATCATAATTCACCGCTCAAATAACATTCCCCCCAAAACTCCAGCTCTGTGGAGGATAGCGCATGCTACTTTTACCTGTACCTGAAGATATCCAGCTCCTAGCAGCACCATATTTTCTCTCTAAGAGGGAGCAGACGGTCCAACCTCCACCTGGATTTGCTGTGTATAAAAACCCATGTCACAATATTTCTGCTCGAATCACGTCTTATCAGCCTATAAGCCTACTATAGTGTAGTACCATTACCTCTGACACTCTGCTCAAACTTTTAAAGTTCTGCATTTTCACCTTGCTTTATAAGTTGGTAATTATATGCACTTACCAGCCAGTTTGATTTACCTCGTCAAACTGAGCATCTTGACCATGTCTGCAAGACTAAATACAGTTTCTGCCATATTTTTGGCTGATTAGCTATTTATGTTAACAATGATGAAGATGCAGAAAATTCTAAAACTGACATATGAGACACTTATGTTGGTCATGTTGTCTCTATAGTGGCTCCTTAGTGTAATACTTAATGCATTAGCCTGAAATGTAAAAGATATTTAGTTCGAGTCCAGGAGGCTTGTACACAAATCCTTCGAAGGGTTGTGTCAGGAGTGGCATCCGGTGTAAAAATCTGTGATAAATCAAATATGCAGATCCATCTGCTGAGGGGACCCTCATGAAAAAGGGAGCAGCTGAAAGAAGTTTTATGCACATTGTGTTTATAAATCAATGTCAGATATTATTTCATCAGATGCGTTTTACTGCTGACGTTCATATTTGCACCATCGTCGTTGAGGGATTCTTCACTGTAATTCATTTGTGTTGTCATAAATGGGATTAGTCCAGGCTGTATTAGTGTACTATTGATTTGGGGACTGAGAAGCACGGTGGTTAGCACGATCGCCTCATAGCATGGTTGTAGGTTCAAATGTCTAGGGTCTTAATGTGAGGAGTGTTCCCCGTGTCTGTTCTCTTCAGGTACTCCTTCCTCCCTCAGTCCAAATACATGAATGGGGTTAGGTTTAGTAGTGATTCTAAATTGCCCATAGGTAGGAATGTAAGTGTGAATAGCTGTTTGTCTCTGTCTGTGTGTAAGCTCTGCAGCAGGCTGCTCCCCGGCCCATTATGTACCCCACCTCTTTCTCCATGATGTGTAGCTGGGATACACTAGTGGTCTGATGCTAATGCTGTATTTATATAACCCGTGGTTATTTTGTTTGAAGCATACTGAGGTCTTTAGAGTCATTTAAATGGGTGGCGTTAGAGCTTCATAAAAAAAACCCAAATGCATTTCTGACACCTATATCTTGTTGTGGCTACACAGAGGTTTAAACTTATTCTCCCTTATTCTTAAACAAGGAGTAGCACTTTTACCTCCAAATACATGACAGGGATGACAGATTTTACCATCAAGATACAAGTCCCATGATAGTCATGGTACCACAATACAGCAACTCTATGCATCATGACCGCAGATATGAAACTGAAAGAGAACACCCCACCCCCCATAATTTCTATATTCATCAGATGCATTATTGTTGTTGTTCAAGTAATTTACTGGCTCTACCATTTGCTTACCCCAGCTGTCTATGCAGTGAATTCCTTTTTTTTGTGGGTCACTTAAAATAATTTATTTTACATGCAGCAGAAGCACAAGTCATGGAGTAGCAATCTTATCGAGCCATATTGGGACATACTTTGTTTCTGGCATCTATATCTTTTCATAAAATATTGATATTTGAGGCCACATCCATTAGCGATGTGGCCTCACAAAAGGCATGCCACATCAATATTTTGTACATATTTTGTATGGTACATTAAGGAGTGCAAGTCTTGCATTAGGCACATGGATTGTCCATTGATTTATCACTTCCCACTGCCTAATTAATTCCAAACAAATAAAAAGTGCATTTTAATGGCATACACAACCTATGGTGATGTATTTGCAAGGCATATAAAGTGCTGGTGGTAGATCCAGACAAACATCAAGACAAATGAAGCATGATCAGATTCAATGACTTCACTTAGAAACCAGTTCAGTTCAAAAATAGGCGCCTTCAAAAACACACACTTGTCTCCTATCAGTTCGAACTGCAGCCCATGCTGCGCCTGCTTATTATCTTGGGCTCTGAAAATTCACATCTCTCTCATCTCGTATTTCTCATGTCACACTGGTGTGGAAGATACGGTACAGAGGGAGAGTGGACCACACAATGATCACAGTGCTGAAAATAATGCTGCTGAAAGAGCACTGGAGCATACGACGGAGATTAACTGATTTAGAACTGATGGTTTTCTCATTGAGGGGACAGATCGTCTCTCCACTTTAATGCTTTGTGCATTGAGTCAGTTCATAAGACACCCCACAAATATCTTATGTTACTGTACCCGCATAGCAGTACATTAATTGCGATGAGGCATTTAATAATTCTCAGTGAATTAACAAAACACGTGTACTCTTTTAAATATCATAAAACATGACTATATGTTCCATTTTTATCCAACAATTTATTTTCTTTCAAGCTCAAGAGGAAAAAGACAATGAAAAAAAGCCCTCGCTGCTGATGCATTTGTTGTTTCAATGTTAAGCACAACCTTGAAGCCATGCACACAAGCACACAGATAAAATGTTTAAAATGTCCGAGACGCTATACACAACCACATAAAACATATGCAGATGTTCCCTAGATTTCAGATTTTCTCTGTCTTGCAGCCAACAGTGCAAACAGATGGCTCACGGCTGGCCATCCTAACCATATGCATCTGCACATGTCTGCATGGGTGATTTATACACATGAAACACTTTATCAAAGCTTTATGCAATCAATCAATCAATCAATCAATCAAGGCTTTATTTGCCACGTGCAGGTTGCCCTGCAGTGAAATAGGACCCCCCCGACCTTACACACACAACACAGACATCACATGGGGATACAGGTCGGAGATCGGTAGCGTTACAGAAAAAAAAAAACACTGAAATATACACTACAATGGGAAAGTACAAGAGGAAAAAAAGAGACCTCTACTCATGCTGGGCTCCTGGGAGGACAGCATGAGAACAGGAAACAAAAAAACTCCTCTGCACAAAAAAGCACATAAATGTCCACAGCACAACATTATGGAACATGTGACAAGCCACAGGGTCGGGTGGGGGGTGAGGAGTAATCCGAAGCAAACACAGCAGCCATCCTGCCCAGCGCTACCATTCCAGCGCGGGCTCAGACCCGCCGTGTTCCCAGGAGGGAACAAGCATCGAAGGCGTTTGGAAAGGGAGGGGGGTGAGTGTGTGCATATCAGTGTATATGTATGTGTGTATGTGTCCAGAGTTCAGCTGAGACAGTGTCCTTCGCCCTGCTAGGCTAAGTAAACAGTCTTCCAGCCAACCCAGGTGGCCTTGCATGGAATGGGAAAGAACAGTCTAAACACAGTCGTTATCAGGGTGTTTTTGTTCGGCTCCAGCCTTGCGACCGCAGCTGGCGCTGAGAGGATATCCGCATGAAGTGATGGTGCTTTTTACTTTAGTGCAAACAGCTCATATGAATTTCAAAGCAGTTCTAACAGTCCAACATTGGTCTCTCAATCTCCCGTTGGAGAGCCACGAGCTTCGCCATGATGTTATCAAACTTGCGCTCTGTGATGTTGTCATTCTTGTGCTCAAAGAGCCGATTCTGAGAACTCACGACCACAGTGAGCCTCCCCAAGATGTAATCCAGTCTGCACTCAGAGATCTTATTCTGAGTATTCACAGCAGCCGTAGCTTTTCCAAGATCTTATCCGTGCTGCACTCAATGAGCCCATTTTGAGAAACTTACGCCTCTTCCCATCGTTTCAATCCCAGCGGGCAGCCTTGTGGGGGTTTGAACAGCCAGTTCAGCTTTCTTAATTCTTCGATAAGTCAGGGCCAAACCAGCTCCGATCAGCAAGAACCCTGTTACCATGGTTCAGAATAGGTAGATATCTTCAGCACTCAGGCTCACCCGAGACCAAACTTCTCGTTGAGAAAGGGGTGTCAATTGCATTCAGGGACCAGTTGATCAAATCCATAATTCCTCTTTTAGGTTTTAGAGAACAGACTGTGAGAGAGTGTTCCAGGGAAAAGTAATACAAAAAAACACGAGACTAGACAAGGACATAAGAGGCTAAGCAGGGAAGCTAAGGGAGAGGAAGAGGAGGAGAGGAGAAAAGTGCGTCAAGAGCAAGAGCAGAAAAAAAAATGCGGTGTGTTTTTTCAAGATTGTAAAACTTACTAAGTTATTGACTTGCTGCAAATACACCCTGTGGCTGAAAACGTCTGACTGCATTCCTGAAATAAGATCAAGATTATAAAGGTGTGGTGGTTTTCCAATATTCTTAGGGCTGAAATGAGTTTATGACCCAAATATAGTTGTTCTGCATATATGAGTTAACATAGCTCACGTTGCACTATATACTTCTATGCCTTTAATGTACTTTTGGCAAGATGTATTGCATGATAAGCATGGATGGATTATTGTGACCTAGGAACCTGGACACAATAAATTTAATGGTTACAGTGTTGGTAAGATAAATAAGCTTTGAGTCATGATCATGAACTAAGTGTCTTGTGTTGGTGTGACAATATATTCTAAACACAATCACAGAAGAGTAGCATACAAGAACCTCTTGCTACACAAAGCACCTCTGCTGGAGAGTAGTACACGCTGGTATCTTTTACTGTCTTTATACATATGTTGCCTGGATAATTTGAAGGATTACTACCATCACTGAAGGGTGGAATATAAATTGCTGCAATAATCAGCTGCTCAAACTCTATTTAGAGATGAAAAAAAGAGGATGCAAGAGCAGAAGTAATACTCTCTCAACTTCACATCTTTGTCCTTGATGTTAGCAGAATGGCATCACTCATTAGGCAAAAGGAACCCTCTTCTAATTATTTCTTTGGTGATTGCAAATTCTCAACCTGCACAAATAACTCAGCATTAATAAAGAATAGGCGCATCTTAAATCACACACATTTGTCACACCATAATAAAGTAAGAGCCCTGCGAAAAGAAGTGGCACTACAAATGGTTTCTAATCTACATCAAATCATCCTCTTCCAGCTTCTGTTTACCAGCGATTTTATAACTACAAATATGCTGTCAAAACTGTTTTTGGATCAAAGAAGGCTCATATACATAGCACACTAAAAAAGCAGTTTGTCTTATTTTGTAAGATTTTGAAATTACTGTCAGTTTTAATTTAAAGTTCTTGGCATATCACTGAGTAGTTAACTTGTCTGTGGGCCCCAGTTGAAAAAAACAAAAAAGATGATGACTCAGAAGTAACTGTAATAACCTGACAAGATGACAGTACAGATTTTTTTTTTCTGCCTGTCCCATTTGGTTCTTTAGCCATCAGAATTGTTGTCTGAAGACCAACAAGGATACCCAATGGATTTATTTTGCCAAATGGATCATCACGGCATTGCCGTATTGGTCCATTTGATCGACCTTTGTTTTTATTTTTTATTTTATTTTATTTTCAGTTGTTACAGACGGGACAGACATGAGTGAGGGATAGGAAAGGGAGAAAGAAAGAGGAAGGAAAAGAAAAACAGAAGGGGAGAGGGACAGTGAGAAAGGGAAAAAAAAAATCTCCTGGATCACCTGTTGAGAGAGAAAGAAGAGAAAACAAGCAAAAAAAACCCAAAGCAACATACTAAACACAACACCATCGCATTAATCTAGCTAAGTGTAAACAGCAGTAAATACTAAATATTGAATGTTGTTGTGCAGCACGCAGGACAGACAGCGCACAATGTGCTTTGAAGTAGCAGCCAAGAAAGGTGTAGTTTAAGTCTATGAACAGTGAACACCCGTGTGCACACCTGTGTGGATCAGCGCGCTTGTATTCAAATGGTTTCCCCATGTAATGGTCTGCAAGAGGATGTAGAGAGCCATAGCCCCATCCCCCAGGGCATGAAGCAGGCATGGAGGAGATCCAGGCCCCAGACATCCAGAGGCCCCAGAGTGCGAGAGCCCAAGGAGGACCACCGGAGGGGCATCCGTGCCACCCTCATGGGAAGGGCTGAGGATCCCCAGACGAGGGGTCACCCAGTAGCCACCGAGCAGAAGCTAGAGGGGGCTGTACCGGCGTGCCCGCCGGCTCTGCCGGCAGCCAGCTGTGCCAGAGTGAACTGAGCCAGAGGCCGGAGGCCCGAGGGCCCCCCGCGCCCCGGAAGAGGCCTGACTGAGCAACAGGCGCCAGGCCCCGCCAAGTAGCCACCAGGAGTGAGCTGGTACATACCTGAGCGCCCAGCCCCGGACACCAAGAACCACCAATGCACCGACCCCTGAGGGCATCAGTCACCGGCAGGGAGTGTGGTGAGGGAGATAGGCCTCCACACTTTGGAGGGCCTGGGAGTGTCCAGAGAGGTGGAGTCTAAGACCCGACCTGACATATAGACACAGACAAACAGGCACACACAGACACAAACATGCATTCCCACCCTCATGCACACATATACAAACACTCAGCACTCACCCAACGTAAGGATTGACATAAATGGACATGTACACACAATCACACTCCCCAAACATACTCTATACCCCGGGTCCAGGTACCCTCGCCCCCAGAGGGGGAAACAGCACCCAGACCCAAGAGATGTTACCCTTCCCCCGGGGTGGAGGCAAGCAGACCGTCCCAGGCTCCGCAGCAGCAGGGAGGCCAATCGGACAGCCAACATCTCCTCCCAGCCCCCCCGCCCCGATAGCTAGTAGAGAACGGGGGTGTGTGAAGACCCCATACCTCCCTCCTCCCGCTCATGTGTAGTGTTGCTGCGTGTTGCTCTAAAGTGCATTTAAAACAAGGGACAGTACAGACTTTTAAATGCATAGCCTGTCAGGGTATCCACCTCTAAGTCCTCTGAATGGTGAAGCACTGACCTGGAACAAGCCTCATCTCTGGCCCAGAAAGCTTAGAAAGAAAGAAATAGCCTAAAATATAAATCTGGAATGATCAAAAGGGCTACAGTGGACATCAAACAAAGGCATATGTACTTTGTAAAACTTGACTTGTTTTCCCCAGATAATGAACGGTATACAGGCACCAGAATTGAATAGTGGCAAACGTCATTCTAAGAAGGATTACAGCTATAGATTGCATACGGGGGCATAAGATATTTCCAGCTGTAATGGCTAGGACACACTACCAGATTATTTTCTTTTACTTTTAAATCAGTCATAATAGTGGGGATGCAGCAGTGAGAAGATGTGATTGTGGAAATGAAGCATTCATACATTCCTGGTAAATTAAATTCTAAACTGAAAGGTCAATCTGTGTTTTTTTTATCTTTCAGTTACTGTGAAATGATTGCAGGAAGGATTGCAGTTGCAGCCCTTTTTGTGGATGTGTTACTTAAAGTAAACTTCCTGCATCATGTTTCATCGACTCAAAGGTACCTGAAGCAGCTCATGTTGTATGACAGAGCTGTTGATGGTCCAAATGTCTCTGCCATATTTGGTCAACTCCAAAAACGAATGGGTACCACAAAATGCAGTCCTTCTGTTGAAGTATTGAGAATTGAGGCTTTTAGCAATAGTATAAACTAGAGATGGACCGATCAGATATTACATATCGGTATCGGTCCGATACTGACGTAAATTACTGGATATCGGAGAGAAATAAAAAATGTAATCCGATCCATTAAATATCAAAAAGCAGCTCACAAAATTTGTGACATGGCGTAACTCGGCTCATAACCGTATAGGAGCAGTATGCATCACATGATAGAGCGGCTGTGTGTATTTGTAGCCTCGCTACCAAACCGGCATTTCATCTCCGAGGAAGTTATCCCACAGAGAAGTAAAGCAAGTGTGTAAGTTCAATGTATGGAGCGACTGCCTCTTCTCTCTCCCTCCCTCTCCTGCTGCTACTTCAATCGTGAAACTGATCAATGATCAGCTGATCGGCTTTTCTGTCGCAAGTCCATCTCTTGTTTGTTTATCGCCCACTTCGAGCCAGAAAGAGGAAACCAGCGGCTGAACAACAGCAGCACGTTTAAGCTTGATAAGCTGTTGTTAGAATTTATTTAATATTGCTTTCTACACCAGGATCTTTTTTCTACGCAGCTGACGGCTGGTAACTGTGCAGGGGCGGATGTAGCAAAGTTTAGCCAGGGGGGCCGATAGGGCTTGAACAGGGAAAAGGGGGCACAAAGACATACTTTTCTTTCTTATTCTCATTTAAAATGTCTAGCTTTTAATAAAAAATTATCCGAATCTTACACCCAAAGTTTTAATCTGATGTAAAATGTATAGAAGTCCATTACTGTATATAGTAACTATTAAGTCTAATATACCCTAGTAAGCTAGTACTTTTTCCTTTGGGAAGATACCATCTGTGCAGTCTGCAATTCTGTTGAAGAAAGATGTTGAATCTATTTAATTATTCTTGAAAAATATTTGATTTCTGTGCATTTTTTTTCACACTGCATCAAATTAAAGTTGATTATGTCGATTAAGCATCATGAGGTGGAGGGTGGGGAGTTCCCTATTTTTTTTTTTTTTGTTGTTGTTGTTGCTGGGAGTTTGCAACCCTATTAGTTAGGTTGCTTACTCTTTAAAATACCAGAATAGGGAGGATGGAGCAGGTTTAAGTTGATTAGATTGATCAGTTTTGCTGAACTATGAAATATTTTGGGTGCAGTGTATTTTTTGCATACAGGTATAACAGAATAGCTTTAGTGTTTTTGTTTTTTTGTTTTTAACTTGAGTATTAACTTATACAAAAAGCAGCAAGATATTAAAAAAACTGTTTTATTGATTAAAAAACACACTATATCGGATTCATATCGGTATCGGCAGATATCCAAATTTATGATATCGGTATCGGACATAAAAAAGTGGTATCGTGCCATCTCTAGTATAAACTACCACTAACACAGTAGGTAGTTTTGAAAGTGTGTTTAAGGTGTAAGTGTGTCATGGTTCCTTGGCTTTGGTTTTTGGGTTGAAAGTCTTGGATGTTTTATTTAAACAGATAGTGGTTACCAGGTACTGCAAGCAAGTCTCCACCTGTACAGTATAGCAGCCATTAGCTTGTAAGAATGTAAGAACTAATGCCACAGTGGTTTAACATGACAGTAATCTAAATTAGGGTTGTTTTTTTTTCTTTTGTTTGTTTGTTGTTGTTTTTTTTAACTGTGAAGTATACCTAGTAACTCCAGTCCATATATGGAGCTGGAAATTAGCAAAATAGGTCCCCTTAAGATAAACCATATGCCTTCTGAAATATACTGTACTGTTTATAGCCTACAGCAAAAAGAACTACTAAAAAAATGTAATTATTGCAATTCCAAGAACATATTGAAGCTACTATCTCAGTGTGTGTGTCAATGAGAGAGATAAAGATAAAGAATAGTCATCTTTTACATTAATGTTGTTTCATTTTATCACATTAATGACAATACCAGATATAAGTGGGTGAACACTAATTAATCCCTGTGTAACCTAACTCCTGTCTATGTTCTATTTGTGTTTGGTGATGACTGTATATGGAGCATGTGTATACATACTAAAAATGTGTGTAATTCAGTGTGTGTTAAATCCTTGACTTTTAGACTGCCGTGCAACAACAAGTGACAGTGGAGGTTTATTGGATGAATCAACATTTCAGTGACTTTGCCCTGAGGTTATTTTTGTCTTTCGAACACAAACAACAGCATGAAATACTATTTTCTTTTTTCTTCTTGTTGATAATGAATTTTGGTCTGTTTCTATTAGAACTTTATCTTATTTGCAAGATCTTCTTGTGATTGTGTTTAGGGTTTCTTGGCTCTTCATTGCCAGCTGAAAAAAAGTTCTTAATGGTCTTTTCTTTAATAATACTACCAACCAAATAATTATACATGGAGTAGCACGGTAGCACAGTGGTTAGCACTCTTGCCTCACAACAAGAAGGTCCTGAGTTTGACACTATCCAACTGGGGCCTTTCCGTGTGGAGTTTGCATGTTCTCCCCATGTTTGCGTGTCTTCTCTCTGGGTACTCTTCTGCCTACAGTCCAAAGACATGCAATAAATTGGGTTAATTTAGGTGTGAATGAGAGTGTGAATGGCCCTGTAACAGACTGGTGATTTGTACAGGGTGTATACTGCCTCTCACCCTATAGTAACTAGGATAGGGTCCCCCCCCACCCCCCACAGCCCTGATAGGGATAAGGAGAAGAGGAAGGAAGGAAGAAAATAATAATACCACCAAAAATATGCAAACACAGTATATCGTGGGTGTGAAATTGAAATCAAACCTTACATATTACTTAAAACCAGTACTTTATCTTCAAATATATTTCTAGTTTCTAACAGCAGGTACCAGCAGAGTAAGCAATGGAGCCCAGACATCCTACTCCCCAGTGGCTGACTACAGCTTGTTGAAGCGCTCTCAAGCCAGATGGGATATGTTGTGTTGTATCTGTGCCAGGCTCTCCTCTCATTTGGACATGCCAAGAGTGTCTCTACGGGGAGACAGTCACAGTTTATCGCGGCTTTCAAGCAGCGTCCCCCGCCAGATGATCAAATTGACCATGATGATACAACAGAAAAGTTTGTCTTTGATGAACTGCTTTGTGCTCAGACATGGCTGTGTACGGCCATTACTTGCACAGAAATCCAAAACAAAACCTCACTTGGCTTCAAAAGAAGCAGGCCGTGGCCCCCAGTTGCCCCCCTGCAGGGTTATCTGGCATCTCCCACATGGGCATTGAACACAGCTGGACTATGCAGGCGACAGGTCCTGCATATAAATACCCAGGCTGAATACTTAAATGGCAAATCATCATCTAAAAAAAAGTTACAGCTCTGCGACCCATTTCTACCTTCCATCTTTAAGTGTTACTTTTATCTTGACATTTTGCTATAAACCTTAAGCTTCACTAACAGTTCAATGTCTTAGAGCCAATGGCATTAACTCTTGAAGCTGATGAAGACCAACATGCTGTTAGACTACACAGTAGCATAATCACTGACGCAGTGTCAACAGCAGACTTGACAATAAATGCTATGCATATTTCAAACTATATATGCTACTGTAAACCGAATAATTAAATAGAGTTTGTGTTGCAATTACTTATCTGTGGTATTGGTGTTTAAAGTTTTTTTTATGAAATTGCATGAATTAGTGTAACTAATGAATGCATCACTAGAATTCAGCTGACAGGCCACACTGACTTTATTGAGCGAGCCTGGACTCCCGAAGCCTGTCCATAATGCCAACGCTATATATATATATATATATATATATATATATATATATATATATATATATATATATATAGTTAGGGGTGCAAACGATACACAAAATTAACGGTTCGGTTCGGTATCGGTAACTTTGGTGTCACGGTCGATATTTTTTCGATACAAAAAAACTGTTCATGCATTTCTAATTTGTCATGTATTAAAATTATAAATATATATTTTAACTCAAAGTTACAGTTTTTAAATTTAACCCTAACCCTGTGCGTTGTTTTTGATTTTTGACAGCGATATGCGCACCTGCGGACCCACTTATGTGCACCTGCCCTGGTATTTAGCTCATCATATTGCTAGCCACAAGAAATTCTTTTGTCCATGAAACATATAAAGCTGCACTTTCTTTTTGCCCTTATAGTCATGATTTTGTCATACTTCTCCGTTTGTGGTAAGCTTTCTTTGGCTGTCACTTCTTCACCCTGACCTGTCTTATTTGGCTCAGCAGAACTAAAATATATATGCTGCTGGTTTTACACATGCACTCACATAGCTCAGCGATTCTCTGCGCGATCAACCTCTCACCTGTTTAAGCTTGCTGCGGGAGCTTTCACTTTGTCATGTTTGCATAGTAAGCTAACGATTAATAAGACGAGTCAGAGGAATTGGTGCACAAATTATCATCACTCACAGATCAGTGCTGTCGGCTCTCTATACACAGTTCGCACGATTGCAAAGTGAAAGCAAAAAAAAACAAGCGCAAATTCAAAACGCGACTCAATATGTCACATATTGACAGTGGCTCACCGATGCCAATGACATAATTACCCAGCTACATTTCTGAAAGAATGCAAAAGCATTGACATATATTTTTCCTACAATAGCCCGACGGGCAGGGAAGAGATAGATTTTGGTAGCCCGACTGAAAAAATCGCTAGCTCCGGACGTCGGGCTAGCGATATTGCAAGCCCTGTATCTGATTGAGGAATCACTCATCTTTGGAAAAGAGAGTTTATTACAGAGAAATGGCTCTTTCCAAAATAAAAGCTATACTATCCGCTTCTTCTGGGCTATATTCTCAGCAGCATAAGGAGAATCATGTGCTAACAGCTGTCTAAATGACTCGGCTAAAGTTAGTAGCATGCTTGCTTTTTTTTGTCTGCTTCCACTTGTCTTTGCACTAGGATGATGTCGGCGTAAATGTGCAGTCATATTCGTTGTGTTCCCACTAGTGCTTTCAGGTTAATCTCGTTGAAATGACCTTAACGCCACAACACGGCAAATCTCCGTTAACGAGCTACCGCCGATCACTCCGTGCATGGGGCTAGACGGCAAACACGTTAACGAGCTAACTGCGCTAACACACTAGTTCACACCAATGTAATTGAGCATTGCATGGCACATCCAATATACTGTTTTACTTTAGTCCATGACTCGCTTACCTTCAGGGTCATACGTCACATGAAAACCAAAATAATTCCAAACGCCAGATCTGAATGAGGTTCAATTTGCCTGTTGCAAGTAGAGCTTAACTTCTGTCTCGCTAGCTTGCCCTGCTCTCTTCCTTCTGACTATGCTGTCTGTGTTGAGCGCTCAGTGGATCTGCGCTCGACAGTGCAGCCTAGGCGGAGTAGTCGAACACAGATTCACTGAGTGCTCAACACAGACAGCATCGTCAGAAGGAAAATTGATAAAATAAATTACAAATGTTGTATTGTTCGATACATATGCGTACCGAACCGAAAGCACTGTATCGAACGGTTCAATATCGATACGAATATCGTTGCACCCCTAATATATATATACACACACACACACACCCAGCTCGCCCCTGCGGGCAGTTTTATCCTTCAAGCTCGGGTCCTCTACCAGAGGCCTGGGAGTTTGAGGGTCCTGCGCAGTATCTTAGCTGTTCCCAGGACTGCGCTCTTCTGGACAGAGATCTCTGATGTTGTTCCCGGGATGTGCTGGAGCCACTCGCCTAGCTTGGGAGTCACCGCACCTAGTGCTCTGATTACCACGGGGACCACTGTTACCTTCACCCTCCACATCCTCTCGAGCTCTTCTCTGAGCCCTCGATCACACTTCTTCTGTTTGTCTACCACCACTATGTCCGGTTGGTTAGCCACCACCATTTTGTCCGTCTGTATCTGGAAGTCCCACAGGATCTTAGCTCGGTCATTCTCCACCACCCTTGGGGGCATCTCCCATTTTGACCCCGGAACTTCCAGGCCATATTCAGCACAGATGTTTCTGTATACTATGCCGGCCACTTGGTTATGGCGTTCCATGTATGCCTTGCCTGCTAGCATCTTCCACCCTGCTGTTATGTGCTGGATTGTCTCAGGGGCATCTTTACACAGCCTGCACCTGGGGTCTTGCCTGGTGTGATAGACCCCAGCCTCTATGGATCTTGTACTCAGAGCTTGTTCTTGTGCTGCCATGATTAGTGCCTCTGTGCTGTCTTTCAGTCCAGCTTTGTCCAGCCACTGGTAGGATTTCTGGATATCAGCCACCTCTATCTGCCGGTGGTAGATACCGTGCAGGGGCCTGTCCTTCCATTATGGTCCCTTCTCTTCCTCTTCTTTCTTGGGTTTCTGCTGCCTGATGTATTCACTGAGCACTCGGTCAGTTGGGGCAATCTTCCCAATGTATTCTTGGATGTTCGTTGTCTCATCCTGGACTGTGGTGCTGACACTCACCAGTCCCCGGCCCCCTTCCTTCCACTTAGCGTACAGCCTCCGGGTGCTGGAATTGGGGTGAAACCCTCCATGCATGGTAAGGAGCTTTCTTGTCTTTATGTCAGTGGCTTCTATCTCCTCCTTTGGCCAGCCTATTACCCCAGCAGGGTACCTGATCACGGGCAGGGCGTAGTTGTTGATAGCCCGGATCATGTTCTTACCGTTCAGCTGACTCCTCAGGACTTGCCTGACCCTCTGCAGGTACTTGGTGGTTGCAGCTTTTCTAGCGGCCTCTTCATGGTTCCCATTCGCCTGTGGGATCCCCAGGTACTTGTAACTGTCCTCTATGTCTGCAATGTTGCCTTCTGGTAGTTTGATCCCCTCAGTTCTGACTACCTTCCCTCTCTTTGCTACCATCCGACTACACTTTTCCAGCCCGAACGACATTCCGATGTCATTGCTGTATATCCTGGTGGTGTGGATCAGTGAATCGATGTCTCGTTCACTCTTGGCATACTTGATGTCATCCATGTACAGGAGGTGGCTGACAACTGCTCCATTCCGTAGTCGGTATCCGTAGCCAGTCTTGTCAATTATCTCACTGAGGGGGTTAAGGCCTATGCAGAACAGCAGTGGGGACAGATCCCGCACTTGATGGTGACTTGTGCTATGGGCTTGGAGTTGGCCTCTAGTGTTGTCCGCCACATCCCCATTGAGTTCCTGATGAAGGCTCTTAGGGTCCTGTTGTTCTTGTACAATTCTAGGCATCCCAGTATCCATATATATATGTATATATATATATATATATATATATACACATACACACGTATACATATATACATATACATATATACATGTGCAATGTCAATAGCTCAAAACTAGTTCTTTGTATCCTAGAGCTGCTAGATTTTTTTCCTCCCTGAGGGGAACTGGATGACCAAGTTCTATGAAGTTAGATGACATCTAAGTAGCCTTGGTGGAAGAACATGGATGTTCACTCAATGACTTTTGAGCCCTTTAACCCACTTTTTCTATTAAGAAAATGTACCTCATCATCCTAGATTTCTTCCAACAGGGTCATAGGCAGTCTCAGAAAATAATACTCATCTCCTACCAGGAGCCAGTGTCTCATCCATGGAAGAGAAAAGCTGAGTCATTTTCTCCCACTTGCAGTAATTGTGTGCCTTGGCCTCATATAATAAGGACACCCAACCCTGGTCTTGCCATTTTCATCTACACTATTCAACATTTAAGCTCTCCCATAGATGACTTCATGAATGTTTCACAGCTTGCCATCATTAATAGCCTCGCCCTGGGCACCTTCTCTTCATATCGGACAGATCCAAATTCCCTTCTGCTCCCTCTATGATCTAGTTAACCTCAGTTTTACCTCTTTCGACCTTGTCAAACTAACTTGATTTGTCTCTTATATTCACATAGCATTTCCTTCAAGTCAGTGAAGTAAAAGTGAAATAAGTTTTTTTTCTAATCCACAAATGTCCTCATCTTAACATACTCCCAAGTGTCATTTCTCATCCTTTTCTTTCAGCATCAAGAGCTGGAGCTCATTAACTGTGAAGCTGCCATCCATCTACACTTCCCATTCTCAGTCCTGTTTGCCACATGCACTTTGAATGTTATTTTTGTTCAACTTTTGTTTTTCAGTTCAAAACCAGTTTTTGAAATCATCAGCAGTCTGAATGGTTTCTGCAAAAATGTATTCAGTGTCATTCACAAAATATACATCTAAATAAAGTTGTGTTTTTAATGCACTAAGGTCCACTATTCATGCTCTGACTGCAGATTGCCTGTTCAAACACAACAGAGAGACATTCAGACAGTGCAGTTATGATCTGTTACCTCTGTTATTCATCATAAACTGAGCAAACTGGGGACAGAAAAATAACATTAACATTGCTTATTTTCTACTGCTGCTGTTTCATATTAAAAACAAGCGACACAGGATGTTTTTTATTGATCCACAAAACAAGGTAATTGTAATTACTCAACCAGCTGAGCATACGGGGGCACTAGCATTCAGATGTAATCATTATTGTAAAACTATAGGCACCATCCTCCTCTAAGCAGTCCAGAAGGTATGTTGTAAATGTCCATTAAGAAGCAAGTCTCCTGAACTCTGCAGATATTATGAATTAAAATGTGTGTGAGGATTACAGGACAGCAAAGATGTGGACTTTGCTGTCAACTCATTATTGACAGGAATGTTGTTTCCCTTTTCATCGTTAAACTACTAACTAACAAACTAATGTTGAACACTGGATAGAGGAGGTACAATGCATTTCTCTTCCTAGCTACGGAACCCTCGATTAGCTCTTTACCCTTTACCCTCAAGGATATTTGAGGGTGCATAGAGTTTTACAAACCAGGCTTACACATGCTTTGTGTACCTGCAGAAAGCATCTGACCCTTGGAATATCCCGTGGGTGTGCTTTGGGAGTATGGGGGTGTGTGGCTTGCTGTTGCAAGCTATTTGTTCCCTGCGTCTTGGACTCCGCCAGGGCTCCCCCTTTATCTCAGATTCTATTCATATTTTTATGGACAGAATTTCACCAATCTCATTTCTGCCTTCTTCAGATGATGTGGTTCTGCTGCCTTCAGCAGATAGTGGCATTCAGCTCGCACTGGAGCAGTTTGCAGCCAAGTGTGGAGCAGCAAGAATGAGAACCTCCAAGTCTGAGGCCACGGAGTTTTAGAAATTAGACCCCGAGACACCTCGGGGTCTTGGTCACAAGTGAGGAGGGGGGGAGCATGAGATTGACAGCATGAGATTCACAGATGGATTGGAGGCAAATCCGTCTGTATAACTAAACTTTCAATTTACTGGTCATTCTATATCCTTGCCCTCAACTATGCTCACGAACTCTGGGTAGTGACTAAAAGAATGAGAAAGCAAGCAATGCGATACAAGCAGTGAAAATGAGCTTTCTCCGAAGGGTGGATGCCTTCTCCCGTAGACATAGGGTGACATAGCTCAGCCTTCTGAGAGGGGCTCAGAGCACAATCGCTACTCCTCCACATTAAACAAAGTCCAAAAGATGGGCCTCAAAGTCTCACAGGTAAAAGTTAAATAACTTAAATCAATGCTACCCCATCTGCCTCCTGAGGTGGAATTTGTCGCTGATTGAAAGTGGAAACAGTCTGTCCAGTATGGCTATTCAGCAATGAAGTACAATCACTATTAAATGAGGCGATAGTAGCCTACTGAGCTTGCTAGTTAGTGGAGATAAGCTCCCTACTGGCAATATCTACAGGAGTGATAATAACTGATAACAACCATTCAATAGGCTGATAACACCGAAAATGTATGCTTATACATTAATATAAAAAGTAATAGCTCTCTAAACAGATATGCATTGCAGGCAAACAAAGAGTCTGGAGTGACTATAAAATTATTCGAGCTGATTTCATTGGGTAGAGATGACCTTTATTCTCTATCTGATGTCTAACATCATTTGTTTTATGTTATACAACTGTGTAGTGCTGTGATAAAAAAAAATAATAAAACAACAAAAAGAAGAAGAAAAAAAACTCATATCTAGTTGTTTTGTTTGTGTGTGATTGAGCCTTCTGCCCCGAGGGACGTCTTTCCCGTCCAGCTCGCCTGCCTGCCTGTCTGCCTTTAAGCATCTCTCTTGTCAGTGTATCACAGCAAATCAGGGGAAACCTGAGCTTTCTCAGACATAAGCTTGAACTCTATCTCTGTCTCTCATTTGCACCGCCTCCACCTCCAACTTTTCAGCCCACCAACAAATCTGCTTTTTAAAGAACTAACTCTGCACCCTGAAACCTTGAAACTACTTCAGAGGTACACGAGCAGAAGTGCGAAAAGAGGCTGACAAGGAGGTCCACATATCTTCTCGTTTGGTGTCAAGGCTGACAGGGTGTCAAGAGAAAACTGCGGGAGATTAGACAGAACAAGCGCACACACACATGCAGGCACGCACACACCCACATACACTCATACAAGACACAAATGTGTTTTATTTCACAGGTATAGAGTGCACACATATTAGTATTCGAGTCTTGTGATGGATGTGATGGAATGGAGGGTAGAGAAAGAGAGGTTTAACTAACCTCTTTTGTTGACCTATAAAATAACCTTTCCCGTATCCTTCCATGTGTGTGTATATGTGCATGGGTGTCTCTGTTAAACAGTCAAATGGATAAGGTCATGGTTTGTAAAGACTGCCAAATCCACAGGCCTGGACTGACATCTTATGACAAGGAAATACTCTGTTATTCATAACACTTAGCTCAGTGACGAAATGTTACACAATATCAACGCACGTTTCTCGGTAAAAACAAATTTCATAATCATTTACATGAATTTGGGCAGACAGTTTGCAATGTAAATCTGATTTTAACCAAAAACACGTATTTAGTTTGGTGTTGTTCTTCTGCCACTGGTATAGTGTACGTTTGTGTCTTAGCAGCTTAACAGTCCCTTCTGGGGTTGCATCAGGAAGGCCAAAACACATGCGGAATTGACGACAACAAGACAATGAACTGAGAGAAACTGAGGGTTTAAATACATTGGCTAATGCCGATGATTAGAGATCGGTGAGTACACAGCTGAACTTAATCTAACTAATGATACAGTGGGGCAAAAAAGTATTTAGTCAGCCACCGATTGTGCAAGTTCCCCACCTAAAATGATGACAGAGGTCAGTAATTTGCACCAGAGGTACACTTCAACTGTGAGAGACAGAATGTGAAAAAAAAAAAATCCATGAATCCACATGGTAGGATTTGTAAAGAATTTATTCGTAAATCAGGGTGGAAAATAAGTATTTGGTCAACAACAAAAATACAACTCAATACTTTGTAACATAACCTTTGTTGGCAATAACAGAGGTCAAACGTTTACTATAGGTCTTTACCAGGTTTGCACACACAGTAGCTGGTATTTTGGCCCATTCCTCCATGCAGATCTTCTCGAGAGCAGTGATGTTTTGGGGCTGTCGCCGAGCAACACGGACTTTCAACTCCCGCCACAGATTTTCTATGGGGTTGAGGTCTGGAGACTGGCTAGGCCACTCCAGGACTTTCAAATGCTTCTTACGGAGCCACTCCTTTGTTGCCCGGGCGGTGTGTTTTGGATCATTGTCATGTTGGAAGACCCAGCCTCGTTTCATCTTCAAAGTTCTCACTGATGGAAGGAGGTTTTGGCTCAAAATCTCACGATACATGGCCCCATTCATTCTGTCCTTAACACGGATCAGTCGTCCTGTCCCCTTGGCAGGAAAACAGCCCCATAGCATGTTTTCCACCCCCATGCTTCACAGTAGGTATGGTGTTCTTGGGATGCAACTCAGTATTCTTCTTCCTCCAAACACGACGAGTTGAGTTTATACCAAAAAGTTCTACTTTGGTTTCATCTGACCACATGACATCCTCCCAATCCTCTGCTGTATCATCCATGTGCTCTCTGGCAAACTTCAGACGGGCCTGGACATGCACTGGCTTCAGCAGCGGAACACGTCTGGCACTGCGGGATTTGATTCCCTGCCGTTGTAGTGTGTTACTGATGGTGACCTTTGTTACTTTGGTCCCAGCTCTCTGCAGGTCATTCACCAGGTCCCCCCGTGTGGTTCTGGGATCTTTGCTCACCGTTCTCATGATCATTTTGACCCCACGGGATGAGATCTTGCGTGGAGCCCCAGATCGAGGGAGATTATCAGTGGTCTTGTATGTCTTCCATTTTCTGATGATTGCTCCCACAGTTGATTTTTTCACACTAAGCTGCTTGCCTATTGTAGATTCACTCTTCCCAGTCTGGTGCAGGTCTACAATACTTTTCCTGGTGTCCTTCGAAAGCTCTTTGGTCTTGGCCATGGCGGAGTTTGGAGTCTGACTGTTTGAGGCTGTGGACAGGTGTCTTTTATACAGATGATGAGTTCAAACAGGTGCCATTCATACAGGTAACGAGTGGGGGACAGAAAAGCTTCTTACAGAAGACGTTAGAGGTCTGTGAGAGCCAGAGATTTTCCTTGTTTGAGGTGACCAAATACTTATTTTCCACCCTAATTTACGAATAAATTCTTTACAAATCCTACCATGTGAATTCATGGATTTTTTTTTCACATTCTGTCTCTCACAGTTGAAGTGTACCTCTGGTGCAAATTACTGACCTCTGTCATCATTTTAGGTGGGGGAACTTGCACAATCGGTGGCTGACTAAATACTTTTTTGCCCCACTGTACGTAGGAAGTGGAACAGAACATAATGCACACACAGACTGATGGATAACATGATAAAACAGCAAATGCGAACATGTGGAAAAGAATCAGAGAACAAAAACAAACTGAAAACACTGGGTCGACGATCCAGGAACCCTGACACGAACATGGAAAGTAGCCCACTGTGATGACCACTGGCAACTAGGGAGCAGCTCAAAGTAGTAAACTATTGATGGACCACATCATTTTATATATTACAGTGCTGGTTTGTAAATGGTGTGGCTTTTATAAAATCTTTACCTAAAGCTTACATTTTTCTAAAGCCCTGTTCATTTGTAGTGGAAATGCACAAAATTTCAATGCAGACTAAATGTATTTGAAACTGTTGCTGAAAATCAAATGGGACTAATGCACAATTATTTACACTTCTATAGCTCACTTATGAAATTATTGGGTGCAAACTGTAAATTATACCCTGTCAAAGCCCCTATTTACCAGTAGCTTACCTCAATAAAGAAATGCACCAGTTTCAACTTTGTAAAAGCCAACAAAACTGTGTATCTGCATAAACATCAGCTGCAACTTTGCAATAACATCCAGATGAAGTTTAGATGGTTTCAGAGCAACAACAATCCTTAACCAATTAGTAACCATAATAATTACCTCGGTTTGTGAACAGAATATAAATATTTACTGAACTTAAATGAACCATATATTTACTATTTATTAATTGTTTATTTCACATAGTTTTGCCAACACTTCTAACAAGGGATTATGAAAAAAATGTAAGGTCCTGCGGATAATCTTTTACAGGATAATGAATTATTAATTGCAAAAACTTTGGTTCCATTTCACTAAAGAGTTGTTATGTTTTGCCTGTAATCACAATGAAATAAACTGGACAAAAATAATGTGCTTTTTTAAAAAACCCAGCTGCTAAATTATTAAAGTAATGATGTTTTAATATTTATGTAGTTAAATTTAAAATAAACTATTCCCACAGCATGTTGACATGAGGCATTTTCTTTCTAAATATCCACACTGAACAGGGAGTAGTACTCAGAAATAGAGTATATACATCAGTTATGTAAAGATGTTTAGATAATACAAGTCTGACTGTATGGTGTGGGATGATGTTTGCAGCAGGAAAAATAAGCACCGAAGGTTGCAGAGAAACATACGAATTGAATCAGTAGTCATTTGTCAAAATGTGGTACTGCTCTCTGTCCCTTTCTTCCTCTCTCTGTCATTCCCACACACACACACACACACACACACGGCGACTCCATCCCTTCACAGCTTATCACTAAGTGCTCCAGGTGAGTTGGTGATTTAGACCAGTCATTTCCGGGCCTCTCTGTCGGCCTGTAATGACTCTATCCGGGGCCTTCTGGCAGAGAGAGATACTGAGAACTGAAACGAAGTGCTGAATAGCGACTGCAGGAGATGGACCCACTGCACTGACTGACGATCAATTAGACCTGGGCTTCTCCAACTTTTCTTTTTTTCTTTTTTTATTCACAAGGGTGTCCAAATGGATCGCCGTATCTGACAAGACTTTTTTTACAAAAGACTCCCCTTGGAGATTTTTTTCCTCAAAAGGATTTATCTGGAAAGGACAGAAAGATTTTTGTAGCTTCGCACCAGCAAAACAGTTTAAAGCATAACAGAATTAAGATGCAATCTTGAATGCGACTCTGTCTTTTATCATGTCCCTCTTTTCATTGTAAGTGTACATCGATGATGACTGGATATTTATTTATATTTATATTTGAAAAATAAGCATTGATTATGGTACTAATCATACAGCAGGAATCATACGTTAAGGAAACTTAACACACCGTTAGCTGTTTGATGACAGTCAAGCTAAAAGCTTGATAAAAACTTCGTTGCATTTCTAATATTGTGGATAAATTAACTAGACATCACTGTGCAATTTGTGCTTCCTTTGTTTCAATATTGTTTTTCTAGTCCAAAGAGAAATGTCTGAATTACTCCAGTATTTCAAACTGTTGAATCATAGCATACAGAAGAGTTAAAGGTCAAAATCAGGCATCATTGAGCTGTGGGACTGATCTGCTTATGCAAAGGTGTAGCATTACATCTTAACTGGTCACTGGGGGGGAAAAGTGCATTGCCAAGTCGACTGGCAAGTGATTACTGGGAGGCAGCTGGTTGCCTGTAGTTGAAATGGGTCGCAAAGAGGGTGCTGCACCAAAACCTTGTTGTAATTGTTTTTGGCACTAGCAGGTTCAGGCTTTTGCTGGTAGTTTGCAAGGAAGACACCAACTACTCTGAAAACGCTCACCTGCTACTCGGGCAGTGGAAGCTGTGGATAACTGCAACGTGAACCAAACAAACAATACATTTCAAAAAGTTCTGCGCTTTTTCTTCGTGGGTAAATATCTCTGTTTCTGGTTTGTGTTGCAATTTTTCACAGTTCCCACGACCCCATGGACCTGCACGGGTCATAGATGAGGGATCTCCAGTTTCTACAGCTGTATTACTGAGGCCTTTTTTTATTTACCATGGAAAAAAGCTTTTAAATATACAATTTCTATAAAGAGAGGTGAGTTTTTAGGGATGCGATTAATGTCAGGAGAGCAACCTAAAAAAAATCCTGATGGTCTCGACAGCAGGTCCATTTCCCAGGAGCCCTTTTGACATGAAGTAGTGGGTTAACACAGGTTTTACTTACAAATTAAGGAAGACTGTTTTCCATTTAGGTCCACAACTTAATGTGATTACACAGTCATATGTTAAATGGCTTCTGTTGACTTGACTTTACCATGTTCATGCTAAATGGCGAGTAACTATAATCTGACTAAGTAACATAATGGTTTTAATAATGGCAATTTTGACAAAATATACTAATAAGTCCAGCCAAATGTGTTGCCCTATTGTGTCCACTTTTCTGTTGTTTTTCAAAGATGCAATCCTGAATCTAGCTAGTTCTATAAAAAGGATGATGTGACATTCATTTTCCCCAAAACCTCATTATCACAGATTGGCTCTGACTGGTTACCCAAACAGTGTGAAGCACAAGATCACTCATTAACACTCCTCACACACAGCCAGAGCATAGTGTACAGAATCATTACTGTACATCCAAATTAAATATTCTGATTTCCTTCCATGTTATAGTTTAGGAAAACTAGATAAAACATGTATTTTCTTATATTATTTATGTTGCTTGGATATTATTTAAGGCTCTCAGTCATATAATTTCCCTTTTGTCTGACTGCCAAAGTGTCTGCACTACTTCTTTCCAGGGACTAATTCTTCATTACTGAATATGAAACATTACTTCTCAGTCATGATACTTAAAGTTATGTTTAAAAGATTTGTTCCCAATCTGACAATATGATTATTATTATAGCTTTGTGCTAGATGCTATTCTGTAATGATAGATAGCACCTCATTCCAGCAATTCGTCTCAGATGTATTTGCCTTTGTGCTACAAAGGTGTTTCTGTTAAGTATATCTGATGTCTTCTGCAATTTCTGCTTTTGGAAAAAAGTTTTGTATGTCCCCTGTGCAGTTTCTTCTATTTGCTGTTTAAAATCAAAATTAGGCTTTTATTTAAGCAGCCTGGATTCAGGTTTTGGTGATCCCAGGTCTCCTTGTACTCCTGTCAGCCTCCCTTCCTATTTTTGATATTTTGCATTCAGATTCTGGAGGGAGGACAATTAGTTGATCACTCTCTTTTGTGTATATACTCTCCTACTTCCATGTCACCTGGCAGATCATCTTTCACTTTCAACAGCAAAGATTTTTCATATGTTTTTCAATTTGTATTCCTAGCATTTTTTTCCAGCTAAGTTGTTAAGTTGCCCTTCCTATGTATGCATTTTGAACTGCTTTTATGATTTTGTCCATCACTCTTGTTGTATGTCTATGACCATTGCTTGGATTTTTCCTCAGCCTATTGTGTCCTGTGTTAGAGTGTTGGAGTTTCTCTTATATATACTTATACTTTTGTGAGATCTTGCAAAAGTTTTCAATTTAAGTCCATGTACTTCCAGGTCAGTACTCAGACTGTGGAAACAACCATAGCGATGGAAGATGCCCGTGGGAGAGATTCATAGATTTTGATTTTGTGCTTGGTCTAAACTATGACAACATTAAATCAGTGCTTGGCAGCAGACATGGTTTTTATATAAGTGAGTGATATCTGAAGAGAGTTCTCAGTGTAAGGGGAGACAGTCATCACACGGTGTGCTCTGACCTGGCAGTTTTGGTTTAAGTCATTAACAACCAGCTGCAGTACAATGGACAGCTTCACAGGTACTGATGGAAGTACGATAAATGCAGGGGAAAAAAAGTCTTCCTCAGGATCTTGCAAAAATTTTGCAGGATCTCACAAAAGTCCTTTGTTTAAACTTTTTTTTAACTTTGTACTTTTTAAAAACTTTTTTCTCTCAAATGTCCCCTACAGGACTCCACATATAATGAAATGGTGCATGTCAAGGGTCATTAAAGTTTGGGGGAAAGTGGAATGTGCAGAAAATATTTTAAGAGAACTCTTAAATTCAAAGAATAAAGATACAAATGTACAACAAAACTCACAACTCCTGATGAGGAAAAGCACCACTTTATTTAAAGAGATTTTTTTCTGAATAGGCCCAAGTTCTGAAAAAGTCAGAATGTTAAGGTTTAAAATTGTTTAAAATTGGTTATAATGTGGTTTGTCAATCCACTGCAGGTGTTGATGTGGAAAGAGGTTAAACGGGAATGTGCTGGTTTAGTGTTGGGACTTAGGTGCTGGAACTAATTGGACTCAAGGCAGCATTTGTGATTCCACCTAACATGCCTCAGTGATTTTCAGAAGGATACCAGAAGCAGCATCAACGTGCAACAGACAAAATATATTGTTGTTGTCATTTTATAAATCTGGACATATAAAACCACGTGTTACGGCCGAGAGGGCCAGGCTGTGGGTGTGGACTCAAATGCAGACACAGAGGGAGGCAAAACGGGCGTGAACACAGTGCTTTATTTACAGTGCTTAGAAAACTTACAAAGCAGGAAACTGTGGAAGCTATGAACTGTGGAAGCTATGAACTGAGAACTGTGAGGCCAAACTATGAACATGAAACTGAGTGCTATGACTAGGTGCTAGATTTCACAGATGGATCCTGGGAATGGAAAAAGGGGCAGCGGCTTGGATGGAGGTACGCAGTTCACTATAATGAGAGGAGACAAGTAGTCAGTGGCAGTCTAGTGAATCACAGCTGAAGGATTAGACTATGGTGGTTAGGGCTTACGCATTGTAGGTTAAAGTGTCATGCGAGGAGGGGGTGTCCAAGGGGTTCCGGGTGAGGAGTGTCCAGAGAGGATCCAGAATATACTTGGAGTGAAGGACTTGGCAGGGAGGCAGGCAGGTGTAGTCCAATGATGGAAAGGAAGCAACCAGATGACAGAACCAGCGTCCAGGCGGAGATGTGAGTAGTTTAGCTTGGGAAGTGCGACTGCCAGGTGGGTCCTATGACAAAGAAAACACGGTGAGGAGAAATGCAGTAGTTAAGGGCTCTCACAAGGGCTTGTCGGCCTAGCACTAACATGAGTTAGCAGAAAATCTGGCAGAGGTCTGTTGTGAATGCTGGTCTTATATGCTGGTGACTTGATTGGAACCAGGTGTGGAAGCTGATTGGAGTCTCTGCCTGAAGGTGGAGCCCAGCGGAGTGGAAAAACCCCGTACTCACCCGGACCATGACACCACATTTTGAATGTTTGTAAACTGAGTCCAGTTATCCTCCTTTCAACCTATCATTCTTTTCAGTGACCATTTAAATTTCAGTAAAATAGTTTCCATCAAACATCTTCCTGTTAAGAATAAAATAGCATATGGTAAGCCGTAATAATTGAAGATTATGCAATGAAGTTTTGTGTAAGTTTGTGAAACAGAAAATCCAACAGCCATGCCCACTTTCATGGAGCAAATGTGTGGAAATGAGTCTCTCTCCCAGTGCTTTGCTGCACCAACCTCTGTGTTGGCAGAGATGCATACATGGGCTCTTACTCCACCTCCACTCTAAGATTTTAAAGTGTACTCTGAAGAGTAGCACAAGCACACTCTACGGGATGTAGCTGCCTCACAATGCAATATTGTATTTTACTGACTTTTGTACCAAGAGATACTTTTGCTTTATTACTCCTCAGTGTGGAGAAGCGGATTTATTCCCTCCCCTTTTTCTAAATCATTTTTTTCAATTGCTACCTAATGTCTTTGTTGATTCACGGCTTTCAGTTTAGACGGCATGTGTGCGTGTATGTTATTTTTTTTCTTCTCCACATATTTGTTTGGATTAGTTATCTGGCATCAGCTATTTATACAACCCTTCAGGCTTTTTGTTCAAAGTTTTCCACTTGTTTTTCTGTCCTTTTCTTTCCTCTATTAGATGTCAAAGTTGCCTGCTACCTGGATGTCAGCTGTCTCTTGATACATCCAACAGCAGGTTTTATACCCCCCCCAGCTTAATACCAAGTGAACTATTGGGAGTTTTTTTGGCACGTTCCCAGTTGATCTCATTATATGCACATTCCAAGTGTTAGCTGGGGAAAATATAACTCCAAAGGTTGTTGCTGGATGAATACCGGATAACAATGCTCCTCATATCAGTGTAAATATCTCTGCAGCTTCTCTATTGTCACTTTCTGACAATCCGTCTCATCTATTGTGGGGTGAACACAGTGGAACCCTCACTGCTGTGGAGTAATGTGACAGACATTACAAATTGTCAGGAAACCTGGTGTCACTCTCTTCACTCTGGAAGTAAACATACAGGCAACTTAGAGGAACTGAAAGAGTTTTCTTTAGCTTCATGGGGAACATCTATCATCAAAATGCTAAACAGGAATCAGAGTTTCTGCTGAATTCTTATCCAGTGTTAAAGCAAACAATGCAAGCAATATGGTGGTGATTCTCGTTAACACGTGTGGAAAAACATAGTGGAAGGGGAAATTGAAAAAAACACAAACACAAACACATCAAACACAAAAACCAATCCCATCCCATACAGCCTATACAAGTCTTCAAAATCTACAGTTTCATGAAGAGGAACAAATTAATCCTCTGGTCATGTGACAGGTCTAAAAATCCTACCAAATAAAACAAATGGTTGTTTTGTCAGCCGCTCTTTCCAAGATTAAAGAAAAAACTTTAAACACAGAGGTCCATCTTGTGTTGGGCTCATCTTTAACACTTTTCTTTCTGTAAGACATTACGAAGCACATGAAATAACAAAAATTGAACATACAGTTTCAATGTGAATTGTATTCTTTGTTCTCTGTTTTTCCATACAGCTGAAGTGATATGCAAGTTTACAGCAATCATCTACACCTACACATGATGAAAAACAATAAAATGACTCAGCCTGGAAGAATATAGCACAAATGCAATGCAAAACAAGCATTGTTCACTAAAAGTATGATGAATCTGTTTTTCTATTTTTTGACATTTAACCCTACAATGGATACAAAAGGTCACTGAAACAAATGTGTCAGGTATGTGTAAAAACAGTAAACGCTGAATATAACAGTTTACACCAATACCATAGATTTGTTTGGGTAACTCGGTCAATTTTTGCTCCAGTGCTGACTTTTAGGGAGTGAATGTGGTGTGATGACACCATCTAAATTACCCCAAACATCTGTTTCTGCTACATGTTGTGAAACTTTTAAAAAATAAATAAATAGCTCATATTAGTACCTATTTAGCAAAATCTGTGGCTGCACAATATCATTTTAGTAAACCCAGTAATGCCACTTTATGGACCCGATTTGGGTCAGTTTTTACCCACTAATAGAAGTATTCAGCTATCCAACCATGCTCTCATAGCAATAATGGAAACATTTAAATGAAAATACCATTACGGATGCTTTGTCATCTTTCCTTGTGCACAGCTGAAAAGCTGCACATGGTCAGAGTGGGTATATGTCATCAAAAATCTGGAATGAAATGCACAAGAACAAAAGGCCTACATTGAGACTTGTTGCATACATAACTCATCATAAAGGCAGGGGCACAGATGATAAAAAGCAGTGATGAATCATCTTCCCTACCTGTATTTACAACGCTTTATATGATTATTTGATTAAAAGTAGAGCATTTTATATCTTTCTTTTTTAGTGTTCATTGCTCTGCCCAAACTTTGTGAAGCATTTCTAGAAAAAAATACACTCATTGTCATCTGAATTTATAAAATTGGCATGGTATGGTTCCATTTACCCTGTGAACTGGATAAGCAAAAGTGGGTGGGGTGGGTGGGTGGGTGGATGGATGGATGAATGGATATGGTTTACCCAGCTTGGTTAGGGAAGATTTGCTTCAATTCAAAATATCTCTGGATCTTATCATTAAGGAGGGAAAAGCAGCAGGTTCTTGAGTTGTGAGATGCACTCAGAGCTCAGAGCAAAGCCATCATTCTTCTGCATTAAAGAAGCCAGCTGAGATGTTTCTTTGTAGGATGCCTCCTAGGTGAGTTGTTTCAGACATCCTACCAAGAGACGATCCCTGGCAGACCCCAGACTCACTGTAGAGATAATGTTTCTCCAAAAAGTGCTAGAGACCATGGCTGGGAAGAGGAAGGTCTGAGTATCTCTACAGAGACTGCTGTCCCTCAACCTGGTGCTAGATAAATGGCTCCAGCTGAAAACTGATGAATCAATGGATGTGAATTTGGATAGAAAGAAATGTTTCAGATTTTTCAAACTAAATGAAAAACTTATTTCTCAACATGTTGTTTGACTCACTTCTTTTCATTTTTAAGAATATGAATAATTTTCTTTTCAAACTTCTACTCTGCAGTGTGCAGTTACGCTCTGATGGCTCGGTGTAGCCTTGCTTAAATTCAAATCTGATATGCATTAAATTCAATTGCGCCCCCTTAAATTCTTATAAATCATCTCCCCCCTGCTGTCTTTCGATCTCTGTAGCTATAATGAGCAGAAACATGGCAAACACTAAATCATCCAGTAGAGCAAATTACCGTAATGTGACAGGAGCCAAGCACCTGCACAACACCTTTATAACTGCAGCAGAAACCCTGTGCTACAAAGTTTTTGTCTGCGTATATGTATGTGTGTGTTTGTGTGTGTGTATATATATTTTTGGACTCTCCCAAGGGAGAAGGTCAACTCCCAGAATACAGTGGGGCTGGCTATGCATTTAGCGGCCATCAGAGAACCGGACTCTCCTCTCACTGGAGCCTAAAGGTGAAGCTTAATCAGGGGAGATACACACACACACACACACACACACACACACACACACACACACACACACACACACACACACACACTCCCCTACCTTTCTCGGCTGCCTGTTCAGGAAAGGGGGTCTGACCTTTATCAGATGGGCGCACTAACACGCTAATAGCCCTGTCCACACTGCAATTAGAGCTGGTAAGAGAGGAGTTGAACAGAGTACAGTCTGCCACTTAGGATCTGACTGAGAGATGGGAATTGTACAGGCTGTCAGCTACAGGGAGATGGAGAGAGAAACGGGGAAGGGAAAATGAACATTGGAAGAAAAAAATGAAGAAAGAAATTTGGGAGGATAAAGGGAATGACAACTCTTTTAAAGTCTACACTGACTTTTTTTGGGACAGAATGTGGGGTATTTAATAATTAACTTTAGCTTTAATGCTTTTAAGACAAAGAAAACAAAATACTTGATGGATAATGAGGGAGTGTGGTTCTGGGGTGGTGCTAAATCAAAAGGATTTATATGCTGTATGGTGCTGATTTTAGAAAACTTGTTCAGTACCCATTTGGGGAGAGTGTAACCCATTTTTTTTGTAGCTACAATTTACAAATGTCTTCTAAATGTTTTGCATACAGGCAATCATTAATCTGCTGTTTTGGAAAGAGGACAGATATAAGTTTACACTCACTGAATGTATGTGTGTGATGGTGGCTGTGCAGCACAGGCAGATTGCAGCTGTCACGAGAACCATTCATCCAGTTAGTGACTGATTTGAAATTTATCACATAAAAGCAAATATAATAAATAACTAGAATTCAGTAAAAATGTAAGCTGTCATTTTGAGAACCAGCTTGAGTTTTATACCAACAGGGACTCACTTTCTGGTCAATCCTCATTTTTGACACTCCTTGCAAAGCAATAATGTTGGAAGTCAAAAAAATAAAACATGTTTCACTCATGTCCCTCTCTTTTTACTCACTGGGTGGAGTATTCAGGAGTTACTATAAGGAAGCGCCAATAACAAAGAACAACTTGACCTCACACTTGGCAAACTGCACTTATCTGGGTTCCCAAATGTGCCTGCTAAGATTAAACAAGATCAAATGAACAGACGTTGGGATAAAAAGGTAATCAGCTATACAACCTGACCAGTGTTGACTCCTACAGTTTCATTTCTCAACTGAACAATGTTTTATCATAAGGAAACAGTAAATTATTATGGTACTTATTCCTTTCATTGTAGTGTCACAACATGCAGCAGATTAGTGTTGTGATTCTAGTCCTTCATGTAGGATTGTGAATGCAATACTGGCTGTCTTTGTAGCTCGGTTCTAGTTCCTACCAGCTTCTCAAGAACTCTGGAGCTAACTCTGCCTGCAGTTTGATGATGACGTGCAGGGTTATGAAAGCTTTTTGTCTTTTAAAGCAGAAATCAGTTTCAGTCGGAATCAGGGTTCAGCCAGACATGAGACGCGATCAAAACAAAAAGAAAGAAAATGTATGGAGCATAACACAAAACAATGACTACTGATGCCAAAATGCTCAATAAAATGAATCCAGTAGTCAGTGTTTTAGAAAAATATGCAATGATCATGCAAACAAATGAGAGAAACTCCAATGTTCATTTCATACAAACGTCTTTAAGGTCCCACAGGCCTTAAGTGCATAAATGTGATTTCAAAAACCTAATTCTCCCAATTCTAACATTCTGGATTTAGACATGCATTTGTATCAAATTATTTAATAGTATTCATTCTTATTTTTATTTGTGAATTGGCTGGTTTTTCCACTCATGTTCAGTTCAACATTCACAGTTCACTTAATCTTGACCTATGAGTTATTCAGGTATAAAAAAGAATCTAATTATAGGAATGAACCAGTGGTTTGTCTATACATAACAGGCGACTTAGCAATTTTATTTTAGATTATCACTTTAAATTGTATCATTATGCACAGTTACCAGCAGCCTGTCACAAAAACACATCATTTGTTCCCATTTCCTGAATTCATTTCCTGAATCTATGAAAAATGCCAAAAATAACAAGAAGGGACGGGACTAAAAACTATTTACAGCACATGAAGAGTATCTCAAAGTCATGTCCTGAAGAAACAAATACAAAAATCCAGCAAAGACCTAACATAAGACCTGAGCGCTACGACTGGCCCTTTAGTTGATCCATCTATTGTTTGCTGAAGCCCGTGGCTGTCAAAAAAAAAAAAAAACATTTTTAAAGAAGGGAATGAACCATCTGGAAAGCATCTGATTGACAACGGCTTCATTTTTCAGCATTACAATGATTGAAAACACAATGCCAACGTAGTTAAAGCATACCTGGATAGAAAAACACACAATAGAACACTATCAATCATTGACTGGGTCTGTGCATGACTGATTGAAGCAGAACAGACACAGAATGCATCAAAAGTCAGCCAACATCTTTGAATGTCCTTCAAAAAGCTTAGAGAAGTATTCATGAAGACTACTTAATGAAATAAGAAGAAAGCTGCCTAAGAGAGTTCGGGCTATGTAGGAGCATAAAGGCGGTCATGCCAAACCAAACAAACCAGACTTTCAAACTTGCGTGTACAAACTCTGCTTTTGCCTTACACATTGTATTCTCGCGTACAATTTTTATATGTTTCAATAAGCGACCTTGTCCTAGCAAAATATAAAGAAATGAGGGGTGTCTAAAGAGTTCGTCCTAGTACTGTATGCAAGGCTTGCATTTTTTGCCTACCTGTTTTTATCTTGATTAATTTTATTTCTACTACTTCCTAAACCCTTGATAAAATGTTTTTATCATAGTTGAAATAGACTAAAGGTCGATGAATGAAATGAGTTTTTTTGCACCTGAGTGCATAATTTTACCTACTGCATCAACACATTCAGGGGTTTCTGCATAATACATAAAAGACATGATCCAACATCTGGTTTTCTTTGAAATACCACTTTGTGGTGCCAACTACAGTCACCTAGCCTGAAAGAAACTGTAAATGGGGTTATCAGCCATCACATTCATTGTGTGTGTGGTTGACTTGTGAGTGGGTGCGTGTGCAGAGCAGAAGGTTAAGTCCCCTCTCTCCCAGCAGATTGAACTGAGAGCTGATGTGATATGAGACATGCCAAGTTATTGGACCCTGGCTGATTGGATGGTAACGGGGAATGATTGCTCTCTTCTTCTTCTTCTTCTTTTCAAGCAGCCATCTAGCCCTCACAAAAGCTTTATTCATTTTTCTGAGAGTGACAGAGTGGACAGAGAGACAGTAGAAAATGAAGCAGATAAAGCCAAAATCGCATAGCAGAAAACATTAGCATGATGCTATGCCTAAAAGACATGATGTGCTGCATTAGAAGTGATGCTGCATTCGAAATTAAATATTGCACTGAAAAGCTTTCCATTTATTGCCGTTTCCTAACGCAGTGTGTGTGTGTGTAGAGACATTTATGTAGATCGTATCCAATAGCCTGGAAGCTTAGTTATATACAGTTTGGATAAAAACCTAAAATGAAACGAGCAGCACAGCCCACAAGAGAGAACGCCCAAGCTTAAGTTACACTACAGTCACACTAGGGAAAACATTGGTTGGAAACCAAAGCACGGACAAAATTATTGTAACTGTGTGCAAGAAACCTGCAATGTTGTTGCCTTTTAACTGGTTTCTTCAAAGACGGAGACCAGGTCTTCAGGCACTTGAAGTCAGTTCCTCTCCTGAAAGTGACTTTGTTTCATCAAGATGGTGATAAAACTGCAATAAGATGGTCATTCTTCTATCAGTTGTCAATTCATTGGGTTAAAGTTGCATGCAATATGAATGAAAATACTTACAGTTAATAATTAGAGGGCAATTATCTACAAACCTCCCATCAGAGAACTGCCTTGCAATCAAAAGTGGCTGCCCAAAGGTTGAGAGTGCTGCACGCACTGTCTCTGGACGATGGTCGTCACAATTACTTGGCGAATGTGAAAAAAATAAATGCAATCAGCAGTTGAGGGTGGATTTTTCACAGTCATAAGGATGTTGCCTTTATGTTTTTACTCTACTATGACTAAGCCATTAACTAACTTCATGGACTCTTTACAAAACATGAAAGTGGTGACTGTAATGTTACATATTCATTTATAGAGAATTTTGAGATCATTTAAACATTTGTTTTTTTGGAGCTTCTGCCTTAGTTATAACTGACAAGAAAAGGATTTCCCTTACTATCAGTGTGACCCTGAGGCATAGTGCAAGTTGGGAGTAAAGGGGGATTTTTCCTACATGGTTATGTGTTATGGTATCATTGAATCTATACGTTCACCAAACTAACCAATGTATAAAAATAACTCATCTGACTATGAATATGCCTGGAACAGAATAAGACTGGAGCAGAGACTTAGAAAAATATTTTTATCTAAACTGACTCAAAGTTGTGAAATATTTAACATGTCCCTTTTCCCCAACCATCCACCACATGGTTTTCTAAAGGCCAGACAATCAAGAAGTAGAGTGGAAAAGCTCCAAGTACCATTATTTAGTCTCATCCAAAGCTGCCTTTGTCTCTCTCGCCCCCTTTTTTTTTTACTATTCTCATATTGCTGCTTTCAAGGCAATCACACTAATGTAGGCACCCACGACTCAGCAAAACAGGTGGGTGGGTTAAGAGAACAGAGAGAGAAAAAAGCAGAAAGGGTTCAGAAAGAGAAGTTAGGGCAAAAAAAGTGAATCAAAAACAAGAGAGATAATAAAAATAACCTTTTTCTTCAGCGTGATTCCCAGTTTGATCCACTTTTAATTATTGGCAATGACTCAGGCCAAGATAAATGTGATGATGAAAGTGTGGAAATAAAAGAAAATAGAAGAAATGGTAATGAGAAAAAAAGCAGGAGAAAAAAGGAAGATGAGTGAATATATATACATATCATAGAAGGAGGCATGTCAGTCAGCTAAGTCTTAAAAGAAGGGTATAGGAGTGTGTTGCATTCAGCAGGCCAGACACAAATGCTGCAGGTGCATATTTAAAGCTATGATGGTAAGTTATCATCCGCCTCACTACAGAGATGAGGCAGCGTTCCAGTTATGTTCAAGCAGCAGGTGAGCGATTTCTTTAAATCCCTCCTGCCTTCCTATAGCCTCCAGGTGAGAAAATATCAAAGTCAGAAGAGAGAAAAAAGCCCAGAGAGAGTGTGTTCATGTATCATTGTGGGAAAATCGAGTCACACACCCACTTCTTATAGCTGTGGAGGAGATTTTAAGATACAAGACAGACTTTCTGTTTATGATTGATCCACAAGAGGGATTTGTGTGCAAGATGGTATCCTGCAAAAACACAACTCTTTTGATACATCAAAAACTAACCTGTGACATTTTCATAGAAATTAATATTTTGCTGTTCTGTATTACTGACTAATATACTATCAAAATGTATTTAAGCTGGTGGTGAACCTTTTTCTGCAAAGGTTTTTATTAACCTTAGGCAGCTAAAGGGAAATAATCAAAACATCTAGAACCAATAATAGGAACTTAGTAAATTCCTCTTGGTTTTATTTTGATTCATATTAATGAATGTAATTCACTTTATCACTCTGGAATCCAGGAAATGAACCACCGAACTGAACTAAATTTAAATTGAAAGATGTGATGCAGGAGACAACAACAGACTAGAGCAGGGGTGGGCAATCTCCGTCCACGAGGGCCGGTGTCCCTGCAGGTTTTAGATGTGTCCTCAAACCAACACAGCTGATTTAAATGGCTAAATTATCTCCTCAACATGTCCTGTAGTTCTCCAGAGGCCTGGTAATGAACTAATCATGTGATTCAGGTGTGTTGACCCAAGGTGAGACCTAAAACCTGCAGGGACACCGGCCCTCGTGGACTGAGATTGCCCACCCCTAGACTAGAGTGTCCTTGCATATTCATCAAGCAATGTAAGTAAAATCATTTTTTCCCCTCAAACAAATGACATTTTTACCTGGATTCAAATGAGGTTTGAAGGTAGAGCTTTTTACATTCTGTTAGAAAATTATGATGAAGATTTGCATCAAGCATATCAAACTCAAAAGTACCTGGAAACTGGAGACCTGACATGTAGACTGATATTATGGAATAACGACAGCTTCTCACCAATATCTGTATTAACTAGAGCCGTTGCAAATTCACCCCACAGCAGTATTTATATTTATAGCTGCAAAAGACATGCAATATTGATCAAATATTTATGCATATTATAGCCTAATGACTTTGGAGCAGCTTATATCTCAACCTGTTTAAATTATCAGCAGAAATGAATACTAAAACATTCATCAAAAGAGGTTCCAACTGCTGAAACTGTCATTTACATACAATCAGCTAGAGAGAAGACCTATCACACTGTGCGCTGTGTTTGAACTACAAGAACATTCAACTTCACAAACACAGAGCAGAGAGAGCGAAAGAGCTCGTTTCTGATGACAAGTGGAAACTAACGGTGAAAATGAATGTTTTGTACGCTGTTACTCCAGCAAGCTGAGGTGGATAAGACTTCAATCAGCTGAGTGGAGTTCATAAAGAAGCTGAATTTGACCAGTTTCCTGCCCAGCAGGTCTGTGGGTGTAATTCAGTTTAAAAAACAACAAAACAAAACTGTCATTATCAGTTAATTTTAAAGCCTCATGTGGGCTAATGGATGCTTAATTTCAGCCACAGAAAAACAGCATGTTGTGCATTACTTTAATTGGGCTGTTTGTACATATTTAATAACTACAAAACAAATGTGACAATATAAGAAAACACGACTAACAAAATTAACAGTGGGCCCAAAAGTAAGTTGGCAATTTTATATTCGTAGTTTGAATGTTGTGTGGCCAATTTATTGTTACCTTTCTTTTAACATCTGTTGTTAACTGGTCCTTCAGCAAATATGTAACTAAATATCCCATTTTTGATTTTGTTAGGGAATTGCATGTCCTAAAGAAGGCACTTGGTAACAAGTGGTTACGTGACACAACAGAAATTGCGGATGGCATGCAGGTTCATCATGCTGAACACACAAGATTAGTGATCACGAATTTAAAGTCATTAAATGAGGAAGTTCTTTCACAGGCTTCTGGGACCTGAATTTGCACCTCAAACAGCCATAAAAATGATAGACTATTTCCCTCAACAAACAGTGAAAATATCATCAAATTTTGTTCCTTAAAGAGCTTTTTGTTGGAGGAACCAGGGCAATGGTAACTTCTGGGTTAGCTTGCAATATATATTATCCCTGTGGCATGTTTTTGCATTAAGTGAAATCTTATGGTGTCTTAATTTAATGGAGAGGAAAGTCAAAAACTGTGATTTGAAAGCATCCATTTTATTTTTTCACAACATTTCAACTGTGCAAAAAGACAAGGACAGAGTGAAACTTTTCCACACAGATCAAGACAAAATAGTATACAGGTGAAGATTAAAAGTGAGAGTTGAGATGCAAGTTGTGAAGCTGTAAATTTAGTCTAAATGCAACTTGCACATATATTAATGGAACCACTAACATAGCAGGTCACAGTTGCTCCAATTTCTTTAATTAGGCCCTCAATCCCCATGTGTCCAATTAAAAAGCTCAAACCCACAGGGAATAGTTCCAGATATGAATGCACACACGTGCAGTTGCCATGTACCATTTCTGTGTGCTTGTACTAATCACCTGGGAGGTGTAGTATACCCAGCTGGTTATTATCACCACAGAATACATGTATTACTTTATCCATTGTCGTTGTCCTGGTGTTACCCTCTTGGATACTAAGCAAAGCCAGGATTTCCGTGGTGACTGACATACATCGATCCCTTGATGAGGAACTCCTGTTTATGATGTCATTGTGGAGTAATTGGATTGTAATTGGTGTTTAATGGTCTGTGTGTTAATGCCACTAGAGCCCGTCTCTGTGGAGGCTCTGTCCTCAACCCAGACGTATCACGGTCCTGCAGGACTTTGTCACGGACTTCTGCCATCGATTTATGATTCCTTCCAGTCGCCATGATTGCATTGATTTTCCTCCACAGGCTCTTAAGGTTTCTTAATTGAAAATCACATGACTTTATGATGTAGTCTCTTGGGTTGACACAGTAGTTATATCTCTTCGGCTGTTTCACTCCTGCCAGTTCAGCACTTTTCAATCCAGTGTCTTCATCCTTATCTTAACAATGTCATAAATGTTTATCGCGTCGACCTCACTTGTAACCTGACTCGTCCTTTTCACAACTCATTCCAAATAGGCTTTCCACATGCTAGTTGCACACTGTGTGTGTGTTTTCTTCAGCTTCTTTCCCTGGCTCCCTGTTTATAGGCCAGCAGACACATGTGCTGGCTCCCCAAAGGCTTCAAAATCCATTAAGAATTCATCAGTAGCAAGATGGTGCTTTCTTAATCAAGTCTGTGTGATCTAGCAGATGCATTCAGTCTCATTGATTCAAAGTGTGAAAAACAAGCAGCATTGGTTTCCACTAAAAAAGGTTTTGAATGTAATTTGGTGCTCCTTTTACGCACTTGTAGCATTTTTTTTTTTAATTAGGGGCTATATTAACAGCACTTAACTACAATTGCAAAATGTAGGAAAAAGGTATTTTCTATATAATTATGATTACGCTCTATGGTTAAATGTGCAGGCATGGTAAAGTAGTAGCATCCTCTGGTATACCTTTGCTCTGGGGCTGTTCTTTGTAGTTTGGTCCCTGCATATCAAATGATGGATAATCACAAATCTACAGCATTGATGGCCTCGTCTGACCTGCATGGAGCCCTGACCAGCACTTCCACACATGTGAGCAATGAAACCATAATAATGGAGCTCACTAATTCTATTGTGTGAGAGCAAAAAGAACAGACTGTTAAAGCAACAGCAGCATACTGAAGAAAATGTACAAAATTTTGAAAAAGAGGTCCCCTCGCCCCCCGCAGAATTTTATGACACAACACATTCCAATGATTGATTGATTAAATGATTGATTGAATATGGGAGGTTTTTCAGATACCGTTCACATTTTGACTGGAGTAATATATCACAAGGACAGCATGGTGGTGTGATGGTTAGGATTGTCACCACAAAAGGTCCTCTTTCCATGCTTTCTGTGTGTTCTCTCCGTGTATGTGCGGGTTCTCTACAGGTCCTCCCTCCCACAGTGTAAAGATGTGCATGGGGTTAGGTTAATCGTGACTCTAAATTGCCCTTAGGTGTGAATGAAAGTGTGAAAGGTTGCCATGTGTTGCCCTCTGACAGCTGGGAGGGTGGAGCCTATCACACTGTAGGGCAAGTGGCAGTATTTCAAAGAGACAGTGGAGAGTGATGGATCACACCTTTATATTTTAGGAGGGAGCAATTATCCCTACAGTGATTACAGGATTAGAAATGCCCAATGTGGGATTCATCTCAGCAGCATGGCAGTGACTGATTGTCTGATTGATGAAACGTGTTGAAAGTGTGAGGATTTACTAGATCAGAACGAGAGAACTCTAACATCATAAAGTAAGGAAAACTTTCTGACTTTAAACAAACATGGGAAAAGTCAATGTTGCTTATAAGTTTGAATCCCAAACAGCTTTGCTTACTTCCATTATATATATTCCTCCACAGTTCAAGATGTCTTTTTAACATCTTGAACTGTGGGTGTGGTGTGATTCACAGTCTTACTTTAAAATCCTAAAGTTCTTAGCACCACTTGATGTAAATATTAATGTTAGTTTGGTCATTAATACATGAGACACTGAGGTTTCCGAACGCAGCAGCATGACCGCATACCAGCAACCCACGGCACTAACACGCGCTGTAATCTTCTGATCTCCATCGCTCTCTCGTTCACTCTCCACCTCTTTAACTGCCTACAGATTATAGTTCATATCTTTTGTTGTTGGGCTTTTAACAGCTGCTAAATGAGGTTGCCTGGAAACACTTTCAGAGTATAGCCCTTGGGAGGCCGGGAGAGCCTACCTAACTTTTATCTTCGATAACACATAAACAATGAGTTCAAATGAAGAGAACAAAGCCTCACCGGTGTTCATGCATGAAAAAGATTGAACAAAGACAAGAAAAGACACAGAAGAGAAGAGAGTGTTTATTTTAGTAATGAGCTCTTGTCTTCACGGTTTCCGCTTCCAGTTGAGTATTTCTCCTCTTCTGGCTGTTTCATGTAAACAGCGGATTAAACTGAAAAGGAACTTTACCTTGTTTTGAGTGGAGATGCCAAATAGCTTCTTAGACTCAGCTGTGTATATCTTAGCTTGGCTTCGGCGAGATATACAGCGTGTAAAATGATTGCAACATTAAGTCTTAACTGTGCTTCTCTACTTTACTGTACTCTCTACTATGCTCAGTTTTTAACACCGGGAAACATTACATTTTTTAATTTCTAAAATTATCATTATTCTTTATCACTATATCCACCATGCAAATGGGTCACTAATGAACCTCAGTGCTCTGTAACTCTGGGCACATGTAGTTATAGTAGAAGCATAAAAAAGCCTTTCACATCTTTTTCTTTTTTGGGGGGGGGGTGACCAATGTTCCGGTGACAACTGAAACAAATACCGGGAAGCACTTTTAGCTGCCCTCTTCGTGTTGGTCTAAACTTCCTGAAATACAATCTCAAAAATCTGGGGAGGTTATAGGTTAGACGGTTACACTTCAAACAGGTTGACAGGGTGGAGAAAAATACCTCAGGATGTAAATGGAAGTGACAATCATCTGTGCACCTCTGCTTCAGTGGAAGGAGGCAGCATTTGGCAAAGTTCATTTCAGGAGCATGGGGGAGTGAGCGAGGCTCTGTGCCATCAGGGTTTGTTTTGTTTTGTTTTGTTGTCTTCTACTGTGATGTGCTTCAACCCCACTGGCACCTTGTCACGTTGTTTTATGTCCTTCTCTAAATTGTTTTGGTGCACAGATGAGCAAAACTTCTTGAGCAGATGTTCCAAACATCAATCTGTCAAAGGGGAGACGACTGCTCTGTGCTACATATTTTATAAGATGAAATACACTTGTTGTCTAGATTTTAGAAACGTATGTAGAGCAGGCAGCATTTCACTTTTAGAGTTGCTAACACTATAGGATGGATTTGGGATGAAACAAATACTATGAGGGTAAAGTGCTTTTAACTTATTCATAGACACTGAGTGTTAGGGCAGCAAACCAGCGACTCCCAAACATCCAGACAAGGCAAATGCAAAGTGTTTCAAAAGTAAACTAACCAAAATCATCAACTGATCTTGTGCTTTTGCTTTTGGCATAAATGCCACCAGAAAGGCGACAGTACCGCAGTACAGACCTGGCAGAGAACCAGCAGGGAAGTATCCGCTGACAGTCACTGGTCTGGGACTGTCACGAATGATTTGCAAACAAATGTTAAATGTGAACTCTCTAATTAGTTTTGTCCTCTATATCTGGGAGACCGTAACCCAGCTGGTGTCTACTTTAAATTCTAGCATGCATATGTTGACAACCCCTTCAGTGAACTCTCCCACATACTCTACCACTATGAAAGATGGAGGGAGAGATCATCATAAGTGGTACAAAAAGCAATGGGCGGTACAATTTACAATTTTACAAAAATAGTCTCAGCATCAGGATACTTCATGTCCCCCTTTCGTTCGCACACAATTTAATTTTTGTCACGGTCTGAGTGAGTCACAGTAATTTCCCAGAGTTCCTGCTCTCCTCCTCAGGGCGGAGCCTTCATTGCTCCTCCCAGGATCACCAACTGAGACTGAGCAGCATTTAAAACCAACATTCTCAGCCAACCTTCACCGTTTTTTGAAACCTCGGATCACTCATTCTCTGGACTCACCCAGGCCTGTTCTTCTCCCCTCCTGTTTGACTCTACCTGCAAAACAAGTAAGACTGTTTCTGATCACCATTCCCGATTTGTCCCTGCCACACTCGAAGACCGCCCTGACTCTGGTCTCCCTCTGTTGCTCATGTTCCTGGACATTCTAGTTTGATTTTCCCCCACAGCTCATATTTTCACAGTCTTCCCATAAGTCAGGCTCACAGTGCTTCATAGTTTATTTTCATAGTGTTTCTTAGCAAATAAACTTTGTTCACGTCATTCTATGTCTCCGTCTTCAATCTGCTTTTGGGTCCACTCCACGTCTGGCTTCGGCCGTTACAATTTTGCTGTTCATTTACTGTTTGGTTTAGACACCAAATGTCATGGTCTGGGTCTGATGACCCAGAGCTCATGTATTTCTTGTATATGTTTTTCCGTATGTTATGTTTTGGTGGTTTTCTCTCCCTTTTTTGTCCTTTCTCCCTGTGTGCTCCCGGATGTTTTGGGGTCGCCGAGGGGACTGCGACCCGGAAGTGTTCCCGCACTGGGGACTGCCGCACCTGCCGCCCATTAGCCCTCACCAGCTGCAGCTGATGGCTTCATGAGGGGCGTCTTATTTAAGAAGTTGGCGGAGCCCCAGTCGGCGCGGGATTATACTAAGTCGAACCTGTTAAGTACCTCCGTTGATTAGTGAGTTTGTGAACGGCTTCGCTAGTGAAGGCTGCCTGCTAAACTGTGTGTGTTTTTGTGTCACCAGGAGTCGGGAGTCAGGAACGTCGTCACGAGGGGAAATCACGGAGTGGAATCGGGTTTTTGGAGTTGTCACCTTTTCACTGCTATGGACACGTGCACTGTGTGGGATTCTTAGAAGAATCGCCACAGGAGTCACAGTGCTTGAATTGTATATAGTTGTCGTTTCTGTCCACTCACCATAAATAAATCCACTGTCCTTCACTAGAGTCTCGCGTTTGGGCCCTACTTTCTCTATAACTCCACGGTCTGCCGTCGCAGCCCGTGACACCAAAAGGTCACAGTAAGGGTTAAATTATACTCTTCTATCACAATTATCCTGCATGTCAAAAATATCTTTCCAAAGGGTCCTTACAGCACAGACTCAGACTGCTGTTGTGAAGTGTACAAGTAAACCTTTTGAAGCAGAATCTAAACTACCTGCATTTTAATTAGTTTAACAGATCTAACATATCTGTATAAGATATAAGCATATCTCCAAACTAGAAATGCAGTTTGTCCATATAAAGAAAAATAAAGGCAATGTGGGATATTTTAAATAATTAGTTTCCCAAACCTTTAATTTGTAAACCTTTGAAATGATAGTCAACTCATAGCACTTCCTTAAGACTTCTGTGTACACTTAAAGCAAAAGTTTAGTTTATAGTCAGTATTATCAGTTGTGCATAGATGTAAACAACAGGACAGCTCTACTGCAGAGCTACCACAGTGATACAGACAGCCCTTCATGCTCAAATTTGCAACTACATCCAATTTAGACTCCCCAATCAACCCACTATGTCTTTGTTGCCACACAGAAAGAAAGTCCCAAAATGCAGGAGGAGAAAATGTTAATTTTAAGATCAAATGGTGTGACTACTGTGAATGCCAATGTCAGAGCACTGTGAAAGAGTAAAACAGCTGATATACTATATCTGACAATACACACACTATTTTGTCTGTTATTTACAGACCGACATACAAACATTCAGTAATATAAACAGAAAAAAATCTGCATCACCAACAATATATATAAATAACATCTCATGAAGATTAAATTCAGTTAAAGACGAATTGCAGTACCAAGAAAAAACACCGGAGGGGAAAAAGTGTATCTTCCAGCACATTTCCCTCAGTGGACTGGAGAGTCAATCACAAGGACATGAATGATTCAATATCTGGCTTTTCCACATCTCGCTACAAGTACCCTCAGGGAACAACAGAGACAAGTAAGAGCTCCCATTCTAACCCTTCCTCGTAATGTTTGTTCAGGTTTCAAGCTGTACTATGTATCTTTGCATGATGGAGGGCCCAGACGGCCTACAAGAAGTACTCATCTGAGGATTTTAGGTACTCAAAAACACTGAAAGATGGCATCATGAAACTGCACTCAGTTCCAAGTACATGTCAACACACTTATTAAGATGCAGCTTTCAGAAATGAATAGCAGTGGTACTTAAAACTTAGTCCAATTATTACTTTTACATTATAGAAATGCAATTTATTTTAATTATGGAGCCACTCAGAGTCTATATTTTAGCTTAGCAGATGGACCTAATGCTTGGAGAAAAGCCGTACAAGTTATAAAAGGTCACAAATAAACACTTGAGTGTCTCTTTTTTTGTCTTCGCAAAAATCTAATTGTACAAATGCGTTAGTGCAGCTGTATCTTAGTCTTAACTGTAGAGTGAGATAACAGCTGAAGCTGCTCTTTCATCTTGAGCCACCCGTAGTCAATAGTTCTCATGACTTTTTGAAGGTATTTAAAGCTTCTTTTTTTTTTTTTTTTTTTTTTTTTTTTTTAGACACTGGCTGATTTTTCACTCATTTTCAATCCAATCCTTGCACCCAACCATTTTTAAAATATTTTATTTCTTACTAGTTTGGAAGCCATTAAATACTATTTTTTGGACCAAAGCTGACATTTCCCATATAAATATTAGTTGAAAGCTTGACATATCTCGACATGGTGTGCAATGTGTCTTTAAAAAAATCTGAGGATAGTGGACAAGTGGAGAACAAAAAAACTACAGTAAATGAACACTTATGAAAGTCATGTATGTTGGCACGTTTCATTAAATCATCTGTTTTCCATTTTAATAGTAAAACCTAAAACAATGTGAAGTTATTCAAGACTTTTGTACATCATTGAACTGTATATTAAACAAGAAAGTTGCATTGATCTAAAAAAAAAAAATTAAATAAAGAAGAAGAATAAAAAATTACTAAAATGCTACAATGTGAAGTTCAGTTTTCTTCCAGGAAGTCAATGGCCACAAAGCAACTTGCAAATGCTGCGTCAGGATGCGTTCTGATTCATTTTTAACAGAGTGGGCATGAATATAACATCATTTTTAAACATTCAAGAATATCAGAATTTATTATATTATCATCTTTCTGCAGTGGATACAAACTGGTTCAAAACAGCGTAAGTAACAGTGAACAACCCCAGGAGTTACAGTGTTTCATGGAGATAAGCTTATAGAGGCCAACATCAAGTCCTTGACAAGGGCACCTGGAGTTTATCTTAATGTCTCTGGATTTTCAGTTGTATACATGTTCCTTCGCAGCTGCAGTGTTGTCATACGGCCAAGGCATGGGTTGTTCTTGAAATTTTTATCCCTTTGTTCTTAAAGAGCGGAGCAGCTTTAAGATTATGCCAGCAGATTAAGCCGAATTGATCACAGCTTCAATGCCACTACTCAACACAGGCTTTGAAGTAGTGTTGGCAGCCGTCTAAAAAAAAGAGCCTCTTGTGATTTTGCTGTCAGATGTAGACTTAAAATGCAGGTGTACAGAGGCTGAGAGCATATAAGGAACAAAACATTAAAACAAAGGATTAAAAAGAAGAGCCAAAAGTAAACAAAAATGACATGAGAGAAAATTTTCTCTCACAAGTGCAGACTATAAGCAGCGATTTGGTGATTTGAGGCCAAAAAAAATGTGTCTAAATAAAAAGTAATGATTTTAAACTCACTGAATCTACCTAAGCTTTTCTCCATACTGAATTAAAGTTATGTAAACACACTGAACAGAACTGAACTCACACAGTGATCTGTTTATTTATACACAAGTGCAACTGAGATATGACTTTGTAATAGTTAAATTGAGGGATTACATGAATTATTGTGTTTTACAATTCCTGGGAAACTCTACCAACTACATCTTGAGAAAGCTGTGAAAAACTTTCCATGAGAAACATGAAAAAGCCTGCTGGGTTTCACGGTGCCATCTTATCTTTGATAAATGTGATGTTAGAGTTAGCAGATTATAAATTTTAACCACCAGGAAACCTCGATTGTATCATGTTATGTGAGGTCATGCTTTTCTGAGAAACTGAGGTTTTCCTACTACACACAGAACCATGTTTTAGAAGACTATTTTTACCCCATAGGACCCCAAATACTATGCGAGAAAATGAAAATCATCAAATATGTATAACCCAGCAATCTGAAAAGTACCAATAAATCTATAAATCCACTTACAAAGAATGATGTATATTACTGGATAATCAAGGCCGCGTTGCTCACGAACTAAGACAGTTTGTTTGAGTTTGGCAGAGGGTGTGAAGTATTAATTACAAAGCTTAATGATTCAAAATAAAAACCAACTAAAGAAAGTAAGAATATATGAAATATCTAGAAGCTGCAGTCAGAGGGTACAAGTAAAGCTTCAGCCACACAGATGGTTTTCAGCAGTCAAATAAAAGCCTGTTGAAGTCAAGGTAAAAGATAAAAGATTTAGTGGGGAAAGAAGTTGAGTTAAATAATTCAAAGCTGAAAGCACTATTTGGAGTCTAATGTTAAAATGTAAAAAAAAAAAAAAAATACACGTATGACTGATGTTTACTGACAGCAGGTGATCTACATACATCACTAATGTATAAAATCAGATGAAATGTATCCATGAGTATTGATGGAAAGGTTGAGTTAACCCACATATCCCTGTGTTGAGGCACAGAACAGCTACCCTATCCTTTGTTGTTGGCATGCACCCTAGTAGGAAGCCGAATAAGTTTTCTTTGTCATATTTTTCATTTTATGATTGCTCGAATGTTTTCATTTGAAACCTGGACTCTTCTACTCTGAAGTCGTCTCTTTCTAATAGATGCAGCCTTACTGAAATATGCAAGACCTCCAGTGAAGAAGACATCATATGGATTGGAGCATATGTTCATATGATCCTAGATGCAGGTTTTGGATAACAAGTGGGTGAATTGTCTTCGAAGGTAATGATTTCTGTAAGTGTTTCTGATCCGATGCAGGGAACTGTTCTTAATGTGAAATCCTTTCTATTTCTAAATCTGTCTGAGAGCCCAAAGAATACAATATTGTTTTTTATCTTGTCCCTTGCGCACAGAGATTCCTTCAGAATTTCAGATGATCATATTGTAGATGATGAGATATTAAAAAGCTTTGTAATTTTATGCAGGAACATTTGGACGTGTTTTCCAGGAGAGTGACAGACCTCTGTTCATCTTTTAGAGAAACTCTTTAAACTCCTTACTTTGTACAGAACTGTTACTCTCCTGTTGACAGTTAACTTAATTAGTGGCACAATGTTATTTTTCCTTTTAGTTTGTTCTTACTACCTCTTATTTTTACAGCCTTTTGTTACCTCCATCCCAACTTCTGGAAACATGTTTGAAAAGTATGCCTCAGTTCAAACATTTGTTCAACTGTGAATAAAATGAAGACTTGCAGGATTTGCAAATAACTAAATTTCTCTCTTATTCAATTTTATGAGGAAGTCTAATTTTGGGGGGGAACTGAGGTTGTTTAAAATATTGATAAGTAACTATGTACATAACAGCATTTGCACTGTATTGTTCTTCACTTTACAACTTATTTCCAAGAGTTAAGGGAGGTAAAGTGTCTTTCACTACAACAGCTCTTGCATGACGCTGCTATGATGACAAACCTTCAACTACAGCAAAAAGATGAATTAAAACTAGTTTTTTTAACAGTGTATTCAAATAAATTTTAAAAGATGCACAAAAAAAAGAAAAAAAAAAGAAAACAGAGACAGCATTGCCAGACATTTGATATCTACCTCCGTCACCATGTGTCAAATATATTGAATGCAGCTGTTTGTTTCAAGGTAATATCAAGTGAATACATCCCTGGTCCAAAGACATTCGTCAGGATCTGTCACTGAGAAGTTGCAGCATCTATTCTGTCAAACTGAAATGGAGGTAGTGGCTGAAAACCAGATTAATATTAGTGATGCACTCTTCTTCCAATGCGGCGTTTACTGTGTATCTGTATCTGTAACAATGACAATGAGTGAATTCATTTTAATTCATGCAAGCAGCAAACACTCCTGAAAACTAAAATATCAAGAAGGATATTCTTTAAATGAATTATTTATGATTTACTGATGAAGAAAATACAGTGGGCATGTAGAGCAATGAGTGAATACACTACCAAGTGAATAAGAGCGCGAGGAGAAAGATGTGATTATGCAAATATTTTAACAAGAAATGTAAAATATTCTGTGTATAAATTAACAAATTAAGTTTATAACTCTCCACCCTCCTCCACCCATCTCTTCATAACTCCACATGTCCAGGGGCGGCTGAAAATGTGGCCTGGAGGAGGAGACATGTAGGAAGTGAGCAACAGTGCCAGCAGTTATAAAGATGACTGATGTATGTAGCAGATGGAGAGTGTTTTACGACCTGTACCAGCACTCCATTTAAGTGTGTGTAAAATTGATGGCCAACCATAATTGACCTCTGTAGCCACTACAGGACTGAAAGCTGTTCTTCCACTTCCAGGCAAGAGAGGAGTTCTTCTTCTCTTTTTTGAAATGGGGGGAGTGTTTTTGATTTATGTAACTCTGCGGCAGGTTGGCGTTTCAACATCACATGGTTCTGATGGATTTTTCTGTGGAAGCAAAAGGGAAAAAGATGGACGAGGAATAGATGAGAAAAGACAGAGAAGACGAGGGAGGAAGGGACAGGAAGGAAGAATAAATAGAAAGTTGAAATGGGGAAAGATAAAAGGAAAGGAGGACAAGTGGAGAGGAATGCGAAATTGAGAGAAATAGGAGAGTGGAGAAACAGTGAAAAGGAAAGGACAGGGTGATAAGAGAGGAAAATATATTGAAAGGAGAAATGTGAGAAGAACAGAATGGGGAGGATATGTGGCAAAATATATCTGCAGTAGCCAGGGGATATTTGTTAACATGCTAACCTTCCCAAGGTCAGGACTATACGGGATAATCATGTTGGATACGTTTCTTGACCAAGATGTCAACCACTTGTCTGTGCGACTAGAATCCAGACATTTTTACTGTCAGGAAACTTAAATATATTATCATATATCTCCCAATACTGTATATATTATATGGAAAGAAGGCTCAGATACCATTTCGAAGCATTGAAAATGGTATCTGAAAAAAACCTAAGATTAAGATCCCATTTTCAAGAGGTGCATTCTGAAGAGCCTCTAGCTAGGCAAAATATAGCAAATACACATTTTCATAGTGTGACAGTGTCCGACATACTCTGTTGCTTTCACTGCTTGATTGAAACTGCACCATTACATCAAATGGATATGTTCGCTGCTGTCATGTGCATCATTTCTTGCACAGTTTCTGTTGTTTACCCTGACATATTTGGCATGTTTGGAAAGTCTGCAGCCTTGACAGTTGCAAATGACTTCATGTGATTTTTCATCAGTGCGTTTCTGCACACCAGTTCACAAATCAGTTATCTCTAAGAGCTTTTTATTGTAAAGTACAAGCGTGTGACCATTTCTGCAACGTATTGTTTCTATGTTAAAACCCTTAGGTTCAAGTTTCACCATCGGGCTCCAGATGAACATCTGCGTGCCTCCTAGAGTTACTATAGTAAAATGCACAAACTAGGCATGCATCCTTCAGCCATACTGCAAAGGAATGACTGCTCGTTTGTTTCAGATATAAACAAGATGCTACGATCCTGTATGAGCAAACACAACGGTTGGGAGGAAGACTTCCCTTTTTACAGCAAGACACACCCAGGAGAGCAACAGCCATGGGCAGGTGGGGGAAAGAGAAGAGAGTAAAAAGGAGCATACAGAGACCACAAACAGCAAACCGAACAAAACACAGCAACTGACCCGTTGTACTGTGGGTGGCATTTTGTTGGGATGGTTCGGCACTACTCAGAGGTACGGGTCACTTGAAATTACCACAAAATTATTTTGAGGGATAACCTTTGTCCTGGGATGAACTACTTCTATCCTAATGGGAGTAATTGCTTCCAGAATGACAATTTCCTATCCATAAGGCACGAGGGGTCACTGAATGGTTTGATGGGTATGAAAATAACATGAATAATGTCACATCGAAGTCACCGATGAAAGGTGATCTATGCCACATTCTGTATAAAAAGCCAAAGCAGCCTAAAACTGTCCTATATAGTGGCCCTACGAAGACTCTTTAGGCATTTTAATGGATTTTGCTTTACTTTTCCAACCCATCTGTCTCTTAGACGCAGGGATATTTTTAGGTATAAGGTCATTCCACCTCAGATCAACATGGGCATTCTGCTCAACTGGTATATGTAATCATTGCTGTGAAATTAAACTTCATATGTCAAATACTTTTCCAGATATTTGTTTTTGGGAAATGGTTTGTTGACTGATATGATATTCAAGCATTGTTTAAGATAAAGACCTGAAATTGTAACTGGTCTTTCTTACCATCAAAATGAATCAGGATCTAATTTGGGACAGATATATCAAAAATACTAATAAAAGAGTTTAATCTCTAATAATTTTTGAGATATTCAAGTTCACATATTGCCTCAAATTTCAATGTGTGTGCAAATTGGAGATGGTTGAATAGAAAATGTTATAAAAATGTGGTGGTTTGAGATGGAATGACTCCTTAGGTTTACCGCCACAGGCAGTCATCAAGGGTGCCAGTAACTGGTGGGGTGCCAAAGATGAAGAAAAAATATTTAGTGATTTTTTTTTTCGTCTCATCTACTTTCCAAAACATATCCAGAGGAACAACTAAGACTACTGCCTGCAATAAAGACTTGATACTGAGAAGGCACCGACAGACAAAAGGACACATGGTCATATAACCTGCCTCTTGTCGCTTTTCCAACCTCGTGCTTTATTTGTTCCCACCTGTTACGTGCTTTGTGCTCTCAGACGGACTTTGTGCTCCGCTCTCTGGTGTGGCCAATTCAAATGAAAAGCAATAAGGAGGTCAGTTCTGCATTCTCTCCTTCCAGCCAGTGCAGCAGAAGTTTGTGTGAGATTGCTTCAGACTTTTGTTTTGTTTCTAACAAGCTTATCAGTCTTTTTTTCACCTCTTCATTTCTGTCCAGTCTGATTTTGGTTTAGTTTAGAGAGAAGACACCATATCCTACACATCTTTGTCGGAAGATTTAAGAGGTTTCCCTCCTTTTTTTCTTAATTTTGGTCACACCATTAGTCTTCTGTTGTTTTCTATTGATGCTGGTTTATGATCAAATCATTTTTTTTCCTTTTTGTTTTAATCTATGAGTCTGTGAGGCTGGTTCTCTAAAGTAACCAGGTTTCTTTAGATTTCTTTCAACCTTATAATCCACACCAGGTGAAAGCTAATATATAGCATATGCATATACTTCTGCATCATTAACGCAGAAGTCGATAAATTGTGAGTGTAAATAAAAGAAAGCCTATAATAACATTGTCCACTATCTCATAAAGCAGGTAAATCCAGGTAAATCCAGGCCTTTTAATATTGGTAGTCTATTGGTGATGAATCCAGATGTGTGCTTTGAAAAGGCAGCTGTCAGAATTGCCCATCTGTGCTCTATTAAAACACTGAAGGCGCGGCTTTGAAAACTGGTGACCCACTGAGCTAAAAAACACAATAAAAGTGGTAGTTTTAGTTATATAACAGCAGGCAGCAGCGAGCGCCGACAGCATGCGGTCATTTCACATCTACTTTAATGATAATATGCAACTGAACACACCTCGAAAGTCCTGCTGCTGCTAAATTCTGCCCTTAATGCAAGAAGATAAATATTATGTCTGTGAAACTTTCACATTTCTGCAGAACATTGCTGCATGTTTTAGGTCAGAGATCACTCGACTTCTAAAACTGTAGAAACACAATTTTTGGTAGGGCACAGAAAATTTAAAAGTAGCATCAGTGTGTTTGTTTGTTTGTTTGTTTTTGTTAATTAAAATATATTAAAATGGTTCAATTCCTACATTTGACACTTAGAGCTATTACAAAATAAAATGTAATAACACAGTATGAACAAACATATTGCCTGCTGAAGGCTAATTTATAATGAGAAATAATTAGGGCTCAGCACAGTGACCCGGCAGATTTACCTTATTGCTATAGAAACATACGCAGCTTCTTTAGTGCAGGCTACCCTAACGAAAAAGAGACAAGCAGCAGGCAGACGTGACCATATACTGAAAATACAGGCACAGTACCCTAGTGCACATTCATTCAACCAAATGCATGACGGCGAAAGCCAGCTTTGCTGTACAAAAACTTCATCTATAAATAAAACAAATTGCTGGTTCATTACAACAAAGCATCAAATTCAGGTTCTTTGAAGGCGTTGGGATCAGCTGTGGATCCGAGCCAACGTGTTCAGTCAGATGGAGTTTAAACAGAGCTGGCAGGGTGGAGAAGGCGCGTGTGCGCACGCACCTTTGTAATTTTCTGTTGGATGGTCGAACAGATGGCAGAAAGGTTGCTGCCTAATAATCTTGGACACTGTGCGTGACACTCTTCTCCTGAGCTGTTGTCTTGCTGAGCCGCACTGAGCCGAAAGTATCATTGTATGGCTACTCAAATGTTTTCTGCTGCAGCACGTTGATGTCACTGGAGTATAATTATGACAATAATCTAAACTTCCTGGTATGTTTTTGGCAGTGTTGGGACTAACGCGTTATTAAGTAACGCGTTACAGTAACTACGTTATTATTGTGGTAACGAGCACGGTAACTAGTTATTATGCCAAAATCAGGAACGCGTTACTCGTTACTGGGATTTAGATAGGGTCGTTACTCGTTACTTCGTGTGGTGGCTATCGCGGAGCTTCCACAGATTCAGTAACATTAGCAAGTGGTGGAGGCCGGGAGGTGGATGAAGGAAAAGGGACACAGAAGGAAAAGAGTGTGAACTGAACTTCAGGTAAGAAGTTATGACCTGCAGTCTCTCTGGGTCAGATATAAACCAAGTTTAGGTGGAGTTTATTTTCGTTATGCTGACTTTTTCCGTACTGCGTGCTAGCTAGCATGACGGAGTTTCTATACAGCTGGGTGGGTGCTATGAAGTTAATGATGTTGAACTTTATTTTGTTCATAAGTTATTAGAGTTGCCAACTGTCCCGTCTGGTATTCAGAGAAAATATTACGCGTTTCTTATTGAGGTGAAAAGGAACAGTTTGTCCCGTAATTCAGCTACAATGAAAAAGACACAAAGCTGGAGTTATTCTGTGTCTTTGCTGCACAGCTGCCTCTTCTTCTCTCATTCTCCCCCCTCCCTCTCCCGTTTCTACTTCAATCATGAAACTGATCAATGATCAGCTGATCGTCTTTTCTCTCTTGTTTGTTTATCGCCCACTTTGCGCCGAAAGAGGAAACCAGCGGATGTCGCACTAAACAACAGCAGCACGTTTAAGCTTGATCAGCTGTTGTTAGAATTTATTTAATATTAATTTCTAGTATCAGCTGATGTTTGCTGGAGCCACAGCTGCAAAAAAGCTGCTGGTCATGATATGGTTTGGTTATCTGGTGAGAGGGAAACATGAAGATGAAACCAGGAGATGTCCTTACTGGATCATCAGAGCTGAACAGGTGATGGAGAAACAGGTTTACCTTTTAGGTGACATGAATGAGTTGAAGGGAAGTTATGAACTGTTTCTGAGAGACAAATAACACCAGGATCCTTTTTTAGGTAGCTGACAGCTGGTAACTGTGCAGGGGCGGGTCTAGCAAAGTGTTGCCAGGGGGGCAGGTAGGGCATTAACAGGGAAAGGGGGGCACAAAGAAATACTTTTCTTTCTTATTCTCATTTAAAATGTCTAGCTTTTAAAAAATAATTATCTGAATCTTACAACAAACGATTGATAGATTGATGCATATATACCATCAGAACAGTGTACATCACTGTCACAACAGTGTTTGTTTTCATTCAAAGGCTTTATGATTTTTCCTATAATGGTGGGCCGGTCTCTAGTTAAAATGCCCGGGACTATTTTTTGTCCCAGTCCAGCCCTGTATGCAGCTCATCTGCAGTCTGGTGTTACCTACATCTTCCTATTCAGAAGGCAGAATTTCCGAGTTCTGAGTACAATCGAAAGCACCACGACTGCAGTTTTTGTGTTGGATGTAAAAGGCGCACATGACGCTGTGACGTAGGCTAGAATCATGGCAGCAGTCAATGACGGTCCAGGCGTGGGATTTCTCTCGTGGAAATATGCACATTATCTTTTTCTTTCTATTGGTAGGTGGCACAGTGCAGTTGTGGCAAGTAAGCAAGCTAGAAGACTGGCAAAGTTATGGAAGCAACACATTAACAAGAGAATCGACAGAATCGGGAGAATCGGAGAATCGGGAGGAGGTCAGCGCCCTGACCCACTGGTGTCAAGACAACCATCTCACCCTCAACGTCGCAAAGACAAAGGAGTTGATAGTGGACTTCCGGAGGTGCAGAGAAGTACACACCCCCATCACCATCAACGGCGCTGCTGTGGAGAGGGTGAGCAGCTTCCGGTTCCTTGGTGTACATCTGGCTGAGGATCTTACGTGGTCAGTACACATAAACAAAACAGTGAAGAAGGCGCAGCAGCGCCTCTTCTTTCTCAGGAGACTGAAAAGATTCGGCATGAGCCCCCGCATCCTCAGGACCTTCTATCACTGTGCCATTGAGAGCATCCTCACTGGATGCATCACCACCTGGTATGGCAACAGCACCGCCTACAACTGCAAAGCTCTCCAGCGAGTAGTGCGATGCTCTGAACGGATAATTGGAGGTGAGCTTCCCTCCCTCCAAGACATCTACAGGAAGCGGTGCCTGAGGAAAGCGGGGAGGATCATCAAGGACCCCAGTCACCCCAGCCATAAACTGTTCAGACTACTTCCATCAGGAAGGAGGTTCTGCAGCATCCGGTCCCGTACCAGCAGACTGAGAGACAGCTTCTTCCATCAGGCCATCAGACTGCTGAACACTTCATAGACACCTCAGCTTCACTACTGGAACTTTAACATTATGCACTCCATACTGTACACTAATGCCACTGTTTTGCACATGTCTCACTCTGTATATTTTATTTTATATATTTTATTTATTGTTTACTCTATTTAATTTGTAAAATATGTGTACACACACACACACACACACGTAGAAAAATATTTAGTATACACATCCAGAAATGCATATACTATTATATATTGTACATATATTTATTAGTTTCAGATGTAGCCATTCTTGTATTTTGCTTGTTTACATTATTGTATTTTGCACAACTCTGTTGCTTGTGAAGCTCGCACACAAGAATTTCACTCACATGTGCTGTACCAATGTACCTGCACATGTGATGTGACAATAAAAGTGATTTGATTTGATTTGAATTCTGAGTAAAACCAAAGTTACTTTCCCTAGTAACTAGTTACTTTGAAAGTAACGAGTAACTTGAAGTAACTGAGTTACTTTTGAGAGAAGTAACTAGTAATGTAACTAAGTTACTATTTTAAAGTAACTTACCCAACACTGGTTTTTGGTCACAGTGATGCAGTGCAGATAATTTAGAATAAACATGTCTAATTTAGAATCGAAATCATCAGTAAGTCAGGTTTGTATCTGAAATGTTTGATGGTGCCCAGTTTTTGTAAAAGACTAAACATTTTTGCCAATTGTGTTTGCACACGTAGAAAGAAAAAACACAACAGACAAACAGATGCTGCTGACACTGATGTATTTATTTGTAATAAGCTGACATTACTTAACAAAAATTTTATTTCAATACACACTTGGTATTAATGGATGGCATGGATGAGAGGGGAAAATGGATCTCATTGGTAAGTGGCCAATAATGAGAAGAAAACAAAACTGGGATGTTCCCCTGCATAGCTTTCTTTACCTCATTAAAAGCCTGAAGCAAAAACCTGACAACGGCCTCTGATCACATGAAAGAATTTGCCAAAATTAAGCAAATGCAAAGGACAACAATTTCTTTCATAATTAGTTTTGTGTGACAGTGTGTTTAACATGTTTAAGTAGAAGAAGATTCGCAACCCCCCGCCCCTAATGAAACACACCTACAGCAGGTGGGGGCAACATACAGTACACATCTGCTTTGTTTGACCTGAAACCAAACTTCAAACAGCATTTCCACTATGTCCTCAGATTAACTTCCCAGTGATCCTCGCCCCGTGTGCTACTTGCTCTGTGTATGAGTTACAGTTAGAGCCTCACTGCAGTTCTCAGTGAGTAAATACACAGTTTATCAGGCAGCTGTGTCCATTTCTTGGTGTCCTCTACAAAGACTGTTCACACACAGCAGACTTAACACTAAAACCAAATCTGCGCTTCAATAATTTTTAAGATATTGTTTTAATTTCACCTTTAACTGCCAAGTTTAATACAACAGTAAAAACAACATTTGCTATTTGATATGTTTTTTTCAAATACCCAAAGAAAAAGTGCCAAAACCTGTTTTCCATTTTCATTTTACAACAAAATAGAATCGAGTGTTGTTCTTGTTAAAACCTGTGTGACCCACTCAGAGCGTTTTCTCAGCTGGAGACACGACAGCAATTTTAGAGCGCTTTACAATAACACTAAAAACAACCAGATGTGGTGGAGGAGAAATTACAAAAGCACTGATTAAGGGATTCTGAACAAAACAGATGGTTAATTGTAGGATTACTTTGCTTTGCAAGACAGTTATATGATGCAAAAATTGCATTAACTCATAATAACAATAATAATAATAATATTGATAATAATAACAATATGCTGTTATGTGATAGTTGCACTGCTTAGGATTGCAGCTGGATATCACATGAGCATATTGAACATACAGATGTATACTGAATCTGATGGCATTGTAAATGGACTGCATTAATATAGCACTCAAAGCAATTCAAAATACAAGCCACATTCATCAGTTTAAACACATTTAAACAACACTTTTTGTATGTGGAGTGCTATCATTCACATACCAATGATGCCCTTCGATGTGTAGGCCATGTGGTTAATAAACCCCCGCTGATGCCCTTCTTTCTTTAACATATGGAAATATTGAATGCATGTTAATTTCAGATATTAGCTTAGTTATTTCATAAATCCTACAATGCTTCGGGGAAACCATTCTTTACCAAGGCTGTTACAGAATTATTTTTGAAAGTTTTCATTTTTAATCTTCATTAGTGATCTGAAACCAAACCAAAATTAAGAGGTTTCTTCCTTTGCACATGTTCCATCTCTCCACCAGATTGCACAAAATTCAGCAAATTTGACAAATGGCACCAATCATGGAAAATAACATAGGTAGGAAATAAAAAGAAATACTGAATTTCAGCTACTATAAAATGTGCTTATAGCCTCCAAACCAGAAGAAACACTGTGGCTGTTCCTCCGTCACTGTTGTAGTCCTTTCAATAGTTTTCACAGCTACCACCAGTTATCCACCTGCTGCATGTTCTGGTTAAAGTGGCACTACCATCAGCAGCAGCCATCCCAAACAATCAAGCTGGAACACTTCCCACCACAGGACACGAAACCGGAGAAACAGATGACTGAATTTTGTGGACCACCACAATGGAAATTTACACAGCAAGCCTGCCAGTTAGGAAAACACAAGATAGGAAGGATGGAGGCAAAATTAACTAGTAGTCACTCGTAGTCACGAAATGTACATAGGCAATCACAATACTCTACTGTATATGAGTTAAAGTTGTGTCACTCCACTTCCTATCCACCTGGTTTCTATTCGCCCCACATCACAGAACTTAATATCAAATTTAGTACTGAACACCTTTTCTAGCAAACCCGTCAGATACTTAAGTGTGGTTCAAGAGTAAAGCGTGCACTAGGTGGGATGACCACTCAGTGGTAGTATGCCAGACCAGAGGATGTTCGATCTCTAAGCATGTATGACTAAGACCTTGGGGACCGTTTTGTCAATAACGGTCACTGAAAATTTGCATTCTCACGTTCACCTCAGTTTGTTAATGCCTGGAAAATTTCACGGCTCTAGTGCATGTGCGTTTTGGTCAGATTTTTCCAAATTCATTAAACATTTGTTCTTTATGGGATCACCACCTCATACACAGCCTGTTAAAGCAGACCACAAAACTATGAGCGGTTAAATTTTACTGCAGGTAAGCTGCAGAAAGACCTACCACACTCTCTGTCACACAAAGACACACACACACACCCTTTCTTCAACAAAACACTTATTGGGTATGCACTCCCAATCTGAATACTGCAACTGAAAATAAAAAAAAACTGCTTCGTCAGCTCCATCTTGTCATTTCCATGCACGGATTTAGCTGGTGTAGTTTCAAAGTTCCTTTGCCCTTTGAATGTGACACAGTTTCACTGTCAGTGTCAGGTGGAGAATGGTAAGGGTGTAACATTCGATGTTTATTTAATGGAGTTGGTGAGTTTCAGACTTTGTCCTCTGACTTACGTCAAGGGCACGCTTTTGAATTAGCTTGATCAGTCTGCTGGCACGCAGACACCAGGTTGGCTCATAGATTTAAAAGAGTTTGAATCACTTGAGGGAAACCTATTCTTCTTGCCAGTTAGAGATTAAGTAGATAGAAGACAGCGAAGGTCATATTTGAGGTCTCTTCAAAGGCTATTTTTTTAATACTCTTAAGAATATATGCTTTTTTCAGTTACAAACTAAATATGGTCCGAGATGCTAAATGCAAAGATCAACTCAAACCAGAAGCATAAATTGGTATTATAAAGCAAAGGAACTATCACTAGGCAGTACATTACAATGCAGTACTTCTTGGTATATTTTGAATTATTGCTATATGTCCATGCTAGCATTTTATTTAGCAAACAAATATAGTTACTTACACTGAGAAATGTAAAAAAAAAAAGAAAAAAAAGAAAAAATAGGGGTGATAGGTCTCAATTATAAGAATAAAATAAAAAATAAAGTGACAAATATGAGACTAAGTAGATAAAAATAACAAAAACTAGATGTTCTTTGGGTCATACTCATCATTTCTCTTCCTCAAAACATGGTGGGCTGAGTTGATCTAAAGAGCTTGATTTTGGTTGACCAGAGCACTTCCTCCCAAGCCTCATAAGGAGCAATCCCAACAATGACAGTACATAGCAGCCTTGGGTCCAGCAAAGCATGCTGTAATACCCACATTCAACCGTTTTTATAGCTTGTGAAAGTCAGGCATATCAAACTCATTTCAGTTCATAGGCTGTTTGCATGATAACCCAGAAATCACATACCTTAAAATTGTTGAAAGTGTATAAAACGTGGCTGTGCTGGTACTGAAACTATTTATATGTATTGAACTGTGTGTTCTCAAAACAGATGAGGAATACCCTGGGATGTCTTAAACAAGTGCCATTTCAACAAGATGTCTCCATTTTTCCCACGTTCAGTCACTCTGCTGTCGTAAATCAAAGAAACAGAACAGCGTCCTTGATTATACAGTCTGTTTTTTTTACTTCAGTGTAGTGGCAGGCCACGGGTAATGCCTTTGTCAGTAAGAATGCTATAAAAGTGACAATGATTAAGATCTCTGGCTCAGACTAAATTAACGGTTTCGACAAATGCTCTCATGACACGATCCATTCTGAATGACTTGCGACTTTCGTGCAAATACTGTGATTGTCAGTGTATGCTCTTTCTCTGCAGTTATCACATTCAAAGTCATTCAGTGGGCGGGTCTTTGGTGGGTCAGTTCTGGCCTATAAGCTGTATAGTGGGACACCATTAGTGAAGATGCAGTGGTCCTATGTGCATGGACTGGTTGAAGGCAAACATTACACTGATTGATGTATTTTTAACATTTTAACATTAAACATTATGAAAACTAGTTCTAGTACGTGAAACAGTTGAAGCAAAATTATAGTCTTTAGTCATTTTTATACTAATTGTTCAGATATATCCTGCAGATAGTCCTGCAAAGTCCATCTCAGGCCACCTGCTTGGAGATATTACACATCTATGGATCAATAAGGTTGGTGTATCACGTTAAAATGCAAAATGAAGTTTGTAATGTGGACTAAAACTTGGGTAGTGTGTCATACTGGCAGTGGTATCGCGAATTCCTTTCTTCTGTGTATCACAGACTACGTCCTTATCTGGTTGTTGCAGCTTCTCCTTAAAGTGATTTGGAAAAACATTTTCATGCTCCACGAATAATTTTCACTCTGATGCTGGTTAATAAAACTTTTACATTTACTGTTTTTACCTCCCAGCTGTTCACTGTGCCATAGGCTGAGCTTTATTTCTCTTCCTTTTACACAAGGTCATTCTTAAGAAAACTTTACATCATGTACCCCATTTTCAAACTGTGGCTTCTATTTGAAAAGGCATCTCTTTTGTGCTCATTTCATTGTGTGACTCTAATTTTCTCTACATTTGATTAAATCTGCATTGTTTTACCGCTTGATCATCAGTGCAGCTCAAAAATTTCATGTGAAGTGTAGCAAAAGTCGGACAAGCTCCACAAAGTCTGAGTTTGGAAGACTTTAATGAAGTTTTCACAGTGAATGAAGAGGCAGCTGTGAGCAGGACAAACAGACCTAAGATGAGTCAAGTGGAGCTGAAGTAAAAACAATTGTGAATTTGAGGTGGAGATAACAGGATGAGCTGACACTCCAACGACCGCTGCCGCTGACTGGGAGAGTGAACAAATTTAATGAATAGAGGGAAGGAGTTTTTACTTGACAAGACTCCATTTTGTCAACACAACTGGGTTTTTTTTTTCTTTTGCAAATACAGAATGCCCCTAAGGAAGGTGTCAGGCATTTGCTTTTTTATAGCAAATCTCACTTGAGGAAAGACAGCACGGTGAAATAAACGTAATACCTGCAGAAGCCCGGCAATACCAGGGATAAGATGTTGCAAGGGAAAATACGGCTTAAAAATATCTGTGCAAAACTCAGATGTTGGAGGGAGTATTGTGGTGTTGTTCACAGAGGTAGTCAGGGACTAATTATTCCAGTACATTTCCAGAAAATCATCAGCTCAGCCATGAATTACAAGCTGTTCCGAGGCTGTATATTCTATAACAAAAATAAAAGTTTGTGTAATTAAGACCATAAACATTGCCTTCAATTTCCTGTAGACCCACAGCTATTCAAGACAAATATATACTTCGATTATTGGCTGAAGATAGGGGTTGGCCTTCGACTGCCTAACTCGAAACAGCTTCTACCTCTTCTTAAATGATGATAATTACAAATCAGTGGACAATATACATGTTTGGCAACTGTTAGACTGACTGTATTGTAAAAACAAATTACTGCATTAAAAGGAAAACTGGAACAAAAGCAATGATGTGCAGCGTGTGGTCATTTATACTTGTCTTCATGTCAGGAAGAAAAGGAAGAAAACCCTGTAGAATAGTCCTTATAGGATACAGAATACAATATGATAATTAACATGCCGTGTCCACAAGAGTACACGTACGCAGCTGTTGAGTCATTCAGCTGTAATTTTTGCACCTATAAAATGCAGCACATTGCACTGTTGGGTCTATTCCAGAAAATATATACAGTATAAGTGGATAAATGTATATA